>NC_067134.1:19111044-19711044 GCF_021347895.1 Acanthochromis polyacanthus | reverse complement strand
CTTGGGCTTGCATGGTAAATCATTTAAAATATACACTTGAGATTCAGTCTAAGGAACAACACCTCCCACGTTCTCCTTTAATGAATCCACTCTTCTCTTGCTTTCAGGCCAAAGAACTACAGACTCTTCACAACCTACGCAAACTCTTCGTACAGGACCTCACCACACGGGTCAAGAAGGTACATCTTCTACCAGACATGCAGGATCATGTAGCTTTATCATTATTCTAAACCTCTGTTTTATATTTAAGAGTGCAGAGCTCGACTGCGAGGAAGGACTCGGCAATGTTGCCCAGAAACAGAAGATTTCCTTCCTGGAGAACAACTTGGAGCAGCTCACTAAAGTTCACAAGCAGGTACAGACACAGAATCACCACTGTGATTACATTTCTGATATTACTGAATATAAACATTAACTTGAGCTGAAAAAGGCACCAAACATGATAGCAGTAACCACCAATTAACTGCACTGTAGTCTGCACTAGATCCAGCTTTAGCATTCCAGCACTCTGCTAAATTATCTCCAACTCAAGCTGCTTCTGCAGTTCTCCTCTTAAGCTGAACTTCTGCTGGTCAAACTGCTTTACTAACAAATGTTTCTGCTCTCAAAAGCCTACTCTGTTACCACTGGCTCACAACTTGTTCAAACAAACACAAAGATCTAATTTAACAACACAAAAGACTTCACTGCAAAACTAGTGAACACTCTCCAGAGCTTCATAAAACAGTGCAACCTGCAGCTGAAAACCTCACACTGGTGGAACACCCTCGAGATAGCTGTCCAAACAAAACGGTACAAAAACCAGCTATCACAACCCAAACCCTAATGTTTCCTGTAGCTACCAGAGAACCTCTTTAAACAGAGAATCAGGACAGGAACTCTTACCTTCTGGACAACCAACGTTGGTTTACAAACAGACTGTATCTGACCAAAAGCCTCAAAAGACTCACTGCAGCCCAAGATAAAGACACAACCCAGCTGCACCAAATCCACTAATCACTGCACACATTAGCACCATGTGCTAACTGTGGCTAAAGAACCACATTTACCAAGACAACTATCCAGTACAAAGCCCTGAAACACACCAAGAAACACATTAAAGACGATTTTATTGTTGTAAGCTGCAAGCCAACACCTAAAGAACAAACTAAAGCAACGGCGCAAAGCTCAGTTCAGTGGTGCCTGTGAAGAGGAACAGAGGAAATGTTTGACTGAAGCCAAATGAACCAGAAAGGCAGCGAGCTGCTCAGGTGTTCCTGATAACACCAAGCAGCCACCTGGACAGCCAATAGGAGCACAGCTTACTGGAAGTCCAGAGGGAGGGGTCAGTGAAGTATGTTTAGCTTAAAGTTGAAGTTTTTAGTCACAAAGGTGTCACAAGAATCACATGATCTCCTTTTATGAGAACAGACAGAGTTTGAAGCAGAACGTTAACAGAGAAAGTTGAAAACCACCTTCTGATACTTAAAATGTTTGCGTTTTCACACAAACAAAACCTGAATATATCAAACTAGTTTCATAGTACAGCCGTCATTGTAATCTGAGTATTAATGTGGGTTCCTCATCACAGAACAAACAAACCAGTTGGATTTGCTAGCTTTTATTATTTCTATTATTTTTATTAAATGTACTGCTAACTGCTAACATACTGATTTGTGCATTGCTTTTATGTGTGAAACAAAAGAGTTGTACTGATCTGTAAATGAATAAAAGTGATTCAAGCATCTACCCCAGGCCCTGAAGGGTTGAACCAGTTCACATAGAAGGAAGGCAGTGATGCACTCGTGAAGAGACATCGTTCCTGAAAGTTTAAAGCAGTAAAGTGTGTGTCTTATCAGAAGCAGGAGGAAAAGAAGATGTTTTGCCAAATGTTTTTCTAACCAAGAATAAAGCTTCAAATTTAGTCCTAGTACCCACATGTAACTTCTGTCTACCGCTGCCCAGCTGGTGGGATCGTCTCTGGGGGTGGAAGTCCAAACCTGCTGCATTCAGTTTTCATTAAAAACACTTCCTGGAATAATTAGACAAGACATTCCCAACAACCACAAAGACAGAAACCGATCAGAAACATCAAATATCCAACATCACATGCAGTTTGACCTGCTGGCAGACATTCCTAAACTCATGGTTTAGGCGTTGTTTCCTGGACCTTAGTTACCTTAGTCACTTTCTGTCCTCAGCTGGTCCGAGACAACGCCGACCTTCGCTGCGAGCTTCCCAAACTGGAGAAGCGTCTGCGAGCGACGGCCGGACGAGTGAAAGCTCTGGAGAACGCCCTGAAGGAGGCCAAGGAGAACGCCATGAGGGACCGCAAGCGCTACCAGCAGGAGGTGGACCGCATCAAGGAGGCGGTGCGGGCCAAGAACATGGCCAGGAGGGGATACTCTGCACAGATCGGTGAGGTTTTACTTCTAGTTTGTGAAAATGTTACTCCTATTGATGGGTCTACAGAAATTAAAAGTCAGCTTTGGCTGCAACTGAAGCGTTTTGGTTCATTCTCTTGAGTTGCTGGAAGAAGAAAACGGCTAAAAACCCGTATTTTTTAGACATTCTTGAGTACCACAGTAGAAGACAGGAATTAAAATTAGTGAGTAGTTTCACAAAAATGTTTCTACACTTACTTGAGGTGGTTTAAATATGCTTCATGTGCATGTTTCTTAATAAATCCTGACTGCACCATAGCTATGGGCTTAATTACTGCAAAATCTGACCACATATAGTAGAGAAATCTTGGTATTTTTCTTACACTACATTTGACATTCTGTGTTGTTGGATGTACTAAACCTTTTTTCTGTCACGCTGTACAGTTTTTCTCTTGTAGATGCCGAGTTATTCTCTTTTCTTCTTCTTCTGGGAGGTGTTTTAGCAAATAGCAAAAAAAGGCTTTGTTTTCTGAATTCTTGTTACGGTTTACTCCGACCTTTTGATGACACTTTACAGCCAAGTTCAACACCAGTAACAGAAATTAGCTGAATTTAAAGTAGAAATTGGCTTCAAATTTGCTTGACAACTACATGAGCAGACGTTGGTAGCGACCAAAAGCAGAGCTAAAAGTGGAGACAAACATGTCAACAAATGAATGATAATGTTTCTACACAACTACAGGGTGTATAGATTAGCAGCTGTTTGCAAACACATTCATGGTATCCCCTTAAAAAGAGCGCCTTCCTCGAGTGGCTAAACCAGTTGAGGTGTTGAAATCCCTGAAAGTGATGGAAAAATGTTGGAAATGTTTCTCCGAGCACAAACCACAGATGAAATAAAAGAGACCAAACCAAGATCTGCATTATGAATCAGAAGTTTTTGATTAACTGAGTAATTATTTTCCTTTTATATTTGTTTATTTTTTTGCATCTCAGCAAAGCCCATCAGGCCGGGTCATCATCCACTGTCGTCCCCCATCTGCAGCTCTGTCAGAGCTGGAGGCAACGACACCCACAACAACTGAAACACAGCAAGTCACCCTGTGAGCAACTTATCTTTCATGTGTTTCAGATTTTCTGTAAAGTTTAGGAGTTTTAACTTTACCTTTGTTTTTACTGATCTAAAAAAATAATCAATGTCGTACTCATGTTGACCACCAGGGGGCAGATGTACACGTAAACTTTGATTATTTAACCAGTCTTTCACATAAATAGCAGGGAATAATGCCCATTATGTGCATCGGTCTAATAGTTTTGCTTCTCGCTGCAGACAGACCATAAACAACTCGACGCATGCTCGCCGTCCCACCTGGAACCACAAGCCCCGCCCCTCCTGCTGGAGCACCAATGGGAGGCCTTCACAACAGTCTGTCATCACTCAGAGAAGCAAACATCCACGGTGTAAATACTGAAACGAGACACTTTTCATTTGGTGAGCGTCCAAACGTCAGAGGCCTCATTTATAAGGTTTGAAATTCTGCTTTAAGGAGAAAACTGACGAATCGGAACCAGTTTTTCTTCCGACTCTATGACCGATTATTGTAATTATGCAACCAAACGGAGCGTAACATTTATAAATGAGGCCCTGAGTTACTTCCTGAAGGATTGAAGACACGAAATAGAGGTGGAAATCAGCTGCTGTGAAGTTTTGCAGGTGACCTGTTGAGGTTTGTACAGCTTTGCGGGAGAAGCAGACTTTGCATTTATAACCTTAAACCAGCGTTTGTTCATTTAAAGGGAGATTCTGACATTTGAGGAAATGTTTGCTTTCATGCCACAACAATATTGACACCACTCACATCTGTCCATTCATGGTGAAGCTACAGCCAGCAGCTGGTTAGCGTAGCCTAACGTAATCACCCACAACTAATGAAAATTTAGGTGGAAACAGATGGAAATGAAATGGAGACTTTGGGGCAACAACTTGTGATACTGAATGAGTCTGACTGAGGTGAGATGATACTGTCAACATGTTTTTTTAACTATTGTTTTTAATATGTTTTGCTAATGTTAGCATTGAGGGCTAGCATGTTTAGCATTGCTTGACAACCCTGTGCTGCACCAGGCACTAGAGCGATCATAGAGGCAAATTTATGAATGAAATACAGTTGGATTTTTTTCTATTTATGGACATAACTTAACTTGATATTACTAGACTGGATCTCTAAACTCCTCACATTGCTAAGCAATCTAGATCCGATCCAGACCAAGATACCAACAGATTTCACCTCCAAAAACAACCTGAACTCTCTCAGCTTACATTACTGGAGTTAAAAGTTGGATTATTTTACCTTTGCACAGAGCTAGGCGAGCAGTTTCTCTATCTGAGCTAAGCTAAGCTAAGCAGCTGCAGGCTACAGCCTCTTTAAGAAATGATCAAAGCAGGGCCTCCAAGTTTCACACTTTGATAATGTTGCAGCTAGAGTTGTAGTTGAGTTGTAAATGAAACTGCAGCTTGTTTGTTCCCGTTTCTGTACTAATATCTCTGAGCTTTATCAGTTTAACAACGTCCCAGTTTGCTCTTTTGTCTCCCTACAGGTGACAGTAATAAGAAACACTATGAGTTGTGCTCATAATCGATCCAAATCTGCCTCTAAAGTCATATTTGCTGTCGTTTTACCGTCCAGGGACACTGACCAGCCAATCAGACGATCCCTGGACTACCAGAGCGGTGCTACAATCAGGTTTTTAAAAAATTAGTTTGGGGTTTGAAGTTTTGGAAAGTTCTGTCGTTGCTCTAAAGACTCCGATCAGCCAGTCAGAGTCTTTAAGAGCAGATTCAGAATAAAACATTTCTTTCAGCCCAGAAACCAAAAACTAATCTTGAAATTTGTGCCTTGACAAACACCAGATTGACACGACTTCCACTGAGCACCTTCAGAGAGACTAAATCAGCTCATTTCTGTATATTTACATGTCAGCGTTTAGAGATCAACGGGAGCCCTTTACCTTTCTACAGATGTATTGTGTGCTGCTTTCCTTCATGCTGCCGGCTGAGCATGTTTCTGAATGTACATTATTATCTGTTTTGGTTGGACAAGCGGAGGATTTGCTGCTTTCGTTCCCCCCAGATGTTGTTAATCTGATTTGTTCGGTGTTTAGCGGTTTGGCTGCAGTCACTCTCTACACGACGAGTAAATGAATGTACCTGCATGGACTGGAGCTCGTGTTAAAGGCATGCTCAGGGAGGCCGGTTTGTAAACACGATGCGTTTACCTCATCTCGATGTACATTTTGACCTTTAGCTCCCTTGTTTCTTTCGGCTGTGGCGTCATATATCCCAATATAACTGATGCAACTAAAGCTAATAAAGATCTATCTATTTAACTTTCTTTTTTAAATTTTGTTTTGTTCGAAATAAGATCCAAACCACAACTTTCTGGTGTGTCATCATGATATAATCTTTAATCCCTATACATATATTTCCCTCTGTAACATTGCACATTATCATCATCAGTTTTGGACAGAACAGACAGATGGGGTATTTTGGTCAGGTCACAAGGAAATTAATAAAAATAATCAATAAATAATAGAAAAATCTTCTTCACACAGTCACATATAAAGTTCTACATATTGAATACAACAATGTAACAGGACGGTTAAACCATTGTATCTGTACAAATAGATTTTCACGTTTTTTTTCTCACATATTTCACATACTGTATGATATACTGCACTTTTGGCCAACATTACAGAAAAGCGAAGGGTTACAGGTGTAAACCCCGGTTCTCTGAGTCTTTAAAGGTTCCCGAGAGTGAGGATGCTCTTCTCCAAACCCGGGGCAAATAATATTTAAGAATTGTTTTGCGAGCGGGAGAAGAAGCGCAGTGGTTTCACTTACTGGTAAATAGTATTTGTCCCAGGTGTGGTTTCTTTGCAGTTCTTTTTCTCCCCTATCCAGGATGACGCTGGCGGACGATATTTATGTTTTAAAGCCAACACACTGCACACTTTTACTGCAGAGAAAAATGAGATCAGTGGACGTGAACAAACACTCTGGTAAACAACAATGTTAGGGCTGGGTTTGTTTCAGAAAGCACCTTTTGACTAAACCCGTGTTAGAGTTGTTAAAGTACTCTGTCCTTAGTTAAGCTGGAAATATTTGTCCTTTTTTTTTTTTACCAAACTTTACAGGAAGTAGATGGAGAATAATTAAAGCTGTCATATTTTGGATCCTTGAGGACAGTTTGTGTCTAATCTTAGTGCTTGTAAAACTGTTGACTTATTAGAGTCACATGTTGCTTTGACATCTGATAGCAGAAAATAAAATTACAGTTGTGGTCAAAATGGCAACAATCTCTGTAATTAAGTTTAGATGAAACAAAAAACAGTATCATAAATCTCAAACGTTATTACGAGGAGTCCGAATTATTGTGATGATGCTGCTCATGTGAGGTTACTCACTTGATGTTGGGAAAAACATGACATTTTGGTTGGTTTAAAGGAACATTCCACCTTAAATCTTTAAATGTTGACCTAAAAGGTTGGTTTCGAGGAGTGTTCCACCTTACAAGGTCCTCAAACGTCGACCTTAAAGGAACATTCCATCAAAAATCCCTGGACTTAGACCTAGAATGTTGGTTTAAAGGAGTATTCCATCCAAAATCCTCACAGAGAGACCTGAGAGGCTGGTTAAATGAATATTCCTCCTACAACCATCAAATATAGTCCTGAAAGGTTGGTTTAGAAAAAGATTCCACCAAACATCCTGGAACATAAACCAAAGACGCTGGCTTAATGGTATATTCCAAAAAAATCCTACAATGTAGACCAAAAAAGTTGCTGTAAAGGAATATACCACCTTACGTGTAGACCCAAAGGACAGTTTGGAGTAATATTCTACCCTAAAATCTTTGAATGTAGACCGAAGAGATTGATCTGATGGTATATTCCACCCAACATCCTGGAATACAGACCTAAAAAGTTCATTTGATGGTATATTTCACCTAAAATACGTCAATGTAGACCAAAAAAGTTGATGTATAGACATATACCACCTTAAATGTAGACCTAAAGGATGGCTTGGAGTAATATTCTACTCTTACATCTTCCAATGTAGACCTAAAAGGTTGACTCAATGGTATATTCCACCAGACATCCTGGAACATAAACCAAAAAGGTTGTCTTCGTGGTATATTCCACCAAAAATCCTCCGATGTAGACCAAGAAAGTTGGTGTAAAGGAATATACCACCTTAAATGTAGACCTAAAGGAAGGTTTGGAGAATTATTCTACCCTAAAATCTTCTAATGTAGACCTAAAAGGTTGATCTGATGGTATATTCCACCCAACATCCTGGAACATATACCAAAAAGGTTGGTTTAATGGTACATTCCACCTAAAACCCTTCAACGTTGACCAAAAACGTTGGTGTTAAGGAATATACCACCTTAAATATAGACCTAAAGGATGGTTTGGAGAAATATTCTGCACTAAAGTTGTCCAATGTAGACCTAAAAGGTTGATCTGATGGTATATCCATCCATCCCTTCTCTATACACCGCTTTATCCTCACTAGGGTTGTGGGGGTGCTGGAGCCTTCTGATGGTATATTCCACCTAAAATCCTTCGATGTAGAACAAAAAAGTTGGTGTAAAAGAATATACCACCTTAAATGTAGTACTAAAGGATGAATATTTAAAGCTGCTGCCAGCTATTATTTTTGTTATTTAATCATCTGTTATGGCAGTCAGAACCCTGGCAAACTTATTTTCATCAGTTTTTTTTTTAGTGTGGAAGTCCAAAATAAAGGAGCGCTTCGTGTTTACCGGCGTGACTTAGTCAAAAGCTGCCAAAGCAACCCGAGCCCCGTCATTCAGCACAGTTTCAACACAGACACGTTCACATGCATCCACAAACCTCTCACGCACTCAAACACCCACAGACAGGCGGCCGGCCGGCTGGACCGAGGCTCGGCGGCGTCCTCAGACCCACGAGTCGGGGGAGCCGGTGAACTTGTTGGCCCGGTTTGAAGGCCTCCGCGTGGTCGAGTAGAAGTCCACGTAGTTGGTGTTGGCTTTGAACCGCAGCGACTGGCCGGCGTAGGCGTCGGGTGACGACGGCGTCAGGTGGACCGGCTCGTCCTCGTAGCTCTCCTCGCCGTAGCCTTGAGGGGACGACAGGTACATTCGGTAGCTGTTGTAGTTCTTCCTGTCGGGCTCGTCGTAGAATGGCTCTGGGTGCTGCAGGAACCACAAAGAATTCCAGTCATCATGTGATCAGCGCACCTTTATTCCTCAATCATTTCCTGTTTCTCAGCTCTGCTAAATCCTGCTCACGTTCACTGTCTAGTATTGTTTCTTAATGTTAAAGAAAAGTCTTCTCACCTGGGATCTTCTCAAATCCTCTCCTGACTGGGAGGAATACGTTCCGATGAAATATGGGGTTTTCTTCTCAGACCCTGAAGGAAGCAGGAAAAAACATCTAGTTCTTTAATCATAAAACGGCCAGAATTTAGTCTGGAAGCAAGATGGTGTGTTCTAGTTAGAGCCGAGTACACTGTATAAAATAATGTAAAATATGGTGAAAATAAAGGCAAACATTTAGAAAAATAATTAGATTTTTAGTTGATTTGAATACAATTTAAAAAATACAGTAAAATAGTATTTCTGTGGTCACATCATAAAAGAATCAATTATTTTTGGGGGGAAAAATTACAGATTTTTCTTTAGATTTGAGTAGTTTTCACTTTTTTTCTCTGTTCATTTACAGTTGACATCTAAATGAATATCTTTTTTAAATGAAAGTTTACATAGTTATTATTTGCATATCAGCAAATATTAAAGATACAGAATTCTTCTTTCCAATAACAGCAAATATGTGTGAACTAACAATATTTTAGCTGATTTAAATTCAGTAAAACGGGGTAATTTTACTGTCAAATACTGTAAAAGAACAAATTACTATTTAGAAAATGACAGATTTTTGATGTGGACATTATTTACACTTTTAACGTGTTTTAATTTTTTTTTTTCATTTATTTAACTTGTTAATTATTATGATAGAAAATTATTACTTTTGTTTAATTTATTTAATTTTGGTTTTCTAAACAGGGAAAATCTATTTCTTCAAACCTTAATATACATCATTTTTTCCCCAATAATAGCAAATATGTGGAATTGAACAATATTTTAGCTGATTTAAATCCAGTAAAACGGGGTCATTTTAATGTCAAACTCTGTAAAAGAAAGAATTACTATTTATAAAAATAATGTCAGGTTTTTTCTTTTCAATATAAGATATTTTATGTTCAAATGAACAAATGTGGGTAAACACTTTTTTTCCAGTGTGCGTGGTGACCTGTGTACTGCCGTTTGTGTAAACTGTTGTCTCCATAATAAGTGTCGAGTTGCATAGATGACTGCGCCCTCTGGTAGGTGGAACTGTGGCGTCGGATCCCGAGCATCGCCGGAGACGACGTCGCGCTCCCGCCTGAGGACAAAGAGCAACATTAAATAAAACTTTAACATCAGTAATAAAAAAAACAAAAAAAAAACGGCTTTTCTTGCAGGAAGTGAGAGACGTGGCACCTGATTGGATGACGGGGGACATCTGCAGTGGGCTGGTGGGCAGCGTCGGCTGGGATCGGTACCGGTCTCGTTCCAGAGTGGAGACGGGGGTGATGAAGTGGGTGTAGTTCCAGCCGTCCTGTCCAACCAGCACACCACAAAACATCAGTAATCTGTCATCGTGTGACTTTAGAGGCGTCTACATGCAGCATTTATAGTCAATAAAGACACGCAAACACAGAATCTGAGCAGAAAACTGACAAAGAATGAAACAAATCAGCAAAAATCACTCCTAATTACATTAATTTAATCTGTTTTTGAAGCTTAGCAGCAGCTAATGTAAAATAAACAACAACAAGAGCTTTTTGTTCACATAAATCCACATTAAATAGTCTGCTGGAGCATATTTAGGGATCATTTTGGGACAAATCTGACTCAGAATAATAAAAATTCCCTGATCTAAATGATAGAAAAGTAACCTGTTTGTAGAGACTCCTCAGCTCTCTGTACTGCCACAGAGTGTTCAACACCTGAGCTGCTGCTTTCACCACCTTCATCGAGTATCTGCAACACAAAACACAACAAAAGTCAAATAACACCATAACAAAAAAAAACGAAGGTTACGCATGTAACCACGGTTTTATGAACCCTGGATGACTGCCAGAGGCAGTTCTCCTCACTGGATATCTCCATCTCGCGCAAGCGCAGGCCGAGTATTAATATCAACAAAGTCACGTGTGACCCCGGACGACCCGTGGCAGGTATAACTACCGGTGTCATCCGGGCGCTCATTCCCACAGAGTCTTCTTGCGACTTGGGGGTTCCGAGCGACCGAGAACTCTGGCAGTCATCCAGGGTTCATAAAACCGTGGTTACATGCGTAACCTTCGTTTTATTTCACCCTTCCTGACTGCCAGAGGCAGTTCTCCTCACTGGATGACTCATATCAACAGCGTCGCGAGGAATCCAGGGCACTTCCCCCTTAAGACGAGGCAGAGGAACCCGGCCGAAGGACCACCCCGAGTGGATGGGGGGTGGCCACGTTGACTCTGTAGTACTTCGTGAAGGTGCTCGGCACTGCCCACGAGGCCGCTGCACATATATCCTCCACAGGCACCCCTCTAAACAATGCCCATGAAGCAGACACGCCTCTAGTGGAATGGCACTTCACTCCAGATGGCAAGGCCTCGCCTGCCAACTCGTACGCACATGAAATGGCCTCGACGATCCAGTTGGACAGGCGCTGCTTGGAGAGAGCGCTACCCTTCTTGGCACCACTATGACACACGAAGAGATGCTCGGCCCTCCGTATGTGGGCAGTGGCATCCAGATATGCCCGTAAGGCCCGTACTGGACAAAGCTGTTCCCGCCGTACGTCCCCTTCTTCCAGCTGGGGGTCAAACTTAGCCAGATGAATGGGTCTATTGAGGTGCGAGTGTGCCAGCACCTTCGGCAGAAATGCCGTATTCGGCCACAGAGTAACACCCGAGCCATCCGAGTTCCACCTCAGACAGGAGTTGCTCACTGACAAGGCATGCAGCTCTCCCACCCGCTTCGCCGTCACCATGGCAAGGAGAAAAGCCGTCTTCACCGACAGCCACTTAAGTTCTGCCCGGTCAAGCGGCTCAAAGGGAGGCCCGCATAGGGCATCCAACACTATGGGCAGATCCCAGGCTGGAGTCCTCCGCGACTGTGGTGGCCGCAGCCGCCAGGCTCCCCTCAAGAAGAGGGACACGAGCCCGTGACGCCCAATTGTGTGGCCGTCCACTGCCACATGCCTGGAGGAAATAGCTGCAGCATACACCTTCAGGGTCGAGGGAGAGCGACCCAACAGGGACTGAAGAAACTCCAGAACCACTGGGACAGAGCAGCTAACTGGGTCAAGACCACGACTCCAACACCAGTCAGAGAACAATTTCCACCTGTTGGCATACTGCAGCCGCGTTGACGGGGCCCTGGCCTGCAGGATCGTTGCCCTGACAGGCTCGATGCAGCAGCTCAGCACGGGGTCCGGCCCCCCAGCGGCCATACCCACAGCTGAAGGCGGCTGGGGCAGGGATGCCAGATCCGACCGTCCAGTTGGGATAGAAGATCCTTCCTGTCGGGGAGGCGCCAGGGCGTCCTGCGACAGAGTCTGCGCAGCAGTGGAAACCAAGTTCTGGCAGGCCAGAACGGGGCCACTAAGAGGAGTTGGTGCCCCCGATGGAGCACCCTGAGCAGAGTTGGCCATATCAGGGGAAAGGGCGGAAAGGCATAGAGAAGTCCCCCCGGCCACTCGTGAGCCAGAGCGTCCTGTCCCAAAGGACTGCTGTCCTCCCTCAGGGAGAACCAGAGGGGGCACTGGGCTGTCTCGCGAGAGGCAAAGAGGTCCACCACCGCCTCTCCGAACATGCCCCATATGGACTGAACCACTTCTGAATGAAGCCGCCATTCTCCCGGAAGGGGCTTCTGACGGGAGAGGAAATCCGCGACCAGGTTCTGCTCCCCCGGCAGATACATGGCACGGAGGCTGGCCAGGCGGGGGGCTGCCCATCTCAGCAGATCCTGCGACACCCGCAGCATACGGGCTGACCTGGTACCCCCCTGGTGGTTTATGTGAAACATAGCAGAGACGTTGTCCGACCGTATCAGCACGTGCTTCCCGCTGAGGTATGGCATGAAAGTCCTGAGCGCTAGGTGCACGGCATGCAGCTCCAGCACATTGACATGCTCCTGGCACTCCCGGGCTGACCACCGTCCCTGAGCCATCCTGCCCTGCCAGACAGCCCCCCAACCCGAAAGGCAGGCATCGGTAGCCACCGTCTCCCGACGAAATGGGATGGCACCCAGGGAGACACCCTGCACCAGATAGGCCCTGCTCCTCCACGGTGACAGGGCCCTCAGGCAGCCCCGTGAAACCCTGAGCTTCCTGCACCTGTGCCGCCTGGCATCTAGGTGAAAGCTGTTCAGCCACCTTTGCAGGGGGCGAACTGACAGTAGGCCCAGAGGCACGACAGCAGATGCGGCCGTCAGTTTGCCCAGAAGGCGGAGGTAAAGGCCGTAAGGCAGTGCTGCCCCTCCTCGAAACCGAAGCAGGAGGCCTAGGATGTCGTCCACCCGTTGTTGTGACGGGCGGGCCTTCATAACGACAGAATCCAGAGCTAGTCCTATGAAGGTTGTACTCTGGGAAGGAGACAGAGAGCTCTTCTCTCCGTTCACCCTGAGTCCCAACTGTGCCACGTGCGAGAGGAGGACGGCTGTGTCCTGGACTGCCCGAGAACGGGACGGTGCGCAGATCAGCCAGTCGTCCAGATATGCCATGATCTTCATGCCCCGGGACTGCAGGGGTGAAAGGGCCGCAGCGATGCAGCGCGTGAACACCCGTGGGGACAAAGAGATCCCGAACGGAAGTACTGTGAACTGGAAGTTGTGGCCCCTGAATGCGAAACGCAGGAACTGCCTGTGGCAAGGCGCGATCGGAATGTGGAAATAAGCGTCCTTCAGGTCCACCGCAGTGAACCACTCCCCCTTGGCAACAGTACGAAGAACATCCCTCGTGCACAACATGTGGAATGGCAGAGTCTTTAAAAACTGGTTCAGTCCCCTGAGATCTAGGACAGGGCGAAATCCACCACCTTTCTTGCTTACCAGAAAATAGGTCAAGTAGAACCCCTTGGGCCGGGAGAGGGGGTCCACTGGCTCGATGGCACCCTTGGACAGGAGGGCGGACAGCTCCTCGACCAGGGCTTGAGTCTTCACCGGGTCCGTGACGACAGTCATCCGGACCCGGCTGGAAGTTGGGGGCCGGCGGCGGAATTGAAGCCTGTAACCCTGGGTCAGTGTGGACAACACACAGGGGTCTGAAGTACAGGCTGCCCAGCAGCGGAGCTGCTGCTGGGAGAAAAGACCGACCGCCGGCCCCGAGGCCTCAGTTCCTGCGCCCCCGGCCTCCTGGGGCCTTGGGGGGGCGCCGTGAGGGCTCTGAGGCACGATGATCACGGGGCAAATCAGCGGGGCCATGTCGAAAGCGGGTTCGTCCCCCAGTGGGGCGTTGAGGCCCTCTATAATGGGAAGGCCGAGACAGCGGTTGGGGGCGCTCCCGGGAAACACCTGCGTGACCGCCAGTCCTGCCGGAAGGCGGCATGTCTCTGCGAAGCCCTGAGAACTGCCGCCTGGTCTGGTCGGCCTGCACCGTCTGCTCCAGAAGCTGGACCGCCGCCGAGCCAAACAGCTCCCCAGGTTCCACTGGGACTGCACGGAGGGTCCTCCGGCATGTCTCTGACAGGGGTGACTGAGCCAGCCATACCTGGCGGCGGGTGTGGACTAAGGTGGACATAAGGCGCCCCAGTTCCCGGGACATAAGGGCAAAAGCCTGCAACGAGGCATCGCTCAGGCTGGTAGTAGATGCGTCGGCAGCCGACTGTTGCATGGAAGCCGACAGGGCCAGCATGAGGTGGGAGAGGGAATTACCAATACGGCCCATGCGTGCTGCTGTGTTATATGCCCTGCACAGCAGGTCATCAGTGACCCTACACTGCTGACGGGGGCACCTGGCCTCAGGTCTCAGAGCCTCGTCCGGGGGGACTATAAGAGAGGCAATAGCAGGTTCAACCAAAGGCATGCGGCCCAGACCAAGTTTAGCCGCATCCTGCATGGCTGCCAGAGTGCGTCCATCAGACGTCAGCCGTGAGAGAGCCTTCGAGTCCCTCCAGCAGGCCTGCAGCTCCCTCAGGTATTCCCCGGAGGGAGGAACTGAAAAGCTGGCCGGAGCTGAGGCGCGCCTGAAAAAGGCGCTGGCAGGAGGCTGGTCAGGCTGCTGTGAGTCCAGGTGTAATCTAGCCAGGGCCATACGAAGTATCGACCCCATCGAGTCATCCTCGGACCCCCTCACCGAACCACGGGCCAACGAACGGGAACCCGAGCCAGAGGCGTGGGAGGGCTCCTCCCCACCGTCCTCATCGTTGAAAAGCGCAGCCGAAGCCGCCACAGAAATAATGTCCTCTTCTGGAGCCAGCTCCGGCATTGGGGGTGACCCGATACATCCCCCCTCCCCAACAGGAGGGCGCAGAGACAGGAGGAGTGACTTCATCTGGGC
Organism: Acanthochromis polyacanthus; assembly: GCF_021347895.1. Classification (NCBI taxonomy): domain Eukaryota; kingdom Metazoa; phylum Chordata; class Actinopteri; family Pomacentridae; genus Acanthochromis; species Acanthochromis polyacanthus. The sequence goes on along the minus strand of NC_067134.1, from coordinate 19,696,039 downwards.
CAACTCGCGAGACAGCTGATCCACCTTAGTAGACAGCGTGTCCGCCCTAGCCTTCTTCCTACGCGGGGGGCCGCCCAGAGCCTCCGACGCCTTCCGCCGAGACCGGTCTGGCCGAGAAAGAGATGGGACCACCGACTGAGGGGGGCCTGTTTCCCCCACTAAGCATTCCACCTCTGACAGTCTAGCAGCCCTCAACGTGCGTGGCATGAAGCTACAATTCATACACGGGTCTTCCGATAAACCTTCCCTCAGATGTTCGATACCCAGACACGAAGGGCAGAGATCGTGACCGTCCTCAGGGTGAAGAGGGGCCATACAGGTAGCACAGAAATGGGAGCTTAGCATGGCGTAGCCACAGGAAGTCACAAACAGCTAGCACCAGCGAGAGTCACTACGTTAGCTGCGTAATAACCATGTGCTCCAGTGAGAGGGGAGCGAGAGCGCGTCCGTCACCGGCACTACGGCTGTCTTCAGAACAAGGGAGAGCACTACGGTACTGCGCAACACACACGACACCAATCAGTACAATCGAGAGCACTGTGTCAGCTGCTTAACACACACAAGCTTCAGTGAGAGGGCAGCGAGAGCACGGCCGTCACTGGTATCTGTACAACAACAGCTAGCACTAGCGAGAGCACCACGCTAGCTGTGCAACACTCACAAGCGTCAGCGAGAGGGCAGCGAGAGCACGGCCGTCACTGGTATCTGTACAACAACAGCTAGCACTAGCGAGAGCACCACGCTAGCTGTGCAACACTCACAAGCGTCAGCGAGAGGGCAGCGAGAGCACGGCCGTCACTGGCATCAGCACTAGCGAAAGCAGTATGGCAAATGTGTATTACAAGGGAAACTTGTCGCAGCCTCTGGAGGGCGAACAGCCCGCGACTCCGACTTGTAGTCTCGAGGCTACCGGCGACAACCCTTTCCTCAAAAATGCTATTATTAGCCCCTGCTATCAGCAGGTGACCTGCGCAAGCGAGAAGAGTCAAGGGAATGAGCGCCCGGATGACACCGGTAGTTATACCTGCCACGGGTCGTCCGGGGTCACACGTGACTTTGTTGATAGTAATACTCGGCCTGCGCTTGCGCGAGATGGAGATATCCAGTGAGGAGAACTGCCTCTGGCAGTCAGGAAGGGTGAAATAAAACAGCAGGTAGAAAGTACACTGTAAAAAAAATCTGGCAGCAAAAAAATCCAGTAAAACACTGAAATAATTTAAAAAATAAAGGTGAAAATCTCATCAAATATCTGTAAAATGAAGATGTTTTTAGCTGATTTAAATACAGTAAATGTATCATTTTGCAGTCACATCATAAAAGAATGAGTTACTATTTGTAAAAATACTGATTTTGATGTGGATATTATTTACTCTTATTTTTAAACAAAAAGTCTGCATTTTTTATGATTTCAAATATTATTATTATTATTATCATTACAATTGCTAGTATTATCTGTAATTTACCATCACAAAGAAACTGTGAAATAACAGTAAAAATGTGTAATAACTTTTTTCAAATTTTTTAAAAATATATTTTTTTCTATGAAACAGCAGGAAGTATCTGCTAATTTTTAAAATAAAATAATAAATAAATTCAGTGGAAATTGTGTCATTTTACAGTCAAACATTAAAGATCAAATAATTATTTGTAAAAAAAAAAAAAAAGATATATATTTTTAACAGTTTTGGTCGCTTGTTTTACAGTCATTAATGCTTTTCTGTGATTTTAATAGAAATCTGTATCATAACAGTTTAAAAAATGCTTTCAGAATTTTGCATTTTTTTTGCATAATTGTTCTATTGTATAATAATATTTTTGGTGATATTAATTCTGCAAAAATCGAACAGCAAAAGAGCAAATTATTTCTAAAAATAAATTTTAAAAAAGCTTTCATTATTTACACTTTCTGGACATTTTTTAAGGTAAATTAATATTTTTTATTTTACTTGCTATCTGTAGTTTCTTAGATTGAATTACCAGATTTTTCTGTTTTTAATGTAGATAATTTCTCTTTAAAATAACTGCAAACATCTATAGAATAATATTTTTGCTGAATTAAATACAGAAAAAATGTAACTTAAGAGTCAAACTCTGTAAAAGAACAAACCACCTTTCAGAAAAACAGATTATTGATGTTAAACCAGTGAAGCTGCAGCTCGTCATGTGACTCTAAACGGTAAACCTCGTGCTCTATCACTCGTACCCTTTCCCTCGTCCTTTGCTGATGTCCACCAGCTTCTCGATGCCTCCGCTGTCGGCTAAAGCTTTGGCGTTCTCCATGTTGCGGCTGGTGACCTCGTGCAGCGTGCAGCAAACCGACGCCACCGTGTCGTCAGACAGCACCGACGGACTGCCGCCAGGAAGCCGGTTCACCAGATCCCTCATGGCGTACTTCCCTGGAGGACCAGAACCACAGAGTCAGACCTGGACTGTAATGGAGCTGTGATGTTCTGCAGCTTCTGGGCCATTAATAGTTTAAGAGATTTTATATTTACATTCCAGACCGGTTTTGGGCTTCTGCTAGACCGGTTTTGGGCTTCTTTTAGACCGGTTTTGGGTTTCTTTTAGATCGGTTTTGGGCTTCTTTTAGACCGGTTTTGGGTTTCTTTTAGACCGGTTTTGGGTTTCTTTGAGACCGGTTTTGGGTTTCTTTGAGACCGGTTTTGGGCTTCTTTTAGACCGGTTTTGGGCTTCTTTTAGACCAGTTTTGGGCTTCTTTTAGACCGGTTTTGGGTTTCTTTGAGACCGGTTTTGGGTTTCTTTGAGACCGGTTTTGGGTTTCTTTTAGACCGGTTTTGGGTTTCTTTGAGACCGGTTTTGGGTTTCTTTTAGACCGGTTTTGGGCTTCTTTTAGACCGGTTTTGGGTTTCTTTTAGACCGGTTTTGGGCTTCTTTTAGACCGGTTTTGGGTTTCTTTTAGACCGGTTTTGGGCTTCTTTTAGACCGGTTTTGGGTTTCTTTTAGACCGGTTTTGGGTTTCTTTTAGACCGGTTTTGGGTTTCTTTGAGACCGGTTTTGGGTTTCTTTTAGACCGGTTTTGGGTTTCTTTGAGACCGGTTTTGGGTTTCTTTTAGACCGGTTTTGGGTTTCTTTGAGACCGGTTTTGGGTTTCTTTTAGACCGGTTTTGGGCTTCTTTTAGACCGGTTTTGGGTTTCTTTTAGACCGATTTTGGGTTTCTTTTAGACCGGTTTTGGGCTTCTTTTAGACCGGTTTTGGGCTTCTTTTAGACCGGTTTTGGGCTTCTTTTAGACCGGTTTTGGGTTTCTTTTAGACCGGTTTTGGGTTTCTTTTAGACCGGTTTTGGGTTTCTTTGAGACCGGTTTTGGGCTTCTTTTAGACCGGTTTTGGGTTTCTTTTAGACCGGTTTTGGGCTTCTTTTAGACCGGTTTTGGGATTGTGTTGCAGATTTGGTTTTGGACTTTGCTTTGCACCACCTTCAGACTAGTTTTGGATACAGTTTCATGGTTATGACTCGAGCGTGAAGACGATGATAAACACATTTAATCGTGCGTTTGTGTTTTCTCACCTATCAGCTCCTTGTTGCGTCCGTCCAGCGCCATGTTTCTGAGCGCCGTGGCGACGGAACAAACCACCCGGTCGTTGTCCATCCTCAGCAGCTCCACCAGGATGGGAAGACCTTTCTCTTTACGCACCGCCGCCCGGATGTAGGCCGAGAACTGCACAGATAAACGAAAACACAGCGTTACAAACATTTAATCCTTCATGAAAACGATCCGATTCCATACAAGAGATCAGAAACGGACCTAAAGACGGTTCCTTTGCTCTTTCAGCCTTTAATATTGATTGTTTTCATTGATTCCAATGAAAAATTAAAATAGAACTTTAATAATCCAGAAGGCAATTCTTGAAGATCGATTCTAAAAATGTTCTGACAGAGTTCTAGTAATGTTGTCAGTCAGAATTTCTTCATTCTTTTACTTCTCAGAATGTTCTTCCTGAACGTAGAACAATGTTCTTTTTGTAAATCCTGCAGAGAAACATTTTCAGGCTCCAAATGAAAGCTAGAAGATGAAATGTGAGGTGAGTGACGTTCTACCTTCCAGTTCCCAGCAGAGAGGTTCTGCAGCGACCCGGCGGCTCCCTCCAGCGTTGCCGGGTTGGAGCTCTCAGCCAGCAGGTTGAGGTACGGCTTCACCACCATGGGATGCCACAGCAGCTCGGCTCCCCTCAGAGACTGAGAGAAACCCGGGATCGGACCGACGCCGTCCCACTGGAAGAAAAGGCAGCCTGTCAGAACCTGCAGAGCGCTGGCTTTAGACTGGGTTTGAAATTTTCTTTTAGACTCATTACAGACTGGGTCTTGACTGGTTTAGAACAGGTTTGGATTTGGTTTTGGAATTCGTTTTAAACCAGATTTGGGCTGGTTTTAGATTTTGTTTTGGACCAGTTTGGAATTTTCTTTTGGACTTGTTTTAGATTGATTTTAAGCCAGATCTGGACTGGTTCACAGTTTTGTTTTAGACCGGGTTTGGACTGGATTCAGCTTTTGCTTTGGACCAGGTTTGAATTTGGTTTTGGACTTGTTTTAGACTGGTTTTAAGCCAGGTTTGGACTGGTTTAAGACCAAGTTTGGACTTGTGTTAGACCTCCACAACTTAAATACTTTAAATACCCCCCTGCCTGCTACCTTGCTGTCGCCCCAGCCGCCCCTCTTCCTGCCCCGCCGCCTCTTGCCCCAGCAGAGGTAGTCGAGCTCTTTGGCTGGCGATGAGAAGCCCAGCAGGGTGTCCAGCTCCTGGTTGCCGAGGAGACGGGAGGAGGGCATCTCCACCTCCAGGCGGTACGAGAGGTTCCTCAGAGTGCAGACGCTGTTCTCCACGATCTGGAACCAGAGGATGCTGTTAATGCAGGTCTGAGCCTAAAGGTGGCGCTACAGGAAACACCAGGAACCTCGACAGTTCAGAAACACGCTCCAAATTAAGCTCACTTTATTTATTTCAGTGTAATTATACATTTTTTTAAAATATTCTTTTCATGTTTTTTTACATTTCATAAATCTGTGTTCACTTCAATTTCTTCCTGTACTGCTTTTTTTAAAATTCAATTAAATATTTACTGATCTAAACTGTTTTATAAATGGTTTTAGACCAGGTTTGAAATGATTTGTGATAATAATAATACATTTTATTTGTATAGCGCTTTTCAAAACACTCACACAGTCTGTGTTAAAACAGTCCAGAACACGTGTGTTTGGAGAGTGATCTGAAGGTGCTCAGGTCTGTGCAGTCACAGATGTGTTGTGCCAGGGATCTTCTTTAGTTTCGCTTTCTTACTTTTGTAGCTGATTTATTGCTGTTTCAGGATTGTATCTCACTTTTATCTTCTTGCTTTTCTATTTAAAACTGCATGCAATTCTGTTTTCTGAGAAAAATCAGCCACAAGAATTTCCCTCAGAACTAATTCAGCTTAAAAATCTAGATTTTATGCTGTAAAAATGTGGTGAGATGGTCAGAAACTGTTGCATAAATGAGACTCTGCAGTTTGTTCTGATGTTTTACTAGTTGACAGGAAGCAGCATCCGGGTGGTTGATTAGATTTGTGTTGTTGCCGGGTTAACCCAGGAGAACTCTGAGAATAAACGCTGCCGTGTTGCACGTTAGCGTGTTTTTTAGCCGCACCTTGCTGTCGTAGTCGGACGTGTTGACGCAGGCTTTGAGGACGTGGAGCAGCGAGTCCACCAGACCCTCGCAGCATCTCAGCTGACTCCTGGCCTCCTCGCCGGCCGAGCTCAGGTTCCTTCAAACACAAACACAAGCAAACATGACGGAGCTGCAGTGAGCGGGTTCCCCCACAGGGTGGCTTCAAACCTGCCCGGATACAGTAAAAGGAGGCGCCGGTCCTCCAATAGGAGCCGCTGACATGAGGAGACTGCACAACAGCGCCGGACTCCCACAATGCATTTCTATAGCATCAATCCACAGCCCGAGGCGTCACACATCCACCTCCCTGCAGCACGGTGTTCTGTTTGAGCAGCTAAAGCGTCTTCAAACACACCTGAGCAGGAAGCTTCACACTCAGCGGCTTTAATTCGCTCAACAGACGCTCTTTCTTTTCTCTTCTGAGTGTTTTTGGTAAATAAAGAGAAGTGTCTCGTCTCCAGATGACACGACTCTTCATGTTTGCTAAATTTAAAAGAGCAAAAAAATCAGGTTTCAGGTGCAGTCAACGGAAGAGGATGAAAGGAAGATTCCACTCGTGAAGCAGCTGTGTGGAAAATACAGATATTATCATGGGGGAATTAACATTTTACATCTTTACAAAGCAGTTTACCTCTGTGAGTTGTAATGTTGGAGTACTTCATGTTCAAACCTGATCCAGGAGGAGAATTATGACACAAAGCGTCGAATCTTTAGGTTTATGAAGGTTTTTCTGGCTGTTTCTAGGATTTTTTTTCGCTCATAATGCATCTTCTAGCATTAAAAAAACACTACACTGACATGTTAACGAGGCACAAACCACATTCGCTTGAACAGTTAGACGTTTGTTGATCATTTTCAAGAACGTCCATAAAATTTCAGACAAAAAGTACAATTTGGACTCTAATAGACTTAATGAGGGACGCTTTTTCCACCTCCTGCTGTGAATCTCCTTAAGACCCCGCTGGTGAAAACATGCTTGTTTTTGTACCTTGCTAACACGTCCATAAGGTGTTTTTTATGTGCTAGAAGACACATTTGAAGTGAAATAAGGATTTGCACCTTGAAACTGACAAAAACAAGGATTCAGAATTCTGGGATTTTAAGTCTCACAATATTTTTTTTCTTTTGTTTTAGTGAAAAAAGTACATTCTAAAAATGTTCACATTGAAGGAATTATGTTTCTACAAAACATTACGAACAATTTGAAACTTCTAAATAAAAATAAGTTTAATTTCAGCAAAAATTATGCCTCAGTCTATCATTTTCACCTTACAACTTACAGAACACAGAGCGTCGACAAAGGAACAAAACATTTAGTCACATCTGGAATCCAATGATATGATATTTACTTTATGATCAAAACAAAGAATAAAAATGAGACAAATATTTCAAAAAACGAGACACAAAATGACAAAAGTGAGAAACAAAATTACAAAAATGTGACAAACCACACAAAAATAAACAAAAAAGAGACAAAAAATTAGATAAAATAGTTAGAAAGTGACAAAAAAATGGACAAATGGACCCTCTGGAGGGCCAGTTTTGTCCCGCGGGCTGCATGTTTAACACCCCTGGCCTATAAGATCCAAAATTCAGCATCTCTCGATAGATTTCTGTCTTTATAACCAACTTAAATTAATTTATAAATGGGTAAAACTTGGTAAAAATGGTCAAGTATAGATAACACGGTCTCACTGATTGCACATTGCCTCAACCAAGTTTTTCTAGGAGTTTGTGTTATTCTAAATTTCACTTCCTTTATGACGAATAATCAGTATCGATAAAAGAACAAATCAGACGATTTCTTCTCAGATCAACACAGAAATGAGCCCAAATAAAGTGAAATATCCTCTAGTCTCTACATCGGGGGTGAAACTTTTAAGAAAGATGCTAAGTTGGACTTCCATCTTGGCTGAAATAGTAAAAAGCAACTATTTATAACTTGTAGAAAAGGCACATAACTTTATAAGTAAAACTTTCAGAGAAATCAGCTAATATCAAACAGCAAAGCTTGGAATCAGACGTGTATTTTTGCCTCCTTTGTGGTTGTCTTCAGTCCAGCAAACATCACACGCTGCTGTGGGTGGTATACCATAAAATAATTGTGCTACTTATATTCATTTCTTGATTTTGTTGTGAAGATAGTTTCACGCATTTAATTCCTCCGACGCCTCTGCGGCCCTCAGAGTGTCTTATTTCGCCATATGCCACTTTAATCTAATCACAGTTATTTCCAAACCTTAATCACAAGGGACGAGGCGAGCTTTTAATTCAACTCACATTTTTAAAAAGGAGCTAAAACTGGTCGGCTTTTGGTTTGTGAAATCTACAGGTAATAAATCTCAGCCTTCATCCTTTGACTTTCAAACATTTTGCTGTTATTTGCCTCCACAGGCCAATATGGTCGAATGCATCTTTAAGACTTTGCCGCTGAATAAAATCTCCATTCCAGAGGCCGTTATTGATGGATTATACGGCCGTGATTATGCGCTGTGGTTTTACGGAGTCGTTAAGAGGAGAAGCAGACAGAAAGAAGCAGCGCAGACGACCAATAAATCCAGAAGTCATCCTTGCATTTCAAAACAAGAATCAATTTAATGAGCAAACAGCTCAGTGGGCACTTTGTTAGACGTGTTTTCATTGGGGAGGTGAGGACGGATTTGAGGTGGTGTTAATGTGACGCTGGACGCCGATAAAAACCTTCTGATTAACTCTGATAAACGGCTACACAATAAAGCCCATAATTCAAGCTGATAATTTCAGGGTTTAAGCCGCTTTCTGGACTCTAAATGTAAATAAATCCCAACTTGACGAATCGTACGAGAGGTGCGTTTGATTTGTTGCTCACCTCAGACAGCCGGTGGTGTTGCGCAGCAGCAGCGACGACTGAAACTTGACTTTGTGCTCTTCGCGGTGGGAAACGGTGCTCCAGCCCGAGTGTGGGATGACGACGGTGTTGGTCAGCGTGGACAGAGCGTCACGGATGATGGTCATCTTCACGGCGTCACACGAGGACAGGTTCCAGAGGACGCCTGGAGATGGAATAACAAACAGAGTTACAACTAGATAATAAAATTAGATAATACGCACTTCAATTATTGTAAATTAGCTGTAGCACCTGGTTGCACCACCAGGTGGAGCCTTTTACTGTTGAGTACTGTAGCAACCAACCAGAGGAAGCAGGTTGGAAGCAGAGAGTAACATTTTTGTATCTCAGCAGCACATGTGCCATTCATACGTGGCTTAATATAGTAATTTTAGAACAACTAATGCCCACAGAGAAACAAATTCAACTCTTTGTGGAGAAGCCTTTCCAGCTCTGTGACCCACCAGATCACCGTTAAAACTGGAGTAAAACCACTGATTTATTGGCTCTTAAAACAGCAAACTGATGATCAGGAGCTTCTGGCTGCTTGGCTCAAGTTGACATTAAAATAAAATATCATCCTGCTTTTAGCTGGAAGAGAATCATGCAGGAGCAACATCAGATTCAGAAAATCTCATTTTTATGAGATTTTTATGTGAATGTTCTTAAAGAAAATATTAGAAGTTTCACTGATATATATGGAGTCACTTTAGATATTTTTAGGATTTTTTTTAGAAGATTTTCCTGATTTAAAAAAAAATATATTTATAAGAATTTTCTAGCCAAATTTGGGGATTTTTTTTTAAAATAAAACTTTTCAGGGAACTTTTAAAGGAATTATTGGAATAATTTTCTTCCTGAAGGTTTTGCTAATTTTCAGAAATTTAGGGAATTTTTTTGCTGAATTTTTAAACATTTTTTCAGACAAGGAAACAATATGTTTGGTGCTTGTAAATGAGGACAACTTGAGGGTTAATAATCAAACTCCCGAGCTGATCTTTAAAAACAGAACCCCTGTGGAGCGTTTCAACAGATCGAGGACTCTCCGGTGTGTTTCCTGCAGACCCTCAGAGCGTCTCGCAGCTTCGTTTCTGCTGGTATTAAACAGTATGTGCGGCGTGGCTGCAGAGCCGGCGGCGGAATCCTGTTTCCAAAGCACATTATCTGAGCATCTGTCCCGAGGACTGTGCCGAGATCTGTTCTGTCAACACTGAGCGCCGAGTGTTTAAGCCGCTGCCGCTCTCACCTCCCACAGAACAGCCGATACTCAGATTAATACGCTGCCAGCCAGTCAGACGGCAGCACAGACTGACCAGCCGGCCAGCCGGAGAGGCGGCCAGCGGACCCTGCTAGCAGGCGAGCGCCCACTCGCATTCCAGCGGGATTTTAATGTGTCATGTTTGCATTTGGAGACAGTTTTTGTCAATGTGGATGCTGCTTTTACCTGAATTCACCCTTCAGAAAGGAAACAGACAGACCTGAGCAGACAAACATCTGACTTTGAGGACTTTTAAAAGCTCCACTCCTGATTCTTGCTCATCTGTGTGAGTAACAAATCAGAAAATGTGGTGGGAGGTTTGGAAACAGTCCAAGTGACTGAATGGAGGTGCAATCTAGGACATTTGGAGGGATATTTAAAGCTACTTTAACTGCACTAATGTGAAAGAAAATAAATCAATACCAAACGCATCCTGAGACTTTGACCTGTTTAGGCAATAAGTGCTTTCCAATAATATTGATGTGAGTTGTTCTCTATCTTCTACCACTTTAAATTGTTCCTCTATTACCTCATTTTGAGCTCATTTGCCCTCCTCCTTCATAGACTTTTAAAATTACGCAGTGCTCTGTTTAACCCTCCTGCTGTCCTTACTTACGGTCACCAAAAATATTGTTTCCTTGTCTGAAAAAAATCCAAAAATTCAGCAAAAAAATTCCCCAAATTTCTGAAAATGTGCAAAACCTTCAGGAAGAAAATTCCAATAATTCCTTAAAAGCTTCCCATAAAAGTTTTATTTTAAAAAAAAAATCCCCCAAATTTAGCAAAAAATTCTAGTAAATATTTAAAAAAAAATTAGTAAAAATCTTTCAAAAAAATCCTAAAAATATCTAAAGTGATTACATATATAACAGTAAAATGTTTAATATTTACATCAGAAGTTTCAGTGGAAAAAATGTATTTTATCACGTTTTTAAACTTTAAAAAGGGTCAATTTTGACCTGCAGGACGACATGAGGGTTAATACTGTGAATCTAAGCAGTTATTTTTTAATTTTACATGAGAGAAAATAATGGACTGTTACTGTAAGATGATGGATTTTGGATTCATTTGACATGAAAGTGACGCGGCACACAGCAAACCGCATTTTAACGGGAGTTCTGGTGACTGAGTGGCCGTACCGGTGACCAGCTCGCGGACTTCGTTGTCGGTCGTCTTCCTGAGGAGGCGCAGCAGAGCAGGAACGCCGCCACAGTTCCTCAGCGCCACCTTGTTGTTGTCGGTGGCTTTTCCATACACCAGATTCCTCAGCGCTCCGCAGGCGCTTTTCTGGACCTCGGCCAGCTTGTGGTCCAGCAGGTCCACCAGGTGCTGGATGCCTCCCAGGTGACAAACCTGCAGAACAGGAACCATAACTCCAGATCAACTTAAACACTTCATCAGGTTGTGTTTCCTGACGAGCTGCTGCTGGCTGAAAACCTGAATGATCAGACGACTCAGAGCTTCTCCTCTTCAGAAATTAGAATTTTTCTGCGCCGTCTGACTCAACTTGTGGATTTACGTCTCTCACATTCAGAGGATTAACCGTCACTGTCGCACATTAAGACAGTTTGACTCTAATGCTTTAAATTCATGAGGTCACCTTTAGAACGGACAGATCTGTTTCAATTAAACACGTCTTCCTGTGTTTAATATCTTCAAGGCAAGAATCAATTATCAGAGTGAACGACAAATATTTTTAGACTCATACGACAGATATCTGAACAGTTTTTGTGCAGAATGAAACAGTTCTGCAGGTTTTAAGTGAAGAATATTCTTGTATTAATAGAAATATTTTCACTTTTGATTGCTTTTCTAAATGCTCTGTTCTTATTTTTATTTTTTATTTGCTGTGTCCAATTTTTCAGGCTTTTATTTAATTTATTATTAGATGTTATTACAATTTTTAAAATTTATTTTAATTTTTAAAAATATATAGTTTCTTCCCACTTTTGTTTGTATGTTCATTTTATTTTTTGTTGACGGGTTAAATTCATGTCGCACTGCTCAGTGACGTGTTGCTACTGCTGGATGATTACTCCTCTTATATATTAACAGTGCATATAAAATGGAAAAATACTTCATTATTGCTTCATAAAAAACAGAATATTAATGTTAATAACAGTACTGTCTCTTGTGATTGTTGGTTTAACTGCTCTGTTTTCATTAATTTACTTATTTTATTTATTATGTTACATTTTTCTCATTTTCACTTAATTTTTTTTCTGGCATTTTTTACATTTTTTTTTATGTATTGTAATACTATTTTTTTCCTGGTTTCTCCCCCAGTTTTGTTCCTATGTTTGGTGGTAGTAGTAGTAGTGAATGACTTTAGGTGGCTGAATGCGTTCAGCATCTTGTTTTAAATATATAATGCGTTGACTGGATGTTTCCAAGTTCAAAAGTAGGTTGTGCATTTTGTAGTAACCAGCACAATGCCAATTTGTCACAGTTTTTCTGCATTGTCAGAAATGCAGTATTTGTTCATTAGTGATTGATGTTTAGAAATCACAGCAGCATAGAATGTGTCCATTTAATTTAGGTGTACCCACAAACAAAGTGACCCTACGCTGAGCACAGGCGTGTGTAATGCATGTGTACGTTATGTACGGATACTGGATCGCATGACCGAAATATGTAGCAGGCAGCAGGAATTGATGAGACTCAGAAACACCTCCACAATTTAATTAATTGTTCCTTGCATCATTTCCAATGGATCCCAATAAGTCGTAGGATCACAATCATGTGATCATCAGCAGGCAGCTGATGTAGTGTTCACTTGTTGTCATGGATACGGTGATGCCGTGCTGCTATCTCACTATGATACAGAAATCTTTAACAAATCCGTGGATCCAGACTATAAGCCGAATCACTGCCAAAATCTAATCACTTGGTCCTTGTGTCATTTCTGACCTTCACATAAAAATTTCATCCAAATCCGTTAATTCGTTTTTGAGTAATGTTGCACGCAGTCAGACAGACAAATGTACGCTGATTGCCGCCTAACTCCGCTGCACTCCTTGGCGGAGTAATTACATGATGATATTACTGTACAGGTCTGAGACGTTTCTTTACAAAAGTCCAGTTTAGCGCCTATTAAAGACAAGAGATTGCACCAATCTCATGTCGCCTGGTTTTCTGGAAGAATTTGGAATAAAAACTGGACACTAACGTCTTTGTGGTTCGTTCAAAACTTTCTTGTGTCGTCTCGAAATAAACCCGTCTCAGGAGAGCAGCAGACGCTCCCTGTTTCTCTCTGATTCTGTGTTCAAACCGTCACTGAAAACATTTGTTTCTGGCTAAATGAGCAGGCCAGCGTCCAGGCCGCTCCAAAGGTTAATTAAAAGCTCATCACCAAACAAACGCCGCTGAAATGGCTCTCGCGTGAAGCCGCCGCGTCGTGCTGCCGTTTATTCGGTGCTCGGGAAGCAGAGCAAAGAAGAGCCACGGCGCCGGCACATTTGGCAGCGACGTCACTTAAAGTTTTGCCGGAGCAGATGGCGCTTTGGCTTCAGAGTTTAGCAGCCAGCATCTCAAAGAAAGTCCAATTTCAAACCCTGCAAGCTGAGAAAACACTCTGAGAGACGGAGCAGGGAGACAAAAGGAGGATATCTGAGTCAGTCAACCGGAAACTATATCAATTAAAAGTCGAGTCAAATGTTTCTGGGCGAATGAAGCGCTGCCTCCTTTCAGAGCGGTTTGTTGTTCAAGGATAAGGTTATCAAAAAAGACCAAAAACAAGCATGAAAGTGGTTTCATTTGTTGAAATCTTTAGGAAGCAAACAAAAAAATAAGCCATTCTTTTACTTCTTTGTCTTGTGTTACAATTTTTATGTCTATTAAAGACAAAAAAAGCACATTTTTTTGGAAATCTGCAGAAAAATAGAAGATATTTCAAGAAACAGACCATTCTTTAATTTTTCTACTGAGTATTTTAATTTTCAATTTACGATGTTACAAAGAGACAAAAAAATACTGAAGTGTTCTAATTTGTTAGAAATCTAAAAGATAACACAAAAAAATGATTAACAAATAAGCCATTCTTTTACGTTTTCCGCCCTGAATTACCATGTTTTTGTTTATTTAATGACATTTTGGTGACATATTATGATTACTTCTGTTCAGCTGTATCTCTAAATAATTCATTTATCAAATTACACTTTTCCCAATTCAATGTGTTCAATACTTTAAGGCCAAATTATCAAAAAATATCCAAAAAAAAAGTATCAAGGTGTTATAATGTGTTGGAAGTCTGTCAGGAAATACAGAAAAAGCCATTATTTTTACTTTTGTCTTATTTATATTATAAAGAAAGACAATTAAAAAGTGTCGAAGTGATTTATTTTGTTGTAAATCTTCGGAACAAACAAAAAAGAAAAGCAATTATTAAATTCTTTTCTCTTGCATTATAATTTTCATGTTTATCATATTATAAAGAAAGACAAAAAAGCAGTAAAGTATTTACATTTTTTGCAAATTTGTAGGAAAATGCAACAAAATGTCCCCAAAAATAAGTCATTTTTATTTTTATTTCTGCCTTGGATTATAATTTTTTTATGTTTATGATATTAAAAAGAAAGAAAAAATCATTTAAGTGTTTGAATTTGTTGGAAATCTATAATAAACAAACAAAAAGATGATAACTTTTGTAAGATAAGGTTCTCAAAAAACACATAAAGCATCTGTAAGTGTTTTAATATGTTGGAAATCCGTCAGAAAATGATAAATTATGATGGTTTTTCCTATTTTACTGCATTTATAATATCACATTGAAAAGAGGCTGCAGCTAATAATGACTTCTGCTTTTCTGAATAATACATTTATCAATTTACACTTCCCCTCAGCTAACTGCGGCGCCTTTAAATTGCTTGTTTTGTCCAATTTCCAATGCAAATCGTCTCATTTCAGAAACCGTTTGACATTTCTGCCTGTTAAGTGAATTTCTGTTGATCAATGTAATTGTTTCCTCAGCTGTTTCTGAGCGTTTTCAATCAGAAAATGTCCCTGAGTTGAAACTTCACATTTATTTAGCTCCTTATTTCCCCTTAGAAACGTGTTTTCTCCTGAATAAACATGTATAAACTGTCGCTGCAGACGTCAGCTGCCTCCACCGGAGCACTGACTCACGACCGTGACGTCTCGTCTCGTTATTTTTATCCAGAATCTGCCCAGCGAGTCCCACCACCACCTGCTCCTCACCTCCACCTTGACCCTGTTGTCTCCGTAGCAGAGGTGCTGCAGGTAGGCGGCGGCGTTGGCCTGGACGGAGGGGAAGTGATGCTGCAGCATGTGGATGACCTCCGGCAGCTCGGGGTCGCGCCAAGCGAACTCCCTGATGGGGAAAGAATAGGAAAGTTTCAGCAGGGAGGATTCAGCTTCCACTTTAAGTCGCTTTTGATGAGTTGTTTTAATGGAATATGACCATATTTTGCTCTAAAACCCTTTTTAGCTGGTAGGAAACTGAAACCAAACAAACATTAATTATTGTAATATTCTCATTTTTCATCCTTGTACATCTTATAAATATTACTACTACTATTTTATTACTTTTACTATGTTTTCTGCTACATAAGCTGCTGTAACGATGGGAATTTCCCCTGGCGAGGGGAGAAATAAAAGATTGTCTTATCTTATGATTTGAAAGGAAACCTAATTATTTGTCACTGGTTAAAGCTCTGGATATTTAAAAAAAACTGCTGCTTAGTTAGAAAGGCAAGTTATTTAAGAAAAATAAACAAATACAATTCAGAAAATTGCCATAATTGCACCATTTATCAAAGCAAGAACAGTTTTTTTGATCTTTCTTAGAATTAATTACACATAACATTCAGCTTTACTGAGAAAAAAACAACCAAATCTAAGCTTATAGTCTGGAAATCTCATCAAAAATCTGTTCATTCTACACATTTCCTTAAAAAAATTGCCAAAAATAAAACATTTGCAGTAGACAGACTCTGGAAAAAAAATAATAAATTCTATGTTCCTTTGCACAACTGACAATAATTCTTCCCCGCCTTTGGACAGTAAACTAAATATCTCTGAATTGTGGGCTAAACAAGACATTTTTGGAAATCAACAATCAGTATTTTTCACGAATTGTAAAAATCTTTTAGCCCAACAAATAATTGATTAATGTAAATAATCGTAAACTGCAGCCGTACATCTGACTGACTTTTCATCTGGTGCCACCATCAAGTCAAAATTTCTCTAAAGTTAATTAAATCAGTCTGACCGAATGTATAATGCAGAGATAATTAGCAAATGTTAGCAGGTTTTCCTCACCCTCCACCTGCCGTACTTGCCAGATTCATTCCGCTAAAAAAAGGTTTGACACGCTAACATATTTCGTACATCCGAGGAGCGAAACAAGTGTTGCAGGAGCACTGGGAGCAGAGTAACGCTGCACAAGGAGGCTACTTCAAAGTTAAGGGCAGTCAAATGTAAATCAGGTGTAGTTTTTGATCAGAATTTTGTCATTTCACCCCAGTATAAGAATGTTGGCTTAATATAGGAAAAAGCAAACAAACCGGGACAAATATTAGATTATATTTTTCAAAACTAAAGACAGATTTTCCTCTTTATTCCTCTTAAGAATCAAGCGTTCACTTGATACAGTCATGATTTGATAAGATGTTTCATGATTATTGATCTTAGCAATGCTTTTGGAAGAAATGGTTCGATTTTGTCATTGCAAAATCTAACTACAGCAAGGTTTGGTTGAGTTACTTTAGATATTTTTTCATCCTGGAACACCATCAGGGAGAATTCATTGTGCAGCAGGACAACGAGCCCAAACACGGAGCCACGTTTTTATTTTCAGCTACAAAAAGAACAAGGAGTCCTGCAGCAGATGGTGAAGCCTCCACAGAACCCGACAGGAGACACCGAGACGGAATAAATCCACAGAAGAACTGTGGCGAGTTCTCCGAGACACCGGGAAAATCCTCCCTGCAAAAATTTTTTAAAAACCCTTTGAAAGGTCTTCTTTGTGTGTGATCACCTGGGGTCCTTGTGGATGCTCTCGATGGACGGGGTTCGAGTGACGACCCGGTCCACCAGTCCAGAGTGCCGGTGGGAGAAGCCGGGTTCACCGGAGACCCTGAAGGAGTCGACGTACACCGCTGCAGAGCTCAGCCCATAGCTGCTTCTTTGGTACGGCAGCGTGCCGCAATGGCTTGTGGTCCGAGGGAGGGTCCCCACACCTGAGGAGACCAAAAACATGGCGTCAAATATCGAATCTCTGATCTGTCAGGGATAAAGGACGTGATTCTGGAGGCATTTTGTTGGAAATATGTAAGAAACAAACACAAAACATGACTTCCGATGGCTTAATCAATTGTTTCTTGAATCATTTAATAAGTCCCGATAAGTCCTCAGCAGTCGATTTGTCGTAGGATCACAGTCATGTGATCGTCAGCAGGCAGCTGACGGAGTGTTCACTTGTTGTCATGGTTACAGTGATGTTGTGCTACTATCTTGCAATGATGCAGAAATCTTTAACAAATCCGTGGATCAAGACTAAAAGTTGCATCACTGCCAAAATCAAATCACTTGGTCCTTGTGTCATTTCTGACCTTCCCTGAAAATTTCATCCAAATCCGTTGGTCTGTTTTTGAGCAATGTTGCACACAGACAGACAGACAGACGTACACCGATGGTCACTTGACTTGGCCGAGGTTATTTTTCTACTCTTACATTAGCTAGTTACCTCTGCAGTTCACACCTGATGAGGTCCGCAGAAATTTGCTGCGGCTCTGCTTTTAACGTGACATTATCGATTCAGTTAAACAGAAATAATCATTATTTATCACCAAAATGTAATATAACAAACAAGAAATTATAATTCAAGGGGAAAAAGTAAATAAATGTCTTTTTGGGGAAACTTTGTTGATTATTTTCCAGATTTCAAACAAATAAAAACACTTTTTTCCCCTTTTTTGATGGCCTTATAGTTTAAAAAACAAACATTTGCTTGCTTTTTTTCTCCACAGTTTTAGTGACATTTTCTGTTTGAGTTTTTTGATTTTTTTAAATATTTTATTATGACGTACAGTTATTCGGTGGATGTGTTTCTGTGCATGAACTAAAAGATAAAAACACATCCAAGGTCACGCAGGAGAAAGTAAAGTGTTGCATTAAGTGCTTAAACGGGCAGTAAAGCATTTAAAAGCAGCGATGTGTCCTCACAGGCCAAACGAGTTTAAATCTCGACTAAACAAAATTAAAATGGCTTCTTAGATGCTCCGCTATCGAGCCCCACAGAGCTTTAAGCTTTAAATCATTCTGCAAAGACTTCAATTAAGACGCTGCAGAGTACATGAAAGGTTTCTGCCTAATTAAGTTTTGACCTCGGGGAGTGATAATAATAACAGTTCCTGTGCCTTTAAACCCTGATTTCCACCACAGATTTGGGAGAAATAATCTTCTGAGCAGACGCCAAAACCGAGCCAGGCTTCTCAACCTGGGGACGACGGCTCCTGAGGGGGACACCGACGTAGAAAATGAGGTCGCAGCTAAAAACCATGTGAGGGAATCTGCAGCCATTTGAAATGTTTTGGATAAATGCTGTCACAACCACCCCTGCTTCTCCAGTACTTCCATATCCTCTTCATTAACTATTTTTGCTTGTATTGTGATTGCTTTTAGATTTTTTTTGGCCCCAATATTCGGATCTCAAAGTAAGTATTCGGATGCCACCGTGACGAGCAAATATTCGGACATCCGGATATTCGGGTGAGAACATCCAAAGCACAAAATCAGATGGAATTTCAAAAGAAAAAAGGTGAAAACGACAACTGGACAAGTGTGTAGTCTGATATGAATCCATTAGAACTCATTTGGGCACTTTAACAGAGAAAAGTAGAGCAACACAACCCACCATTTAAATTTGGTAGGCTTAGAAGGAATCAGCATGAACTAGGACGACCACGTAGTCCTGACAGTGAAGCATTAAGTCTTCTGATTACTGTATGATGATACATTTTCAATCATTTGCCATATAATTGGTATCACACTGGGAAGTATTCACTTCTATTGTCGACTGCAGACCTCTGGTGGGGCTGCAGTACCTGTGTTGGTCCTGTAGAGGGAGCCCTGGGGGTCGTGGGTGGGGCTGTGGTACAGGGGGCTGTGGAAGGAGCGCTCATCGAAAACAGGCGTCATGTGGCAGTCTGGAGACAACGCCGCCCTCAGCTCAGGGTCTATCTGCCCTCCGTGACCAGCGTACGAGCTGTGAAGTCCTGCAGGTAAAAACACGGGAAAAAAATCAACTTTATTAATGCCCAAAAATGTGTAAAATCATCGTTTTGGAAGCACATTTTGACCTCCTGAGACACTGAGAAAGGCATTTATACACTGCAAAAACTCTAAATCTTCCCAAGTTTGTCTTATTTTTAGTAAAATGTCTCATCCCACTTGATTTAAGATAAATTCACTGAACAAGTGACATTTCAGCAACATGGAGGGACTTGTTTCAGACACCTAAGCTTGACAATCCTGGTAAAATAAAGCTCAAAATAAATTTTCCCAGCTAATTTTAAGATCTCAATATTCTAAATAGCACACCTTATTTCAAGAAATCTTACCAAGGCATTCTTTACTTGTTCTATTGGCAGATTTTTTTCACTTATTTCAAAGCAAAAGTTCCTTGAAACAAGTTTTTTTTTTCTTGTTTTGAGAGCGGCATTTTTTCCAGTGTGCAGACAATGAATAAATGAAGGGCACAACATCATCGTAATGATGAATTATAAATGAATAACGTATAAATAATTGATTGAATTAACGTCTGGATATTGAGGGGTCCTACACCTGAAGCTGCACGGTTCACAGCAGCTTACAAAAGACTGGCAAGAATAAGACGATGCAAAAAGCCGCACAGATCATTTAAATCGTCTTTCTTTTGGCGCATGCCTGATTAAGAACGACTTAAGAACCAGAACCAGCCCGTCATGCTCATAAATAAACTATATCTTCAGTCATCTGTACGTGAAGCCGTGCAAATCCAGTGCATTTCACGTGGGCGACAAATGTTGTGGTTCTGAGACAGCATGAAGACTTCGGTCATTCAAAACCGGCTGCAGGCGTCGACATCAGCAAGTCAAACAGGCACAGCAGAGGGTTGTTCCATCCTCCAATCTGGGAGCAGATCAGTTCAAAGAGCGCTCCAATTATAAAGAGGCTTCAGGGCACGAGGGGGGCAGCCTCGGCGGATCAGTCCAGCAGCTGAAGCACACAATTTGCACTCAAAGCTGCCGATAAAAGGAGCTATTTGCTTCTGCACTTCCCTTTTCCTTGATTTTCATGCGTTCCTGCGTGAGAAAGATGGACGCTGTGCTCAGAGATTATTATTCTGGAAGCAAATAAAAGTGCAGCCTTGTTGAATCAGGATCTCAGGGTCGTTTTTAAAGAGCAACACAAACCCAAACTGTGACCTTCAGGTTAGAGGACGTTAAAGCTACAAAATGCATGAAATGTGCCAGAATGAAACAGAATCCAGAAGCTGAATCAGACTCATTGACTGTTACAACCTGGAGGTTCACACTTTTACAATAGATAGAAAATGATACAGTTATGATTTAATACAGCAGAGGTGTCAGTGTTGAGGCTGGTTGTACACATTTAGCAATTTCAACCATATATACACATTTATGCACAACTTTCAGTTACGATTTCAGCTTCTTCTGCACAACTTTTAGCTACAATTTCAGCTATTTATGCACAACTTTTAGCTACAATTTCAGCTATTTATCCACAACTTTTAGCTACAATTTCAGCTATTTATGCACAACTTTTAGCTACGATTTCAGCTATTTATGCACAACTTTTAGCTACAATTTCAGCTATTTATGCACAACTTTTAGCTACGATTTCAGCAATTTCGGCACAATTTTGAGCTACGATTTCAGCTATTTAGGTACAACTTTTAGGTATGATTTCAGCTATTTAGGCACTATGTTTAATTATGATTTCGGTTATTTATGCACAACTTTGAGCTACAATTTTAGCTATTATTGCACAACATTTAGCAACAATGTCAGTTATTTCTAGGTGTTTACCATCGATTTCAGCTATTTATGCACAACCTTCAGGTACGATTTCAGCTATTTATGCACAACTTTAAGCTGGGATTTCGGCTATTTATACAGAAATTTTAGATACAATTTAGGCACAACTTTTAGCGGCAATTTCAGCTATTTAAACACAACTTTTAGCGAAAATTTCAGCTATTTAAACACAAGTTTTAGCTATGATTTCAGCTATTTATGCACAACCTCCAGATACGATTTCAGCATCATTTTCAGTCGCTTTGTATCTCATTTTGGTCCTTTTGTGTCTCGTTTTGGTTGTCTTCTGTCTTGCTTTGATCGTTATATGTCTCATTATGGTCGTTTTGTGTCTCATTTTGGGCATTCTGTAACACACAGTCCTATTTTTTTCAGATTAGTTGAGCTGGCAGCTGCAAAAATCCTCTGCTTTTTTTTTTTTGCTGCCCTGGTTAGAAATGCAGGCCTTTTCTATGCATAAAAATAAATAAGTGCTTCCCACTTTCCACTGTTTTCTGGTACTTTTTTCCTTTTTTGACTCAAAAATTGGTTGTTTATAGTTCGACTATCCTTGTGGTTTTGTAGATTTTTAATCGATTCCACGAGACATGAAACAAAAAGCTCCTCTGGCGGCTTACGCTGGCAGCTCCCCAGGTGTCGCTACCTAAGCTACAAGTGTCAGTGATCAGTAATAGCCTAATCTTGTATATCCATCTATTGCTCATCTCCCTCATGTAATCTGGGATTATGATGGATCTGCAGGACAGCCGGGAATGAGGACTTAGGAGACGTATTAGGCCACTTAGCAGCACGGCGGGATGAAAAAAAATCAGAGGGAGAGAATAGGAGGCGTTTTATTTGGTTCACCGACTCGGCCACCCACACGAGAGGAACGCTTCCGTCCTGTTTTCACACATGCAAAAGCACAAACACAAAAGCTGCACGTCAGCAGCGTACAAACACAAACACACACACACACACACACACACAGGAGGAGAATGAATCAAAAGCGGTGGCGGCATCGTGGAGGCTTTCGGTGGCGTCAGCTGATCATCACATGCTGATGCTCCACGGGGCTTTGTGATAGAAACACTCTTATATGGGTCAGTGGGAGCGGCTTAGAGAGGCACAACGGAAGAATAAATGTGCAGCAGCATCTTCAACAGCAACTCTGGGAGGAAGTGGTCGATGGAGAGTTAATAAATGTGAATTTTTCATGTCCCAGAGTTACTTCCTGAACTGTTTTGACATCACAGAGGCCCCGGCAACGATGTTAAATCCATCCAGTTCAAATCTAATCTGGTGTGCATCTTGTTTTGCTTCCACATTCTGCAGATATGTAACTATAGTTTCACAGCCTCCACCAACTACTCTGTCCATCAGCTGTAGAAAGATGTTTCACCATGCTGAATGTATCTTCCAACAACTTGCTCTTCTGTTTGCTGTTCTTGAGCCATGATGCACTGATTTTATTGATCCAGTTTGTTTTAAGTCATACTTTTATGTCTCATTTTGTCGTTTTGTGCTTTGTTTTGGTTGTTTTGTGTCTCATTTTGGCCGTTTTGTGTCTTGTTTTGGTTGTTTTGTGTCTCGTTTTGGCCATTTTGGGTCTTGTTTTGGCCATTTTGGGTCTTGTTTTGGTCGTTTTGTGTCATGTTTTGGCTGTTTTCTGTCTTGTTTCGGTCGTTTTGAGTCTTGTTTTGGTTGTTTTATGTCTTGCTTTGGTTCTATGTGTTATTTTGGTCATTTTGTCTTTTGGTGATTTAATGTCTCGTTATGGTCATTTTGTGTCTCACTTTTCTTGTTTAGCCAATTTGTGTCTTAATTTTGATGGATGTCAATTTTTAACACCTATTATATAATGAGCAAAACGGATGCTTTAATTATGAGGGAAAACGTTCAAAATAGAGCTAATTATCAGCTGATCTGGTTGGTTTTGTGCCATCGATGTAATAATGGTTTAATTTACTGTATTTGTTTCTGCCTGGACACTGGTCAGAGAAGTTGTCGCCATGGTAACAACACATGAGGATATAAATAAACCACAACTGCAATTATGAAGCAAACAGGGCTGTGAAAATGCTGGTTTCTGCTTTTTAAATGTGAGATTTCAACAATGCTTTTCACCGTTTTGAATGATTGTATTTATCCAAGTTACTCAGCGCCTCATGGAAGTAAAAACAAACTACTTTTACTAACAGTTTCAACTATTTATCTCCTACTTTCAACTAAAACTATTTATACATTTTATTTAATCACAATATAACTATTTATCACATGCTTTTAGCTCAGACTTCTGCTGTTTATCCCCTACTTTTAGCTCCAGCTTTAAATGTTCATGCATTACTTTTAGCAACAATTTCAACTATTTATTTCCTACTTTTTGCTATAGTTTGAACTTTTTATCGCCTGCATTTAGTTACAAATTTCAGCTATTTATTAATTTCATTGAACTCAAAATTATTTATCCCATACATTTAGCTACAAATTCAGCTATTTATGCACAACTGTTAGTGAATAATTTTCCCTTTTTATCACCTACTTTTAGCTCAATTTTAGGTATTTATCAGTTATTTATCTCCTATTATTAGCTACAATTTCAATCATTTCTGCACAACTTTTAGTGAATAACTTCCACTTTTTATCACCTACTTTTAGCTAAAATTTAAACTATTTATTCAAAACGTTGAATGAGTAATTTTAACTTTTTGTTCCTTACTTTTAGCCATAATTTTACGGATTTATTTATTTATTTTGTAGCTCACAATATTAGTTGTTTATCCCTTATTTTTAGCTACAAATTTAACTATTTATCGACTATTTCTAGCCACTATCTCAATTACACTCATCAAAAATATAAACGCAACACTTTTGTTTTTGCTCCCATTTTTTACGAGATGAACTCAAAGATCTAACACTTTTTCCACATACACAATATGATCATTTCTCTCAAATATTGTTCACAAATCTGTCTGAATCTGTGATAGTGAGCACTTCTCCTTTGCTGAGATAATCCATCCCACCTCACAGGTGTGCCACATCAAGATGCTGATTAGACACCATGATTAGTGCACAGGTGTGCCTTAGACTGCTTCTTTTTTAATTCTACCTATAATAGAACTATTTATAGGACTTTTATCCAACTTTTATCCAAAAATGTAGTTTATTAATAGATTTAATACATTTACCAAAAAATTTCACTCATTTATGCACAACTTTTAGCTACACTACTTTTAGTTTTAGGTATTTTTTTTACATGCAGTTGTGAGTTTAAAGCTGTCGACAGAGGACAGTTTGACAGCCGTAAACATGGATTTGTTGTCATAGCCTCCATTGATTGGACAGAACAATCTCTGCCTCAACACACAATTAACTAATCCATCAAAACCTCTAACTGACAGGCTGATCAATAATAAAAACAATCATGGTTTCAGGCCTGGAGGACAGACTGTAAACTCCCCGTGTCTGCAGCAGCAGCAGCAGCTCGTTATGAAGCGGATTCAGCTGCAGGCTTCAGGTGTCACTGAGCTGCTTATCGGACACCAAGAGGAAACAGAGCTGCAGATTCACCTGGACATGTGAATACTGGAGGTTTTATGTCTGTTTTAGTTCACTGTGGGCTCATTTTTCACTGCAGTATAAAATCCTGCACCTCTACGGAAACAGAACAACCATGTCTAACCATTTTATAGATTATAAAATGATTAAAACAAGGAAAGGATCAAACAAAAACCTGCAGCAGGTTTTGTGCCATGTTTAAATGAGAATTTAGCTAAAATAAATACCTCAGTGAAGCCGGGAAGGCAAACTTTAAGGCTCATTTAAACATTATTTTGTTAGATAGATAGACATTTTGCATTTTTACAACTTTAAAAAATTCAGCATTTTTTTCTTTGTAAATTAGTACTTCCTGTTTGTGACTTTCGCTCTGTAATCTACGGCCCTTACATTAGCATAAAGTATAAATTTTGCAGCATCAATAAATCTAAATCTCTTCTCTTTATGCACGTTTTATTAATAAAACATTCAGGAGAAGGCAGTGAGGTGCTGCACACCATTATAGGTCAACATTCTGGCAAACTGCCATCTCCTGGCTTTGCTGAGAAGTTGTTTAATTAGACACACATTTTGTTGGTGAAGGCGATTAAAAAAAACTCAAAAAAGTTTCATCCATGACTTTTACTATCTAAATTCACAGGTCAATCTGTGAGCACGAATAGACAGACACTCCTGCATGTGTGTGTGTTTTATGTGCAATATAATACACTGAAAAAAAGTAATTTAGAAGTGGAGTCTTGCTTCATGCTGCGTGGCTGAGCTGCCGATTGACGCTAACACGGTTTGCTTCCTCTGATATCAATTTGCTAAACAGCACATTAGAGATCCACTGTAGATCTGTGAGAAGAGAATTTCTGGTTTGTTTTCCTCCAAACTGCTGCACATCAAACGGCAACAAGATTAAAATGAAGCCCGAGTTCAGAACGTCTACCTGCTACAAGTGAAATCCTCCCCCTCAAAGATTACACTCCTTATTTTTCATTACTGGCATGCATCAAATGAAATATTTTATCAAACCCAGCAGCATTATCTGCCAGTGCCGGGAGATAATTTGACTAAAAACTCCATGAAATGAGCTCCCTAAGCCCGGACGGCAGATAAAAATCACCTGCCGAGCTTGCACTTTGCCTGAAAGTTATTTTGTTCAACACGCAGCTTATTGGATGATTCCCGCTTCGTCTAAAA
The DNA here is from genome assembly GCF_021347895.1 of Acanthochromis polyacanthus. Taxonomy (NCBI): domain Eukaryota; kingdom Metazoa; phylum Chordata; class Actinopteri; family Pomacentridae; genus Acanthochromis; species Acanthochromis polyacanthus. Next base: position 19,670,472 of record NC_067134.1, on the reverse strand, counting down.
GATGCAGGAAACTCTGCAGAGTTCGCCGAGAACGTTGCGAGCTACAATATTAAACCAGTCAACTTTCCCCGGACAAAGAAAAGGTTATTAAATCAACAGAGGCAGCGTCGCCGAGGCCGGCTCTGTTTATTTACATCCAGAGGATTTGCTGAAAACACATTCGGAGCGTCTTGTGCTGCAGGAGCGAGTCTGGAAACGCTGAGATTTTCTGAAAGAACAGAACAGACCCTGCTTTGATTTGACCCGGCAGCCCTCCAGGGCATCAACTGACCTCTGCAGTCGCTGCATTACCGATTCAAAAGACGCAGGACAAAAGCAAAAGGCTGCACCTCTCACTCAGTATGCATCCATGACTCCCTCAACATGTGCACTGTATAATAGGAAACATGAAGGCTGTAAAGATCTCTGAGGTTACACCTGAGACTTTATCAGCCTCCACAGCTCTGAATGAACAATACAGACACTCCTGCACATATGTTATGGTTACTTAATGTGACTGTAATGATTTTTATTCTTCGCTGAATAAAACGTCTCATATGACCTGCTCCAAGCTAATAGAAGATCTGCAATAAAGGAGAGCTTTCATTTGGATCTGTGATTTTATAGCTGTGTTAAATGAGCTTTTAAAAACTGAATTCATCCTTTTTCTGCAGAGTTCTTCAATGCAAACTTAAACATGATTTCTTGGGAGTTATCTGGAACGCATTTTGTGAAACACTGAGCAGTTCTGCGTGGTAAATTTCACTAAAAGAGGGCAGGAAGTGGATTATTACAAGCCAAGAAGGCTGCAGAGTCAAGAGCAGATAGAGGATATGTGCGTATTCTAGCAATTTGTTATCTGACAAGTACTTCTGAGTGAGAGGGGCAAATTAAAATAAATATAACAATGGATTTTCATTGCTTGTGCTTCTTCCTTCTGCTTTAAAGAAGATGACCCTTACCTATTTTTTTAAGCGATTTTAGCGTCAACTTTTGAAACAACAACACCTGGTAGCTTTTAAAAAATGACTCCACTCAGTTAAGATTTCTGGTCAAATAATAGTCTGACAAATACTACAAAATGTAATGGAAAAATGGTGCTTTATACATCTTTATGTGGATTATACAAACAAGAAATAAATGATGAGCTAAAGCTAGACGAGCTGATTCAAGCTTGTTTCCACTCTTTGACCCGCTAAATCCCAAAACCCACTGGCAGGTTTTAAAGGCATTGACTAAACTAATAAACTAATTTTTTATTAGTTCAGTCAATCGATGCCTAATGTCGATTGACATTAGGTGTGTGTAATGTCAATCGACAAATTCACTCTTCTACCCACCAGGACGACATGGAACTGGACATCAGACTGACCTATGAGGCTGTCGGGTCGGGGCAGGGCGCTCCTCTGGTAAAGTCCGTACGGATCGGCTCCGTAGGCCAGCGGCTGGCTCTGTCTGGGCAGCGTGGATCCATAGTGTTGTGGAACTGCCGTCATCCCCGAACGCAGCGGCGACCCCGTCAAGCCCCGCCCCTCGATCAAGGAGAGGGTGGAGCCTAACCGGCCACCTCCTCCGACCCCACCGCCCCCTCCGCTGCTGTTGCCCAGGGCCTGGGTGCCGTCGGTCGGGGAGGTGGGCGAAGGGCAGGAGGGCGGCATGGTGGTGCCGGGGAAAACGGCGGCCAGCGGTTTGGGCTCGGACAGGATGGGAGAGTCGTAGGTGCTGCCTTGGGACGTTCGCAGGGAGATCCGAGAAGGTGAGACGGTGCCGGCGGTGCCACAACCAGGAGACTGGCTCCTGGAGGGGAGGGACGCCATCCTCCGTAACACCCGACTGGACGCCTGGGAACAGAAAGAAAAACCAAACTCAGTGTTCCAGATCCTGAAGATGTGACATTTCATTAGTCTGATAATGAGGCGTCTGGTTTTATTTCACCCGCCTAAAATGCCCTTTGATTTCCGCAGGTCATTTTGTTTGAGCAGATACCATTAAATTGTACTTTTGCACTGTTGAAAGGCATGTTATCTTTAAAAAAAACTGCCAAAATTACACCATTAATCAAAGCCATTACTTTTCCACGGTTTCTAAACTACTCATTTGTCACCTAACTAGAGCTTAAAACCACAGCAGTTCATCAAAATGAATTTATTCAACAAGTCTTATTAAAAAATTGCCAAAAGTAAAACATTTGTATGAACAATATTTCGTAAAAAACAAAAAATTCGGCTCTTCTCAGTGCAACAATGGAGACACTAGTGACTAAGCTGCAACCAATAGCTACAAGACAAAAATTCACTAAATTTTCGACTGAACTGCAGGCTGTGTATACACAACGCAGATCGGAGACAAGTATGGAAATTAATTAGAGAGACTAAGGTGAAAATAAACATACTTGATCAATAAAATGAATCTAGTACGTTTTAAAAATGGTAAACAGAGGAGCAAGTAGTTGGAAGATACATGCAGCACGGTGAAACTTCTTTCAAATGTGAAAACGTCGGCACTTGTGGATTTCATTTTTCATCAAATATGGCAAAAAATACATGATCAAAGAAACTTAAAACGTGACAGGAGCAAAGAAACACCCAGAAACCGCTTGGATTTTAGAGGGTTAAAGTGTGTAAAACGTGCTGTAATGCATATTTTGTGATGTGGATAAACACAAAATGATTAAAAACAAACTCAGTTTACAGCTACAAATCAACTGAAGCTATTCCCTACAAAAAATATGCAATATGTCAGTGAGCAATGGTTGTTTTCTTGGATTTCTTACATGATTTAATTAAAAATGAAATGACTACGACATAAATATCTCAAAATTCCTTCCAGCATCATTATTAAATGGCATTTAATGACATTTTCTAATTAAAATTCACTTGATTCTTGGCTTTTTGCGTTCTCTCGGGGCCCAAAACAGTCCAAATGTCAAGTGAAATATTCATAAAACCGCCGACAATTAATCACCCCAGTGTTTCTGTTTTCCGAATAAATACCTGAGAAATTAACATCGCCGCACCGCACCCCGTTCGCAAATACACTCGCCAATTACCACTAATGTGACATTCTTAGACAGGCAGCGACATCACGTCTGATGAAGAGCATCATTATCTTTTTCATTTGTCTAAGTAACGCAGCGCGCGTGCCTTTGAATAAACGTCTTAATTCATTATATCATAAGCTGAGCTCTGCACGTAGTAAATGCATCACGTCTCGGGGAAGATTTGACAGAATATTCCAGATTTATGGCGACAAACATTTACTTTTCCCTCCTTGTTATGGAATGTAAAATGTCCGTCAATTACAGACTCAGCCAACTGGATGCCGATCTGTGCCGCCTTAATCCATCGAAGCCCCCCGAACGCCTCGGAGGGAAATTAAGAGCCGAGACATGTAAGCCCATCCAGTGAGGCTGCCGGGTTTGGAATAAATCAGCAGGAAATTCAAACGGACTCACCATTATCTGTCAGTCCTGCCTCCACTGTCATGCAAAGACCATATAATTATTAGCCACAAAGAGAAGGAGCTGATAATGCTGGAGCCATTTTAAGGTAGGAGTCGATCTGATTTGAAAGGTTTCGTCGATGCTCCTCATCATTCCTGACAGTAATTATCGGGCCTCTGCTCGCTGTCATTACCCCCAGGATGAAGATTATTACTTACAGCGCAGAAATACACATTTTTCAAGCAACATCAGTCTGAAAAATAGTCAAATGCGGAGAAGCAGAGTAGAATTTTCCCCTCTAAGTACCTGTACTGGAGCTATTTTATGTGATCTGTATCTTCAAATGGATCTCACTCAGTTGTTATCGTATCGGAGCCGTTCGAATTAGCATTTTAAGGATTTCTCATTATAGTCTGTTCATTTGAAAGGTCCAGAACAGCGAGTTTAAATGGACTTTGTGGTGAAATCCTCCCCTCAGCTGCTTTTCAAGGTCAAGAGTAATTGTTGAGTCTCAATTTTAATCCAACACGGATGAGAAATCCCTAAAAAGTGAGCTTCTTAAGATCAGGATTGGGGCTTATCAAGGAATTTTTGCCAACAAAAACCTCAATCGGATCATTTGTTTACGTCTAGAGTCACACAGAGGTTGGAAATTTGAATATTTTTCCTAATAAATACAGCACTGTCAACCTATATTTGAATAAAGTCTGCTGCTTTGAGCTACTATTGGGACATAAGAACACTGTCCTGGTTGATCTCAGCTTGATTTAGGTCATTAAGCATCACAAGACATTGTCATGGTTCCCCTTTACTAGATAAAAAATATATCAAGAAGTTTTTAAGTTTTGAAGCCAATGTAGAAGAGAAATTCCTAAAAATTTGCATGCAAATCAAACTATTATACTGTGCTCTGTTTATCTCAGATGTTGTAGTTAACCATGTTATATTGTGCAGTATTTTGAGAATACAAAACATGTCAACAAATGGATAGAATTAAAAATTTTGGTTGTCTTTGAACTGCTAATCTATTTACAGCCAATTGTAATCTATATAGTAACAGTTTAGGGAGTTATTTAGTTATAAAGACAATAAAATTGAATCAATCTAAGATGAAATTCATCTAGTTTATCTAATGTGGAGCCATTTTGGCACACACGTATGTAAGTTCCTTAAAATATTACATTTTTTGCCGGTTCTGATGTGTGAGTAGAGTTTCACACCTTTTGGAGTATTTCTAGCCCACCAAATTTAAGTTTCAAAACAGGAAAAGAGCCTGAGAATAATAATAAACCCATGGGTTTTATTAAGGTCTTCACACCATTCGGAGCTCGGACCCTAATAAAACGAGGACGTTTGACTGACCGCTGGTGGAACTCGGTGGACATCAGGCCTACCTGCCCAGAGGCTTGACCCTCTGCTCTCGGGCTTCTCGATATCGAAGCCCGTGGCTCCGATCGCACCACGTTCTGGTTGCTGTAATAACTAACGCTGCTGTCCTGGTAGCCACTGTCCGAATACGAGGTCATCTGGGCCGAGTGACCTCCAGAACCTGCGAAGAAACAAAGCAAAGAGTCCTTAGTGCTTCCCGTGAATGGATTAAACCAGTCTGTGGCATTCAAACTGCAGCCTCCATCACATCAGTCACTGTGCTTTAATGATTTGCATATTATCTCAGCTGGCTTTCAGCTTGTTAAAAGCCATTATGCATATAAATACATACACATGGATATCTGCATTAAGCCTTTATGCTGTTCTTGAAACAATCTGCTGGCCTACTTTCTCTGGCAGGACGAGGAGGAGGAAGCATGTGGGGGATATTTTTACACTTTCAGACCACTTCCAACAGTATGTAAAATAAATAAGACCAAAGGCAAATTTGTTTTTAACATTTCAAAACCGCTACTCGGACGTGAAATATTTACTAATGCTGTTAAAATTAACTGTGAGCGGAGGGGGGTTCCTGCAAAATAAAACACGTATGAGAATTCACAGCTGCACCGCCGCTCCGCTCTATCGGCCGCCCATCTTTTGTGGTTAAACGCGAGCTTCGCCGGAGCTTGATGGACCGAAATGTCAAACGCTCCAGTGAAGATGCCTAATGTCCAACAGCGACAGGCTGTGGTTGTAATGCAGAGCTCCCAGGTGTGAAGACATGTGAAACTTTTCTGACAAGACGGCTAAAAATAAAAAAGTCAGACGGCGGACTGCAGGCGGACTTCATGTTCGGGGTGACCTGAACTGATGTGAATAGACGTTTTGTTAAGCAAGCATAAATGAGAGCGGCTGCCAGGGGAAACAAGCACTTCAGCCTCCTACAGTTTGGTAATTACAAGTGGGACCTGTGGGATTTGTTATGCAGGCTCCGATCGCTCCCACGTGGCTTCAGAAATTGTGGATGTGTGTTGCTATGGGCAGCAGCCATGGCAACAATCATTTGGTTGGTCAATTTGTGAGGATTTTTGTATCAGCCGGTGAAATATCTGTTGGAATACTGTTAAAAACACACACCGCAAACACTGCCTCAAAACCACACACTGAAGTACCAAATGTGTATTTATCCACTGGTGACAGCAGTCCCAGATGAATGCAGTATATCACTATGTTTGAGGAGATTTTGTTGAAAGCGTGCAAATAACTAACAGCCCAGTTTAAAAGCAAAACTTCAGGGTTCAAGCAGAGGACGACTGCAAAATATCAAAACATTTGACAGCTCCGGATGCTTAAGAAAGCCACAGGAAAAGTCTTAAACAGCTGGAAGCGACAAACTAAACTGTAATTCTGTGTGTGATATCTCACCTGTCAGGCAAAGACAAGTAAGCTTAAACTGTGTGATTAGATGTTGGATTCTGACCCGAACTGCTCTGTTTTCGATTGTTCCGGGTTAATTTGTAATCATCAGGATTTAATGAAGGTACTGGGGCTGTATTTGTTCCACTTGTTCGTGAAATCCTGTTTCTTATTCACTAATCTCACAGGAAATAGTCCTAAACAGCTAGAAGCAATATTCTATGTGCACCAGAGCATGTGATTCTTTCTTTTTGGAGACGCTCTTATGAATCCGGCTGCTGTCTGATGCAGCATATATTTCGTATCATGAATATTCGAATGCTACCACACGACTGAATATTTGGATATTCAGGTACAGCTCTAAAATACACCAGGTCCTCGGTTTACGACGTCCTCAGTCTACGGCATTTCATGGTGACATCACCATCTCCCGTAAATTTATTTATTTATGTTTAGTCTTGTTCCATCATTCCGACAGACGCCGTTCGTGACGTTAAAATTAATTTTGCGCGGGAACTAGTTGGCGAGTGGAGCGGACGAATACGTCGTCACACGTACGTATGCGTATGAGGAAGATGGCTTTATTTGCGGTCGCCGGTTGTGCGCCACCTATGTCGCAGTATGCGAGTTCTGACTTGCAGCGAAATTTGAGTTACGTAGGAGCGGAATACCAACGTAAGTCGAGGACCCCCTGCACTGGTGCTGAAATGTGGAAAAAGTCCTCCCTAAATTACTGCACAGTGGCGTATAGTGGTTAGCACTTTTGCCTTGCAGCAAGAAGATCCCCGGTTCAAATCCCGGGGTGGGCCTGAGATCTTTCTGCATGGAGTTTGCACGTTCTCCCTGTGCATGCATGGGTTTTCTCCGGGTACTCCGGGTTCCTCCCACAGTCCAAAAATATGCTGAGGTTAATTGATTACTCTAAATTGCCCGTAGGTGTGAATGTGAGTGTGATTGTCTGTCTGTATATGTAGCCCTGAGACAGACTGGCGACCTGTCCAGGGTGTCCCCTGCCTTCGCCAGAGTCAGCTGGGATAGACTCCAGCACCCCTCCGCGACCCTAGTGAGGATAAAGCGGTGTATAGAGGATGGATGGATGGAACTGTTAAAAGCAAAATGCTACTTGGTCCTGTGACATTTACAGAAAAGTGACTAAACATGAACCCAACATGTTTAGTTGCATCCAGATTATCACAACAGGATGCATGTTTAAACAGGCTTAAACCACTTCCTTTAAGCAGAAATGACAACAGAAAGGCATTTTAGAAAGCATCTGGCTGTCTCTACTAGTAAAGAACTTCAGAACTTGAATTTTCTGTGTCATAAACACAGTTCAAACCGTGTGCTGTGTACATTTAACAGACCCTCACTGTCATGCAGGGAGGCCCGGTCCGGTTCAGGCAGGTAGAGTCCCTCCTCTGCCTCCAGGTGACGACCAGGACATCCAGACGCCTCCATGGCTCCGCCCTGAGACTCTCCACCTGTCAGACACAAATATGTATTTTCAGATTTTGTGTATGATAACACACACACACACACACAAAAAATAGGTGTGGCAGCATGAAATCAGCAGCATCTTCCCTGCAGGCAGGACCCTCTCAGCATCAATTCTTTTATCACAGGAGTTTTGTTTTGCTGGGAAGACGACAGTGACGAATGGGACAGAAATCTGAGGAGAGCAATCTGTGACAGAATAGTAAATGGATCCAATTCACAGCCCATATATAGCAGCAGGAAACACTGTTCTGTTGTGCTTGACTGTCTGGTGCTGCATTCTGGCAATTTTCAGCGCTCTGGAGCCTATAACGGCGCTCTCTTCTGGAAAAAATTGTTCCTTTAGTGGCCAAATCATATGGATTCATCTAGTCTGAAGCCACAGTTTTGACCCCTTTCAAACACACAGAAGCATGAAAATAAAACTGTCTTCTGAGCACTACTGAAGCTGTTTGCTCTGGATCTTTTTGTGATGTTTTAGTAACAAAATAAGAAATCATACCTGCAGATCTCCATGCAAACGACTTCTCCGATGAGCTTCGGAAGCGGGGAGGAGGAGGAGGAGGAGGAAATGGAGGAGATGAGAGAGCAGAGAGAGACGTAAATCAAATCAGAGTCACAGTGGAATACTTTACATTCAATCAGAACAGCGAGAAGATGGAAGACGGTGTTTAAAAATCTAAAAGAAGGAACTAAACAGGGGAGTCATCCTGCCTCAAAAACACACTCAATCTGCTGGCAAATTGGACGGAATGAAGCTTCTGACGGTGCCGTGTGAGTTCGATTGACTTTCTAGATGGATGAAATCAGCTGACCCCAGCTGAGACATGTTATTTTTATCTGAGAAAACACCTGCAGCTGGAAAACAAACCCTTTCTGCTGTGAAAATCAACAAAAAAAGCACTTTAAACCAGGCAGAAAAACACAATTTGAGCCAAGTCAAAGCTTTATGTAGGCTGTTAGATGTTGATTATTATGCAAATATGAGGATTTGGGGAACAATCTTTAAACTTCTCTCTTGCAAAAACCAAATTCAGTCGCTCTGTCGGTTTTGCCTTTGTGTTCAGAGTGATGTATGCCGGCTGTGACTGGCTGAACATCACTCCTCACGAAGATAGATATCACCATTATGTGGTTTGTCAGAGCGTTCTGCCACCGTGCATGATTTACAGCCAACTGTAATCCATACTAGAACAACTGGAAAAGTTATTCTGTCATCAAGACCGGAAAAATTCAAATGAATCGAAGAAGAAATTGGCTTTACAAGACTAATTTAGCTGGATGGGTACCAATTAGCCTTGAAAAGCAAACATATTTCCAATTCAGTGACTATTTTAGACAAGTTTGAGATTCTAAAATTCATTTTGCATATTTCATGTGGTAAAAATCACCTCATCTCTCCTGCTGCTGCCGCCGAAAAACTGCATCTGGATGTCAAAGTTTGGCTCACACTTGAACCTCTGCTCTTACTTACTGCCGCTACGCCTGTCAAGCTGTCAAACGCCGCGTCCTCGATTTGTGACAGAGCAAGATAAAAGTAGGCCTTTTATTTCTAACCCAACACTTGTCAGGTTTAACGCTGAAATGACACCTGTTCCTCGCAAATTTAATTACCTGTCAGCAGCTGCCTCAGCTAACATTAGCTCCACGTTGGACGAAAAATGCTATTTCTGGTTGACTAATGACTAGGTTTAGCTGTGAAATTATGATAATATGCTAAAAGACTTAGATTTGCATATATAGCAGCTGTACAGAACAGGTGTAGCAGAGTTATGGAGTTAAATTCAGGTTAAACTCTGGATTTTTGAAGTTACGATGCTGCCTTTCTAACCTCCTATGAAATAGTTTAGGTTTGAGATAATAGAGCAAAAGCACCGCTGACTGTTGGAAAAAGGCACAACCTTTGCTTTAATCTTTTCCTGTTCGCTGCGAAACAATTACACAACAGGCTACAAAAACACAGAGATTCAGACAGTAAAGCCTTGCAGTTATTGACCTTATGAGATCTGCAGTAAAACTACCTCCTTACTAGAATCATGTTTTTATTTAAGTCCTTTTTTTCTCCAAAAACTGTTCAAAAGTGAGACAAAAACTGTTGTTTGCTTCCAATGAGCATCACATGAACTGCAATTTTTTAGCTTTGTGTGACTGTTTTTGGTTTGAAAAGGGACCAAATTTAAAAAAGTTTTCTTTGGCAGAGTCTTATAATTTTTAGATCAATCTTTGTATGGGAAACATTTTAACACAAACACACAGTTTAATCGGTGTGTTACATTTTCATTTGTGGATTTCTGGTTTTGAAAACACACCATCCTTTAAATTCCTCATCAATAACAATAATTACTCATATTAATTTAGCATTAAACACTATGTAAGACACAATAACTGTGTCAGAAATCTAAAATGCACTGTGTGAGATGTAGTTGATGCAAAAATATTCCACAGAAAAGGGCGTCACGCTGTCAAATCTACCTGCTACTGTCTCCCCCCGGCGACTCGGCTCCCAGCATGCACCTCTCCAGCTGGCTCGCCACAATCTGCCGCTCCTCCTCCAGCTCCCGAGTCAGTCGCTCGAACTGCAGCTCCTACAGCAAGACATGAGCAGCAGCGATTACAACCCGACATCCACCGTGACACGGCAGTTTAAGCCCGCTTTTTTTAACACCCATTTCATGCCAGTCAGAATTAAATATAAAACCCATTTTGCATTCAGTCTGCTTGACTTGTATGATTTGTCACCGGTTGTGAGCGCGCTGAGAGACTGTTAAAGGCGGATTCGAGATGTTAAACAGTAAAAATTGTGTGCAGGACCTTGTGGTTCAGATCATGTAATTACATATAATTTGAAGAATTTCGTACAAAGCAATGAGAAAATATGGATTTGAAGACCACAGGATGGAAACAGATATGACCTCATTACCTTATATTGATTATTCAGGATGCAGTCTTTAAGGAATTTGAAACCTCACTGATAATTCGAACATTTTACGGTCGATACCATTGAGTTAATAACTACTTTTTTATATTATTATGGGATTTTATTGGGTCAAACGTCCATCCCAATTACTTTACTGATAAATATGATAATTTATTGTTCTCCTTAATATGGTGATGATACATAAATCCAGTTTACTATGTCAAGAGACCAAGAAAATAAGCTAAAATTCACATTTTAGTAGCAGGAGACAAGGTATTTATGGCATTTGATCCTTAAAAACTATCAAATATGATAATTAAAAATATTTCTTTCAACATATTAATGAATTATCAAAAAATAATCTATGAAACAGCTCATTATTTTAACTATAAAGCTGAAAACAGTGAAGCGCTTGTGAAGAATTTAATTATTTCTGGTAATGATTATTTCTTATCTCTTTACTATTAGACAATGTATTTATTCTAATGTGTTTTTCAGCAATGCCTGACAAATTCTTTTCTTCATAAAGCTCTATCCTATTTAAAACATATTAAGGACTTGAGTGAAGTTAGTTTGATTAATCTGCTGAAGTGAAACTGACTAATGGCTTAACAGGAAAATACTTTTGGCTTGTTCAAGCTTCAGAACAACTACTTAAGGCAGTATTAGTGGCTTTCAAAATGCGGTAAAGCACAGATATGATCTCATATCTCAGCCATCAGAACATACTTTTGGCAAATCTGACAACCCAAACACTACAGTACGAACATATGCCCTATTTATTAGCAGCCCAAAGAGCTGGAAGGGATCCAGTGCCTTGCTCAAGGGTGTGAAAGTGGAGCAGATGTTTGCAGAGTGTGCTGCTGAATGGCGGGTACTTTTGGCACCGTCTCATTTATATTCGGTTACATAATGGAGCCTTCTCGGCTGCTTCGCAAATCGTCCAGGAACCACAGCTGGTGTCATGATGGAGGTCCACTGGAGAATTAGCTGTCTGCAAATAATGTCTAAATATAAAACAGGCCGGCTGGAAAAAACACACACTTTCTAAGGAAACCCTGCAGTGAAGTGATTCAGGAAATGTTCTCTGACGAGCTCTGATAAGCTGCTCTATCTATGGTGTGTAGGTTTGTTAAATTAACAGGCCACCACATTTTAGTTGTGGCGAAAGAAGTATTCATATCCTTTAGTGATGTAAAAACACCATTATCCACATTTAAAATACTATAAGTACTAAAACACCTGCATGTTTGAGTTTAATGTCGTAAAACCAATAGACTTTGGCTCAGCTGGCCATGTCTCAAACTTACAGCAGGGCACATACATGCAGTGGAGATGGTACAGGGCACCCAAGATGATTTTGGGTCTTCCTTATAACCAAGCCATAGACATGTGGTCCCTGGGCTGTACTGCAGCAGAGATGTTCCTGGGATTTCCCCTTTATCCCAGAAGCAGCAAGTATGAAATGCTGCGGACTCTTACTCAGACTCAAGGTCAGCTTCCAGGGTTTGTCCTCAGCTCTGGACAGAACACAGCAAAGTTCTACTGGGGGATGTCACCACATCTGTAGAGACTCATGACACCACAGGAGTTTGGAACCATACCACAGAACATCTGTATGCTCAGGTGCCTGGATGGCCTCAAATACTTCCAGCAGAAGCAAATCAGTCCTCTGTTAGACATAGACATCATGGCAGAGAAGGCTGACCTCGAAAGCTCTGCGGAACTGGTCAAGCAGATGCTAAAACTGGACTCCAGTGAAAGAATAACCCCATGCCAGGTGTTGGAACGTTCTTTCATTACAATGGGGCATTTAAGAGGACCCTTGGACTCCAGCGCCTATGTACATTCAAGCTTATTCTTGATGAGCATCTGCAATCCAATACCAGATGTTTACCCCGCAAACACCTTCCAAAACCCAGCCATCCCGTAAAAATCAGACATTGACGACCCAGCCACCTCTAAAAAAATCAGACGTCTACCCCCAGCCATCCATAAAAAGTAAGACCCCCACATTTCAATATGTTGAACCAAAATATTTGATTTCTACAAGGGTCTGAACCTACAAATGTGGCTGCTGCTAATCTGCTAAGCTAGTTAACATTAGCAGCTGTGTTTGTATGTGTTTCTGTTATGACTATAATTATCTACGGCCTAATTCAACGACATCTATCTGTTTCACTTTTTCCTATTACAGCAGGGCGAAAGTCCTTCAAAGCATAATCCCTTAAAAACTACAGAACAAAAGACAGTTAAATCCACGCTGGCAGCTTTTCGTCTGTTTACGTCTCCTGATAAAAGCTCTTTTGTATTTGGGTCAGCTTTGGCCATGTGATGCACGGAGCCTTGACAGCCTCTTTAGTCAGATGGTGTACAGTGATTTAGCTAATGGTCTCATCACGCTGCTTCTTTGCTGGTGTCTAATCCACTGTGGATGGAAGCAGTCTGCTTGCTATCGCAGATGATGGCCTGATTTCAGAGTCGGCTGCTGCAGTCAGAATTAACTCAAGAGTCAACTCTTTAAAATCCAAACGCCTTCAGACATATGGCAGATTCACACACAGTGGAAAGGGAAGTCAGACTGCATGAAACTACAATAACCCTCATTAAGGAACCTCATACATGCAGCTAGTCCTGCATTTGATTACATGCTAATTGCTAATGCTAATATGTCTCAGTTTGAGAATTCTACAGGCCATTTTTAAGTGTTGAGATTAAGGTAAACTTTATGTCATTGATACATTTTGTTGCGATATCATCTTGCACTGCCTAAAAAAATGTTTAAACTGTTAAATTTTATTTTTAGAAATAGTACTTAACTTTTTTGCAATGTGTGAGTGAACAATTACATTGTTTTACTGCATTAAATCAGCTAAAAATATCAATATTTTACAGATATTTGCCATTGCTTTCGCTGTTTTTTTACAGTACTCCACCATATAGTCACATTATGTTCTCTGGCTTCTATTGGCTGCCAGATTTTCCCAGTTATTTGACATAATTTTTTGAACAATGTGCCCCAGTCGGACGTGTTGCCGGCTCCTCACGGGTCTGGGGGACGCTACAGAGCGTCGCTCAGACAACATGGTGCTGCATCATGTTGTCACGGTGCTGACTCTGCCTGCTGCTTCTCCTTACATCACTTTAGAACGGCACAGAGACGGGACAGCAGCACACAGCCTCCTTGTTTCAGCCTCACCGTGGCGTTACGCCCAACGCAGCCCTGCCAGGTCGATGTTCAGCCGTGCCAGGCGATGCCTCGCACCAGCCGGGGGCTACCGGACCGTTCTCCACGGCTTATTGTGCGCCGTCACAAAGTGTTTCTCCCCCTTCTCTTATCGAGTGACACCAACCACAGACCTCGGCATCTTATTCCCTCTTGCCATGTCTAATCATAGCCCGGCACTTTGGTTTATCCGGGCTGCATCTGTGATACCCGTGAAATGTTCGGCCTAGTTCTGCTGCGACAGCACGCCATCTTAAAGGGAGAATTCGCTCGGGAAGACTCCGCTCAGAATCAGCTGATTTCTTATGTACAATAATTTTAATATGTTAAATGAAGCCATGTAAATTTGTATCTTCCTAGTCTGAATATTTTCTGAGTTACAGGTCTTTCAGATACATAGTGGAGGATTGAAGTTTTGCACCTTTTCCAGCATTTTTGAGCTTTTATCACAAAACTTCATCACAAAATCATTGCAGAAAGACACGAAGCAAATGCAGAGACACAAAAAGACCATAAAGAGACTCAAAGAAACCAAAATGAGACTAAAATGACTGCTGAAGGACACAAAACTCTACAAAGACACACCAAAGGACTGCAGAGACAAAAACAACCACAAAGAGTCACAAACAACAATAGAGAAAGAAAAAACCTCCAGAAAGTGACAAAACCACAGAGACACGCAACAACTGCATTAGATTGTTTTGGACTTTTGAGATATAAAAAACTCAAGTGACACAAAACAACCACAAAGAAACAAAAACAACCACAAAGAAACAAAAACAACCACAAAGAAACATAAAATGACAACAAAGAGAAAAAAACAACCACAAATGGACATAAATGACTCCAGAGACACAAAACAGTCACAAAGAGACACAAAACAACAACGAAAAGACAAAAAAACCCACAAAGAGACATAAAATGACCACAAAGTAACCCAAAAAACCCCACAAATAAACAAAAACATCCACAAGGAGGCACAAACAGCTGCACTGAGATCTGTCTTTCGGTGTTTTCGTCCTGTTGTTCCCACAAACATCAGCACGTCTGATGAGTCGTCTCCGTCACAGCAGGACGTTTCTGAGCCCAAACATCGGCCGTTAGTTTCTCGGGGCTCCATTTTGGTCCATTAATCACCGATAGCAGCTGCTGCTACACCCACAGCGCTGCTCTTCCACCATCTCCTGCCGCTGCTCTACGCCCACACACCGGCGGACTGCAACACTTAGAGGCTCTCTGTACGCCCAAACGCCGCCTTTGATGCCACGCAACAGGTTGCAGATGAAGCAGGTGGAGGCAGAGCGGGTTCACCAAGAGTAAGTAACTCGTGGAGACGCAGAAAGCGATGAGACGTGAAGCGGAGCGCGAGGGCGGATGTTCCTCTGTGGTTTACACTCTGTGGAGCATCAGGCCGATCAGCGCTCCTCTTCCACCACAGTGCTTCTCTAAAGTCACACCAAACCTCCGGCTCTCTGAAGGTCATCTACTGTCCAGTCCGGTTTCTTCTCACTGGGGTCATGGAGCTTCTCTGTATGGTGGCTTCATCTGATTTGGGTTATTTTGTTTCTCTATATAATTATTTTGCATCTCATTGTGGTTCTTTTGTCTCTTTTGGGTTCATTTCTGTCTCTTTGTGTCTCTTTGTTGTCATTTTGCATCTCATTCACAGCTATGTTTGTCCAATATGTGTCATTTTATCTCCCATTTGTGTTATTTTATGTCTCATTTTGTTAATTTTGTGTCTCTCTGTGGTCCTCTTCTACCTCTTTATGGTTGTTTTGGTCTCTTTTGGGTTTATTTGTGTCTCTGTTATTTACGTTAATTTTGTTTCTTATTTACAGTTGTGTTTGTCCAATTTGGGTCATTTTGTGTTTCATTTTTGTCACTTTTCATCCTTTTGTAGATATTCTGTTTCTCTTACAGGTCATTTTATGTCCCATCTGTGCTATTTTGTGTCTCATTTTGTAAATTTTGTGTCTCTTTGTGGTTGTTTTTGTCTCATTGTCATGTTATGTTTCATTTTTGTTGTTTTGTGTCTCTGTTTGATTGTTTCGTATCTCTTTGTGGTTGTTTTTGGGTTAATTTGTGCGTCTTTGTCGTCATTCAGCAATGCTTAATGGTCCTGTTTGTCTCATTTGGGTTTGTTTGTATGTGTTTCTGTCTCTTTGTTGTCATTTTATCTCATTCATACAGTTGGGTCATTTTGTGTTTTGTTTTAGTCACTTCTCATGCTAATGTAACCATTCTGTTTCTGTTAAACTAAAACTCTATGCAACACATCGGATTCATGAACCGCATTGAAATTATGCTAATTGCATTGTCCTGATTATATAAATAAGTTATAGGCCATTTTATGTGCTGTTTGCTTTATTTTGTGTCTCATTTCATTATTTTATTCATTTATTTAATTTAGCCCTTCAGTGTCTTGACTGGTTTTGTCATTTTGCATGTATTTGTAGTCATTCTGTGTCTGCTTTTTGTCTATTTGTGTAATTTTATGTCTCTTTATAGTTGCTTTAACTGATTTGGATGACTTTGCATCTCTTTGCAGCTACTCTGTGTCTTTAAGATAATTTTGTGTTCCATTTGGGATATTTTATGTCTGATTTCGGTGATTTTGCATCTCTTTATCAACATTTTCTGTTTCTTTGTGGTCATTTTTATGTTTTCATGGTTGTTTTTGTCCCTTTTGGCTCATTTTGTGTCTCATTGTGGCCGTTTCTCGTCCCATTTCGAATAGTTTGTGTCTGTTTTGACAGTTGTTTTTGTCAAATCTGGTTTATTTTGCATCCCTGTGTGGCCATGCCAGCGTGCATCCAAATCCAGGCAGATGTCAGACGGCTCAGTTATGATGAGGGGCAGCGGCCGGCGGTGACATAACTGGATTGCTGGAGCCGGTTTAACCCTCAGATTCAGACTGTGACCCTGCAGCTCGGACGGAGCAAACCCTCAGCAGCGATTCGCCGTCGATCATCCTCATGCAGAGAGCAGCGGATGTGACGTTAGCTGTGGTTTTAGGCTCTAATCGCGTAGATCGATCACCAGTTGCTGTTTTATCAAGCCTTTTTCCCTCCGATATCCTGCGAGGGGTTTTGCTGAGCGAGCCTGTTCTGTCTGAGCAGCGCCATGCGTCACTTTCATGCAAGAGTTTCCACCTGGGAGCTGCCCTGCACGGCAACAGAAGGAAAACAGGTCCACAGAGACGCACGATCTCCGTTTTAGAAACTTTCCCAACAAGATGAAACTGACTCACTGTTTACTGACCTCCTGCACACCGCTGCTAGTCCAGAATCAGCTTCCATTAGAGTGGAAATACATTCGGATCTGGCTTTTGTGCTCATTCTGGAGCTTTGCTGCGTTTCCCCGACTAAACACAAATTAGCTAATTTTAGCACAGCGAGCCCGGTTCAGTCCAGAGGCAACAATCTGTACAAAAACCAAAGTAAAAAACAGATTTTTTTTCTGGGATGGGATCAGTAAGTTCCTCTGAATACATGGACGGATTATGAAGCAGCAGGCCTCCGGGTACAGACACCCACAGCAGAAACCATGCAGACGTGATTTGTGGCTGCTTTGTGTCTCCATCCTTCACATGTTTTGCATAATTTTGTGTCTCATTTTGGTGTTTTTGTCACATTTGGGTCATATTGTGTCTCATTTTGGTTGTTCCTGTCTCTGAGAGATTGTTTTGTGTCACATTTAGGTGATTTTGGCCATCATTCTGTAAATTTTGTGTGTCTTTGTGGTCAGTCTGAATCTCGATGGTTGTTTTTGTCCCATTTGAGTCATTTCTTGTATCATTTAGGTCATTTTGCATCTCTTTGTGGACATTTTGTGTCTGATTCTGGTAGTTTAGTGTCACATTTTGGCTAGTTTGTGTATCCTTTTGTTACATTTGTGTCTCTTTATGGTTGTTTTTGTCCCAATTTTGTGTCTAGCATTGGCTATTTGTATTTTATTGTGACTCTTCAGTGTCTCCTTGAGGTCATTTTGTGTCACATCTGGATGATTTGCCTCTCACATTATTAATTTTCTTTTTAGTTGTGATCATTTGGTCTCTTTAAGGGTTTTTTTTGGGTCACATTTGGATTACTTTACGTCTCGTACGGTTATCTTTGTGTTTCTTTGTGGTCATTTTGCATCTTTTTCTAGTTGTTTTGTCTTACTGGAGTATTTTGTGTCTCTTTGTGGTCATTTTCTCTCACACTGCGGCTGTTTTGTCCCATTTCAGTTATTTTGCATCTTGTTTTGATCAATTCATGTCATATTTTGTTGTTTTGCATCTGTTCGTTGCCATTTTGTGTATCTGGGATCATTTTCTTTCCTTCATGGTTGTTTTCGTCCCATTTGGAATATTTTGTGTATAATTCTTGTTGTTTTTGTGTTTCTTTATGGTCATTTTTCATGTATTTACATTTGTTTTTGACCCTTTGGTATATTTTGTGCCTAATTCTTGTTACTTTGCATCTGTTTTCAGCCATTTAGCGTCACATTTGGGTTTTCATGTGATTTATTTTGTTAATTTTGCCCCTTTTAGGTCATTTTGAATATCTTTATGGTCAGTTTCTGTTCTAATTTGCTTGTTTTGTCTCATGTTATTGATTTTGAAACTTGCTTTGGCAGTTTTTCTCCCATTTGGATTGTTTTGTGTCAAATTTGATCATTTTGCATCTCTTTGTTGCCATTTTGTGTCTATTTGTTTTCCTTCCTGCATCCATTAATGGCTGTTTTGTGTTTCTTTGTGGCCATGTTGTCTCTTTGAGACCTTTTCTGATTGCTTTGTGTCTCCTTCTGGAGCATACATTATAATTCTGAGCTTCTGGGCCTCTTCAGTAATCTGTCCATGTCTGGCTGCTGCTAAACATTGGCAGCCATCTTTGTGCGAAGCTAAGCTGAAACCTGACACTGAACAGACCTACATATTAAAGCTGGTATCGATCTTCTCATCCAACTCTGTTAATATCGAGTGAGAACGTTTCCAAATATCAAATGTTTTAACCAGACTGTAAAATAATGTGCTCGTATCATTTCACTGTTTATTTGATGGGACAATTCTTTAAACCGCTGCACTGTAATTTAATATTTTGGTGGTAAATAATCAAAGCTACTGAGCAGAACTGTACAGTTGTAGTTGGAGGTCAGTGTCAATGTCAAGCTAGACCAAATGTTCTAACACAGTGTCTCTGCCTGGTAGAAATGTGTATTATGACAGCGCCGCAAACTGCTCCAATCTGATATCCGGCAGATATTTCACTCTTGATTTCACTGAATGATGCCGAGAGCAGCTACAGACGTCTCATCTTTCATTTTGGAGCAACTTTGCTGCAGGCTGTTGTCTCAACATCCCATCAATCTCACCGTGTTTGCTGAAGAAGTGACAAAATTAAACTGTGAACCGTCGGCGTGCAGGTTTTCGGTTTCCACGTTTGCAGCGCTGATATTTCCCGGCTCACGTCGATCACTCTCCTGCTTTTTAATAGGCTAAATGAGAGCAAAGTGGAAAAGCATCATGGCCCGAACACAATGGAAGGCAATAACTGATGTGCTCCATTTAGCACGTCTAATTTGACATTTCTGTGGAGGAACTGCAGGCGGTAGATTTGACGCTTCAGCAGCGCTGCAGCCTCAATTCCAACACAGAGAAGAGGAAAGTAAGTTGATTATATTTTCTGGTCGCAGCCTGTTCAACAGTCTGAGAAAAGCTACATGATAAAATGTTTGCTCTCGAGCAACTTCTAAATTTATGCTGCAGTATGTCGAGAGGTGTATTTTTCTACTTTGTTGGCTGTTAATCAGCCGTCCTGTTATCAACATGAAGTTCTAATCAGAGAAATTGAGGAAACGTGAACCGTTTGAACACAACTGGAGAGTTTGAAAGGCATTTAGTCTTTGCAAAGTCGCTAAAATTACACCATTTATCAGAGCAGCAAATCAGAGCAACAAACTGGAAAAACAGAGAATCCAACTTTCTGACAGTCCTTGAAAGATTTCATCGTAAATCACTTTTTTCGACATGACTCAATTAAAGATTCTCCAAAAGTCAATAATAATACATTCTGATAAAATTTGGTAAAAAACAAAAAAAAAGTGTATTTCTAATTGCAGCTGTGAAGTCATTAGTGACTCTGCAGTGACCAACAGTCATGTGACAAAAATTCAGTGAGTTTTCAGGTGTGTTTTTTCATTTTTATCAGCAGTCTCTGCAGGTTTTGATTGCATTTCATGTTTTCTACTAATTTGATTTCATTCACTTCATTCATTTTTTCTATGTGATCATTTTACATATGTGGTTTAATTATAGCCAGATAAATAATGTGTCCCCAGCCACCCGTATATCCAAATAAATAAGCCAACACTGACACACTTAACCACATAGTTTTGGCCACACCAAAATCCTCAAAACTGTCATTACATTGTAGAAATATCAAAATCACTTGGTCCAGCCAGATTCTGCCAAAAACCAAAAATTTTGCACTCCTCAGTGCAACTGTGAAGCCATTAGAGACTCATTTGTGACCAACAGTCACATGACTAAAATTCAGAAATGTTGTGGAAGTTCAGCGATGACTTAGGTTGAAGTGATGTTTACTGATATCAGGAGAAGTGACACCAACAAAGCAGCAGTTTATGCAAGCAATGCAGGATTCTCTCTGATCTTTGGGTAAATACTGAAGTTGGGAGAAGGTCAGATTTAGATTACAGACAAACATGGAGACAACTAGTCTGCTGAGTCACTTTTGGAAAGAGAATTTCTAATCTCTTCCAGCATATGCCTGTCTAAAGGCCCAAAGCCACAAAGGCTTATCTCAAAAGGACACAAAATTACCCAGCAAAACAGCTAAGTGGATCCACAACAACTGCAACCAAACCCGAAATGCCCACAAAGACTTGCAAAACAACCACAGAGAGACCACAAAGAGAAACTAAATAACCACAAAGGGACGTAAAACGACCACAACGTGACGTAAAATGACCACAAATAGAAACGAAATGACCTCAGCAGGATGCAAAACAGAAAGAGAAGCGACCAACAGTCACATGAAAATTCAGAGTTGCTGTGGAAGTTCAGTGAAGTCCAGAGAAGATGAGGAGGCACAGAGGGACACACCAGAGACTCAGATGACTTAGGCTATGAGTGATATTTACATATATTAGTAATAAGTGACACCGACAGAGCAGCAGTACATGCAGGCTGTGTCAGCACCACTTCTGAGGATTCTCTCTGATCTATTGGGTAAATATTCTGGTTGGGAGAAGGTCAGATTTAGATTACAGACAAATATGGAGACAGCTAGTCTGCTTAGTCACATCAGAATACACAAAATCTAATCTCCTTTTACTTCTAGTCATGGTTGTTCTGTTTCCATCGAGGTGCAGGACTTTATATTGCAAAATGAGCCACTTGGGGTTCAAAAGGTTAAGTTATCCTGTGCCTCTGAAGCCATGAAGTCAATCATCAGCAAAATGTGGACATTTTAGACCTATTCTGGTTGTTCTACCTTTAAAAATGTTTCACTTTTATCTCTTAACACAAAATATGAAGATAACACATGCATTTCCTGTTAATACCACGGTAAAATTGCACCTGCAGAGCTTCTGTTGCTTCCAGAGCAACTGTCACCATGCAGGCGTCACATAAATCTGAAGCAGCAAGAAATCAATCTGCCACATGCAGCTTCTTCTCTGCAACACGATGCAGGAAAACGCTGCAGCGGTTGTGGATCCTCACGAGTTTGAGGCTCGGAGTACGACAAAGCGACTCCTGCTGCGTTCAACGAAAACCAAAGCGACGTCAAGGAAACCCGGCAGCCTCTTTCTTAACTCCACATCAGCTGAGATTTAGGCACAATCTGCAGCTCGCCTGATTAAAAGTATGAGCTGATTCCCCCTTTCTTGGACACCATAAGCCTTTAAATAGCAGTGCGCCTGGTTCAGAGTCACACAACCGGGGACTAAGTTGAGAACATGGCCACAGTCCAGGCATAATTAAGAGCAGAACAGACAGACTCCCATGTGGATGGGACAGAAATCAGCATTAAAATAACAGCAGGGAAGGCAGACAGACGGAGGCTGCGATCACATGTGTCTCCCTGTTGTTAAAAGTTAGCGGCAGAAAAGCAAGAGGCCAGCTCAAGTCAACAGTGAAACACGTCAGCGTTCCGGAGACATTAATTAAATTTTTAACAAGAAGAAACTGTCAAAACTTTAGTCACGTCGGCTGGGCAGCGACAGCAAAGGAGGGGTAAAGAAAAAACTGCAGTGGGCTTTCAGGGGGAATGACAGAAGACAAAACTGCACCTGAAATGTGTGAAAAACAAGCAAAGGAAAGCGGTACAATAACACACTTTCATAACGTCGCTGTCGGTTCCTATAAAAGCTCCTCGTATGCAGGACAAACATCACCTGGTGACCTCTTATGAATTGTAATAACTGCAGTTTTTGCTCCACATCTCATGCAAAAGCAAAAAGCAGAAGGCAACTAATAAATGTGAGGATAAACCTATCAGAAATACACATTCTGTAATGCTTTCCTTTGCATTTTTTCCACACTCTTTATTACAGGAGTAGCATAAAAATGGGAGCTTGATAGTGAAACTATTAATGAGAGTTTTAATAGAATTTTGGGTTCAAATTCACGAGGCTAAGCATGGAGACCCATTACGTTTCAGTCTCATCTGGAGATAATCCTCTGGATTTGCTCAGTATATTTGGGTGAATCACAGACTTCATTTATCCTGTGAACAGGGCCAAGAGCAGAGGGGAGGCCCAGGGGTGCAGCGTTCCCCAAAACAAACACAAAACCACTTCAAATGGATGCAAAATTAACATATATGTACGAAAAACTGAACTTACAGAGATGCAACCACCTGCCAACAGACACAAAGTAATCATAAAGAGAAGTGGACACAAAACAGCCACAATGAGACATTAATTAAATACAACAAGATCACAAAGAGATGCAAAACAACCACAACGAGGCATTAAATAAATACAACAAGATCACAAAGAGATGCAAAACAACCACAATGAGACATTAAATAAACACAAAAAGATCACAAAGAGATGCAAAACAACAACAATGGGACACAAAATGACCATAAAAAGAGACAAATAATCTCAACAGGACGCAAAGCAGCTATAAAGAGAAGTAAAACCCCACAAATAGAAAGAGAACAACCACAATGAGACACTAAAACACCACAATGGGACCATAAATAATGAGAACAAGACCACAAAGGCTTGCAAAATAACCACCAAGGGATGCAAAATGATCTCAAAGGCATGCAAATTACCAATGCAAAACTGCTAAATAGATACAAAACAGCCGCAAAATGATGCAAAATGTCCACAACGACTTGAAAAACAACCACAGAGACCATAAAGAGAAACAGAATAACCACAAAGAGACGTAAAATGACCACAACGGGATGTATAATGACCTCAAAGAGAAATAAAATGACATCAACAAGATGAAAATTGGCAATAAAGAAAGCAAAAAGATACAAAAGATACATAACAACCACAAAGGGTTGCTAAATGACCACAAAAAGAGACAAATAACCTCAACAGATGCAAAGCAGTTAAAAAGTGAAGTAAAAACACACGAAAGGATACAAAACAACTACAAAGAGTTGAAAAATAACCACAAAGGGATGCAAAATTATCTCAAAGGGACATAAAATAACCACAACAGGACACAAAATGGCCGCAAAGCGACAGATATCCTCAAGATGACTAAAAGCAGCTATAAAGAGAAGCAAAAACCCACCAAGGGATGCAAAATGACCACAAACAGACGCAAAATGATCTCAAGGGGACGCAAAATTATCATGCAAAACAGTTAAATTGATACAGAACAACTGAAAAAGGATGCAAAATGTCCACAAAGACTTGTAAAACACCCACAGGCAGACCACAAAGAGAAACAAAATGACCACAAAGGGGCGTAAAATAACTACAAGGATGCAAAATGACATAAATGGGATGCAAAATGGCTACAAATGGACATAAAACAACCACAATGGGACACAAAAAGAGAAAAATAACCTCAAAAGGGCACAAAGCAGCTATAAAGAGAAGCAAAAACCCACAAAAAATACACAAAACTACCACAGAGAGAAACAAAGTAACCACAATGAGACATGAAGTGACCACAAAGGGAGACAAAATGACCTAAATGGGATGCAAAACGGCCACAAAAACAAGCAAAAATAACCACAAATAGATGCAAAAACAACCTCAGTCGGACATGAAATCGATCCAGAGAACCAGCTTCTACTCCAGCCTTCTTCTTTAATGAGCCCCTGTGTGTGTGTTAAGATGTCCTGACACGTGAGTGACATCCTGAGAATCCACCAGTGGGAGTGGACGCTGTGGAGAGAAGGTGGGAAAACCCAGCCAGGGTGTGACTGCAGCATCTCCTACCTGCTCTTTGACAGACGCCAGGAGGTTGGTGGTGGTGGTGGTGCTGCTGGTGCTGCTGGAGTCCGCCGGGAGGCCGTGACCGCTCGGCCCCTCTCTGACCGCCATGGGCCCTTCCCCCTCCGCGTCGGCCTCCTCCATCGCCTCCACGCTGTCGTCCAGGCGCCCTCTCTGACCCTGCAGACGGACTACAAGCCGGTCAGGATGTGCAGGAGGAGAAACAGAAAACCGTTCTCCCCGGGGGCTTCGAGAGTTGTGTTACACTGTGTGAGTTTACAGGGACCACATTGTGTTTTTCTTACTCTAATAATCCTGCAGGGATTCACGCTATGAGCTTTTTTAAAACCTCCCTGACATCCCTGCAGGCGCTCAAACCACCTTCTCGCTGCTCGGTCTACCTCTGGAGGAGGCTTTTTATGCATCATAATGAGCAGCAATAATCAGATTTGCTTAGCTTTTATATCTGTTTTCAGCCTCCTGAGGGGATTTAACCCTTTCGCTGGCGCAAATTCTCATGCAATAGTTTTTTAAAAATCTCAATGCATTTGCAGCTGCACATCTACCAGCATGTCACGTTCGGATTTTTTTTCTTGCCTGTCTATCAAACATCAATCACTCCACCATCCATCCGTCCATCCATCCGGTTGCCAAGGACGAGGTCACACCGACTCACCGGACCGGAGCCCGGGGAGCGCGGCGCGGCACCGAGCCTCCCTCCTCCATCCCTCCCCCTGCAAGCGGCTGCGGCTGTCAGCGCAACTCACCGGCCAGATGTTGCTGTTAGAAGCAGGCCACAGCTGGCTCGATCCGTCCTGTTACGCATCCATCCTCCTCCTCCTGCAGGCAGCTCTACTACATTTCCCACGCGCCCACGTCACGAGCAAACAAACAAACAAACAACCCGCACGTCCTCTCTCCGCGTCTCCTGCTCTTGTTGTTTGTTTATAATTTATTCACCTCCTTTCTTTCCTTTCCGTTTTTTTCTCCTCCCGGTGTGGTTCCTCTATGCGCCCATCTATCTACCCCTGGCGTCCGCGCGGCACCCAGCCACCCACCAACCCGCCCAGCCGCCGCTACCTATCAGCGCCGTGACGTCACCATGCGGCTACGGATTTGTTTTACCGATTATCGATCAGCCCGCCGATGCACGGGAGCCCCGGTTGCATGCGTCTCCGGTGCAGCTGCAGGAAGCGTGCAGAAGCGGCGGCTCGGTGCAAACAGCCCTGCTGGAGAGGAGCGATGCAGCCTGCAGCGGACAGCGTGCATGTGCAAGCGTGCATGTGAGTGTGCATGTGTGAATGTGTGTGTGCGCTGTCCTCTACGCAAACCGCTGCAGGCCTGACGGGTCGTTATGAGACTCCCGATGGAAAATTTAGTAGTAAAACTTTATGGAGTGCAGGTATAAATTATGGAAGTCCAGCTGTGGAAGACCATTCCTGCCGAGATTGTTCTTTTTCTGTTGTTGTTTTGCTGTTGGAACTTGAAAATTATTTAGAAAAAAAACAATAGAATAAAATCAATTGTATGACCTCATGTTAAGTGAAAATTTGTATTTATTTTTTAAGCTACATGTTGATTTTTTTTGTAAAATATGAAACCAAAGGAATTCAATTTCTGCCAGGACTAATAAACTATTTTATGAAAGAAATAAAAATAAAAAAAACATCAGCATCAAATGTGACATGTTAAGTAAAAAATGTTTTTTCTTTTTCTATTTTAAAATGTAGCATTTGCTGTGTTGCATTTTTTAAATTACTTGTTGATTTTTGTAAAATATTAAAACAAAGAAAATAAACCTTTTGTTTAGATCATTAAACTATTTTGTTAAAATTGTTTTTAAAAAATAATCAGCATCAAATTCAAAACACATTAAATTAATGACATCATGTTAAGCGAAAATAGCTTTTTTTTTTTAAAGCTGAACATTATATTTTACCTTCTATTTTAAAATTTAGCATTTGCAGTGCTGTTTTTTAAGCTATTTGTTCATTTTTGTAAAATATTTTGTTAAAAATATTGAAGATGAATAATAAAGGAATTAACTTTTAGCTTTTTTTTAGTAAGTTAGAAATGAATAAGTAAAAAAAACACTTGGAGATTAAATTAGGAGTGAAATCGACATATCAGTAACTGGAAAAATTTTAAATAAGCGACTGAGTCAAATCAGCATTATAATATGACATTTGTACCTCAAGGTTTAAAGAAAAATTTTAATGCTACTGAGAAAAAAGGGGTGAAGAAACGGCTGAAAAACGTTTTAATAATGCACTGCTTTGGAAGATGTTTGTCCAAGTTGATTTAAATATTTATAATTTGCAGTAAATTGGTGAGAAAACGCAAAAACACCGGCGAGATTAACATCTGAGGGGGCCTGGGGCAAGAACTTGCTTGGCCTCTGTTGACACCAATTATAGTTGGTGGTTTCATTATTTCAGAGAGAAAAATGTTATTTTGATAACTAATTAGTCACGTATAAATCATTTATCAAAGGAAAATTGTCTGGTTCAAGCTTCTCAAACGCGTGTTAGCTTCGGCAATATAAACACATCGACCAATAATTAATTACCTCCGCCAGGAGGTTATGTAATCACCGGAGTTTGTCTGTCTGTCTGTCTGTGTGTCCGTTTGTCTGTTAACAGCATAACTCAAAAAGTCATGGACGGATTTTCACGAAATTTTTACAGGATGTCCGGAAGAGCAAAAGTAACAATTGATTAGATTTTGGAGGTGATCCGGATCACCATCTGGATCCAGGATTTTTTTGAAGGTCGAAGGACAATTGCTAGATGGCCGCCAGTCTCAATACAGTCTCAACTGGACTGTAAAAATTTGGTGAAAATCTGTCCATGACTTTTTGAGTTATGCTGTTAACAGACAAACGGACACACACACAGACAGACAGACAGAAAGACGGCCTGGTGGAGGTATGCGCTCTCCGAGTGCTTTTCTAGTTACTAAAGAAACTGGTGGGCACATGACAACGATAATTAAAGACTACTTATGTAGCCTAATGGAATAATATGATCTCCTTCTTGTGGCAAGGAGAATGCCACTGACGTATAAAGCTCATTAAATCTGGACTAGAGTTCACCAGAAGACATGGGAAACTCTGAAGTCAACTAGAAGAAGGTTCAGCATCATGATGTGAAGCATAGAGGATCATGATATGAGTATGATTCTCAGCAGCAGCCCTGAAGGTTTGTAAAGGTAGAAGGTAAAATTAAAGCAGCAAAGGCTAGAGAAATCTTGGAGGACAACCTGACGCAGAGTGAAAAAGAACTGAGTCTGTAAGTTTTGTGTATAACCTGACAAGACTTTCAACAGTTCTACAAAGAACAATGAGGTAAACCGTTAGCATCAAACACAGAATCAATGCTGTAACAGCAGCCAAAGCTGCATCTATGAAACACTGACATGAAAAGGGTATGTTCTGACGCAATCACTTAACCTACCCTCTGTATTTTTAATTGACTTAATCGAAATCCATTTCACTTTGACATGAACAGATTTCAAGACATCTGAGAAGTGTTTTTACCGAGCTGAAAGTGGCTTTGACAACCAATATTAGTACTGTTGGTGTATATGTAGC
Organism: Acanthochromis polyacanthus; assembly: GCF_021347895.1. Classification (NCBI taxonomy): domain Eukaryota; kingdom Metazoa; phylum Chordata; class Actinopteri; family Pomacentridae; genus Acanthochromis; species Acanthochromis polyacanthus. Next base: position 19,642,616 of record NC_067134.1, on the reverse strand, counting down.
ATGTTTGACTAACATAAGCTCATCCAAAGTGATAAAAAAATGCAATTTTCTTCTTTGTTTCGTCAGAAAAAAAAACAGAACACAGGTACATGCACATGCCCATTTATTTAAATGACAACTAAAAGTCTGTGTGCAGTCTTGAAGAGAAGCAGGGTCTCACATTGAGTTGTGTCAGGTGGATTTCTCGTCTCTACAAACACTTGAGGGATCTTCTGCCTTCTTCAGTCTCCTCTGGTACATTTGCAATGTAAATAAACAAAAAAAGCAAACAAAGCGAGACAAGTGACAAGATCTCAGGGAGAACTTTGCAAAGTTAAGCCACTAAAGGTTCCCACTACTGGTTTGTAAACCGTTAACTCCACAGAGCGGAGGAACAACACTATCATAAACTGAACACTGTACCTGAATATTTAACAGTTCATAAAAATAAACCCGCTCTTCAAAGCAAACAATATCTAAAGATGATACATTCGCCATTCCTTGTACTGCAAAATAATAAAAACTCCAAGTGTCACGAAAGCGTAGGGAACAACACTCGACACCTTTTTATACCTCATACAGATAAATTATGCATCACTGTTTAAATATATCGTGTAGAAGAAAGAAAAAAAGCCTCGAACCAGACAGACAGACAGCCGTGTTGAACATGACACATCTCTTGTAAGTTTTCAAATGAGAGTCTGTCACCGCTGCAGCGTTTTATTGGATTTATTAGGACAAACACATCACCACCATGCTTTTTCATTTCAGGAGCAATTCCTCCTCGACAAATGTCCCTGTAGGATTAGGATTTCGCTGTCACAGTGGCAGCTCTAAAAAATTAAAACTATTAAACGACTCGAGGCCGAACCATCTGTCAAACGTCACAGGAAACTTTTACCTGACAGAAGTGATGTTGCAGCCATATTTCAATGTCTGCTGTTGTTTGGGTGCAACTTTCAAACTCATTTCCTTCGCCTTTTCATCTACAGTGAAGCCTAAATGTAATCAGAGTCGTGGTACACCTTGCGTTAAAGTGAATTTGTATTTGACAAACAGGTTTCTTCTGGCTGGAAATGATACAAATAAGTAAGAACAGATGGTACATACTGAGATGTTTCAACTTTTCTGCACTTTTTCCTCAAAAAAACAGGCAAAAAAAGTAGACATACTTCTTGAAACTGGTGCAAATGCTTAAGAAAATGCAGCTCCACTACCAGGACAAGTGGCTCTGGTGATTTTCTAACATGTTCTAATAAACTAAGTACAGGTAAGGAGTGGAAGAAGATGCTTTTTCTCACAGATTTGCACCAGTTTCAAGGGGTACGAATAATTTTGGAAACTCTCAGTAAATGACAAAACAAGCGAAACAGTGCAGTTGGAAACACCAAATTTGAGCTATTTATGTGTTTGACATTTCTACCATCAAAATATTTTTACTAAATTAGCCATACTCCTTGAAATTGTTGCAAATGATTAAGAAAACGCAGCTCCAGCAGCAGGACAAGAGGTTCCGGTGATTTCTAACATGTTCCAGTAACCTATGAACAGTCGAGAAGTTGAAGACGATGCATTTTCTCACAAATCTGCACCATTTTCAAGCAGTAGGAATAATTTTGGAAACAATAACTTCTCACTCTGTTCAAGAATGTATTGTAAATTCTTATTTGACCAACAGGTTTCATTTGGAAACACTGAATTTGAACTATTTCTGTGTTTGACATTTTTACCCCCACAAAAATGTAAAAAAAATTAGTCATACTCCTTGGAAACGGTGCAAATTTTAAAGAAAATGCAGCTTTAATAGGATTCTGGTGAGTTCCAGCATTTGCTACAGCGTTCGATGCAGTAGTTCTCTAGTTATTTACTTGTAGATGATGCCTTTTCTCAAAATTCTGCACCAATTTCAAGCAGTTTGAATCATTTTCCACATGGCATTTCCAGCAAAAATTGACTTAAAAATACTTACAAATCTGTCACAACCATCGCTGACAGTGTTTTATTGTCTGTTGTCTCTTGTCTATGTCATTTCCAGCCAGAAAAAAAACATCTTGATGAATAAAAAATTTAGTTCCGGCATGAATAATTTAGGGCTTGACTGTAATTTATTCAAGTTTTTTTTTTTTTACTGACAGTCTAATGCATTTAACTTAAGAATTAATGTCAAAAAGCATCATATTTAACTTGTCAACTTGTTTTATTTACTACTAGAGAATGTTTTTTTCACTTTCTATGTCTATTTTAACTACTTTAATGAACATGAATTGTGCCAAAACGCTGCAGCGGCAACTGTTCCTCTTATTTAACTGTAACAAACTCCCATTCTATCGATGAATGCGCGTCATAAGATGGAGGCTTCGGCGTGACCAGGCTGTGCACTAACACTAACTTCTCCTACTGACGTCTACAAAGTCAAAAAACACTGCGTTAGCAGGGACAAACTGCTTGGTTGGCATGTTCAGAACTCACGTTTTTAAAAACTCGTCTGCCTTCATCTTCACAGGGAATTACAGCGGAATTGGATTTCAGCTCGTCGGCCTGCAGAAGGAAACCGTTCCAGGTGTGAGATTTGTGTTATTTGGTGGAAGGAGGACGGATTAACTTAACACTGAAGGTTTTTAAACAAATTTAGATGCACAATCAGGATGTTTATTGGCACTGTCGCACTTGATTGCACTAGTTTTTTGCTTGTTTTTCCTTTTACGTTTCAATTAGAATCCATTTTGAACATGTCTGTAGGTTAAAACTGACACCTCATCTGCAAGTTTCTCAGATCATTGAAAGAAGCAACCTTTTGCAGAGCAGCAAGCTAAATCGTTTTTTTTGGCCCTTTTTAACCGAACTAATTCACCGTATGGTTTGGTCGCATCCGCCCCCCCGCAGCTGAAAATGCTCAAACCTCCAACATCCCTTCAGACAGCAGGAGCCCTTGGTCGAAACAGAGTAATATTTCACGTCACTGGAACCACAATTTATAATTAGCACGAACACTTTAAAACTTCACAAACTCGATCTTCATACAACCAGGGAGGGAAACTAACAGCAGCCACCAGCCGAACGCAGACTTTTAGGCTGCAAATCAAATCAGCTTCTGTGGTTTAATGCTAGTTTCCAGCCCTGCACACGAGTCGTCTTTCAAATCGAGAAACACAGAAATGAAAAATACCGCGACATGTCTACCAGAGAACTAAATCCATGTTTTTACAAATTAAAGCGAAAATAAATAGAGAGGACGGTACCATTGCATAAACATGAGTACAAAACCTAACAGTCAGTGGATGTACAATAAATGCGAGTGAATCCGAGGGGCGTGTTCGTGGATTTGTGACACCATGAACCACAGTTAGAGGGCGCCTCGTTCCCTCCAGACCAGAACTTTAAGCTCTACTCCAGGTCGTCCACGTCCTCCGTTGCGACGGTGCTGGTCTGTTCTGAGGTCACACCTGGAGAAATAAAACAAAAATCAAACATTTGAAGCAGAAAAAGGCCCCAAAATGTCAAAATGGCAGTAATTTGAAGACGTCACACAAATTATAATCACTATTAATTTGTATTATCACATTTTAGAGACTGTAATTACCTGAAAAAAAATTAATGAAAGTGTCTTCTCAGCACTGGTCTCACTTTCACTGCTTTAAGCTTCTATATCGGTCACATGTTGTGATATTTAAGAGGTAAACATGGCACTTAAAGAATGATTAAACTGTGCCACATCATGTTTCCAATGTATATCTTCTAATAAACATTCCAATTTTAAGTTTAGATTTGGCCATTTTATCTTATTTTTGGGTTGCAAGGAAGTTTTATGACCAAATAAATTTATATACACTCTACAATACGTCATGAGAGTGAAAAGTGATACCTAAAAATGCTGATTTGCACTCGTATCAAGGTGGAAAAGTCTCTGAAACGGATTCTAAGTGTTAATTTGAGCAAAAATCTGGACATAAACACAGAATAATCCGGATTTAAACACTGGTCTTCTTTCTTACGTCGGTCAGTGTCAAGATTTGCAGCTTTTCTCTGCTTTACGCCACTGTAACCCCAATATCTTTGGGTTTCAAGGAACTTGTGATCAACATTTTTCCGACTAAATAATTAATGTTTCTAATAATTTTTCCAACAATTTCATACAAACCATCATCGACTCTCTAAAATATGTTATCAAAAAGCACATTTTTAAATTTTATCAATTTGGAGAAGCCTAGTTATAGCCTAGCCGCGCTAGACAACCCACGGCAGCGAATTTAATTCTCTGCCAGGGTGGGTATAGTTACCCTCCATAAGCCTCGAGGTTGGATGCTCCTAAAACTGGCCGATGAATCACCATGAAGTGTAGAGTAAGAAGGCGGGCGTAACTAAGTGACAACAGAGGCGCGACGATTCTGACAGAAACAACCGGAAACAACCACAGAAACAACCGGAAACAACCATAGAAACAAGGATAGACAAGAAGATGGCTGCGCACAATAAACAGTTATCTCTCGACAAAAACGACAAGTCGTTGAGCTCCATTAGCACCGACTCTGAATAATCTTTCTGTTAACATGTCTGTAATATACTCGAGCTTCACCCATTGACTGTATAAATAAGGCTTCACCGAACTCCCGCATCCTCTGATTTCCGGCGCTCTAGGAACTACGTCAGCCTATTCGTTGCACTGATTGGTTGTATACCTACCCAACTGCTGCAGAGTGATTTGAAAGACAACCTTTTAGCCCGCCTCCCTCCCTGTCAAGAGTTCCTAGACCCTTGTGTCTTCAGACCTGGGTCTAGAGCGGCTAGGCTAGCCTAGTTATGGATATAAACACATTTAATAATTTAATAATCACCTTTTTTAATGGCTACAGTGACAAATTTCTTGTTTTTGTTGAGCCTTGTCAACTGAAACAGCATTTAAATTGTCTCAGGAAAATAAATGTTTACAGACTTCAAAGGAAAATAAAACAGCTTGCTGCTCTTTTGGCTCCTCAGAGAGATGAAGTTGAAGACAAGCAGAAATTATTTGTCTACAAATTGCACCACAGATCCTCATACAAGGATTGCTCCTGCTTTATTGAAGAAACAGATAGTAAATCTTTAAATATGTGCAGCACAGACAAGCCTAACATCAAACCCGTCTTACTTGAGGCATCATCGTCATTGGGAGACTTCTTCTTTTCCTCCACATATCCATGACTCAGCAGCTTGGACATGCTGACCGGTGGAGCTTTCTTATCGTAAGACCTGAGGAGGCAACGGGAGTCAAACGTGTCACAAACCCCTTTTAAGAAATAAATTCTGCTTTAATTTAATGATCAAAACTCTTACGTTCTCTTGTATTTGTTGGTTACAGACAGACCTTCCATCTGACCAGCGGCTTCATCAGGAGACATCTGCTGGACGTAAAAGTTTTCCAGAATTGTTTTTGTCATTAAATCAAATTAAAAAAAAACACACAAACGTGAACCGTTCTGACTTTGATACTGCAAAATTACAACACGTGTTCACGTTACACACAAACACACAGACTAATAAACCAGTACGAACTTGATCTGGGAAGCAAACGGATGAAATGAGGGCGGGAAACTTCAAGTGAAATTAGTCATGCGATGGAAAATGATTCAGGAAACTTGCGTAAACAAAACCGAACTCAAAAAGCAACAACTGATGGAGCTTCGACTTCCTCGGCACATTCTTTACACTATTAGGGAACACTTTTAGATACAAATTTCACAATAAATGAAAAGAAGATCAGGAGATATCTGCTGGTGTCTTTTTCTTACAGCCAAGAGGAACCCTCTGAACCCTAACATCCACCAGAATGTTTGAAAAGGAATGACGTCTTTGAAAAAACTCCCAAACTGGTACCATCTATCAGAGCCAGAAATTGTAAAAACAGAATTAACTGCCAGATTTTCAATTTTCAAATGTCTGTTTTTACATAATCATCTGTAATGTGCTGTTCAGCTGGAAAATCTCAGCTCTAAACCATATTTAATCAAATTCACTTTATTCCACATCTTTATTTAAAAAAATCATCTAAAATAAAACATTTGCTCTAACCTGATTCTGTAAAAGTTCTGTGCTCCTCATTAAACAGTGAAACTATTACTGCTTCAGTTGCGACTGACAGTCACTTAAAAATTCTGAGACTAATTAAAAGTGTATAATTTGTAAAATATTTATAGTACGTATTGTCACCGTTTTGTCATTCTAGCCTTGTTATAATGCAAGCCATTACTGAGTTCTCTCTACTTCTTTGTGGTTGTCCTGTTTCCATTGAGGTGCAGGATTTTTATATTGCAGTGACAAATGAGTGTGGAGTGAGGAAAAATGTGACAGGATCATTAAACGATAAGAAAAAGCTTTGGGCTCAGAGGGTTAAAGCTGCTGTCCGGAGTTTCCGTTTGTTTTCAATCTATGTATCATTTTTTAACAAAGCTTAAATGTGTTAGTCTAGTTCGATACTATAATATAAAGTTAGAATAACGCGATATGAAAATTTATTCATGAGCTCCGCCTTCCTCTCATAGACCCCCATGTTATTCCAAAAAGCGCCGGTCGCTGCCGACCAATCAAGTTCGAGCTTCAGCTTTGTCATGCTGTCAATCAACGGTTACGCGCACAGCAAGCAAGCCCATGCAGAGGTGGGCGAGCTACGCACTACGCAACCGCGCGCACATTTGTTTTGCTTGTGGAGGAGAGAGCATCAGGGCTCAGCAACTTCCAGAAAAGTTACCAATCCCACGGCTTGTCAGGCCAAGAGACTGCAGGACGTTTTTTGGCTCGGGGTGCTCGCGTCGCTCCCCGACCACGGCCTCCATAGCCCGCCTGACGACTTCGTTTAGATGCCCGACCTCTGGAGGAAGATGTTGGGGCGTCTGGGACATACTCTTCGTCAGAGGAGTCATGCAATTCTGAACTCTAGATAGAAATAAATAAATAATGTAACACATATACACGCGTAAATGCACTAAGTTTGATAAACAACGTCATTGAGAGGGATACACGAGTGTAATCACATATTGAAACTTTACTCGTTAGTCCTAGCAGATTCATGTTATTTTGGTATTAGGACAAGTTAGACTCAATACAGCATTCTAACGTAATTCCTTTATTATTTACTAAATGTACTAAATGCAGAAGAGGGGAAAACAGCAAAACAGGCCATATGCTGCAGCACTCTGGGCACTTCTCTCATGTACTGCGCGCGTGCACAAATAAAGGGGCAAAATCAGAGGGAGGGAGGGTGGGACCACCAGTGTTCTGGGAGACGCTGCGATTCAAACTCCGGACAGCAGCTTTAAAATAAACAGAACATTCATAAATTTTAATCTTTTTCCTTATAAAATTTTGCATGTTGCAATCATATCCTGTCAAAGCACCGCTCTGTACTTACCTGAACTTTTTATCTTTCAATATTTGCAGGAAATTTATCACAGCACCAGAAGCAGAAATTCAAACCCAAATGAATTCTAACTAAACAGCGAAGACAACGATGGAGCAAAATCAGGCGAAAAAATGGGGAAAATGATGGTATCAATGGAATAAATAAATTAAAGATGCAGGACGTTGGCATGGCGTTAATGTTGGGAGTGACCAGTTCAGCCCATTCACCTTATTTTTATCATGGGAAAATATATCAGTCTCTCTTTCCCAAGACGAACCGTTATCGGTGCCAAACGGAGCAGCCAGAGGCTGCAGGCCCGTCTTCATCTGGCTGTCAGGAGACGTTGCTTTGCTGCCGCTGTAAGCACAAAACCACGGTGACAAGCCATGTGAATTACTGCTCAGCCGTACGGTTCACTAAAGCTGCAGCTCAGGAGGCCCAACAAACACTTAGAAAGGTTTGGTCTTTAAAATGCAGCTGGATGACTGAAAGTGGTCGACCATTGACCGTCCTCAGAGTCCAACACATTCCAGCGTCGTGTTTGTTTGGATATCACGGTTTTCAGCTACTTAACCTTCACTGCACTCACACTATTATAAGGTTTCTACTCTGAAACAGTAAACATCATTAAAAATAGGCCCCCGGGGGAAAATGTGCTACTCAGAGTTTTGATTTGAACACAAACTCATCATCTCAACATGCGGTGATGAATCTTTATTGTGTTCAGGCGTCTTATCCGAGTGTCTAAACAGAGTTCTCACCTCTTTGACTCATCACCTCCAAACCAGTTGGGTGGATTGTAGGTTTTCTTCGGCTGATCGTCGGCATCAACATCATGACTCAACAGCCCTGCAGGAGGGGACAAAATATTCAGACTGAAACAAAAGCGCTGGCAGCAATTATGAAGCATTCTGTCTCACCTTTAATAGCACAATGTGGCATTTAACTTGCAGCCCATTCAGCCCAGCACCTAAACAATTACTCAGCTCCAAGCTGAGTCTGGAAATCTGCTTTTTAGGCAGCCTAATCCCAACTCCCCACTATTCTCCTTCATTGCTACCACAGCAGTGATTAGAAAAACAAATCCTTATCCATCTGGAACACAATGTAGAAGTCGACCCTGAATTTTTCAGCACAGGAAACAAAAATCACTCTGCAGCCGTTTTTTTATGTTTAACAAAGAGGAACAGTGAAGAAAAATATATTTGTTTAATACTCAGTAAATTTCATTTGTGTCAAACTTACCAAGAGGCTAAAGCATAAATAAATTGCAGCAAATCATGTTAAACAAGAAGTCTGCTGCCAATTTAATGCAACACAGACGTAAATTAAACATTTTTCAGATAGAGTCTGGTGTTGCATTGTCGCAACAGCAGTGATTTTGCTATTAGGGCTAAATAATTAACCAGAACATTATCGGAATCGCAATTTGCCCAAGTGCAACATCCAAATCGAAGGAGCTCTGAGGTAAAATGTTTCACAATAGACCTTTTGCAAAAGAAGCAATGGAGCGCTTTAGGGATGACATGGAAATGAAATATTTTAAAGACATACGAGGACATGATTGTTTGGTACAGAACAAATATAAAAAATTCTGATGTTTATAATTTTTTCAGTGGAAAAGAAAAGAAAAAACTATCGTGGGATTTATCGCAATATTTAATATGTATAGTCTACAATGTTGATCAGCCTAAAACGCACATATAGAACTCAAAGTGATATTTTTACTACAGAAAACCTTCTTGTCCCAGATAAGTAAAATTTGCAAATGTTGCAGTCTCAGTAAACAAAGGAGGCTGTTATGTTTGTCTCAAAATGTATAAAAAATAATGTGGATTCTTTCTTTCAAGCTGTGGACCTGTTGGCCACTTGTTCTAGATTTGCATTTCAAAGAGTTTGAGCCACGTGTGTCTGCATCAAACAAATCAACTGGGAAGCATTTTTATTTTAAAAAATCCTCACTTGCACTGCTGTGTTTCAAAGTCTCTGCACTGAGAGCATCAGCAAGTTGGTGGCTGGTTACTTTACCTTTATGTCCTCCTCCCTTAGCGAGCTTGACGTAGTCTGAGTCCGTCTCGAAGATCCCAACTCGTCGTCCGCTGATCCTCTCCACTGGAGAGGTTTTGTCAGCAGTCTGGGACAAACCGGGGATCTGGGAGGTCGGTCCAGTGACGCCACTGTTGGCAGCCCCAGGCTTTATTCCTGCAATGAACTGAGAATTACATCCGCTTTGCTTCGCTATGAGGCTCCACTTATAAACTAGCCGTCCAGGGTTTCCTCGCAGCATGAAAGGCTAAAAAACATACTGCCTTTCTGCTAAAAATGTGTCATTACAGGCAAAACTTTTCAGTCTTGAGTATAAAACAATGCTTACAGGTGATGGAGCCAGAAAATGTTTAGGATGTATTACAGACATGCATGCAAATTTTTTATGTCCCAAAGTTTAATTTCAATAAGTCTTACCGCCGGGCTTGGTCCTTCGATGGTTGGGTACAGCAGCACTCATTTCAGCTCAAGACACGAAACAATCTAAAGTGAGAAGGGAATACTTTACTATATAAACATTATTAATCACTACTTATGCAGCACTTTTAGAATCTAGGTCACAAAGTGCTTTACAGGGCAGCAAAATAAACCAAAGTCATAAAATAATTTGAGTTTAAAAGACAGTGAAAAGCACAACAGGGTGCATAAAACTAACACAAAGTTAAAGAGGCAGAAAAACTATTAAAAATATACATATGTAATGTTTTCAGTGTCACAAGTTAGCAAAAATTTAAAAAGACCTATAGTGGCAGCAATCAGAACACATAAAATTATTAGCACCAGGGCAATTTTTCTGACAGATACTACAATCTGTATTATCATTTTAGTTAAATACTTATTTTTGAAGCGATTTAGATCACATGATGGATTATGAACACATGAGACTCAAAGTAAATATTACCTGATCTATACTATATAATGCAAGAATACAGGAACAAGATTAGAACAGAAATCTTCATTCTATCATGTACTATGACATAGGAAATAGAAAAAGTATTACATAACCTGTGCTGGTGCACACCAAAGTAACATTAACAAAAACAGAAGAATTCTTGGCTCAGAAGCAGTATCTGAGTCCTGCACATTCTGCAGTTAAAGCAAGATGTATTGCACAGTAAATCTGAAATGGCAGCTTTTGCAAATTACTTTTTGAATTTTGTTCAGTAAACTAACCAAAAACCTGACATTTTCTGCAATAATTTATAGCCAGGTAGATAGCATGTGTCCCCAATGTACCACAAACCATTAGTTAAGATTGTAAATCACGTTACACAAATAACGCATCATCATCTGGCATCTATACCGTTCTAAATTGGCCATTTTCCCAGTGTTATTTGGGTTGTATGACCTCATGCGAAACATAGAGCTCCATTAACTGCACAGAAGCAATTATGATACTACCAACATGATTAAAATTGACTTAAAACGAATACTGTGCATTTATTTGTGACAGAAAACAAGTATATTAGCTAACGCCTGTGAAAAACATCAATAAAATAAGGTAGAGTAGCAACATATTACATGAAAAAGTGAGCCTACAGACGTAAAATTATAAGTGCGCGTTACACACAACGCCGCTGCTATACACGGAGGTAAACACTACCCAGAAACCCACTGTAAGGATGTTTTTTCTAGAGTTTTCGATGATTTAGTATTAACTTAGCAATGTGGCTAACAAAGCTTTGCTAATTAAGGCAGCTAAGCTAGCTAGCTGCCGCAAGTAGCATCACTGGCGTTACATTGAATTTGCGCAACAGCAGCGTTAGTTTTTGGGTGCGCAGCTCACAAAACTGCAGAGAGAAAATAAGAATAACATCTTACATTACCTGTGGCCTTCACTTTCTTGGTTTTGTGTAGCAGATTGTGGCAATTAAACGCCGTTAGCTTGTTCTATTCAAGGCTGGGCTGGTGGACGCTACTTCCTGCTGCACCTGCTGCCCTTTTCCGCTGCCAAAGATCGTATGTTTACTACAGACTTCTCACGCTGAGAAATATATTCTGCTGAGAAATATCTCAGCGGTCAATTCGCAGAGTGGATCTCGAAATGGAACAGAGTGAGAGCTCGTCCTTACGTTCATTCCGTGAAGATATAGAGGGACGATCTTTGATTTTTCAAAACTGCTTTAGCAGTTTTTCTTCGCAGAAAATTCAAGAATTTTATTTAACAAGTCAACAAAATACTACATTTGTATGTATGTATGTATGTATGTATGTGTATATATATATATATATATATATATATATATATAATAACTTTAGTTCTAAGTTAATCAGATTAATTTATAGGACTTGAAGGTCTTAGCTAAAACAGTCAAATTAGTCACATTAATCCTCATAATTTATGATACTTTAGGGCCTTAGCCTTAACATTTAAAGTAGCTCACCTGATTAATAATACTGTAGAATCATAGTTATATTATTTTAAATGGTCAATTTAATCTCAATATATAATATTACTGTCCAGTGGTTGCCTTAATATTTAGAGTAAAAATCTATCACAGAAACATTTATTTTGATGCCTCAAACACTTTCATTCCAAAATGAGGTGCACAGTTTATTTGCTTATAAGTATTCTTCACATAAAGACTGGAGAGCTGTAAATGACTCTTCATCTAAACAGGAAAAAATATTAAAAACATTGTGGAATAAAGGCTTATTTATTTGAAACACAGAATCATCAGCATATGCTCTCATAAATAATTCCTCCACCGCTGCCATGGACAATAAGACACAACTGAAATGTAATTTAAAGAAGTAAAATCAAAATTGAATTCACCAGAATTAGAAAACGGATGTAGGAACCCAAAGGGCTCTGACTCCAGCGAGTTATAAATTGAACAGCAGAGTTAGCTAAATCCAATTTTGCCAGGATTCTGTTTTGTGGAAGTTAAAAATAAGTTTTATTTCGTAGATGCCCAACTTTTTCATGCCCTGGATAAGAAAATGGCAAAATTATTGTTAAGTATTTATAATACAGTAAAAGTTCAAATAAGAAGCAAATTAGCCTAAAGCTAACTCAATAAACGATTAAGTATAACTGGCGAAATTACTGTTTCCTCATTTGAGAAGTGTACTTCACGTGATTCATGCATGTAGAGTTTGATTAAAATTGGTACTTTAAGCAAATGAAGCATCAATCAAGTCACAAAAAGTCTTTATATTGTATATTAGATTTAGATTTTATTAAACATTAATGATGTAATTAGAACAAATAGCATTAGTAGTCACAATCAGGTCATAGTGGCATTCGTTAAGTCAATTTCGCATGCTTTAAAGGGGAACTTTGTTTTTTTTACCTGGGGTCTGTTTTCATATGTCATTTCATACATGTGAGTGATGGAGAAATGAATTTTCGACATAGCTCCAGTATTTAGCCAGACAGGCAGCTTAGCAGCTCAGCTAGCAGCTTGGCTAGCGAAAAGTATGGGGCAGCTGGCCCCCCCGCGTCAAAGTCCGCCCTAACGTGCTTTTTTTCCCCACACTGACCGGCTCAGATAGTCTCAATGAGTGTCCCACAACATACTAGAGATGAGAAGTGAACGAAAACCTCCACATTACCTGGTGATGGGTCTTTGTTGTGGTCTGTATCCAAATCTCAGGACGCTTGAAAGCAAATCTCGTTCCGAAATCGCGTGAGAGCTCGCGCCAAAACACTGGTTTTGGCGCGATTTCGCAAGCTATCGTGCGATTTCGTTTTCGTTCACTTCTCATCTCTGGTATGTGGTGGGACACTCATTGAGACTATCTGAGCCGGTCAGTGTGGGGCAAAAAGCACGTTAGGGCGGAATTTGACGCGGGGGGCCAGCTGCCCCATACTTTTCGCTAGCCGAGCTGCCAGCTGAGCTGCTAAGCTGCCTGCCTGGCTAAATACTGGAGCTATGTCGAAAATTCCTTTCTCCATCACTCACATGTATGAAATGACATATGAAAACAGACCCCAGGTTGAAAAAAACCGAAGTTCCCCTTTAATGCTTCTGAAACATCCATCAGAGACATTCATCTTGAGGCCAGATACGCTTTCATTCCAAAACGAGGTGCACAGTTTATCTACTCATAAGGATTCTTCACATGACAGCAAAACAGAAACTGTGGAATGAAGGTTTCTGCTTATTCCTTAAAAACACATAATCATCAGCGCATGCAGAAAACACGGTAGAAGCAAGTTAATGTGTGAGAAACTCATAAATCAAACCGATATTGCAACTTTAGGAGGCAGCCGCTCTGCTCTCAAGGCTCCTCTCCAGCGTTAGGAAGTTTGCTCACATGTCTTTGCCACAGTCGGGGCAGAGGATGTCATCGTCGCTGGTCAGGAAACCTCGACCCACCAGGGAAACACAGCACCTTTTGCAGTTGAAGCACTCGTTGTGCCACTGGCGCTGCTCAAATGAGATGTACTTGCTGCCCCCGAGACCTGCGACGGATGCAGCAGAGAGAAATCTCATGATCTGTGTAATGTAATAACCCTGTAATTGATGCTGATTGGATCCACACAGGACACATAGGGAAGCATATGATCTATCGAGGGAACCTTCAGTCTAAGTTAAAGACCACTTAGAGACCAGATCTGCCCTAACTTCATATTGTAGCACTGCAGGTAATGTGTTTCATTCAGTGTCTGATGGCCAAAAAATGATCACAAGAAACTATTTTAACAATAATCTCTCATCAAAGGGGGAAACATAATGAAAAGTGGCAGCATTCAACTTTAAAGCTCTTTTATCAAACGTCAGATCGACTTTGAAGTTGTCTGCTGGTCCTCAATAAAAGGAAATGAGTGATATGTGACTAAAAAATTCAATATCTGGCCGTGAAAGAGTAGACTGTAGAAGGAAAAGCAGCTAATCCAATTAGCCTCTTGAAATGAATTCACAAACTAGGTAGCCTAAATTAGCAGAGGAGCCTCTGACTAACAGTTTTCATATGATAGTAGTGGTTAAGCGGCCTTTAAATTGGACCTTTAGTGCTATCTCGGTCTGGTGTACCACATAAACAGGCCAAAAGCGGAATAATTAAATCACACTGTAAAAGCAGAAAAACTGGCCCATCTAAAAGCTAACTAGCTAGATGCTAACAAACCAGTGTCTGACAAGTGGATTTCATTTGATTTTAAAAGTATAGTTCAGTATCTGACTGAGTTTGTTGTACCATATAGCCTAAATAAGACAAAAGCTAAACTGTTAAATTATACTGGTCAAAGAATGGTATCCAATACAGTAGCTCCTTAAGCTAAAAGCTAACAAAACTGGCTCAGCAGTTTAGCCTTTGACTGGAGTAGTAAAGTACAGTTTTCATATCAAGTTTTGAACTGAACCGTGACTGAGATTTGTAGATTTGAATGAGATAAGTCCAAGGACCTCCAGTGAAAAGTCGACCAACCTCAAACCATCCCCAAATTCAATTAATTAATAGTTTACATTAACAACGTGGTGTTTAAAATTTAGAAGTGCAATGATTTGTCAGACTGAAAGTGTTCATTAAATTACTGAACTGAATAATTGCCAACAAAAAAGACAGTTTTTAAGGGCAGTGATTGTGACTTTACCGCTGATGGGCTTGGTGCAGTGAGCGCACTTCTTGGCAAACAGGTTGCAGAAACATATGAGGCAGTAGGCGTAGTCGTCCCGAGAGGTGAATCGCTGGCCGGCCAGTGGCTGCTTACATCCGGTGCAGAGGAAGCACTCCTTATGCCAGGGCTGGTCGCGGTAGTTCACCCCGCCATGGATGATCGGCTGGAATGATATGATTTGATATGATATTTCACAATATTCAAAATAAAAATTGATCAAACAGAGAAAAAAATGAAGTAAACTCAATATCAGCAGTGAAAGATTGTCCCTAAGTGTTTCAACTCGGGTACTTAAATATGAATTTTGTACTTTTAGAGTTAGCTCCAGAAACCCGGGAGTGGGGTGTCTGCAGAGCAACAGCCACGCATGTGGGTTTTGGTGTTGTGTGTGCTTGGACAGCGTTGTGAATTGGGTTTTGACCATGCAATAAACATTTGTTGCTCACCGTACAGTGGTTGTCTCTGAGTTTTTGCTACAACTGTGGAGCCAAGTTGTAACAAAGCTCGAAGCTAACTAATCAGGCTTTGACCTACAGCCTCTGAATTTTGAATCTACTGGATTTTGTGTGATTTGATGTGGTTTAAGCTACATTTAAATTACAGTTTTAAGACTAACTGAGATTGTTATACCACATAAGTAAGCTAAAAGCAAAATTAATTACACTGTGGAAAGAAAAAAATAGCTCTTGTCTTGAAGCTAACTACTTTAGCATAGCAAAGTAGTCTCTGATTTTAGTGGATTTCATCTGATTACTTTTTATTTAATTTCTTTATTTGATTGGGACATTAATGGACATCTATTTAGACAGCAATAGACGTAATTATGCCGGATTGTAGCAGCAATGCTAATTTACTTGTGGTCAAGTTGCTTTAAAACACATCTTTTAGTATATGTATTGCATGATTCATTTATCAAATTATAATGGTCAAAAAAGGTCCAGAAGAAACAAAAGGGCATTTAAATGTAGATACTGAAACACTTAAGATGCATCAATTACAGAGTCCAGGAAAAAATTAAGATTTTACAATGCATATTAACACAGTTTCCAGAGCTTTAAATATATAATTCTGAAGTCCACTGTTCTGCATTACTGCTCTCTGCCTTTGTATGACGGTGAAGCTTCATATCTTTTAGTCATTTAGCCATTTGTTGCTGACTTAGTCACAGGCAAGCCAGATGACTAGTGTCTCACCTACCAGCTTTTAGCACAAAAAGACGCCTCCGATTCCTGCCTGCATGACCATCTGTTTCCTGCCCATAACTGTTGTATAGCATACATGCAGGTCTTTTTCTTTCACTGCACGTCATTCCATTGCGTTAGCAGGATTGGGACAAATAAGCATAAAACTAATTACATCTAAGGTAGCCAAAGACAGTAAAGACAGTATACTCCTATTTAATGAACTGTGCAGCTGTTAAAAACATCAATACAAGCATCCAACTACTTTATGTGTCTTTCCAGTTGCTTTTGCAGAGAGTGATTGATTTCTGCGCTTTCTTTTACCAATTTGCAGTGGATGCACTTCAGAGCAAACTGCTTCTCATAGCAGGGCAGGCAGTAGTAGCTGGCGTCCTTCTGGATGAAGCTTCTGATGCCGATGGGCTGCTGGCAACGGTTGCAGGAGAAGCAGTTATCGTGCCAACTGTTGCCCTTATGCTCCATCTTTCTGGAGCCTGGTGGGTGGAGGGGGCAGTGGGAGAGACAGCGAGAATGTAATTTTTCAGTTTAACCTGCATGTCAGCGCAGCATCCATATGGTGCCGGTGTACCGCTGAGTCATTCCAACTCACTAAAGCAATCTCATAGCTCATTATGCCTTCAATTCTTAAGTCTTCCTGTAGACAGAAAAGTCATTTTAGTTTTTATGTCGGATATTCAGATTGAACTTTGGTGATGTTATTGATCATTTGCACAACAATAGAACACGTTGCACCTTTGATTTCTGGTGGTTTTTGTTGATTATATAGCAAATATGCACATATTTGTACCAGTCAAATCACCTCCAACCTGTTTTATTTCAGGAAAATGGTGAAATTTGGTGCGTAAAAACCAAGACACAGTCTGCTCACCTGGCATGATGGTCTTCAAACATGCATGGCACTTGGCAGAGTACTCATTGCTGTAGCAGTCGGTGCACATCGGCAGATCATCCTTGGTGGCAAAGGGCCGATCCACCAGAGACTGGTTGCACTTAATGCAGAGGAAACACTCGCCGTGCCAGTGACGATCCTTGTAAGACAAATCCTGCAGAAACAAAGACTCCTTGGTTGCTAAATTTGCTTATTTTAGTCGAAGGAAGTATTTAAACTACTGCAAAACCACAGTGAAAAATACAGTGGTTTATGTCATAGCCGAGTTTATTTATGGAGCTTCTAAAGCGTCTTTGTTGTTCCATTTAATGCTATTAACTCAACTTTACTTTTCAGACCCATCTTCATATACGGTATGTAGATAGTGGTTCAACAGTAGGGCTGAAACTAACAATTAGTTTCATTAACAATTAATCTGTTAATTATTTTCTCAATCAATTAAATTGCTTGTTTAGTCTGTAAAATCAAAAAATGGTGAAAACTGTCAATTTGTGTTTCCCAAAGACAAGTGGTGAAAAATGTCTAGTTTTGTCAACAATTACAGATAGTAATTTACTATTGTAGAGGAGAAAGAGACGAGATAACATGTCTCAAACTAATTAATAGATTATCCAAATCATTAACAACTAGTCAATTATGTGCATGTTGGCCAAATTTACTTCAAAAACCCCTAACACTGATTAAAGAAAGCAAATCATGTAAACAAATATTGTTAACTGACAGCAATACCCTCATAAATTGGACATTTTTCAAGTGGAATTTTGTTTGTGTGCTGTCATACGAGACAAAGTAACCTGTCTGCACTCCTTTAAGTGCACAGTTGTTATTATGCTAGTGTTAACATATTTTTTGAATGTATAAAAATTCATATTTTGTATTTATTTGATGGGAAACAAGATATATTAGCTTACTATCTGTACAACTAGGTGCAGTAGCAAATATATTTCACGCAAAGAGAGCCAACAAGTGCAAAATTATAAACAAAATGTACAAGACTGACACTTTGGAAGAATCACTAAAGTTATGACAATTCATTTAAATACTAAACATCGATGGAAAATGAAAAGTTGGAATCTTACCTTGCTTGTGCAGCCAATGAGGTTTTGGCAAACTTCACAGTTGGAGGAGAAAAGTTTCTCATAGCACTTAATGCAGTACGGAAGGTCCTCCTTCAGCAGGTACTTCTGTCCATACAAGGACTCTTGGCACTCCGAGCAGTCGTAGCGTTCCACCATTTTGACTCAAATCCCCTCTGTTCTGGGAAAAAAAAAATAATGACAGTCAAAAACAAGGTCATAAATTCACATATCTGTCACAAAGGATTAGTAAGTTCCTAAACTTTGAAGATTTGATTGAGTTACTGTAATTGGAGGCCTGACTTTTTTCTATAAAAGCACCCCAGTGCCATCTGAGGATCACATGGATAAATATTTAAATGAATAACAAGCTACATAATGCCACTATGACCATGTACAGTGCTCTGGGATTCCGGGGAAATTCAATCCAATTCTACATACAACAAATTAAGCTAAGGTATGCTGCAAAACAGGCCCGTGGTGTAGAATAAAACCCATTTTAATAAAGCACATGATGTGACTATGCAACTCTTAAATCGGATTTATTTCCAAAATGATTCTAATTGTAAGTTTAAAGGGAGGTCTAAATTAGCTTGGATTTCACTAAGTCTAATCCATGCAGAAAATCATAAAGAAAAAGGAGACGAAAAGCAAAGAATTTTAATTAAAGTAAGGGAGAATCAAAGAAATATGTTTGCATTATAAGGTATTGTGGTATCTGATCTGTTACATGTATTACTTATTAAGTTAGTAGTATAGAATCTGTTTTGTTTGTTCTAGTATTTGATATGAGTTGCTTGTTATATGTAGTGTTTGCTCTGGTGTCTCTGACCACAGATGGAATCTGCATTATATTCAACCCATGCCATGGGAAAGTGTTCTCCTGTTTACAGAGCCCTGTTGGAGGTGTTTTTATGAGGGTTCTTCTGTCTAAAATACTGATTTAGGGATTCTTCAGCTGTTGTAGACACAGGGGGTTTGTTTGGGGATACTCCTCACTTGTTTCCCATGTGTTAGACAATAAAGAACCATATGTTGTACTCATTTACATGTTAAAACCTATAAAAGTGATCGCTGGCTATTGTCCAGCAAGGAGGATTCAATTGGCCGACTCCTTCCAGGCAGGTTCTGTCTGTACTGATGCTGCTCTTTCTTTTAATAAAATACTTTTAAAGAAAGTCAGTGTCACGGACATTTTCTCCTTCACCTGCACATCATGGACACCAGAGAGAGGAACAACGACAGTATTTAAAGTTACAAGGAGAGCTATTGCAGCGCTATCAGATGTTAAAATGCTGACTTTATAATGTGTTGCTGCATGCTTCTAACATGTTTGGAAGAAGTTCACCCTATTTATACAAGTGGAAGGTCCTCAAATGGGAAGATCTCACTGATTATGGCAGCTCACTGCTTAACTTTATTACATTAATAGGCCAGTAATTGCATTCAGTTACCACAAGAAACAGCTGAGATGACTGAGCGTGGTGTGTTACATATAAAGGATTATCATCAATGCAGAGCAGACAGAGTTTTTATATTAATGTCTCGTCAACATTGTTAAGTTGTTAGAGCCTCTCAGGAGGTAGTTTATGCACTGAGTGACTGAATGAAAGTTAGAACAAATCTTTGAACATGACAAAAAAAAGGCACCACATTTGCAACATTCCTCCACTTTTCCTGACTTGAGAGACATGAGACAGCATGTCCAACTAAACTTGTAAACTGCCACAGAATCCCGGGCTCATGTCAGTTAAACTCTGTATGCGGATTTGAGGCGTCACTGTGACCTTTGGGTGCAAAATCAACAGAACAGTTGTCTAATTTCATTTTAATTGAACTGAGATGAGGGGAAATCTACTGGAGAAGAAGAAAGATTTAATGCTGTCTTTCTTTCGGCCTTTGGTTTACCTTCGACATGTCCTTAAACAATGGATCCTATTGTGCTTATCTATCTGTACCTGCCATAGCCCTTTTCTGTAACTTCTATACTCTCCAAAATAACATTTTACCTTCGATACCTCTTCAAAAACCATTTGTTCCTTCCTCCAATTCCTCTGTGATCTTTATACTTTTGATACAAGAAAACCCTGTACCCCTTCAAAAACCCTCTACAAATCACTCTAAATCCTCTGTACCCAGCATACCCTTGTGAAAACCCGATCTACCTTCCAAAAGCCTTTGAAAAACCCTCTGTACTTGACCATAAAGTTTCTGAACCCTATATAATCTTCATTAAAAATTATTGTACCCTTCTAACCCCTTCATAAACCCATCATGCACCTCATTGACATTTCTTTGTACCCTTTAAACTCTTGAAGAAACTACTGTTCCATTTATACACCTTCATACACCCTCTGTACCCTATATGGTCTTCTAAAAAACCACTGTACCCTTCGTACCCCTTCATAAAGTTTCTCACCCTCTATATTCTCCACTGCACCCTTCCTACCCTTTCATAAGCCCTTTGTGCTTCCCTTGAATCCCTCTGTACCCTTTATACCCTTAATAAAAACTATTCTTACCTCTTCATAACTACTCAAACTAGACCTTCTGTACCCTCTGTACTCTTCTAGAAACCCACAGTACCTCCCATAGCCCTTCATAACCCCTTCGTTCCCTTCTCTAAACCCTCTGTGGCCTCTACTTCTATCCCTTCTATAAACCTCAAATGACCCACTGTAGCCTCCGTACCCCATTAGAAACCCTTCGTCTACAATCTTCTATACTCCCTTTAACCCTTTGTACAATTTACGAATGCCTATAAGCTATCTGCATCCTAGCAAGTCAACATCTTAACACTAGTCAGAAGAAAGTGACCGGCTGCTCGTCCACTTCAGCTGTTTTCAAAAGGTTTCTGAAGCAAATGTTTTGCTACAACACCCCAGAAACTTGGACTGTATTCAGCAAATCATGAGACAATTTGTAATATAGTGATTTTAGGATCCCAAACACTTCACAAAGAAGCGACACATGAATATTGGCTTTGTACCTTTTGCAGGAGCACAATCACCCAACTTTGTCTTCAGGAAAAATCTTGAAAAAAGTCATACCTGGGCGTCAGAGGAGTAGTCGGCTTGCCGTCTGAGTCCAGAAGTGTCTACTGAGCGCTGTAGTCCATCGGCTTTATATAATTACAGCATAATGTGATCCACAGTGGGGCAGGAAGGTGGAGACAGTGGTGTGACCAGAGTGGGCTGGCCAGCAATTTCAGGCTACTATAAATTAAAGAGAAAATCTTTTTTAATAAAATGTGACAAATTTCAATTAAATATTCCAGAGAACATATAAACACTTTAACATTCAATTTCAGTTAAGCAGCAGCAGAAGGCCTCATCTTTGCCCTGTGGTGGTTCAACTTCTTACATTCCTGCAGTTATTCTTTCCCCTCAAGGACAAAAGGCGATAACTTTTTAGGATTTTTAAAAACCTTTTTCTTAAATGTACCGTGCAATTAAGGGCCAAATATTAAAAAACAAAAAATATCCTAAATTATATTTGCATGGCAGGATTACTAAGCAGACAGAAATGAAGAGACATAAGCAAACAGATGTGAAATGATGACAAAAAAGATGCAAAACAATCAAAATGAGACATAAAACAATCATACAAAACAAACACAAAGAGACACTGAATGGCTACAAAGAGATGCAAAATGGCCAAAATGTGCCTGAAGCTAGATGTAAGCAACCACAAAGAGATGCACGACTATTAAAATGAGACAATAAACCAACCAAAATGAGATAACATATGTATGAAAAACACTACATTTGAAAAGTTTCCCAAAAGAGAGAGAAAACAACCACAATGTGCCATAAAGTGACCTCAATTCCACACAAAATGACCACAGAGAAGCATAAAATGGCTCCAAAGACATGTAAAATGAGACACAAAATTATCAAAATGGGTCAAAAACAGTCATAAAGAGATGCCAATTGACAATACGAGCCACGAAAAGATGCAAAACCATTAAAATAAAATGTAAAATGACCAAAGTGGGGCAATAAACAATCACAACAAGACAACAAACATGCAAAAAGACCAGAAACAGACACAGATGAAAAATGATGAAAAATAGTTGCAAAACAACCACAAAGACACACAAAAGTGACAGTAAAAGACACAAAATGTCAAAAAATTAAGAAAACAACCATAGCAAGATGCAAAACTACCAAAATATGACACAAAATGACCAAAATTGGACAAAAAAAAATACTACAAAAAGATATGAAATGACCACTGAGAGACCCAGAATGGCCTAAAAGTGATGCAAAGTGACCAGATATGAAGGAAAAGAGATGGAAAATGAACAAAATGACACACAAAACTATCAAAATGGGACAAAACACAAACATAAATGGATGCAAAACAGCCATGAAGAGACACAAAATTAACAGTGTGACACATGAAATTATCGAAGTTTATAACCACAAATAACAAAATGTGATATAAATTATTGGAAATTGGACAAAAAACAACCACAAAGGGTTGCAAAATGAACAACATGAGACACAAAATTATCAAAATTAAACCAAGAGATGTAAAGTATTTAATATAAGACGATGGGACACAGCAAATCACCACCAAGACATGTGAAATGTTCTTTGTCGCGAATGTCACATATAGCTTATAAGCTGTTATTACATTTGGGTTAGCTGTAAAGAGGATGGAATAAACGGGGATTTATTAGAGAGAGGAGGTCAGGGCAGTTTGTAAATTAGTTTAGTTGGAGGGTCTTATCTGGTTAGGAAGTGGTCACCTCAGTTAGCCTCCATCAACAATAAATCGGTTATTATATCATTGCTGATGACAGCCCATGTGTCCTCATAAACTCATAGTGCGTCTTTGTTTGCAGACGGGACGCCCAGCATCGGGATTAATTAAGGGTCTGCTGCTTAAACACATTACGATGACTGGCATCTTATAGAAGCAATGCGTACCGTAACACAAACAAAAAACATCCATCCATCCTCTATACACCGCTTTATCCTCACTAGGGTCACGGGGGGTGCTGGAGTCTATCCCAGCTGACTTGGGTGAAGGCAGGGGACACCCTGGACAGGTCGCCAGTCTGTCACAGGGCTACAGATACAGACAAACAATCACACTCACATTCATACCTACGGGCAATTTAGAGTAATCAATTAACCTCAGCATATTTTTGGACTGTGGGAGGAACCTGGAGTACCCGGAGAAAACCCACTAATGCACAGGGAGAACATGCAAACTCCATGCAGAAAGATCCCAGGCCCAGGCCGGGATTTGAACCAGGGATCTTCTTGCTGCAAGGCAAAAGTGCTAACCACTAAAAACAAAAAACATGTTACATAATTTATAGATGTGACAAAACATTTGTCTTTGTAAGCTAAAGAATGTCTCTACTGTCTTGTCCTGCACACTGAGGTTTCTCCCCAGCAGCTTCTGGGAAACTTTGTGAAATCTTTTGGCTTCTTGAGCTGAAAATATGTTCTAGAAAACTGTTAAAAAAGTGAAATCAAACCAGAAGAGGGAACCTGAAGCCCAAACAAAGTGGGTCAAAAATGACACCGTGAGGTCGTTTTCTGACATTATCGTTGAAATGAAAAGTTTGTATCATTCTATATTCCAACTATTCCTCAAAAAACATGTTTTTGACATCATTCTATTTACATTTTTAAGTTGTTTTTTACACTGCCAAAGAAATTTCAATACTGGAGGGACGGACGGCAGCAACAGCTGGAGGAAAAGAGTGGAAAAATGTCAACAAAATGGATGTTGGGATTCTTCTTTTTCAATCATCAAAATGTTCAAAATCTGTTGTAAAGTGAAAAATAAACATATTTCAAACATGAAATTATTCTTGCATAGATAAAAAAAATTTTAACACAAACAATCATACAAATGATTATTTTAAACAAAAATGACAAGAAAAGCCATAAAAACACATTGATTCTTATATGGGTCATTTTGACCCACTTATGGAAGAATGTAGGGTCCAATCACTGAAGCATCTAAGGGTTACAATGGCATCTGAAATCTTACATTGATATATCAAGTTCTTTTGTTTCTAATTGCTTTTTCACACAGTGAAATTTGGGGTTGTTTGAATAACAAAATGAAAGCCTGAAATTCCCCTGTTTTTTCTCATCATGTTGTTGATTAAGAATATACAGTTTTGGACAAGAACATCAAAGAATCTCTGAAATTCCTTAAAATTGAATAAAAGTCTCTTCTTTGAGCTCACATTAGCAAAAAAATGGATAATGCGGAAGTCAATTGGGGATATGTTCTGAAAGTTATTTTTATTGAACTTTCATGACTAAGTATTTGTCCATAAACTAATCCAAGCAGAGCATTAACATGGGTGTATTTTTCGGGTTTTGACCCCAACCACCAGCTGGAAAAACAGAGAGACT
Organism: Acanthochromis polyacanthus; assembly: GCF_021347895.1. NCBI lineage: Eukaryota > Metazoa > Chordata > Actinopteri > Pomacentridae > Acanthochromis > Acanthochromis polyacanthus. The sequence continues at coordinate 19,618,094 of NC_067134.1, read as the reverse complement.
CTTTTCTTGTGCACTTATTGAATTCCTTCACTTCTTGGAAGAAATTCCTGGATGTAAATTCTTCAGCAGTTACTATAAATGTACAGTACATGTACTCACGCTAAACAAGAAAATCCATTTTGATCCCATCAAACAGTCTCCACAGTGATCATGAGAAGAAATTTACCACGAAAGTTTAGCCCACAAAAGTGCATCAGATTACTGTTAAATATGCCAAGGCACGGAAGTTTCCCTGTAAAGAAATCTAGCCATCCTCACAGATCTATATGGGACAAGACCAAACCTCAACAGTGGTGGAAAAAAGTTTTCAGATACTCCAAGCATTTGTGAAATATTGCATTGAGAATCACTCTTAGGTCTTCCAAGTGTAGCAGCCAAAATGGGAAACAAAACTTCAAAATGATTGTTGTACAGGAACAGAAGAAAGGTACATTTATTGAAAAAACCCCTGTTTTTACAGTGTAGGGTTGTGTAAGTTGGAAAACTGGAAGCTTCAAGCTGAGGTTCTCAAGCAGTAACAAACATTTGAGAAGCTTAAACCGATTTCAATCCATCCATCCATTCTCTATACACCGCTTTATCCTCACTAGGGTCGCAGGGGTGCAGGAGTCTATCCCAGCTGACTCGGGCGAAGGCAGGGGACACCCTGGACAGGTCACCAGTCTGTCACAGGGCTACAGATACAGACAGACAATCACACTCACATTCACACCTACAGGCAATTTAGAGTAACCAATTAATCTCAGCATATTTTTGGACTGTGGGAGGAAGCCGGAGTACCCGGAGAAAACCCACGCATGCACAGGGAGAACATGCAAACTCCATGCAGAAAGATCCCAGGCCGGGATTTGAACCAGGGATCTTCTTGCTGCAAGGTGATAGTGCTAACCACTATACGCCACTGTGCAGCCGATTTCAATCCATCTAAATTAAAGCAGTGACTTAATATCAGTTGTCAACTTAATTTAACTAAAATTAATTTAATTGCATGCTTCAAATTGAAGCAACTCATTTGAGTTTGTTGAACAATTATTGTCATTTTTTCAGCATACTCTTATTGAAAAATTTGTATTCATACAGATGTAAATATATGTAAATAAATCATTATGTATTTAAAGACTAGGAAGGACAGTATGATGGATTCCTTGAATTTAAACAATCTGAGAACGACGATTGGCTGAAATGGTTAAAATTCACAAACATAGAGGATGCAAACTGACAAAGTACGCACTTTACATATTAAAAGCAAGACAATTAAAGTAATTTTCAAACAAGAAACCATCCACAACCCAGTATGACCACAGAACAGAGGATAAAATGTGGATTTTAAGCCTGGATTTGACCTTTTAAAACAAAGCCTTCTTTCTGAATTTGCAGCATTAGTTTATTTCAAACTCAACCCCACAAAATCTGCTTTTTTGGTCACCATGACATTTACCGAATTTAGAAAACACATGTTTTTCATCAAAATGAAATGAGATGAGTAAGAGTGTTGGATTTTTTTTATCACCATCTTTTCTTTTTTAATCACCACATAAGATGCTTGTTTCTTGCCAGTCTCAAGTAGCCATAACAAATAATTACTATGTAGTATCAAAATAACGAGATGTCAGGCCATATTTCACATGATCGCAGTCTATTTTCTACAGAGTGGCAGGAAAACGAACATTAAAAAAAGCTTCTTGTGATCACATAACATCATTACTGGTCTTTTCTCAGGCCTCTTTCTCAGGGTGAGTTTGTGCCGCTGCTACATATGCATGACATGAAAGACCCACGGAAGTCGGAAATACTGAGTCAGTAGGTTGTCGTTTTATAACTGATTTACTGCAGCATTATGTTTAAATTTATTTCTTGTGCTAAACAAAGCAAAACCAAAAGATGGAAAATGAGATTCTCCTTTTTATAAATGGTCTTTCATGTGTTCAATATGGCTCACCAACACAAAGCATGTAAGTACATTAGGATAATCTAATAGAGCGGCACTAATGGAAGAACCGATCATGTGGAGGTAGGGTGACCTGCTGCTTTCCCCTGGTGTTGTTTCAAGGCTAGTTTTAAAAATACATCAATAACACAATTAAAGTAGTTAATAAGAATAGTGCCCAGAGATCTAAAACCAGTCAACAAAACAGAAATATAGCATAGACCCAAATTTAACAAAAGCAGTGACACAACAAGCCGTGACAGCACTATGAGCGGACAATACTTTAAGTGGTCACAAGACAGAAAGGCTGAGAATGGGTTTCCAGTAGGAGCTCCTAATGATTCAAGTGACGCCACACTGATAGAATTATCTGCTCTGTTAGGAAACAACTGAGCTGCAACTGACAATTTTCTGTTACTACACAAGTTTATGAAATGTCAGAAAAGCGTGCCTTATAGCGATGACAAACGTCTTGTTTTGTCCACAACTCAAAAATATTCTGTTTCCTGTCACAGATGAGGAAGGAAACAATAAATTCACAAGTAAAGATCTGGAAACAAAGCAGTCACTCAGAGTAAATTCAGAGTTAAGAACTAATTGAATCTGCACATTAACCAAAACTACACTACCGGTCAAATGTTTTAGAACACATCAGTTTTTCCAGTATTGTATTCAAATTAAAGTAGGTCAAGTCCAATGAATAGTTTGAAATGGTACAAAGATAAATGATGAACTTCCACAGGTAAACAACATTTCAGAATTATACAAAAAGGCCTTTTTCGTTTTTTTTAAAATAAATATTTAACTTGTATAAGTCCTTCTATACATATAGATATCTCTTTCAAAGTTTGATCAAATTACAATTACACTGACAAGACAAGATTGATAAGAAATGAAAATGCATGTGCTACAATCCCATTGGACACTTTGGCCAATGTTACCCAAGCAGTAGTTGGCCATACACATAAATGTCTGGAAGCCAGTGGCAACCACCTAAGCACCTCTTGTAAATGTCAAGGTCAAAGGTAACTTGTATTAATCTTGTCATGTTTGAATAAATTTGGTATTGAAATATTTGTGCAAGTTTTTCTTTTCCTGATGTGTGTATACATTGTTTTGGTATTATGATACCATAGTAACTGGCAGCTGCAATTAATGATCAAGAATATGCTTTTGAATCAATATATTTTAAATATACATAGCTCCTGTCAAACAAAAGCTACACTATAAATAAGACTGCACACTGTAATTTAATATTAGTCCTAAAATATTTAACTTTATTTATATTCTGGTGGTTAGTTGTGTAAACTGCTTTTATTTTTGAAAAGCAGACGCGAAATGATGACGTGTAAACCCGGAAGAGTTTGTAAACAAACGGTGTTTAGCAAAAGCAGCTTCAAGATGAGATTTTAAGATTAAACAAAGAGAGGAGGATGTTTCAGGTTAAGAATATGGAGGACAAACAGCGGCAGCAGCTCGGAGGGAATTCGGACTGGATGTCTCGTCTGCCGGAGGAACTGCTTGACGTCCCGCTGTGGAACTTCGCTCTGCCCGGTAGCACTGAAGCTAGTTCCGCTAGTTCGGAGCAACATTTAACAACAAAACTACATAAAACATTAAACATATATTAATAACACATCCACATATAGCCTATCTAAATAATTAAAAGTATAAAATGACTGTGTTCCCCGCAGGGAGCCACGACAGCATGTCCTTCTGCCTGGACGTCTCCTCCCCAGTGCTCGGATCAGAGCCCGGCCTCCTCAGACTCACCGACCGGTTCTTCCCCTGCTGCACCCGGCGCTGTGTGAACCGCTGGGCCACCACACAGGTACAGATGTGGGGCTTATAATGGTCACCTGCCTCACCATTAACCTGAGCCTCCTTCTGTGCATTAATTCTTGTGATTCAGTACAACACACTATTAAAATACAAAATAAGGATGATTTTAGTGGCTATTTTCTATCTTCTGATCACATTTTTAAATAATACTTCAAACATCCAGTGTATGAAATCCAACTGTGGCCTCTTCAAATGTCTAATTTTGTCCAAAATCCTTAAAATATCCAGTTTCCAGCAACATGTGACAAAGAAAAGAAGCAATTCATCTCCCTTGAGAGGCTAAAATCAGAAAATATTCGACATTATTCACTGATTTCAGCTGAAAATTACCAAAAAATGTGACAAAATCATTGTTGATTATTTTTCTTGACGTGTTGTACTATATACATTTACTTTATACTCTAACATGATCCAAGACAAGTGGCAAAATAATCACAATTGACAATTAGGAAGCTGGAAACAGTTGTTAAAAACACAATGAATCGTCAAACTAATTCTTTTTTTCGTCTCATAATCTTTTCCTATATTTTTAGCTGTTTGCAATATTTATGTGATATCCATTTGCTGGGTTATTATTTGAAAAAGGGCAGCAGGTGTTTCTTTTACTTTAGTTTCTCTCTCACTAAAAATACAAACATTTTGGATATTTCTGCCTTTAACTGTTTATTTGTATGTTGTGAAATTATCAGTATCTCCACAAACATAACACACCGAAATAGTCAGTTGAAAGCTACAAAAACATCAAATATTCCCGTTTAATCACCTAAAATAGCAATATCAACTGAAAACTAGTTAAATGAGAAGTCAGTTATCCCAATATTTGCAGATTTCTGATGTTATTTATGTAACTAATAAAATGATAAATCAATTTAGTGTCATTTCTGATGTTATCTTTGAATAAGACTGCTGAGTTTCTATGTTTCCACTGTAATTCTTCCCGTCCATGCAGCAGTCCGTCCTCAGTCATCAGTGCGATCTTGGGATTCGTTTCTTCGACCTGCGAATAGCCAGGAAGCCGAAAGGAGGCAGAAAACTGTTCTTCGCACACGGAATCTACACACTGATCACTGTCAAGGTTTGGAATTAACTAAACAACCAAAAATTGTTCAAAGATTTCCCAAAAATGTTGAAAATGTGGACATCAGAAGTTCCACTGTGAAAATATACTTTTTTTTCCACATTTTCAAACTATAGAACAAGCCAGTTTTGACCCGCAGGACGACATGAAGGTTAAGAACAAACCTGGTCTTGTAGCTCACAGATTCAACCCAAAATTCGCTGTAATTTAACATAAAACTGGAATCAAATTGGATTTAACTTCACCTCTTTTCTGCAAACATCCGTCCTCTTCCTCCCTACCTCAGCAGTTATCTTCTCCTATCTCTGCTGTGCTGCATGAGAAAAAAAGCACAACTGTGCTGTTTTTTGAATTGGTGTTATGAACGGTGTTTATGTGCAGGAGGCTCTGGATGAACTCTCCGTCTGGCTCGACGCTCATCCTAAAGAGGTCGTCATCGTCTGCTGCTCACATTTTGAATCTCTCACCGATGAAGATCACGCAGATCTGGTGAAGTTTATCATCTCGCTGTTTGGACGGAAGCTGTGCCCCTCGCAGGTAGAAACATTCACTCAATGCAGCCTCTCTGATGCAGGATTTGCTGCAGTTTTCTGCTTTAGATTCTAAATGAAGACACTTGAAGGCGTCACTTTGGGCTCTAACATTGAAAGACATAATTATGGTGCATTTATGCTCAGATTTTGCACTGAATCGTCTTGAAAGTGTTTTATTTCTAATTTTCTGCCGCATTTTATTCAGTTTTAATGTTTGTTTTTCACCTTTTAATTCACTTGTTTGAGCTGAGAATCCAAATATTGGTACTTTTTGTGCATTTGAAGACTTTGGTGTCGCATTAATCGAAGTTTTGAGCATCAAACACGACATTTTCTGTGTTTTTGAGAATTTTTATGCACCAATTCTTGACTGTTTGTTTCTTTTCTGCAACAATTTTGGCGTTTGTTTGTGATGAAAATTACTGAAAATGTATTTTTGCGTGTTTATCTGTGCAGGAGACTCCCTCTATGCGCTCCTGTTGGTCCAGAAGTCAGCAGCTTGTCGTTTCCTACGACAACCAGCAGGTGGCGCCGCAGCATCCTGAGCTGTGGGATGGGATACCTTACTGGTAAAATGATAAATATCTCAAAAACTATTAAAGCTGCAACACTCAGCCTGATTGAACAGCTGCCACATTAGAGACCAAACTGGAAGCGATAGTGCCCCCATGTGGTGAAACACGACCCAGTTGTTTTCAGTGTTGCGTGTCTGAAGCAGAGGGAGCTGCAGTTTCAGGACGACATTTGTAGAATCTTTATTTGTTGCAACAGCGCCACCTACTGAATTTTAAGGGTTTATTGCACCAGAACTCAAAAAATGATGCCTTTATTCCACCCAAAATACTACTTTCTGCACAAATACTTCTAGTTTTAAAGGTTTATTCGACTCATTTAGTATTTTCTAAATAATAAATTCTGGTTTTAAAGGTTTATTCAACAGAAAAATACTAGTTTCTGTCGAAGTGAAGTTATGGTTTTCAAGGTTTATTAAACCCTAAATAATACTTTCTGACCAAATAATTACAGTTTTAATGGCTATATTTATTAAAGGTTTGTTCCACCCAAAAGGAACTTTCTACAGAACAGGGCATAATTTTGAAGGTTTATTCCACTTGTAGAAGTACTAAAGGAACATGGTTGCTGTGGACTGACTGTCCTCATGGTGGCGCTCTGTCTGCAGGTACGCTGACAGCTCAGATCCTGAGAAAGTGATCGCTTATCTGGAGGAACAGAAGAGCCGAGGAAGACCAGGTGCACATTCTAAACTTGAGCATCAGAGTGTTAGTAGTGATATTACTAATTATGTAGGTATTAGATTAAATAACGTTGATGTTTTAACCCTCTGGAACAAAAAAAACTGCAGTATTTGTAAAATAATAAGCAAAATTACACCACTTTTCAGAGCCAGGAGCTATAAAAACACAAAGAGTTGTTTGTCCTTGAACTAGTTGTGCGCTATTTAATTTGAAAAATTAATCTAGTATGAGCTTAAAATCATGAAATCTATTTTTATTATTTCCTTTATGAAACCTTTCTGAGTTTTCTCTCCTTCTTCATGGTTGTTCTGTTCCCATAGAGGCACAGGACTTTATGTTGTAGTGAAAAATGAGCCCACAATGAGGAAAAAATGAGACAACTTGGAGTTCAGAAATGTTTCATGAAAATATTTAACTGCTTTAAGTCTTTTTTTCTGATCTAGCACATAAAAATCTGTGTAAAGTCAGATAAAAACCAACCTGAAACGTACCTGTCTGTTTGCCTTCCAGCTGGTTTCTACGTCTGCGGTCTGAATCTGACCGAAGACGCTCCGTACGTTTTCCTCCACCCGCTGCAGGACATGAGGAAGATGACGATGAAGGCTCTGTCGCTGCTGCTGCATTGGACCGGCGAGCAGCGTCCGGGACCGGAGGGGGGCGGAGTCAACGTCGTTTGCTGCGACTTCGTGGGTGACAGCCGCTTCTGCTCGCTGGTCATCGGCCTCAACTACAAACTCGCCGCTCGGCCACCGGCATCTTCCTCGGATGCTGCTGGCTGTTTCCATAGCAACCGACCTGATATCTCACATCCAGCATAGTCTGAGAAGCTTTTTTTATCCTCAAAAAGTGTTAAATAATTGTTATTTTATGTCTTATTCTGTTTACAGACTTCTTTATTTTCACATCACCTGCTTTTTCCTTTACATTAGTAGTATTATACTATGACCAGCATGTGTATATTATGACATAGTTTGAATATTATTTTTCATATCTGCCTGCATTACAGCTGCAGATGCTGACAGAGCTGCCTTTTTATGACACTTTTTCACAAATATTTGCACAAATAACCAACTTAGCATCACATATCATAGAGTATATTTTGTTTAAAGCTTTACAAATGTCAATTTTCTGTTTTGTTTTCATGTATTCTACTTTTTTCATGATTCAAATAGCTCTTCATTTATTTTTTACCTCTTAACTTACCTTCACATTTGAATTTCCTCTCAGGGATCATCAGTGAGTGTTATTCACCTCTTCACTGACACATTTCAATAATTACAAGTGTTTACTGTGAAATTACTGTCATAAATGGGACATAAATAATGGAGATTTCATGCGTGTTGTTTTTCGATTGTCACATTTCTGTTTTTTTAAAAATACAAACTCAATTTTTCTACTTTAAGCTTTTATAAGAAGCAACAAATGTTCATTAAATGGTTTATAGTGAAAACAATACAGTTGTAGCAGCTTTTTCTAAAAACTTTAATTAGTTTTTCTGTGTTTAAACAAACTGTCATTTATTGTCATTTAAAGGGAGGGTGTAAAGTGTTTCTGTAGCACTGGACATATTTGTAGTGTTTTACTTTGTAGTATGTAGTAATAGTGTTCTCTTGTTGTCATGGTTACAGTGACGCCATGTCCCTATCTCACAGTGATACAGAAATCTTTAACAAATCCGTGGATCCAGACTATAAGCCGTGTCACTCCCAAAATCTAATCAGGTGGTTCTTGTGTCATTTCTGACCTTCCCTGAAAATTACATCCAAATCTGTTTGTCTGTTTTTGAGTAATGTTCTTAGCAGACAGACAGACAGATGGACAAACATACGCTGATCGTCGCATAACTCCACCGCGTTCCTTTCACGGAATAATTAGTTGAATTTTGTAGACAAAATTTGTATAGTTTTACTCAAGTGCAACTTTAAATGCAGGACTTTTGCTTAAAATACAACCACAGGGGCCCTTTAAGAAGCATGTGGCTCTAGATCTGTTGTCCTATTGGTGTAGTCCTCAGAGCTGAAGACAAACTTCCTGGGGCCAACATGAAAGCGCAACACTTCTTGAATAAACTTTTTAAATTTGAGGTATATTTAGAGTGAAATCATCCTTTAATACTATAACTTGTGCATTCAAACCGCAAACTTAACGGTAAGTGGTGCTGTCTATAAAAAAATGCTCTAAACGTGTGGCCTTCGAGGACGTGTGGTGCTCTCAGGCTCAGTTGCTAGGCGACCACATAAACATAAGCAACTGTGCGCCTTGTTTTTTTAAACTAATATTTTTTATTTTTACTTTATACGACTTTTAACTTTAAGTGCTGCCTTTTAGAAGCTTTGTGAGTCAATCGAAAAAAAAATCTTTTTTCAACCACCACTGCCCTCCACAGTGTAACCTTAAACAAACTGCGCCACAGGAAATAGCTCCTTTTTTACTTTCGATTTCTTCATAGGGCAGGGCATCGCTCAGTTCGCTCTTTTTGTCAAGTACGACTTCTTTTAGTGCCTTTTTTGCAGCCTTTTCGACAGTAAAGTTGTTTCTGACGACTCTTTTTGTTCTTCTTTAGTTTTATTAGTTAGTTTTTATTAGTTTATATAGTCTATTTGTTTTAAAGAGGAATCATGTCGCTGGCGCTGCTCGCTTTGATTTTCCTCGTGTCTTCCAGTTTGTCGGACGCAGGTAAGTTCTCGATCTTTAACTTCATCGTGTTTAAAGTTTAATGTAGAAATATTCAGCTATACGAAAGTGTATTTTTGATGATTGATGATTTTGATGAAGACGGCTTCCGTATTCTGTATCTCGTCATGCAGTGCGCATGCGTCCTGCCTGTTAAAGTTAGTCATTTCTCTAAAAGCCGGTGAAAAATTGTTTATAAATCAGATTAAAGGAGCAGTAATGTGAATAAAAGTGTTTGAGCAGATTGACTTCACAAGGAGCTGCACTGACTGTAATTTTATGAAATGATTAATAGTTTAAGTCGTTTTAAAGGCAGAATACCACAAATTCTCCTCTTCACGTTTGTCAGAAGTGAATATTTGCTTGTTTCTTCATTTATTTACTATTTCAAAGCTGATTGCAGACATCTGAATATGTTCATTTGGGCTTCAGACAATAACAATGCAGCTTTTTCAATATAGACTGAAAATTAAAATCATCTGAAGAAGATAGATGTCAGCCTTGCTGCTAATGGGAGCGATTTGATGAAAGAAACTATGCAAAATGAGCCTAATAAAATCTAAAATAAATGTCCTAAAGCTACGTTTACAAGACAAGGCTATGATTGGAGGCGGTGTGAGTAGTATATGTGGTGCAAATTTAAATTATGTATTTATTAAATGATGTAAACTCAAAAGATATGTTGAATATTTTCATTTTATGATCTCATTAATGTAATTTTACTTTTAAAAAAAATGTATATCTGACTATAGGACCAGTAATGTGAATAAGAGGACATGTGGCCGATTGATTCACTCATTAATCATTAAAATTATTGTTTTTTCAATGACAAAAATATGAATGCCACAATTTCCTGTTTCCTAATTTAGTCTTCTAGAATCTGATCAGATTAGAAAAACAACAATAACAACTTATAATAACAATGATATTAATGTAATATAATAATTTCCAACAAAGCTGTGATTAATTAAATTATATAGACCCCAATGAGATGGTGATTATTTTCATTTTGTGTTCAGAATATTTCCACTTTATTCTGTAAACAAAAGCCGATTTAATTTATTGTGTGAGTAGTTGTAGTTGTATGTGTGAAAGCCTCACATTTATACACTCGTGAGTCATGACACATAAATTCTCAAGTGTTTCATTACATATATATGGAGTTAAATTGAAAAACTACATTTGGACAGAACATTGTGATGATGGAAAACACTAAACAGACTTTAAAATGTAAAATCTGAGAGTTTCAATAATTAAACGTGTTGATGTTGTTTTGTTCGGGTCAGTCATCTACAAAAGCACTGGAGGTGAAGTCGTCATCCCCCCCGGGTCTGCGGCTGATCTCATCACAGCCATAACGTGGAAACACAACGAGGACATAGCCATGGAGTGGTACGGAGGAGAGCCTTCTGCCTTCCGACAATTCAACGGTAAGTGTCCTTGAGATTAAACAGAAAATTGACTTTTACGCTCATTTTTAAACGTTAGCTTTAAGTAGCATCTTTACTCTAAACCATAGGTGTCAAACTCATTTTAGTTCAGAGGCCACATTCACCCCAATTTAACCTTAAGTGACCTGTAAAATCAGAGCATAATAACCTATAAATAACCACAACTCCAATTTTATTTATTTGTTTTGGTGCAAGAAAAGTATGTTCTAAAAAAGTTCACATTTAAGGAATTATCTTTTTACAGCACATCACGAACAACCTGAAATTTCTCAAGAAAAATAAGTGAAAATTCAAAAGTATTCTGCCTCAGTTTATCATTTACATATTACAACTTATAGATCACAGTCTTTCTACAAATGCACAAAACATTCAGTCACTGTTTGTCTGGAACTGATTGACATAGTATTTTACTTGATGATCAAAACAACACAAGTCAGAGAAAAACAAAAAAAAACTAAACAAAATATAAAAAAAAAAAAATAGCCAGTTGCTGAAGACAGACAGTTATGTTCATCATTTTAACTCTTCGGTCTTCCTTAGATGCACCTCAACGCACAGCTGACAGAGTGATGAACAGTCGTTCTGTACTCTAATATTTTGTACACTTGCGTTATTTCTGCAGTTACTTTCTGGTTTTTAAGCTGTTGGCTAACGTTATGCTAGGTTGGTATAACTACAGCGATGTTATTGCTAACATAAACAGACAAGGAGTAGCTTTAGCCGGGTTAGCACAACTTCAGCAACGTAAATGAAAAACATGATGCAACGAAGCACGCGTCATTCATCATGACACATGGCAAAGAGAGTCAGCCTGAAATGGGAGACATGTTGAGTCATTGTTAATTTCACATCGTCATTATAACTCAGCCCACTTAACAGCATATACTGTTTTATGAGAATATATCAGCGTTTAATCTGCAAAAACTCCGGTCGATGATGATTATCTTGAAAGGGGCTATAATCAGCTGGCTGATAAATCGGTCGGACCCTAAATTTGGCATAAAACCCTTAAATTGAGCAGATGATGCCTGAATATTTCAGTTTACTCACTAATAATCTATAAAATGTCTTTAAAACACCTCCAGGCTGCACTACTCTGAACACACTGACTGGAGAGCTGACCATCTCAGGTTTGACTCGGGAGCACAGTGGCAGCTACACGGCAGAAATCAACAACAAAGTCGCCGGCACGACTGAAGTCCGGGTTATCTGTAAGTAGAGGAATTTCGTCGTCTTTTTTTTTTTTACATTTTCACTCAATTCTGATCGGTGTTTGTTGCCTATTGCCGTCAGCTCCCGTCCCCACACCAACTGTGTCCATGTGGTGCGACGCTGAAATGACTTACTGCACTCTGACCTGCGAAGGCAACACCACCGACCCCGAACTGGTCACCTACTCCTGGCAGATACCTGATGCACATAAAGGTCGACAGGTCAACATCACGAAGGTACAAACGGGAGAAAAATGTGGAAAAGATAAAACAACTGTGGTCGTTGGTCATCTTTACAACATCATGCAGTGTTTTGTAAATCAGTCTTAGTTTATGAGTTTGAAGCTAACACTGGTGTTCCCGGGTTTCCAGGAGGACTCTGAGCCCTGGTTCCGCTGTGAGATGCAAAATCCCATCAGCTCTGAAACGAGTGAAAACTTCTCGAACCCTTTCTTGTTCGGTAAGTCGTCAGATGTGTTTAACAGCACGATGACCGCAGTCTGCAATGTAGCATCCATGTTGCAGTGTTCGTCATTTATGCTTAATTTTTTTTGTAGGAAATCGGATGGTCACCATCATCTTGATACCCTGCATAATTCTGCTCCTGATTGGTTTGGTTGTTGGGATTTGCATATATTCCAAATGCAAATTCAAGAAAAGTAAGAATCCTCTAAATATTGGTGCATCACCGTTAGGAATATATTTCTGTACATTGTTTACCTGAGCTACCCTCCTTTCTCTAAATCTGATCATGTCCGTTTACTCACTCAAGTGAGTTCCAGCAGCTAAAATGCAAAACTACACTAAACAGCCTGCAGCAGGAGATTAAACAGAGTTTGCATCTTTAGGCAAATAAACTGAGATGCTTCGGATCTGCAACCAACAGCTGCAGAGTAAATCACTAAAATTCCAGCATGTTTTGTCAAAGATATTCAGTTGACTATCATAGAAAATGAGCTAACGTGTACATTTTACGATTTAGTTTAGATTTTTGACAATACAAGTGAGACACAAAATGAGAAGTGAAATGACAAGAAGAGACAAAACAACAAGAAACAAACACACAACCCTGAATGAAGTATTTCATTAACTCTTCTATTTTTTGACAGCATATTCACCAACGAAGAAGGAAGAAATCGAGATAAAGGTCCACAGCTCAGAAACCCCAGAGAGCAACAATCACACAGGTCAGTTACAAGACACAACACTACACAATGAAACACAAAGCTACACAAATGAGACAGAGAACCACACAAACAAGACAAAACATTACAAACAGCACAAATGAGCTACAAAACCACACACGCAAGCTACAAAACTACACACACGACCTACACTCCCATTCAAACAATACACAAAATCACACAAACAAGGTATGAAACTACACAAATGAGCTGCAAAACCACACAAACAATACACAAAACCACACTACACAAATGAGATACAACAAACAAAACAAAACTAAAGCCACACGAACAAGACACAAAATGAAAAGAAGAACCACAGCACAAGACACAACATTCTGGTGAATGAAGTATTTCATTAACTCTTCTGTTTTTTGACAGCGTATTCACCAATGAGGAAGGACGAAATCGAGCTCACGGTCCACAGCCCAGAAACCCCAGAGAGCAACAATCAAACAGGTCAGTTACAAGACACAAAACTACACAATGAAACACAAAACTACACAAATGAGACAAGGAACCACACAAACAAGACAAAACATTACAAACAACACAAATGAGCTACAAAACCACACAAGCAATACATAAAACCACGCTACACAAACGAGACACAACAAACAAAACATAAAGCCACACAAACAAGACACAAAATGAAAAGAAGAAAAACGGCACAAGACACAACATTTTGGTGTTCAGGGGTTACACACAATATTAACGACTTGAGCTGCATACAAACTAACTTCCTGTTTAGTGTTTAAGAACGGAGAACTCATCTGTTGCCATGGAGACCATAACAGTTCATTGTTCGAGGCTGTAAACGTGTTTATTTCTGCTGTAAAGTTGGACGTTTTAACATAGAGCTCTATGAGGGTTGATTTAACGTGTTGGAGCCTCAAGTGGACGTTTTGGCTGTTTGATTTTTAGTAACTTTGAATGTGAATATTTCCGCTCATGACGGTTCTTTTATTGTTCAACAGAAAACACAGAACTACGTGAGGTTTCCTGTAACGGAGCTGGTGAGTAAAGTGTGATTTATTGATGGGAAAACAGTAACAACGTGATTGAAAACCACTAAATTTGACAGGTCTGTTGTGTGTCTGATGCGTCTTTAACCACAGTACCATCTCTATCTACTGAAGAAACATCGGCTCTGATCCCCCAGACATCCTCTGTGGTCCCTGACGTCAGCAGGAGAACTGGTGAGTAAAATCTTTACTTCTATGGTTCGGTGTTATTTTGTGTCTCGCTTGTTTTGTATTGTTTCATGTTGCATTTGTGTTATTTGATGTCTAGTTTTGTTGTTTTGTGTCCTTCTGTGTCTCGTGTATGGTTTCATGTGTTATTTTGTTGTTTTCTGTCTTGTTTGTGTTGTTTTGGGTCTCATTTCAATGCTTTCTGTCTTCATTTTTCAAAAACAATAATAAATCTCAATCCTTTTATAATTTGACAGAGACTTCATCAAAGAAAGAGGAAGAAACTCAGGCCCTGATCCACAGATCAGGAACCCCAGAGAGCAACGATGAAACAGGTCAGTTACAAGACACAAAATTACACATAGAATACACAAAACTACACAAAGAATACACAAACCTACAGAAGCGAAACACAAACTACAGAAATGAGACACAAATGAGACACAACAAACAAAAAAACTACATAAATGAGACACAAAAATACAAATGAGACATTTTAGAACATGATATAAAATATCATGAGTGTTTGTGACGATTATTTTATCGTTTCACAGCGACGACAACCTCAAAAGGTGAAGAAGCTGTGATGTCTGTTGCAGAGAGCAGCAGCGAAGCAGGTGAGACAAACTTCAGGAAAAGAGTAGAAAGCTGCTGTTTATGATGAGATTTTGTTGTTTTGTTGTTTTTCACATCTACTCTTTGAATGTGTGATACTTTCACAGCGACGGACACACAGGACCAAAGCACATCCAGAAATGACCTAACAACAGCTGCATCCACAGACACTGGTGAGCTAAAACACTAAAAACTATCTTTATCCACTTTTCTGCAGCTCAAACTTGATTTAATGTGTAAAAAATGTAACATCAAATTCACATCTGTGCTTCCCGGTTTGTTTTTATCGCCGCAAAGTGGAGAAAATGTCAAATACAACTGAACTTTATCTTTCCAACAACTCTAGTTGCTCGTTTGTACATTGAACAATCACAACAGAAATGAGACACAAAAAGATACAAACTTGAAAAAACTACACAATCGAGACTGAAGAATATTATAAGCAGCATTAGAAACCATTTTTTGGCATTTTAATGCTGAAAAACGTGACTTATATTAAACATATTTGATGCGAAGGAATGTGAGTTTTAGAATGTGTTATCAAACATTATTTTGAGCACTTGTGACGATTATTTCATCGTTTCACAGCGACGACATCGTCAGAAGGTGAAGAAGCTGTGATGTCTGTTGCAGAGAGCAGCAGCGAAGCAGGTGAGACAAACTTCAGGAAAAGAATAGAAAGCTGCTTTTTATTATGAGATGTTGTTGTTTTGTTGTTGTTTTTCACATTGACTCTTTGAATGTGTGATACTTTCACAGCGACGGACTCACAGGACCAAAGCACATCCAGAAATGACCTAACAACAGCTGCATCCACAGAAACTGGTGAGCTAAAACACTAAAAACTATCTTTATCCTCTTTTCTGCAGCTCAAACTTGATTTAATGTGTAAAAAATGTAACATCAAATTCACATCTGTGCTTCCCGGTTTGTTTTTATCGCAGGAAAGTGGAGAAAATGTCAAATACAACTGAACTTTATCTTTCCAACAACTCTAGTTGCTCGTTTGTACATTGAACAATCACAACAGAAATGAGACACAAAAAGATACAAACTTGAAAAAACTACACAATCGAGACTGAAGAATATTATAAGCAGCATTAGAAACCATTTTTTGGCATTTTAATGCTGAAAAACGTGACTTATATTAAACATATTTGATGCGAAGGAATGTGAGTTTTAGAATGTGTTATCAAACATTATTTTGAGCACTTGTGACGATTATTTCATCGTTTCACAGCGACGACATCGTCAGAAGGTGAAGAAGCTGTGATGTCTGTTGCAGAGAGCAGCAGCGAAGCAGGTGAGACAAACTTCAGGAAAAGAATAGAAAGCTGCTTTTTATTATGAGATGTTGTTGTTTTGTTGTTGTTTTTCACATTGACTCTTTGAATGTGTGATACTTTCACAGCGACGGACTCACAGGACCAAAGCACATCCAGAAATGACCTAACAACAGCTGCATCCACAGAAACTGGTGAGCTAAAACACTAAAAACTATCTTTATCCTCTTTTCTGCAGCTCAAACTTGATTTAATGTGTAAAAAATGTAACATCAAATTCACATCTGTGCTTCCCGGTTTGTTTTTATCGCAGGAAAGTGGAGAAAATGTCAAATACAACTGAACTTTATCTTTCCAACAACTCTAGTTGCTCGTTTGTACATTGAACAATCACAACAGAAATGAGACACAAAAAGATACAAACTTGAAAAAACTACACAATCGAGACTGAAGAATATTATAAGCAGCATTAGAAACCATTTTTTGGCATTTTAATGCTGAAAAACGTGACTTATATTAAACATATTTGATGCGAAGGAATGTGAGTTTTAGAATGTGTTATCAAACATTATTTTGAGCACTTGTGACGATTATTTTATCGTTTCACAGCGACGACATCGTCAGAAGGTGAAGAAGCTGTGATGTCTGTTGCAGAGAGCAGCAGCGAAGCAGGTTAGACAAACTTCAGGAAAAGAGTAGAAAGCTGCTTTTTACTATGAGATGTTGTTGTTGTTGTTTTTCACATTGACTCTTTGAATGTGTGATACTTTCACAGCGACGGACACACAGGACCAAAGCACATCCAGAAATGACCTAACAGCTGCATCCACAGAAACTGGTGAGCTAAAACACTAAAAACTATCTTTATCCCGGTCTCTGTGACCAATATATAAATATTTTATTGTCCAGCAAGACACAAAACCAAACAAAAAGGACACAAGACGACACAGCTGCTTCACAAACTGACAAGAAGAGACAAAAAAGCATGAAATGAAACACAAAATGACACAAAGGGAACATTTTTGATTTCCTGATCCTAGTTTTTGACTTTTTGACTGAACTTCTGCACCTCGACTCAAAATTAAAGAAATTTCACTGAAAATAGCCTCACATTAGTGTTTGGCAGATATTCCAGCACTTGAAACTCCTAATTTCAAATATTTGCAGCTTCAAAGTTGCTAATAATTCATAGTTTTGGTTATTTATCACCAACAGGCCTCCACACTCAGTAGAAAAGAGTAAGTTTGTGTCATTGTGGTTAAAAAATTCTTTCATCTTTTAACAGAGGAATCACCAGAGGAGTCGAATGGGGAAGAAACAACCAGACCTCTATTGGAGGCGCAAAACCAAAGTGTCTCCGTTTCTGCTTGACGAAAACAGGTGCTGTAAGGAAAATAAGGACGAAAAACAAGTTACCAAAGGAATTTTCTGAGATTTTCTGCTCTTAAACTGCTGTTTACACAATGCTAGGGAAATGAGCAGTTTACTGAGACATATAGTGCTGTAAAATCTGTACGACATAGTTTTTTATGCAACTTTTTACTTGAATATTTATTAAAAAGGTACAGTGTTCATCTCAGACTAAAATTTAATCCGCCCCAATTAGTGGCACTGCAAGATCTTAATTTTTAAAAATGTAATTTATTCAGGTGACTTTGGATTTTATAGAATTTTCAGGGTTTTTACCCTGGAACTAAATGTTAAATGCTCAGGTAGCTCACATCATACAACACTGTTTATACTTAACCTTAAAGCTGCCATATTGTGCCTTTTTTTCAGCAAAGGAATGAAAGAGTGTATTTCAAATTTTCAGCTCAGTATACCACAAAGAGAGTTCACTGGAGCAAGACATTGCATATATGGTTTTAGTTCTATTCTAAATGAGCTGTTCCACTCTGAAAACCAATGAGCTGCTGCTGGCCACGCCCCACATCATTAGCAGTGATGGTAGGAGTAGTAATGTGGCTAACACTACCGTTAGCATTGATGGTAGCAGTAGTAATGTTACTAACACTAACATTATAGTGATGGTAGCAGTAGTAATGAGGCAAACATTGCCATTAGCAGTAATGGTAGCAGCAGTAATGTGGCTAACACGACCATTAGCATTGATGGTAGCAGTAGTAATGTGGCTATAGCACTGATGGTAGCAGTGGTAGTGTGGCTAACCTTACCATTAGCATTGATGATAGTAGCAGGAGTAATGTAGTTAATATTAACTTCAATGATAGCAGTAGTGATGTGGCAAACATTACCATTAGTATTGATGGTAGCATTAGTAATGTGGCTAACATTACCATTAGCAGTGATGGTAGCAGTAGTAATGTGGCAGACATTACCATTAGCAGTGATGTTAGCAGTAGTAATGTGGCTAACATTGCCATTAGCAGTGATGGTAGCAGTAGTAATGTGGCTGACATTACCATTAGCAGTGATGTTAGCAGTAGTAATGTGGCTAACCTTGCCACCAGCCTTGATGGTGGGAGTAGTAATGTGGCTAACACTACCACTACATTGCTACTTTTACCATCACTGCTAATGGTAATGTTAGCCTCATTACTACTGCTACTGATATCATTAAAGTTAATGTTAAGTACGTTACTGCTGCTACTACCATCAATGCTAATGGTAATGTTAGCCATATTACTAATGCTACTGCTAGCATTAAAGTTAACTGTATTACTACTGCTACCATTAAAACTGTGTTTATGCTCGCAGAACATTTGGTGATTTTTACTCATGGCTAAAACATTTAAAAGATTAGCAGAAGCTCTAGAATGTAATTATACTTGGTGGACTGAGAGGCGGCAGCTTATTTGAATGGAAAAACCTTAAATTTACCAATTTAACTGGTAAATTGCAGTGTTTCCCCTGGGTTGAAATGACTGTGAGGCGGTGGGGTGTAGGCAAGGGCCAACGGGGTGGGGGGCGCGGTTGTGGTTGTGTCAAAAGCTCCACATTCCCCCTTGGAACAAAGCTGAAGCCTTGCAGCCTGGCTTAATTTCTTTGATATTTAGCATCTTTCACCTTCAATTCTGTACATCTTCATATTTTCTGCTACAGATTTAAGTCTGAAACAAAAAAGGGAAGTGTAATAGCTTATGGTGCAGCTCCTGTGTTGACTTTGCCAGTGTGACTGACCAGTATTTGGGGTTAATTTGCTTTAAATGTCATTGAACCACCAGCAGCAATACTAAAAGGGACTACTTTAACCCATTAATGGTCCAAAATGTGCTCTGTAATGCACTGAAAATATTTCAGACCACTGTTGTACTTATTTCCTCAGCAGTAAAGTGCCAACTTCAGTGCTCAGTGTCCAAGCTCATCTCAGATAGTAACTGCTGCTAAAACACCAGCCAAAAAAAAAAAGGTAGAAAATAATAGTATATACTTTATTGGTCTCACAAAGGGACATTTGCAACTTCACAGCAGCAGTTACAGAAAGAAATATCAAGAGAACAGATCTGTAAATTAAAAATATAACATATACACACTATATATGCAATATAAATAAGATGAACTGAATAACACAAGGATGGTAGCATACCAATTTAAATGCATATTTAGATTATATTTTGCATGCTGTAGCTTGTGCTACTTGCACATGAATGTATCATTTGTCCAGCAGAGGGTGCACCATCCTATGTTATTTAAGTGTTTTAATGCATGGATGATGTGTAAAGATGGAAAACACAATCATTGAGTAGTAAAATGCATTTAAATCCTTTTAATCGTGTTTCAAATGAGCTTTGTCAGAATGTCATCATGAAGAAAAAAATGTGATAATGAAAAAATGTGATAGCAATACAGACAAAGAGATTTAAAACTGCGATGAACTTTTATATTAACATTAGTTATTTTTTAAGCTGTTATGTCTTCCATCTTCACACACAGTCTGTGTCTTCTTTGTTTTTAATAGTTTTTAAGTTACATTAACTTGTGAAAATGTGACTTAAGTTTTCTATGTGTTCTTGTATTTTTATGTTTAGTTTTTTGTAATGTTCACATTGAACATATTTTCACCATTTTGAAACATGCTGACAGTCTTAGTATCCAGTTAATGCAGTAAACACAGAAAGCCAACACACTAAAGTGCCTTTGTCTGTTTAAAATGGACCCATCTGAACACCTAAACATCATGAACTAAATACTTATATGCTGCGTCAATGTCCAGCACTTTGTCTGTGGTGTCAGATTTAGTTTCAGTTTGATTGTTTAAACGGCACAAAAGTGACACAATAACTGCAGGTGAGGTGACTGTGGTTCATTGTCACAACATCATCATATTACCGCCTTTTCTCGCCTGCTGGCTTCTGTTTACAATGAAAACTAGCTGCTTACAGGTAATCGTGGTGCACTAAAATCAGAACTGGATATTTGAGCCATTATTTGCTTATTTGTACTGTCATTGATAAAATTGAATAAACCACTATGCCTGAAAAACTGAGAAAACCTGTGTATCATTTAATTTACCGTAATTTAATTCATTGCTGCTGCAAATATTGGAGCCCTGCTGTTCTTCAAAATCAATTAAAACCACCGAACAAAATGCGACTAGCAGCTCTATGCTACTGGTTAGCATTCCTACGTGGTCACTAGCACCTTCAGCTACTGACTAGCATTCCTTGGCTACCCATCAGCATATCTTAGCATCTTTGGTGACTAGCATTTCTAGGCTAGTCAACATTATTGCCTGACTAGCGTCTTTGGACTGGTAACTAGAATTCCTGCACTTTCGATGGACATTTCTAAGGTAGTCACTAGCATCACAAACTATCAACTAGCAATCCCTGAGCTGGTTATTACCATAGGTTTGTGGCTAGCTTTAATAGGCTAGTTCCTAGTATCCCTAGGCAGTAGTGACAAATACTGCTAGGCAAGCATTCTGAGGCCAGAGACTAGCAAATCTCAGCTACTCATGCTTCATTGCCTGGCTAATCACTAGCTTACCTGGGCTAACAACTGGTGTTCCTAGGGTAGTCATCACCACAGGGGTATCAAGTAGAACACCGAGGTCACTGAATAGCATCTCCAGGGTAGTCACTAAAATCCCTTATTGTCACCGTTGTCTTACTACGTTAACAATTAGCAATCCTTGTTTAGCTTGTTACTAGCACATGGCTAGTCACTGGGATCGCTCGGCTGGGAACCTAGCATTCATGACAAATATTGTTGGGATAGTCCCTATCATTTCTAGGCTAGCCAAAAGCATTCATAACATAGCAACTAGCAATCTTTGACTACTCCCCATCGTTGCTTGGCTAGTTACTATCATCCATGGGGTGGCAACTAAGATTTCTGGGCAACAACTTGCATTCCTAAGCTAATTACTACCCTATGCCAGCAACTAGTATTACCTTGATATAGCAGGTGACTAGCATTCAGAAGCTAGTCACCTGCATTCTTCAGCCACTGTCTAGTATCCCTGTCCTTATCATTAGGATCTCAAAATGAATGATCAGCATTCCAAGCTTGCTCGCTAGCATTCGTAAGCTTGTTACTAACTTTACTAGGCTAGTCACGAGCGTCTCATAGGTTAGCATCTGGCATTCCTGTGCACTTGCACCCAAGATGAGTGATTAGCGTTCCAAGGTTAGCCACTAGCATTGTCATTCCCGACACTAATCAATATTACAGGTGATGTGTAGATTGTCGTTTTCACAATGAAAACTCTACAGTATGATGATAAATGGTTAGGAAAGGTAGGGAATGATTAGCTCTGGGATGCTAATGACTTGTCCAGTTCATCCAAACCTCTGAGGCCTCTGAAGATTGACAACATGAAAGTCCAGCTGACAGATTTGCAGAAATGATGAATCATGTCGACATGCAGCAGAATCTCAGAGGAATGTTTCCTTTTTGACACCAAGAAGTGAGCAGAACATGTCCCTTCATTGATCTGACTGCAGAGGTTTCTGGGGAACAGGATATTTGTGGTGCAACACTTCCTGTCAGCTGTGGATGAACAGAGCTCAGTGTTCTCTGCAGGTCGGTGGGAGGACGAGCTGTCAGGTCGTGTGTTCACACAAAAATTACAGGTGTTTGTGAGTGATGCGCTTGTTTCCATAAGTGCTACCTTCATGATGAGTCTTTCTGAGCGTTGACAGCACAGAAGATGCATGGAATTTAAATTTTAAGTGTGAGGAGGGGGATGTCTGAACAACAACACTGAGAGCAGCTGGTGGCAAAGACCTGCCAGCGGAAAGTGGACTTATCTTTACGTGTGCAGACAGGACTGACAGTGAACTGAGGGATTCAGACAGGGAGGGATTTTTCTATTCAGTCGTGTAGTTCAGAAAACATGTTCTGACAAACCCTGTTACACTGACACCCACTTTACTTCAACCCACCAAGAGACGATAAAACAAAAGAGATTCTTTCTACAGAAAACCTTGAGAGCAAGGGCTGGTTGTTGAACAAAGAGCCAGAAAACACTAACGTACAGTCAAAGTGCCCCCTAAGGTGTCAAATTATGGGTTATTCAAGTGGGTTTATATGTGAAAATTTGCTTGATGGATTGTAATTGCAGCCAGTGAGCGATCCATCCAGAAGGTTGTTCAGTAAATTGTGTCAAACAACTTGTGCCAGGCTAAATCAAGCTAGCCACTACCAATCTAGTGTGTTGGTTAGCATTTTAAATAGCTATGGACAGGCCAAAGCAACATAGCTAGCCTCAATCCTCTAGTATGCTGTTTTAGCTTTAGACAGACCAAGGCTAACTAGTTAAATACAATTCATCTAACATGTTGTTTAGCATGTCAAATCGCTGTACAGAGACAAATGCTAGCTCACTAGTTACCTTATATTTTGCATGTTGCATGTCACACAGCTTTCACTATGCTAAGGCTAACTAGCTAACTACTTTCCATCTAGCACATTTTTTAATTCATTGAACAGCTTTGGAGGAGCCAAGGCGAGCTAGATTTCTATCTTGCCATCTATAATATTGAGTCGTTGGAGACAGACCAAGGCTAGCGACCTAAACCAAATCTGTTTAACTTGCTAAACAGCATGCTACATGGATAGTAGCTAAAGCTAGCAAGACTTGGACTGTCCTAAGGTGTTTGACATGTTAAACACGATGCTAGGTCATCTATATGCTAAATATTTGGTACAAATCATAAATTAACCTTGTGGTTGGTGTATTAAAGTCTTTAAGGATATATTTATATCTAGCTTATTTATTCACTTGGACGATGTAGATTAGCATTAAGTTCAACTGTGATTACAAGATGTAACATTGCTAATTGTGACAAAAAATAACAGAAAATATTCAGGAGCTTAATTCTTAACATGTTATTGAATTATAACTACCGATGCAACATGATTTATATTGAGAATTATTAATGCAAATCTGCAAAAGCATCAAATAGGTAAATACAGTATGTGCCTCCAAAATGCAAAATACTCAACAAGCGTCTTAAACTTGCACCAAACCAAACAGCCGCCTAATTAATTAAGAAAATAATAATTAGTTGCACCCTTATACCATAAAAATGATTAAATATGAGCTCCACTTCATGAATGCATGAAAAATAATATTCCAATCATGCCAAATGTAACCCTGCAACAGTCTCCAGAGTCATTTGTAGGACTTTCGGTTCATTTTCCTGCCTTATGTTAGTACTTATATACAGACTCTGAATACATCCTCCCCCTCAGATAGGCAGTGGTGGTATTTATGGAGTATCTGTCATCATGTGAAGCCTTTCTCTGGTTGTGGAATGCAGGTTTTAGTGCAGAACTCAGACAGGTGCCACTGCAGGCAACATGTCTGAACAGAGACTTAGTCAAACTCATGGAAAACTCCACATCGGTCAGAGTGTATTTGCTTTTATGACTCCATAATCATAAATCTCCACCCAAATATGTGACTTTTGAGAAAATCTCACCACAGTTGTATTTCTCAGTGGTGGATTTGGTCATTTTGGTCAAATAGACGAATCATTTACTCATTGAGCTCAGATATTTATTCAGCAAGTGTTTTACATCTGTCTCCACATCCCACTGGAAATACAACGGACTTCACTAGTCACTAGCATCACCAGGTAAGTCACTAGCATCTCTTGGCTAGTCACAAGCATCTCGATGCTACCATCGAGATGCTTGTAAGTGATCCTATACTAACTGCTAACATCCCTATGCTTTCCAATTGCAGAAATGAAGTTAACTGACATCAATTAACAAAACAAAATGTTTATCAAAGTATCCGAATGTGAATACACATTAAAAACAAATGCAACATCATAAAATGTATTTTTTTTTTTTTAGAATCTGCAATATATCTTTTAGCAGCTAGTGTGTGCAAGTTTAGCGACAGGAAGCGTTGGACGTGAAACTCTTACTGTGAAAACCCTCCTCCGGAAGCAGCGGGGTGATTTCCTGCAGCTTCACAGCGTCACATTTTCGCTCTGAGCGCAGCGTCAAGGTGCTCAATCCTCCGTCGGTAGCAGCAGGAGGTAGCAACTGCTCTCACCGGGCTCCACTCGTCCTCTGCGGCCGCCCAGTGTCTGCTGGAGATGAAAACTCCTCCAAGAAGCGTCTGAGCGGATTTTACTTTCAGTTGTTGTGAGATTTGTAGCTTTATCGATCAGGATGCGCAGCAGGTGTTGGACGCTGAGCTGCACTTTCATCCTGCTGCTGCTGGTGGCTCAGACGCGATCACAGCGCAGAGGTAACTTAATTTTATTCTTTAAAGCATGTTCTAATATCTGGTTTCAGTCGGTTTGGAGGAAAAATGTTGCTACAGAGCTTCAGAAGTACTGAAATATTGCAGAAAAAGTGCAGAAAATGAGTATAAAGCTGCTAAACATAAGGAGTTGTATCAGATTCTTGGTTTGCTGCTCTCAGTTGTGACTTTTTGCTGCAGTGAGCTGCAGAATTTGGATTTAGATGCTTTGCAGCAGGAATGAGCTTGATGATGTCTGGACTTGTTTATTGGAATAAAGAGCAGCTCAGACTCTGCTTCTGTCAGTTTTATGATTCATGCATCGACCTGTTTCTACTGCTGATCTCAGCTGCTTCTGATTCTACTCAACCTGCTGCTGCGACTGTCAGCTTCAGGGGCGTTTTGCGTCTCTATGTTGTCATTTTATTTCTCTTTCAGGCCTTTTTTCATCTGCTTGCAGTTGTTTGAGATCAATTTGTGTCATTATGTGTCTTATTGAGGTCATTTTGTGTCTTTTTGTTGTCATTTTACTTTTCGTGATGGTGGTGTTGTGTCTCTTTTTCGCCATTTTGTGTCTATTTGTCAACTTTAAGTGTCCTTGTAGTCCTTTTACATCTCTCTGTAGGTGTTTCGTGGCTCTCTGTGGTTGTTTTAAATTTCTTTGTAGTTGTTCTGTGCCTGTTTATGGTTGTTTTGAATCATTTTGTGCCTGTTTGTGTATGTGGTTATTTTGCGTCTCTTTGTGTTTTTTTGTGTCTCTTTGTGGTTGTTTTGTGTCACTTTGTGGTTGTTTTGTGTCTGTCTGTGGTTATTTTAGTCTGTGTGGCTGTTTTGTGTCTTTTTGTGGTTATTTTGTGTCCATGTGTGGTTGTTTTTGTCACTTTGTTGTTGTGTTTACCTTTTTGTGTCTCTTACAAAATGACCATAGACCGCTGCAACGAGGTACAAAACAGTTTTTCATTGTCGTCTTGCTGTTTTTGGTGCCTTTGAGTCCTTTTGAATATTTTGTTGTCATTTTGCATCAAACTGTGACTAATCTGTGCTTTGTTTTGGCCATTTTGAGTCATTTTGTGTAATTTTGTGGTCATTTTCAGCCTCGTTTTACTTGTTTGTTTGACTTTCTAACAAGAATTTCATATATTTTTGTGTGTCTGTGTGTGTAACTGTGATTGTGTTACTATGTGGGGGTGTGTGAGGTAATTTCTGCCTTGTTCAGATTTTCCCGTCTTCAGGGCTCCTCAGTCAGAGAAACAGATACACACTTCATTGCCTAATTTTACCTACACACACACATACACACACACACATCACGCTGACATTTAGATTGCCCACACAGTCATGTAGAGACACAGACTGTACTGTACATGCAGAGAAGCTTCACCCAAGCATTCCCTGTACAGTTGGGAGCTGTGGAACTCTGCTGGTGTTTCTGTTCTGTTGTCTCTGCAGCTACAGAAGTTGCAACAGTTTCCAGCTGCTTTCGGTCAAATTCCAAAGAGTTTCCAGCTGCAAATAGCTAAGGTGATGAGAAACATTCACAACAATGCATTCAATTTAGAAAGCACAGCAGAATTTTCTAAATTAGTCCCATCTCTCCACGTTTTCTCTCTGCGCTCTCAGTTTTTTTTTTTAAATTGGAATTTGTTTGTTTGCGGCTTGTGATCAGTTTGACCAAGAAAACTGAGCGAACACAGTGTCATTTTATCTTTATGATTTTCCCGTGTCTATTTGTGGTCATTTTGTGTCTGTGTGGCTGTTTCGTGTCTCTTTATGGTAGTTTTGTGTCTCTTTATCGTAATTTTTTGTCTCTTTATGGTTATCTTGTGTCTCTTTGTAGTCATTTTGTGTCATTTTTTTGGTCATTTTGTGTCATTTTTTGGTCATTTTGTGTCTCTTTGTGGTCATTTTGTGTCTCTTTATGGTCATTTTGCGTCTCTGTGGTCATTTTGTGTCTCTTGTGGTCATTTTGTGTCTGTGTGGCTGTTTTGTGTCTCTTTATGGTAGTTTTGTGTCTCTTTATCGTAATTTTTTTGTCTCTTTATGGTTATCTTGTGTCTCTTTGTAGTCATTTTGTGTCATTTTTTTGGTCATTTTGTGTCATTTTTTGGTCATTTTGTGTCATTTTTTGGTCATTTTGTGTCTCTTTGTGGTCATTTTGTGTCTCTTTATGGTCATTTTGCGTCTCTGTGGCTATTTTGTGTCTCTTTGTGGTCATTTTGTGTCTCTTGTGGTCATTTTGTGTCTCTTTGTGATCATTTTGTGTCTCTTTGTGGTCATTTTGTGTCTCTTTGTGGTCATTTTGCATCTCTGTGGCTGTTTTGTGTCTCTTTGTGGTCATTTTGTGTCTTGTGGTCATTTTGTGTCTCTTGTGGTCATTTTGTGTCTCTTTGTGGTCATTTGGTGTCGCTTTGTGGTGTTTTGGTGTCTCTTTGTTGTGTTTTGGTTGCTTTTTGTGGTTGTTTTGTGCCTCTGTGTTAATTTTAAGTTTTTTTTTTTTAGTGTTTCTGTGTCTTTTTGTCACCATTTTACATCTTTTTGTGGTTATTTTGTGTCTCTTTGCAGTGTTTCTGTGTCTTTCTGTTGTCATCTTTTTGCAATTTTGACCATTTTGTGTTTCTTTGTGGTCATTTTGTGTCACTCTGTGGTGTTTTGGTTGCTCTGTGTGGTTGTTTTGCGTCTCTGTGGTGGTTTCATGTTTCTTAAAAAAGTGTGGTTTTGCGTCAATGTAAACTTATTTTGTATTACTTTGTGTCTTTTTTGATTTGTTTTGCGTTTATTTTTTCAGAATTTTGCATTTCTGTCATCGTTTTCTGTGTCTTTGTTCATGTTTCTACGACTTTTGTGGGTGTTGTACTGGCTAATGCTAGTTAGCAGTTATCTCTGGTTTACTCATGTCCAATCCCAGTTGTATTGAACAATCCAGTCCAAGTCCAGGTTATGAAAAAACAAGAATGTATTTATTTACATTGTGTCGCTGATTAATTCACAAAAAAGGCTTTCAAAACAAACACAGGACGGGACACGGTAAGAAAACCGTGTGTCTCCACTGCTAACCTGGCGTTTTTTCCCATAATCTCACGTTCCGGTGAGTCAAGCTGCAGGCTCTTAAAGCTACAGTACCACCAGAAATTAAACATAAAGTGAAGAGTCTGTTCCAGTCCAGAAGATAAACAAATAACCATATTCCATTAGCATCACTCTGAAATAACCATTAAACCAATATGCAAACTTAAGATTCAAAAGTTACAGCAAAAATTATATCTACTGTAAATAACAAACAAATAAAATGAGAAAATCAGCAAACTTATGATTGCCTCATACAGGTGTTTTGTGTGTGTCTTTGGGTTATTTAGTGTCTCCTTTTTGTTATTTTGGAGGCTGGAGCAGGTTGGAGGAAACTAAATGAACCAAATAAAGAAACTGTTGTGAAACTGTGAGCCTCATTACCTGATAATTTACCGTCCGTGCTGGATGTGATTTACATCCTCGTTGTTTTCCGTCTCTGTGTTTAGCTGCTCTCAGATTTACTGCAGTCGTGTTCAGGAAGCGTGTAAACGCCGAGCAGCAGACGTCTCCTGTGGGTGGCCAGCAGCCTCTTCATGTTATGTACGATGGGTATTTTATCAAAGCACACAATAAAACCTGAGAGCTGCTCTAGATGACTAAACAAAGAGCTCCAGATTTAGGATGGAGAGGAGCCTGATGGGGTAATTAGACCTGAGGAGGATCTTTATTTCAGTTTGTTTCACAGCTGGTGCGACTTGTTTCGACACGACAACATCAAAAATGCCTGCGTTGCATTTTAATGTGGAAATTTTGTGTTGGCTGCTATTTTCAGTCGCCTCGAGCTCTTCAGATGCAAACACATGTCGAACACACAGTGGAAATATTGGAAACGCACTTGATTTGTTGTCCAAAGTACAGGAAGCAACAATTTGGAGACTGGTCTGTTTGTTGAGTCACAAATAATTGATTCCATTTAGAGTTTGTGGTGATTTTGCGTTTCACTGACAGGTTCATGTCTCTTTGTGGTGGTTTTAGGTCCATATGTGGTCATTTGGTGTGTCCTTGTGGTCATTTTGTGTCTTTTATTGGTCATTTTATATCTTGTTTTAATTGTCTTGTGTCTCTTTATTTTTGTTTTGTGTTTCTGTGTGGACATTTTGTGCGCATTGGTGACAGCTTCTTGAATGTAAAGATTCACAGCTTTTAAAATGTTGAATATCTTTGGTTCACAGATCAGCTGGTAATGAAAATAATTAATGACACACCTTTAGACGAGCCCTGCAGGGAACATGACATGAAACAGTTTAAGATTAAATATCTACTGGATTGTTATCAATTTTCCTGACAGACTGAAATCTGTTGATGTTAAAACATCATTAAATGTCTGCGGTGTCTCAGATTGTAATTCATGAAGATGCATCAGTGCTGCAGAACCACTAATTACAGAGTTAAACTATATGCTGCAGTGTGAAGCTGTAATGAAGAATCACTGTTGGGGTTTTGGAGAAAACATGTCTGGCTCAATTGCTTCACATCTAATCTAATATGAAGTTTTAATTACGAATATTTGACTTTACCTCACTGCATTAAACCTGTTATGATGTTTGTTTCCAGAGGATGATTAAAATCTTATCTTGACTTCGTTTAACATTACAAATCCTGACTTTTGTGGACTTAACTTATCTTGACTTATCTCTTTGCAGTATATCTTGTCTTATTTTTTGCTTATGTTGAGCTATCTTCACCTGCAATGATATTGACTTATCGCGACCTATCCTAACTTATCGCGACCTATCCTGACTTATTTTGACTTATCCTGACTTATTTTGACTTATCCTGACGTATTTCGACCTATCCTGACTTATCGCGACCTATCCTGACTTATTTTGACCTATCCTGACTTTTTTCAACTTATCCTGACTTATTTTGACTTATCTTGACTTATTTCGACCTATCCTGACTTTTTTCAACTTATCCTGACTTATTTTGACTTAACGTGACCTATCCTGACTTATCGTGACCTATCCTGACTTATTTCGACCTATCCTGACTTATTTCGACCTATCCTGACTTATTTTGACTTATCCTGACTTATCGCGACCTATCCTGACTTATTTTGACCTATCCTGACTTTTTTCAACTTATCCTGACTTATTTTGACTTATCCTGACTTATTTCGACCTATCCTGCCTTATCGCGACCTATCCTGACTTATTTCGACCTATCCTGACTTATTTTGACTTATCGTGACCTATCCTGACTTATCGTGACCTATCCTGACTTATTTTGACCTATCCTGACTTTTTTTCAACTTATCCTGACTTATTTTGACTTATCTTGACTTATTTCGACCTATCCTGACTTTTTTCAACTTATCCTGACTTATTTTGACTTAACGTGACCTATCCTGACTTATCGTGACCTATCCTGACTTATTTTGACCTATCCTGACTTATTTGACCTCTTCTGACCATTCAAAGATCACTTCCTAGTGCCCTTTCAGTGTAGTGTATGTGAAAGTGAAGCTACTGGTGCTCCAGCAGTCTTAGACATTGAAATCGAGTGGATATTTTTTAAAGACATTCTCTTTTTAGTATGAAATTAACTATTAAGTTTAATTGAAATCATAATAAAAAGGTCATTTTGTGTCCATAAGATTGTAACTTCACTAGCTCACCTTGGTTAAGTATCGTTAACTTCACATCAAAGCAATAATTTTGTGGCTCATTAATTACAGAACAGAAAAAAATATGTTAAAATGGAAACATGGACCTGGAAATATGAAAAAAATACACTTCTGTTGCTCAAACTTGTATTATTTCTCATATTTTCTTTTCAATCTGTGGTTTTTAAAGTAAATATTTGAAGTCTTTGCACCTTGAACATGGCGGAGGTGTTGTCTTTTCTTTTGTCTTTTTCGGTAATCCCTAAAAGAAGCAAATATGTAGGGCACAGAATCAGGTTTGTATCTGCAGGCTGAATCAACAGTAGCAGCTTGGCTTCTTTAAACAAACTCCCGGCACTCCTTAGTTTCTGCGTAGCCTCCAGGGCATTTCTCCACTGCGGTTAACTCCCAATTTAATGTGTAATTACAGCTTTTGTCCTGAGTGCGTCTCAAATCCTGACGATTAGACCTGCAGACTGTAACCAGCGAGACATCAAACCTCTCTGTAGAAGCCTGTAAAAGCTGCAGAGAGGCAGCTGTGGGTGTTTTCTAGCCGCTGCCAGTTTTTTAAAGGTGTGATCTGGCATCGAGGGCCGAGAGGATGTTTTGCTTCCCACCATCCCATGTTTCTGAGCGGCCGTATCCGATGGCCAGGTTGTTACCGGTGGAGGGTTTGTTTAGTCAGCTGCAGCGCCGACGGCTTTGAGGAGGTGATGATGGTGGATGTGGTTCGCTGCTGCCACCTGCTCGCCTCTTTAAGATCTAATCAGCAGCCGGCCGCAAATTATGACCGATTGTTGGAGCTCCTGGTAACACTGTGAGTCTGTGCCATGTTTATGTGTGAAACAGGCCGATGATTAGCCAGAACCGAAGCTTCTATCTCATCAATGAAGCTCCTTAAAATATGAAAGTGCTGCTTTTGTTTAGAGAGATGAATCAACCTGAAATTGCACAAGACATGTAGCAACCAACATGCAAAGATAAAAAATTAGTAATTCATATTAAATGAGCAAAAAAACTGCTGAATTTTCAAAGACTCTGCTAGCTATGTTTGAAAGGCATGTTATCTGTTGAAAAAAATGCCAAAATTAAACTGTTTTTTTAGTTTGAAGCTATAAAAACTGAAAGAATTGTTAGATTTTCATCTTTCTGGCGGTCCTTGAACTACTCATCTGTAAAGTGGTGTTTTGTCAGGAAAATGGACCAAATCTAAGCTAAATCATTGTGATATTTCATCACACGTTGCTTTATTTTGCATGTCGTATTTACGTATTTTGACAAAAATAAAGTATTTTATTTTTGTCACACTGTAACAAAGAAGTCATGTTAAAAACTGTGAAAACTTGGCAGAAACTGAAAGGAAAATAATATGCTGGAGGAAAAAAAATAATGGAATACTGTAATGTCCAAAAACCTTTAAGACAAAAAAACCCAAATAAAACAAAAAGTCTGCAAAAAATGGCAAATTTTTTGCAAAATAATGTTTTTTTTAGGTGATTTAATTCAATAAAATGCAATTTTACAGTCACATACTACTTATAAATATATAGATTATATATTTTTTAATGTTTAACATGTACATTATTCCTTTTTTGTGATTTTTCTGGACATTATCTACAATCTAAAATTCAAATCAGAGCTAAAATCAGAAAAAATAACATTTAAAAATGTATTTAACATTTTTAAATTCCAAATATACATACATTTTCTTTCATAAGAGAGCAAATATCTGTAAAATAAGAATTTTTTTTGCTGATTCCAATACAGTAAAAGCTAGTAATCAAACCCTGTAAAAGAACAATTGACCATTTATCAAAACATGGATTATTTACAGGTTTGGCGTGATTTTAAGGTTAACATTAAACACTAGGTTAATGATTATTTTATGTGATTTTCCAAGCTGTTTTCTATAATTTAACTAAACAAGGATAACCTGTAACATAACAGTAAATAGTTCACAATAAATCTGTTAAATTTGATCTTATAAGTTATTATTTTATACTTATTAGGGAGATCATTTGTGATGAATTTAAAATATTTTCTCTTTTGGTCACCAGTCCTTTATGTTTTTAACCCAAAGTCAAGTCACATGAAAGTAAAACGATCAGGCAAATGATCTTGTTTTGACCAAAACCACTTGTTTGGAAGCTAAAAGACGTTTACACGATCAGGCAGCTGAACTCGAGCTCCTGATATTCGACGCTGGAGGGATCGACGTGTGAAACGATGCAGCTCTTCTTTACCTGAGAGGTGTCGAAAGTAGAACTCAGGTATGCAGCAGGTCAAGTGTTCAAGAAGGCAGCGCTGTCAGCAGCTTTCAGTAGAATGAGAGGAGCCTGATGGATGAAGAAGGAGCAGCTTTTCTCCCAGAGTCCAATCATTTTAGTGCACTTAAATAAATTAATTTAGGACAATTTTAATTCTTTTAGGTTTCTAAATTGAAGCCTCTGTACTCCAAAACCTGCTAAACTGTCTAAATTAAACCATTTATCACCTGGAAAAACATAAAGAATGATCAGATTATCAGCTTTCTGACAGTCCTTGAACTCATCAAGAAAATGACCCTAATAATGTAAAAAAAAAGCAAAAATAAACCGTTTACTCGAACAGGTTTCTGTAAAAAACTAAAAATTCTTTACTTCTCATTGCATCCGTTAAGATATTAGTTACTCAGCTACGACCAACAGTCACATGATGAAAATTCAGAAACTTCTAGGCTGAACTGCATGCAGTGTTGACACAACTCAGACGAGTGTAGAAACAAGTAAAGAAAATGCAAATGATTAAATATCTGTTGCATGTAGAGAAGCTATTTATTTGTGTAGTGTTCATAACAGATGTGGAAACTAAAAAAAAGATTTCACATGTTAATTCCATGTATTTTTGGAGTTTTTTTTCAGTTTTTGTAAAATAAGTAATCAAAGAAATGTAATTGTTGCTTTTTCGTTTTGAATATTTCTGTTATTCTAATCGTGTCATTCTGCATTACACGCATTTCTGAGTTCTCTCTACTTCTAGTCATGGTTATGATCTTTCCATAGAGGTGCAGGACTTTATATTGCTGTTAAATCTGAGTGCACAGTGAGAAAAAAATGTGCAAGAAAACGCCCAAAACCTGCTGCTTGGAGTTTGGAGGGTTAATTGATTATGTTACAAATTGACGTTTTACTGCTTGCTCACTTTAAATGTGCAGTAAATGACTCTCAACAACTTCAAAAACAGCTTGACAGACCTTGATTAAGAAGGCTTAATTCTGATAAACAAATATAGTATAGCATATTAGTTATTTTTTGCAAGGAGTGGAAACCGTCTAGCAGCTTCTGAGTCAGAAAACGCTTCAGGTTTTGCAACAAAAGAGTCGAGCTTGGTCTCCACGCTCACAGAGGAGCTTTTTGTTCACGTCAACTGAAGCTTCATTCGCCTCATTTCCAGCCGTAAAAAGTTTAGTGGCGTCCGCACAGTGAAGCCTCTCAGTGTTTCTATCCTTGACTGTCAGCGTGAATCATTTCCACCGCGGTGGTCGAGCAGCAGCAGCTCTTCATTCACGCAGAGGTTCGTCCTCGCTTTGTTCCACTGACATTAACGGCTCAACTTCTGGTTGTTTTTCTGGATTCCAGCTTCAGGAAAAAACACCCTCGTGATGTCATGTTTTAACAAATAAATCAGTACTAACTCCTGTGTGGATCATGTGACTAAAACAGACAGAAAAGAAAGCATGGAATCCTAAAAGCTGGTTTTTGGCAGTAAAATGTCACAGCTATTGATGTAAGAACTGAAGTGATTTTGGTTATCAAGAAAACCATGGAAAATATCTCGATATCAGCTCTTAAGTTAAACTCTTATGAGCTATTTTTGTTGTTATCATTATATTTGTCCAAACAAATGCATCTTTAGTTGTATCAGACATTAAACTTAACAAGAAATTGAAGAAAACAAAGGTGGTCTAATCATTTTTTCCATGACTGTATGTTAAATTTGTTGCACTATTTGCCAGTTCATTAGGGCTGCAACTAACGACGCGTCGACGAGTCGTCTGAGCGCGAGACGTCATCAAAAGCGGAAGTGAGCGCGCAATGCAACAGAAATAACCTTCCGACCGGAGCGCGGAACACGGACGGACGTCGGCGTGTATTATGTATTGTGTGCATGACGTTGTGCATGTATCATGTATGCACGATGCAGCGCGGACGTCTGCGTTTAGATACAGCTGTATAGTAAACGCTGACATCCATGTTTACGATATAACGCGGACATCCTCGCTGCATCGTGCATACATAATACCATAGATATATACAAACGCCGACGTCCGTCCGTGTTCCGCGCTCCGGTTGGAAGGTTATTTCTGTTGCATTGCGCTCTCACTTCCGCTTTTGATGACGTATCGTGCTCAGACAGGCGTAAACTAACCGTGACGTCACCCGTTGTTTTCAACGGCGAGAAAATGAAGCCCGGATTTTGCTACTTCCTGGTCGCCGTTTTGGATTTTTTGGAGCCAGTGACGTAAAAAGCGTCATCAAACAGACTGGACCGGAGAGCAACTAGGGGCAGGATTGGCTGAGAACTCTCTTATCCCGCCCACGTTTTACCGCAGAGGCTTCTGTTGCTGTCTATCAAGTATAGCCACGCCCACTGGCTCCGCCAACTTTAATGATTTATTTAAAATTCAGTATTGATTTATTTTAAGATCGGCCACCTGATCTCTCATTTTGACCATGAAAACTAACGGTAAAAAATCCTGAGCTGTAGAAGATCAGTCTATCAAATTTTATTTTTTCCAAAAATGAATTGGGGTCTATGGAGAAAAAGCTTTTTGGAGCCAGCCCTAGCGGACGGCGTGATATTGCAAGTTTTTGACACTTCCGGGTTTGCTTCAATTCTGGAGCCAGATGCTACGTCCATTATATATACAGTCTATGTGCTCAGACGACTCGTCGGCGCGTCGTTAGTTGCAGCCCTAAAGTTCATAGAGTTAATAATGCTCTGTTTGAGTTAAAATGTAGTTTTTCCACACAAAAAGTTCAGTAACTTGCAAAAAAACCTTTCAAATTCTGTCTGTTTCGTCTTCATTTGACTCTAAATGTTGATGCATCGGTTTCTATTGTGTGTTTGGAGATTAGAGGGTTAAAAATACTCGAGTAAATGTACTCAGTTACACTGAAACTTGCTGTAGGAAGATGAACGTTTCTGTGCTTTTTGGACTTTCTCTTTGCTCCACTCAGGAATTTAAAGCTGCAGCTCGGAGGCCTCAGAACTCAACCTGACAGGTGAATCTGCTCCAAGGTTTCCCTTTCTACCTTTGATCTGCTTTGAAAGCTCCATAATTGGGTTTAATTTTCTGCAGTCAGTCACTTCACGAGGCGTCGGCCACCGTTTCTGGAACAACACGACTCATTTATTTATTCTGAGCTGCTCGGTTTATACAACAAACGTTCATTGACACCAACAACCGGACGACTGTCTCGAAGCTCCCGCTGCTTCCTGGGTGAAACTCCGAGCCGTTGTCTGGAAATTCCTTCGCTTTTGTCGGAGCTTCTTGGACGAGGAGGAAGACGAGGGCTTGTCATGGTGTTGATTTCTGCTGAGCCGCTGCCAAAGACGCCCTGCGGGGAAACTTTCCTTTATTTTGCTCCTTTGGCTTTCAGGAATTCCAGTTATTTGATATCTGTAAAGTACAGCAGCCTCCATTCTAAGCTGTCTACACACTGTAAAAAATTAATGCAAATTTAACTAGAAGTTCTTGGAAAATGTGCAGATATTTTACAAATGTTCTGTGAAATTTCAGATGATATATGATAATTTGCTTGTTATTTTGCTGATATTTGCTGTTATTTGAATGAAAAATGTTATTTCGATGACTGAAAAATGGTAAATAATTGTAATTTAACTTCTAATTTAACTATAAATCCTAAATAATAATCATAATGATGATAGATTTTAGTGTCTACAGTGAACTTTGAAAACTAAATTTTGTCACTTTTTTTGACCAAAACTGAGGTTTGAAGCTTTTTCTAAACAGGATTTTGCAATTTTTCTGATATATTTGATGTTATTTGAAAGAACAATTATGTTTTTCAATGACTGAAAAATGGTAAATAATTTAAAATTTACTCCTAAGTTGTCTCTGCTTCTTGACGCAGACAGTTTCTAGTGCATAAAGTAGTTTTTTGAGGTCTTTATAAACAGATTTTTGTGGCTTTGTTGTGCTTATATGACTGTTTGTGATATGCAAATTCATTTGACTTTTTCTATCAGGGCTTGGTGATTTCCAACTTATTTCCAATCCCTTTTATGTCATTTATCTCTCCATATTCACAGAAAGACACTGTGTTGCTGAATGTTTGCAGTCTGAATGCACAGAGGTTGTATTTTTCGTGCTTCTTTTGTACTTTTCAGGCATTTTTTTGTCGTTATTGATGCCCCGGTTTCCAGTTTTTGTCTTTTTTTCACATCAAATTTCAACATTTTTTCCCCTAAAAAGCAGGAGAATTTAATATTTTCAGCCTAGCTTTATCAGTTTTTCTCTCTCATTTCATCTCTGAGCTTCAAAAAGTTATGTGCAGCTGCAAGAAGACTCCTCTATCAGAATGTTCAGCAGCTTTTAAGGCCCTTTTGAATTTACTTCTTCGAAAAAAAGCAAAAGAAGTCAATTATCGTTCATATTTTGGGTACTAATTGTTCTCTATTGGTTCTCTTCTTTCATATTAGGGCTGAAAGCAGTGATAAGTACAGCCGCTCAGTGGATTTAAATCCTGTAGCGTTGTGCTGCTGCCATCTGCTGGTTCGTTTAATTATTACAGGAGATAAAACGTGACGGATGAGGCCTCTAATGGAACCAGATTCTCCATGTTTGTCCCTCACTGCTGCACTTAGGATGTTTCCTGCACCTTGAGTAAAGTTTTTATGGCTGAAAATGTCTGAAACAAACTGCGGCGTCAGCTTTTCCTGAGGGGAGTTTGACTTTTTTTTGTCAGAGAGATAATTTTTCAACATTTGAACTTCTTAAATATCACATTTGATTGTTCCTTGTGTTGAAAAACGAGCCACAAATGAGGTTGTGCTGCAAACAGCCGGTCCTTTAATGCACTCGTCTGCATTCGCTTCACAAAAAGATTGTAAGAAGATAAATATTTAGTTGTTTGCAATAAATTAGAGAAAGTATTATTACTGTTTTGCTTTGCACATTTCTGGCTGCTGTAAAAATGCTTTCTGCACAGTGATACGAGGGATATTTAACCATAGAGTTAGTATTAAATTGATTATTATTATTAATAAAATAATATTTTAAAATCTGTCATAAAAATCACTAAAAATCTGCCACAAGGATTCCAGAAAAAAACATTAAAAATACTGGAATAGTGTAATAATAAAAACAATGAAAATAACAGGAAATGTCTCTACAATAATTATATTTTTGGCTAATTAAATGCAATAAATCGAATTTTACAGTCACACATTGTCAAACAAAAAATTATTATTAACTATTATAATAATTTTCAAAAGTACAGATTTCAAAAATATTTTTTCTTTAACATGTAAATTAGTACTTTTTCTATGGTTTTACTAGTTATTTGTAATTTAACAAAACGGAAAATTAACGGTAAATGGTCAAAAATGACATCTTAAAACCTGTTTAAGAAAAGCTAGTATCCTTACTTCTTAAGTTCAGTGCTGTTGCTATATAAAATTAATGAATTTATATCGGTTTTCTTGTCCAAATTGTTGTTTTATTGGATTAAATCTCCATATTTTGGCTCGTTTTGGTCTTTCCAGCTGCCGCACAGTTCGGCCTCCCTTTGGCTCCGTCTTGTTGGTTCTTCCGTCTTTTGTGGAATAAATCTGAAACTCTGGGATTTCTCAGCCTCAGCAGCTTCACTGAGTCTCTGTTTAATCGCTGTATCGTGTTTCCGTCGCAGCGTTCTGGTTTCCCACAGTTCAGATGTTTGCTGAGGAAACACACCTGCTCATGTGTCGACTACAGCTGCTGGATAGTAGCTGCTGCTGTTTTGTTGGGTTTTTTTTGGTGCTTTTTCTGCTGTATGTTTTGGGGCCAACATTTTATCAACACCTAATATCCAGCAGATTATCAAGTCGAGGAAAATATCGGTCTACTGCAGCTCCAGGAACTGAGGTAGAGGCATGAAATTTGTAAAGACCCTCCAAACTAAGAGCAGTTTCTGGTTTTTTTTTTGTTGCTCCCGGCACATTTTTCCTCGACTTTACCCATTTTTTCCTTTTGGTTAACATTTAAATCTGATGTAACTCCTTTGGCGGCCACTCGAGGGCAGCAGTAATTATTCTTCTTGCTCTGGTTTTGGTCTCCACCAGCTCTTTAGCTGCTGAATATGCCACCGTATTGTTTCCACAGCAGTGTAGAGAGGGTTTTTAGAGTTTTTTTTTAGGACTGCATAATTGCTATGGGTTGGCACTAAAAGAAAAATTAAATTCAAATTCAAGTAATCTAATGAAAATGGCCGGATAACTACATTTTCAATGAAAAAAAAAGTTTTTTCATTCAAAATCATGTCAACAAACTGACATTTAAAGGGTCAAAATCTTGAACATTTATAAATATTAATAATATAATTTGGATCAAAACTGATGTAGATTAAAGTAAACAAGTCATTTAAAGTGAAGAAAAAAATTAATATGTAACTTGTTTGACATTTTTGATGTGGAGATTTTTGTCTTTAAGGTCCTGATTGTAACTTTTTTAATGATACTCATGCATTAAACATAATAATGCACCAGAATTAATGTTATAAATCACTGACAAATGCCAGATTGTCTTTTTTTTTTTTTAATTAAACCAACAGTGGCATAAAGAAGCTGGCATTAATCGGATTAAAATCCTGAAATTGTTGTCAGAGCTAGTAATTTAAAGTCAAATATAGCATTAATATGTAACATTTTTTGGCGATATTTTCAACATTTTTCTCTTTCAGGCCTCACTGTAGCTTCTCCTTTCATTTCCATGCAGCAGGATGCCTTGTGCTTCTGATTTGGTTGCATTCAGAGCTCACAGTGACAACAGGGGCTTTCTGGTTCTCGTTCTGGTTCCTACGGTGTCGTATGAATGCACAGATGATGGCGACCAGGCAGCGTGGGTGTGGGAGGTCTGAGGGCTGGAATGCAGAGCAGCTGGAGGGGTCTGGATGATGGGGGCACTCCGGGCCGAGCAGAGGATCCCTGAGAACCTGGAAGCGGGACATTTTCCGAGGATTTTCTGCGATGAGGCAATGGCGTCGGTCCCTCGGGAAGGCGGCTTAAGACATGGAGCCGATCCGACACGCCGCCTCCTCCTCAGCTGCTGCTTCCAGCTGCGTTTCATCACATCACAAACCAACCCGAGCTGCACAGAGCTGACTCTGTGGTGGTTGTGGTTATCTGGGAGAGAATAAATCAGGCTGATAAACACACCGAGCTGTCAGAGTCGTGTAACCGAGCTCCACGTTTGTTTGTTGTTTCCAGTAACAGCTGAAGTGCTGCAGGTCATCTTCATTGAGTTCTCAGAGTGTCGTCTGATTTGTCAGCCGCTGTGTTCGTTTTTCCACAAGTTTCCTGAAGTTTCTGGCCGAGAGAAACAATTTAAACCACCTTCATTTGTACATTTTGCAGTATGTTTACATTAGAAACCATTTAGAAAGCAACTGCAGATGTTCAACATGCAGATAATTCAGTTTAACATGATATGTTTTTGTCTTTAAGGTCCTGAGTGTAACTTTTCTTAAATGTTACACTGCATATTACACAATAATGCATCAGATTTAAAGTTATTAATCACTGATAAATACCAGATTGTGATAATCAAAAAAGGAATTTTCCACTTAGCACCTACGACATGGACAAAAAAATTAAAAAATCTTTTTTTTTTCCACCCAAAATCATGTAAACAAACTGGCAATTGATGCAGGATGGCACAGTTCAAAAGACAGCAATTACAGAAAATAACATTATAAATAGATTTTTTTTCAGTTTTTGATTATTCACTTCACAAAAATAACAAACATGGAATCAACATGTAATTCTTTACTAATACTGGAGATAAAATGTTGGCTCTACATACTATGGAAATTTTACTCTACATTTTTAATTATACAGTGCTTGTTTTCTATCTGCTCTGTATCAACACATCCTGCAGTTTAACTGAAAACTCCTTGGATTTCTGCCACGTGATAGCAGGTCACAGCTGAGTCACTAAGAGCTCCACAGTTGCAACAAAGAGTGCAGGATTTTTTGTTTTTGCAGAATTTCATTGGCTCAAGTAGTTTATTTTTAGAATTTTTTCCCCCATTATTTCCGGAGCTGGCAACACATGCAGACACTTGAAGATGTGCTGCATGTGTTGAGTCCAGTTTTTGTGAAGTAAATAAACCAAAAAATTAAACTGTGTTATAATGACAAGATATTTCTGAGTTCTCTTTCGTTCTGGTCATGGTTGTTCTGTTTCTAGAGAGGTGTAGGACTTTACGTTGCTGCGAAAATGAACCCATGGTGAGGAAATATGTGAGAGGAGCAAAAGAAAAGAGCTCAGAGTGAAGCTGCACATAAGAAGAAATGTGAAAAAACAAACATTGAGCTTGTAACTTTTGCATTTATGTTATTGCACAGATTCAGCAGCTTCAGAGGTTTTATGCTAAGCTACGTTAACAGGAGCAGCTACACCAGATTCAATGCAAAATTCTGCACAAAAAACTGCACAATGACTCTCTGAAGCTAAAAAAACTGCACTAAACTTGTTGCTGTTCTGTAAATAGTTTCTGAGCTTCACTTATATCTGGTTACTAATCTACATTATGGTATAGATTAGTAGAAACTCCAGGTCGTGCTGAGCAGGGTGTGTCTGAGCGGTACCAGGAATGCTGCAGGATCAGGGCTCAGGGGAGCTGCTTGTTGAGCCACACATGGGAGGAGTTTTTTTTTTTTTTGGGCAACTGTGAGGAACCAATGACTTCAGTCAGCATGCAGCGAGCCTCCCTCCTCCCTTTACTGAGGGATGCAGCAGCTCTGAGGGAGGGTCTCCAGGCTGCTTTTATCAATCTGCTTCCACTCGGTGTGGCTCGGATTCGACCGGCTGGCGAGCAGGTGGAGAAACGGGAACATGAGGAGGATCCAGATGGTGCTGCTGCTGCTCCTCTGGGCTGGCAGTGTCCAGGCCTGGTTCTGGAACAGTGGTCCAGACACCACAACAGAGACCCCCACAGAGATGACGGAGGCAACGACAGGGACGATGACTGGGACAGCAGGTGTTACTGGAACAGCACCTGTTAATGCAACAGCGGGTGTTACCGGGACAACAGGCATCACCGGGACAACAAGTGTGGCCGGGACAGCAGGTGTTACTGGGACAACAGACATCACCGGGACAAGCGTGGCCGGGACAGCAGGTGTTACTGGGACAACAGACATCACCGGGACAACAAGTGTGGCCGGGACAGCAGGTGTCACCGGGACAACAGACATCACCGGGACAACAAGTGTGGCCGGGACAGCAGGTGTTACTGGGACAACAGACATCACCGGGACAAGCGTGGCCGGGACAGCAGGTGTTACTGGGACAACAGACATCACCGGGACAAGCGTGGCCGGGACAGCAGGTGTTACTGGGACAACAGACATCACCGGGACTACAAGTGTGGCCGGGACAGCAGGTGTCACCGGGACAACAGGCATCACCGGCACAGCGGGTGTCACCGGGACAACAGGCATCACCGGGACAGCGGGTGTCATCGGGACAACAGGCATCACCAGAACAGCAGGTGTCACCGGGACAGCAGGTGTTACCGGGACAACAGGCATCACCGGGACAACAAGTGTGGCCGGGACAGCAGGTGTTACCGGGACAACAGGCATCACCGGGACAACAAGTGTGGCCGGGACAGCAGGTGTTACCAGGACAACAGGCATCACCGGGACAACAAGTGTGGCTGGGACAGCAGGTGTGGCCAGGACAACAGGTGTCGCCACGACAACTGGCAGCGGTGCAAAGCAGACGGAGG
This sequence comes from Acanthochromis polyacanthus, assembly GCF_021347895.1. NCBI lineage: Eukaryota > Metazoa > Chordata > Actinopteri > Pomacentridae > Acanthochromis > Acanthochromis polyacanthus. The sequence goes on along the minus strand of NC_067134.1, from coordinate 19,575,513 downwards.
AAGCGGAGGACGACGATGACAATTTGTCCGGAGTCGGGGAGGAAATAATCAACGTGGCGACGGGAATCCGTAAGTTAGTGGAGGCGTGGGACGCGACCCCGACCACCTGGACTACTAACGGGAGCCTGACCGAGCAGCCAGAGGGTGCTAACACTAGCACCACAGGCAGGTTGCCAGGGCAACGGGTGGAGGAGGGCTCGGGGTCGGGGGATGGATCTGGGTCTGATGTAGTCACTGGTAAAGTTTGTCTCCCGGTGCCCTCCGATTGGCCCGTTTGCAAGCAGCCAAAGTTGTTCTCGCTGCCCAACTTTTTCAACCACACCTCTGTGGAACAGGTGGGGGCGGGGCTGTTGGAATGGGCGTGGCTAACAAGGGCACGGTGCCACCACAGCGCCGAATGGTTCCTCTGCCTGCTGATGGCGCCATGGTGCCCATCTGCCACCGCCCGCCTGCCCTGCCGCAGCTTCTGCCACGTGCTGCAGGACAGCTGCTGGGCGTCGCTGGACGGCGGCCAACTCCCAGTGGAGTGTGACCGCCTGCCGGAGAGTCCGGCGTGCGTTTCCGTTAGTAACTGCAAAGGTAACCCCGGCGGGTTAGAATGTATCCGGTGATACATTTTGAATCCGGTCACTTGCCGTCGTTTTTCCTTGTTGGTCTGTGTGTTTGTTCTGGTGTCGCAGCACGTCATCGCTGTTGTTGATGTCTTTGAACGTCAGAATTAAAATTTGCATATTTTTAACGCGTACTTTACATGAATTAAAACCAAATTAAATCCATTTAAATCATACCTGGCCACGAGTGGTACAGAAAATCAACCTGCAGGGACTTGAGTTGACCCTCTAAAGCTGGTCGTATTTTGTTATTTACAGAACAGCAACAAGTTTTTTTGCAGTTTTTTTATCTTCAGAGAGGCATTGTGCACTTTTTCCGTGCAAAGTTTTCCATGGACCCTGGTGTAGCTGTTGTTACTAAGCTGTTAGCTTAGCATAGAACCTCTATAAACTTAGAAATATCTAATTTGAGGAATGTGACGGTTAGAATGACATAAATCCTAAAAAAAAAAAAAAAAAAAACAGAAGTTAAATTTCTGTAATTATTTACAAAGTTTTGAAAAAAATCAAATCATTGCATATAACATTTTTAAATAATGTAAAATAAAGATAATTTTAGTCCATTTTCTGGACTTATCATGGACTGTCACAAAAGTTGAAAATGTAATTGGAAAAATATCTAATTTTGTCATAATAAAAGGTAAAATAGAACACGTCTTCCAAACCCAATGGTAGGTTTCATAGTTCAGAGGGTTAAAATATAAGAGTACAAAAATGATACAATTAGATGTCTTTCTCTGTCTTAAAACTGGTCAGAACATCAAAGTATTGGATTTACTATAACATAAGGCGGCAAATTCTCAAAAGTTAGTCTGGAGGCATCAAACTGTAGCATTTTTTTTGCTAGAAAATGATGTAAAATACACAGTTTTCGTCCATACCTTCCTTTTTCTTGTCAAAACTGCCTACATTACCCACAATGCAACTCCACCATCAACAGTTTTCTCTGCAGAGGTCTTCTTTTCCACTCCTAGCCTTGTCATCTTCACACAACTGACTTCATGAATGCACCAGTTCTCTCTGAGACCCAGAAACAGTTTTGTTGTTGTCAAAGCTGAACGTTTGTTGCACTTGTAGGATTTTGGTGTGTTTCAAGTCTCTGCAGGTCGATTTTCCAAACCCTCAGCGTGCCTGGAAGACGGTTGTTGTCGATGTAAAGTACAAATAATCCACAATTAATGAGTTACATGCAAAAACACTGGTGTTGTCACTGTTGTGGTGTCATTTTGTGTCACGCATGACACCTGAGCTCACGTCAGCGGGCAGCATGCCGTGTGGTTGTCTTGTCATGTGCAGAAGTGCATCCACAAAAAGCTCAGTTTTTGTGTGATGAGTCAGTAATGGTCAGCAATGCTCTTTTTGATGTAACTGCAGCATTTTTATTGCATCAAATTTAATGAGAAAATGATTGCATTAGCCTCACATTCATCAAACACAAGGTCCATTTATGTTAAAAAAAAAAAAGAAGAAGGAAATGCATATGATATATACAGTTTTCCCTTGAGTATAAACTGTGAGGACAGAAAGTTTTCCAGAAGTCCTCGTCCAGCTTTTTTACTGGCTTCATAAATTTACCGGCAGCTGTATGGGCTCGTTTCTTTCAGGGGTTAACAGGATGAACTCTGCTTCATAAAACCACATTATCATGTGTTTTCCCACAGGAATATTTAATGTCGATGTTCCAGGTTTAACCCTCTGAACCCTGAGCAGTTTGTCGATGTTTTTTGTCACTGTGGACGCACTTTTCACCACAGAGAAGGAGAGAGGACTCAGAAATAGGCAGTTTAAGACAGTTAGAATGACAGAAATCCTATAGAAATTCCGTATTACTATTGTTGTGGATACACAGCCTGCAGTTCTGCCGAAAAGTCCCTGAATTTTTGTCACGTGACTGTTTTTCACAGCTGAGTTATGAACAGTTTTTCAGTTATAATAAGCACTGCAAAATTTTTTGTTTTCTGCAGAATCTGATTAGATGAAACTGTTTATCTTTGGAGAATTTTTAAATGAGGCACGTCAAATAATGGGATTTTTGTGCTTGGATTTGGTTCAAAATCACACGATTAGTTTCAGAACTCTCAAAAAGTTAAAAATCTAATTAATTTTTTCAGTTTTTACAGCTTCTGATTCTAGTAATTGCTGTATTTAGGCAATTTACATAAAAACATAATCAGTTTAAGACAACAGATGTCCTGAAGCAGACACCATGTGCAGGATGTTTTGTTTTTTGTTTTTCTTCCCTTCCCTCTTTGCAGACTTTACTTTTTGCATGAGTCATAATCAGTTAAACTGGCTTTTAAAGCAGACACTTTATTCGGTTGCTGCACTGGCTGAGTCACAGAGTTGCTGTGTTGATCATTAGTGTGTTTTACTGGGTGTGAATTTCCAAACACCTGCATGGAAAAAGGGCACCTTTAGGGTCTCGTAGCCTAATTATGCTCAGACAGATGTGCACTTCGACAACAGCTCCCATCACGTCCCACTCTTGCATGCCGGTCACACGTTCCCATCCTCGGTGATCTCTCTGTCGTCACGTTTCAGGATTCCTGATCAGCTGTGTGGATTTATGGAGTGATGGAGGGAAACAATCGGCCCGTCTGTGGAGGGAAGATGTGGATGGCATTTGTGATAGCGGCAGTGGGTGGGAAAGTGGTCTGAGAAAGAGGGCGGCGACTTGTGCGACTCGGTAACAACGGGGCCTTGTGGCTCGAAGGAGACGGGGCGGCTCAAAGGCTCTGCCAGAGGTCGGAGGTCATGGTTGGGCCTCCCCGTCTCAAAGCAGCAGCTCTGGATGGGAGGTGATCAAGCATCCGAAGATGAGCAGAGACAGAGCGAGGCCTTTATGTGGGCAGGGAATTACCCACTGGTTAACTCAAAGTGCTGCTCTGCAAAGCAGTTCTTTAGGCTTTTTTTAGTGTCTGAAATGAAGCCTGAAATTGTCTTGTTTTTCAGTTGAGATTAAAGTGCTTGAGATAATAGCAAAAATCTGCAATATTGGACAAGCAGATTAACCCTCGTGTTGTCTTCGGGTCAAAAATGACCCAGCCACTATGTTTAATAGCATAGAAAAAAACATAAATGACCTTGTTTTAACTTGAAATTCAATGACTTTTCCATGCTGTATACTGTACACTTCCATTTTACAGTTTACACTAATCTGTTCCTTTATTTCTGACCTTCCCTGAAAGTTTCATCCAAATCCGTTAGCCCGTTTTACTAAAATGTAAATGTGCCAAACATCTGTTTTTCAGGGAACTTGTTTCTCTCTGACTTGAGATGTTATGCTAAGCTAACTAGCAGCAGGCTCCAGCTCCATATTTACAAGCTATTTCAAGCTAAAACAACTCCTTTTATAAGCAGTAAAAGGATAAAATGTGGGCAAAAGATCAAGACAGCAGGAAACAAGACAGGTTACACATGAAATTGTGTTTTCAAGCACTTCTTAAGAAGGTCCAGCACCTGTTTTACTTTTCAGAACTTTTCTGAGCAGCATTTTGGAGTTGAGAACGGTCCTGATGCTCTAAGAAAATCTACATGGACTCAGATAAATCTGCAGTCTGATCCACCATCAGTCAGCATCAATTAGCTGTCAGCTCTCCGCTCATTCAAACATGGATTACAGGCTAACGGAGGGATCAGAGCAGAAGGTGTCGCAGCTGCGTCGCCGCTGTTTGAAGCGTTAACTGATGCCTTTTAGCTCCGATCAGTCCCAGGAGAGTAAAACTAGAGCTCAGTCAACAGGTGGTGTTTGAAGAAGCAGCGTATCACTCAACATTACTACACTGATTACGTTTCCAAACAAGGCCTGCAGCAGAGCAAATTAAGCTCCAGTTGACTCATGTTTTGATAGCGGAGTAATGTTGTCCTGCAGGCTGAGATCACTCGCATGGAATATATGTTTATATTAGTGGCTTTAGCAGATAATTTCACTTTAGGTCAACCAGAGGACAACAAGAGTGAAATTCACATTTAAAGCAGTAATATTTTTTTATCTTCTGTCACATTTTTCTTCATTGTGGGTTCATTTTTCACAGCGATATAAAGTCTTACACCTCAGTGGAAACACAACTCTCATGGCTAGAGGAAGACAAAACCAAAAAAAATGTCTTCTGTGCAGTGTGACACAGACTGACAGAAATCATTATAAAAAAACTAACAAAAGGGGAAAGGAAAGTTGAATTTTCTTTACATTTAAATTAAATTATTAAATTAAATTATTATTATTAAATTATGTAAATTATTCTACACAAAAAATGCAAAAAAATGAAATCGACAAGTACAGGAATTTTCCAAGAATCCATGTGTTACCAACACTGGGGAAAAAAATTCCACATACTATAATTATTTAACTTTTTACATTTTAAATATGTCACCATAAAGGCGACTGTTGGTTACAGTTGAATCATTAGTAGTTTGCTGGTTGTGTGAAGAGGACAGCATTTTTTTATTTTTTGCAGAATTTGATTAGAAGAAATGGTTTATTTGGGGGGAATTTTTAAATCGAGGCATGGAGAATAAAGTGATTAAAAGTCACGATTTTGGGTTTAGATTTGGTTAATTTTCCTGATGGAACCACATGGCACAAAATCAGTGGTTTAAGGACAGTCAGGAAGCTTAAAATGTCTGGATTTTTTCTGTTTTTACAGTTTGTGGCTCTGATAAAGAGTGAAAATTTGGTGATTTTTCAAAAAAAAAAAAAAAAGATAACATGCTTTTTAAACTGACTTAATGTAGGAATAAACTAATTTCTTGAGTTGTTCTAGTTTTTACATCAGTTGGAATCCAACTTTTTGCAGCGATAAAGTTCAACCTTTTGCAGGTTTTACAAGAAAATGTAACTTTTTCCTCCCTCTCTGTGTCGTCTCCAGGGAGGACGGAGGCACTCTGCCCTCCCAAACCTCTGGAGGAGTCCATTAGGTCCACAAATGACATTTCAGCATGTTTTAACTGGCACGTTTCTGTGCTGCATCCTATTAGAGTCCCTCATGATCCACTTTCCCATGGATATCTGACACGCATTTCCTTCCTCCATCTGTCTGCCCTTCTTCACACAGCAGAACAGGCATTGGATTTCTCTGGAGTTGCATGTTGGAAAATGAAACATCGTGCATCCAGTGTTCCTCTGTAACAAAAGATGTGAGATCACCGCTGTTTGCCGATGCCCACAGGGCTGTGAATCATCGCTGTGACCCTGTTAACTGGAGAATATGAGTCAGAAATTAACTTTCCACAGTCTGTGTCAGCAGCAGAAGAAGCCTCAGCGGTGTTTTATCTACTTATTCATCATTCATTATTATGCAGATTAAAATTTGCTTTAATTTCAAAACACATCAAACACCCAGAACATCTATTTTGTTAATTTAGCTTCTTGACATCATCGGTGTGCATCTTCTTGAAGTCATTTATTGCAAAAGTTGAAACAGTTTTGCATAATTTCACGCATCTAATTTAATCAAAGTGGGCGGAGTTTAGCTGCAAAAAAGTGATGTCACATATGAATCAGAATGAAGCAATGTTTTAATCACAATTTTCTTCTGTTGTCAATCAAATATGATTTTTAAAACATTTAATTAACATAATTCAATGCAATACAACAATAATTAAGAATAAAACTCCAAATCTGGGCACATAGAGCGGCTAATCCAAGGAAAAATATACAGAGATGGAAATAAACAATTTAAACGTGTAAATTAAATACCTAATACGATGAGTTTTGCACCTAAAAAAAGACAAACGTCTTCATGTAAAACTGAGTCAGTCATTAATTTAATCCATTTCGCAAAATAACTTTCTGATATGTGTATTTTATTTACAGTACATGTTTCATAGACGCTTTCCTGGTTAATAAATGTCTCCATTGGTTTGTTAATGTTTGTTTTATTAGAAGTCCTTGAATTTTTGTCGCTTTACTGTTTATCACAACTGAGTCACTGATGGCTGCATAGTTGCTTCATGGAGAACAGAATTTTTTGGTTTTTGCAGAATCTGATTACCAAAAAGGGTTCAATTTTGGTGAATTTTTTTAATTTTTAAGTGATTTCTGATGAAATACTGCAATTGTAAGCTTAGATTTGGCTAATTTTACCAACTGAACCGCACGTCTTCTTCCTGTTTTTACAATTTCTGACTAATAATTTGGGACACTTTTGATTTGAGGGTTCAGAGGGTTACAGCAAGCCTGATAAGATACAAAAATGATCTTTGAATAATAGTAGGTTGCTTAATATGTGTATTTTAGGACATCAACATGAGATACCCTCAGAATTACAAGACTAAGGACAGATTATTTATGCAGAAAAGTAGCTCTCTAAGTCATTATGTCTGTTGTTATGTACAAAATATGTCTTGCTTTGTTATTTTATTTCATTTAGATGCCAGGAAAGGTAAAATTAGGCAGAAATGTGCTGTGAGAAGAAGTCAACATGGTGGTTTTGTGGAGCAGAAATGTCCCCTGGTGCCACAGGAACAGCATCAGTTAATGACTCAGACTGAGATCTCAGCTCTGATAGAGAAATTAAAAAAGTGTGTGTAATTGTTACACGATGCTCCTTCGACCACAACTTTAGCGGTTTGTTGGCAGACGTTGTTCTTGTTCGTGGGAGGCTTTGCTGCGACTGGCCGAAGGCTCCGGTTGGTGGGAGATCTGTGGTCTGAGTGGACAGTTTCCAGATGTGAGAGTGCATTAAAGCACGGCTTGAAAACATCTTTGATTAAAAAATTTCACGTCGGGGCAGAGGACAAGTCTACCTATTTGTCATGCTGAAGCTCCGCTGTGACCCACGTGATTGGTGCAACAGCTGCAGCAGCTGTGTCGCAGCGAGATGAACCGATGGCAGGTGCCCTCAGTGGGAAGCCGACCACCCGGCAAAGACCCGCTGCAGCTGGATGAAATCTCTCAGGATCCAGGCTTAGCTGCAGGCACCATTCATACCGCTACGACTGTGTATGAGTGTTCTCAACATGTGTTCAGGATTATGGTTGGCTATGAGCAACATAAGCAGGTATGAGGGGAACAAACACAAAGTTCTGAAGCAAAATTATGAATTTAACCACTAACAACCTGCTGTAAAACATAAAACATATTCATAGAAACAGAATAATTACTACTCAGCAGTGCTTTTCATAAAATGCAGCATTGCAGAGAAAACCTCTGTCTCTTAAGGTCAGATTTGGGAAATATTCCCCCTGAAAAACAGTAAATTGATGCTGTACAAGTTAATCTTAATGGTGTCAGAAATGCCTTGTGAAATTCTTGAAATTATTGATGAAACTGAAGACAAAATGGAGCTGCTAATTGACAAAAATCTTTTCTCTGAAAGAATTTACATGCGAATAGTGTTTGTTTTGTGTTTCAAATTTGGTTGGTGTTGTTTATGATTACAGTTCTTGAGTTTGCTGGTTTTTCGGTGAGTTACAGTTTCCTGTACTTTCTTTGCTTGAACGCTGAAGCTGCTTTCACAACGTTCACATCATTTAGAAACTTTGGAAAGCCCCACCATCGATGACCTCTGTACCCCCTTAATGCACAGATTGTACTTTCTGGTCAGCTCCTCTTATGAATCTGCAGCGACGGGCCCCAAAGTGTCTGCAGGGCCGAAACCCTTTTCTCCCTTGTGATGCCGATTTATGAGAATGTAATCGTCGGTCTCATGGCTGCTGCTCATTTCCCGTTGGGCTATTTCAGTCTATGGGAACTGAAATATCAGCAGTTTTCTCCATTAATTTCTTCCATGCTCTCAGTCTCAGATGCTGCAAATAAAAAGTCTTGTATCTGTGCTTGTCGATCATTTAGACGTCATTGTGCAAATCCATTTGACCTGCAGGGTCGCTGTATTTTATGGTTTGTTGTTCCAGAGGCGCTTGTCACGGTTCAGTTGGGTTGGCAGCTGGTTTTAATGCAGCTTTCTGACATGTTGCACCTCCTGCAGTGGTAAACTTTGGCATTTTGACACCTCCTTACTTGTGTTTTTTCTTGAACATCAACCAAAAACAAAATGCTCTTAGAACAAAACATCTGCTATGCTTGCAGTTTTTATGTGTTTTTGTACAGAGAACTTGTGATTTGCTGATCATTTCTGTGTTTCAAATTGTGGCGTTGTCACTGTGCGCATCTTAGCATGCCGATGTTAGCATTTAGCTTCGGTTTAATGTCAGATTAAATACGGTTTATTAGATACGTGTGTAACTAATGACATTCCTATTAGTCTCTGCTATTTGATGCTAATTAATAACTGTTAGAATGCTAATATGTTTAACAAAGGTAATAGATATTGAGAACATTATGCTAATGCTAGCATGGCATTGTGGGCATCTCAGCAAGCTGACATTAGCATTTAGCTTTCTGCCCAATACCAGGTCAACATGGCTGCCATTGCTAAATGCTAACTATCAAATTTTAGCATGCTAGGATGCTAAACCAAACTGGGGGACAAGATAAACATAACAGAGTAGCCTCAGTGCATTACTGTGAGTGTGTTAGCATGCTATTGTTAGCATTTGGCCTTAGTTGATAGAAAAATCTTCAAAATGACTTTAATGACAAATATTTATCATGAAAAAACAGGAAAATATCAACAGCTGATATGGGATTACAGCTAAAATGTAATTCCTGGTTGCTGCACTGAGCTGCTAGCATGTCTATTATTCCTAATTCTGTAGCTATATAATGTATTATTTATCCATTATCTTCAATACAAAGGTAGATTGTATTACTTCTGTTACATTTTTTGGTAAATAATCAGTCAGCTAGCATTAGCATTAATCACCATAAGTTAATCAAGCCACAGACTGTAAAAGACAATAGCTTACTTTATAGTCAAAAGAAGATTTAAACATACAAACACCTAAAATGAGTTTGATGCACGTATGTCATTAATCATTTTTGCTTTTTGGAGGGGAAATAATATGTCTTCTCACACAGCTACTTTTCGGTGGCTGATGATTTCATTCTGCAAACTGAAGTCCTGATTCTAAATCTTAATTTCCTGTTTTCCAGAAGACAGTGGCATCTCTTTGCTGCAGCTGATCGGAGATCCTCCTCCAGACGCCATCACCAGGGATTATGGACCAAATGGCAAGGCTGCCTACATCTTCTCCTCGGCGGCGGCATCAGGCCAGCCGGCTTTGGCCCACGTCCCCAACCCTTTTTACCGCCACTTTTCCCTCCTCTTCCACATCAAACCCTCCAGGTCGACCGCCTCGGTTCTCTTCTCCATCACGGACGGAAATCAGAGGCTCATGTACATCGGCGTCAAGCTGAGCGCCGTGCGGTCAGGTCGCCAGAAAGTCCAGTTCTTCTACACCGAACCCGACTCTGAGGCTTCGTACGAGGCGGCCAGCTTCGATGTACCGAGCATGGTGGACACCTGGAGTCGCTTCTCGCTGGCGGTGTTCGAGGAACAGGTGACTTTCTACCACGGCTGCGACTCGGAGCCTCAGGCGGTGAAGTTCGAGCGCTCACCGGATCCCATGGAGCTCGACAATGCCGCCGGGATCTTTGTCGGTCAGGCAGGAGGAGCTGACGGTGACAAGTTCCAGGTAGCCTTCAAGCAAATTTCTGATACTTACGAAAAACCTTACTGTTTTTACGTTGATGGTACTGCAGCTTTTACTCTCCTATTTGATCATTTTTATCATCTATAGGCAATTTTTGAAGTAAAAATACAAGAATCCCATAAACTTACTCTGTTAATCAAAGGACATCTGAATTTATTGGCTTCATGTTTGAATCTGTAATACAACTGATCAGGCAAAAAACGAAGGATGCACGTCAGAAAATGTATTGTGGATTAGCTGTAGCACCTGGTTGTTCCACCAGGTGGAGCCACTTACCGTTGATTAGCGACCAGAGGAGGACTACAGGCAGTTTGTGTTTGCAACAAAATTTAACAAAGAGGTACAGGAGAGGTTTTTCTAACATTCTCATTGCAGTACTTTTTCTTGAAATGCGGAAATGACATGAACAAGTGACAAAAAAAACAGTAAAAAATTGTTTTAGAGATGTTTTAATGATAAATTTTAAACATCTTATGTCATTTTGTAATGCATTTTTACTAAAAATACTGTGTTGTCAGTACTTTAACTTCAGTAAAGTACCACAAAAAAATCTTTCCACTACTCCTTTCCAGAGATATCACACAGAATTTGCTTGAGAAAAGTGATGTTTTTAAGTTTACATAACACCAGAGTAACACATTGACAGTTGTCTGTACATCCACAGTTACACCACAGACACAAAATGCTAATAGCTAATTGGACATCTTTATAATCATGTCAAAATACAAACAAAAGACTCAATTTTTTGTGTTTTAAGGCTTTAAAACCCATTCAAAATGTAAATACATTCAAATTTGGACAAGAAAACAAATATTCTGTGCATTTATGCAGACCTTAAGGGTGGGAACTTCCTAAATTGCATGTGACTGTTAATAAACTAACAGCAAGATGTGTTTTATTCTTCTGAGAATAAACTTGAACTCAGACATAAACTGAAAATGGAAGAAATAATGACTTTTCCAGACTCTTTTCTTAAATGTCGGCCTTTTATTGCTCAATATTTATTTTATTTTGTTGAATCCATTCATCAGTCCAACGACTTTAAAGTTTATGTTTTTAATTAATTGGCATTACCTTGTAGAAATCTTGTTTCACTTTGACATGAAAGAGGCTTTTTATCTTCCAAAGGATGGTGAATACTTTTTGTGGACATTGTTTAGTTTTAGTTTGGAAGATTCTGACCATTAATTCCAGAGTACCAGCAGAGGAAATGGTCAAGTGGTGAGGAGGCATTTCTGACAGAAAAGAGAAACATCGCCCTGGGTAGCCAGAAAAGTCCGAATAAAACACTGTGTGCTGACAGAGCAGGTGTGTGGACGTCTCACTTGAACATCTCCCTGTGGCAGGTTCTGACCTCTGACCACACGCTGACCACATGTGTTCATCTTTTGAAGTGACAAACTGGGGAATAAACTGATTTAAGTTCGGAAAATTAGCTGCATCTTGAGGCTAAATGTTGTGTTTTCAGGGAGCCATCGCTGAGCTGAAGGTGGTTGGAAACCCTCGGGCAGCTGAACGTTTGTGCGACGATGAGGATGACTCAGACGCTGTGAGTCTCTAGATTTTGTTTTTAATGTTTGTATGATTTTATGTTAATTTCTGAAGGCTTTAGGTGACGTCTTTATCTCTCCAGGCCTCTGGTGACTACGGCAGCGGTGAAATCGACAGGAGGCAGTCGGGACACTCAGTGAAGGTCGGTGCTGGGCATCATAACTTTGAGTTTTTAGCAGCTTGTTTTCACACCAAAAACATGTTCACTTGTTTTCCTGTTTATCCCTCTGAGCCCCAAAACCTGATCGCTGGTTTAAAAAAGAAATTTGAGGCATTTTGATCAAATTTTGAGTCAATCTAGACATGTTTTAGATTGTTTTATTCATTATTTTTTGTCAATTTCAATATATTTTTAACCAATTTAAAATATTTTGAAAAATTGGGTCATTTTGGAAAGATTTTGAATCACTCCAGACAATTTTTGAGTGCTTTTGGATAGCTTTAAGAAAGTTATTTGCCACTGGGTCATTTTAAAATAAGGTGGGATCATCTGGGACAAGCCTTTAGTCATTTTGAACAGGTTTTGAATTATTTTTTTTGACAAATTGTGAGTCATTTTGGACAAAACTTGGTTATTTTGGACAATTTGAGTAATTTTAAACCGTAATTGTACCACAATGTAGCTTGATGTGATTTACTCTGGCTCCTTGAAAACAAATTGAAAACAAAAACAACTTGCATGTAATCTTTTTTCTTACAAAGAAATTAAATGAAATACAATCTAGCTGCTTTTCTGTCCCTTGAAAAGAAAAAAACAATGATGAGAAAGCTTGATTAGACATATTTACTAGCACCTTTTAGCAGCTTTTGTGCACCAATAGTGGCCAAAATTGAATCAAAACGGCCACAATCAAGCTTGAAAGTAAAAATAAACTTAAAAATACTCAATGTGGGTGCGTGTTATTTGTGAATCTGTGCAAACTGGATGGTTTATAGTCACCTGATATGAATGAAAGTGATTGGAAAACCTGATTAAATATTTTGATTATTACCTTTTTGCAGTGTTTGTGCACAAATATCGTCAGAAATGTAATTAAAGCATCTGCAGTCAGGCTTAAAAGTGATAACATACTCTAAAAATGCTGTGAATTTCTGCACATTTATGTAGAGTTGTTGGCTGCAGCAATTATAAACCGCTGTACTCCTGTTGTGTTGTCCTCAGACAACCCCGGCTTCCTTCCGTCCGGTGCCCGAACCTCCACTGACATCCTCACAGGGAACCAGAGTCAAAGAATCAGGTACAAAACAAGTGACTGCACATCTTCAGCGAGCCGCTGCCAAGATGTTCAACACTGTAGCTGCTCTGTGGAAATGTGTCATGGAAGTTTTTAATCATACGGCAGCCGCTGCCAAGGAAACGTCTTGTAGGATCACAGAGCTTTTATCCAGAAATATGTGAACGGAGCTGCTTGTCCGGACCTGAAAGTGTGATGAGGTTCATTGAGGCCTTTTAGCATGGTGGTGAAGCTCTTTAGCTCCTTCAGGTGGAGAATTTAAGAACTTCTTTTGGTTTCGCACTGAATAAGTTGGAAAAAAAAAACACATTTGGCTTTAAAATCCCCTTTAAAGACCCACATAATCAGCAAAGGAACATTTAAATTTAATCCAGAGTGAAGATCTAGTTCGTTAAAAGTGCAGTTTTCTTCTTGTCAACGGCCTCTTCCTCTGCAAAATTAGACTTTTTGTGGAAAATAAAGTCAGAATATGTTTATTTCCAATCAGATTCATAGTAATGATGATAATAGGGTGTATTTAAATAACTTGTACTAAAATCTAAGTGCTTTACAAAAAAAAAACCACACAGAATAGAATATGAGAAGAATAAAACTGACAAGAATTGATGGTTAAAAAAACAAAACATCACAGCATAACAAAGTTGTAGTGACAGGAATCATAAAAAGCATAAAAACCAAAGTTGAATTTCTTTCATTATTTATTTGGCACAAATTTTAAAAGCCTGGTATCAACATGTTCAACATTTTTGAAGTGTTCACAGGTGTTATCAACTCTGAAAAAACATGGTGGCTCTCCATATTTTTACATTTTTAATTAGTTTCCCCACTTGTGTCCTCTGTGCTCTGTGTCAACACATCCTGCAGTTCAGCCGAGAGTTTCTGAATTTTTGCCTTTTGACTGTTTGTCACAGCTGTGTCACTGAAGGCTTCACGGTTCGGACTAGAAACACAGAATTTTTTGTTTTTTTACCAGAATCTGTTTTGAGAACACGGAATATTTTTTCGCAATTTTTTAAATGAGAAACAAAACAAATCACAATTTTAAGCTTGGGTTCAGTTAAATTTTCAGATGTAACAACACCTCATCGATGAGTAGTTTAATGACCATCAGAAAACTGGAATTTCAGTGATTTTTTTCAGTTTTTATGGTTTCTAGCTCTGATGAATAGTGTAATTTTGGGGATTTTTACGGCATTAGAAAACCCAGTGAACCCTGACAGACCTGAGCGGCAGGTAAAGACGTGTTTGTGTTGACTTTAGACGGCAGGTACGAGCGTCCTTCGGTGGACTACAGCCGGTCTGGATCACCAGGCCCCAGAGGTGGGTCACTGAGGGGCAGCAGGATGTGGTTTTAATCCACATGTGGCCGTCCTATCCCAGGATAGAATGAGCGCTGTGGTTCTGGCTGCTGTGCTTTTTGAATTCTGGTGTGTTTGCTGCCATCTGGTGGTCGTTTATCCTCATGCAAGCTTCTGTGGTAATTTTGTTTGCATCATTTAAGTCGTACTTACATGTTGTGTACTCCTACACAACTCTGTGTAATCAGATTACCATGCAGCCGTGTCGGACGCCGTTATCATCCTTAAAAAGTCAGTCAGGGTTGATGTGTCCACACCCCTGGTTACCATGGTAACAGAAGTTTTATTGCTTCGGCAAAAATTAGTTGAACAAAAAACAAAAATAAAAAAACTTCTTGTGTTTAGTTTTGCTGCTTTAGAGTAAATGTCCTAACCCTGCATTTTAAGAGTTTTATTTTGAAGGAGCAGCAGCAGTTCATCAAAATCTGATGTCTTTACTTTCTTGTTTTGTTTTTATTTACAGCCATGGCCATAAGTTTGGACACAGCATGACTTACTATGTCTGTTTTGATGTCTATTACAGAACATAACTAATATTTTTTGACAGCACCAGTTTAATTAGTCAACAAATCAACAAAGGATATAATATTATCAATAAATTCCAACAATTGGAACAACTTTGTTCCCAAAACATATTAGAAGAAAATAACACACAAAAAAATGCAGTACTTTCACAACTGAATTTGGTAAGAATAACAAAATGACACCAAACTCTTTTGATGTTTTTTTTAAAATATGAAACTTAATATAGTTCTCAGGAGTTGTGTACTGTATTGTAAGTGACAATTTTGTGGTATTTTGTAAGATTCACAAGCGTCATGGTACTTGTGTCCAAACTTATGGCCATGGATGTACTTCTCCATATCTATACTTTCTTTAATAACATTTTAGCAAACAAACACAGGTGCAAGTAAAATGAAAACTAATGTAAATTCAGAGTGAAAATAAATGGATAAACTTTCAGCATTAACAGTTTTCTGCATTTGTAGTAACACTGCAGCTTTTTACTGCAATAAGTTTTTATTTTCTTCACAGATCTCCTGTTAACTGAAGCAGGCGCTTCATGATTTGGTCCATTTTGAATTCAATGATGTGTTTAATGTCACATTTTGTCAGAAAGATTCATTAAAAACACAGAGAAATGTTTTAACTTTCAAAAACTGGGGGAAAAATCTGTCTAAAATCAGTCTTTAGTGTATTTAAACTCGGTACAAAATAGTGTAGTTTTGGGGTGAAGTTCTGTTAAACGATGAATTATCATTTGGGAAAATACTGGATCTAAACGTTGAGACAGTAAAGAATTTTATTTATATTACAATTTTAAAAAATCCTTAATGTTTTTAATTTGTCTTTCAATTAATTGCAAATATCTGTAAAATAAATAGATATTTTTTGCTTTTTTTAAATGAAGTAAATCAATTGTGTAATACTATGGACGGATGTTGTTAAAGAACAAATTACCAGTAGAAGGACAAACACCTCCTCTGTCCTTTGTTTTGTGTTTCTTTGCTGTGGAATTTAAAATTATTGCAGCTACATTTCAGCAATAATGGTCGCTTTGCTTTGTGCTGATGGTGGAGGTATTGATTCTTGGTTTGTGCTGATCAAAGCTGCATCAGTGTGACGTAATCTGAACTCAGCTGGAGTAAAAAATTCTGCTTTATGTAACTTTTACATGCACTAGAAGCTGGAAATTGCGTGTTTCTTGTGCCATTAAATCTTTTAATTAAATGATTTTTGTGCATAATTCTTGCTCGATTTGAGCGTATTTTTCTGATTATTATTTAACTTTGCGTCCTTAAGGTCCGAGCGGCGCTAAAGGTGAGAAAGGAGACCGAGGAGAGAAAGGCTTGACAGGGGACCGAGGCCCCATGGGACCCAAGGGAGAGCCGGGTTCTGGTTCCAGTTCTGGTTCCTCGTCTGCTGGTGGAGGACAGAAGGTAGAACGTCCCTCTAAGTCTGCATGTTTCAAGTATTTAGCTACAGATAAGTGACATATGACTGACACTATCCATTTGTTTCTTGTTTTTCAGGGAGAAAAAGGTGCAAAGGTACATAGGAGGTTTTAATTTTTACTGTTGCATCAACCTTTTATAAGTCATCACAAGTATTTGGAAGGTTGTTCATGTTTTGTTAATAGTTGCTGTCCAATTACTTTTGGTTACTTCCAGTTACCTTCCACACAATTCTTCCTGTACTGATGTAAACCCACTGAAATTAAAGATAAAACTTGACAATTTAATGCAGTTATTTCAATTTAAGTTTGATGACTTATTGACTGACTTATCAAATAAAAATGACAAACATCTCTTCATACAGAAGCTCTGGATCAGGTGATTTTAACTGGAAGCCAAAAGTTGTGACAATAAAAAGTTGATTTTTTTCTTTAAGCACAAATAAACAAGTCCTTCTTCCTCACCAGGGGAGCTCCGGCTTTGGATACCCTGGTAATAAGGGTGAACGTGGGGCTCAGGGGCCTCCAGGGCCCCCTGGTCCTCCAGGACCTGCAGCTGAGGTGGTCCGACTCGGCGACGGCTCCGTTGTGCAGCAGGTAGCCGGACCTCCAGGACCACCGGGACCACGGGGGTCGAATGGAGCTGCAGGACCTCCAGGAACTGACGGGGAGCCGGTGAGTAAAAAGATCAGAGGAATCTTTGAAAGTTTTTAGAGAAACTTGTTACTAGTTAAGGTTTGTTGTTTTTCAGGGCGATCCAGGAGAAGATGGAAAAGCTGTGAGTTTGTTGGTTTTTACTGAATAAGTTCTGCAAAGGAGAATTATTTATGGAAAACTCATCAGTGTCATTTTGGTGTTGTGGTCTCCAGGGTCCTGCTGGACCTCGAGGTTTCCCAGGAACTCCAGGAAGTGCTGGTGCCCAAGGTCAAAAGGTAGAGAACCTAAATACACAGCTTAAATCCCACAACAAGTTGTGTTTACTGCAATAATTTGTAGCCCTGTACCCGGATTTTGCATGAACTTGATGTCCATTTCTGTTTCCTTGCTGTCATTTTGTGCATCTTAACAGTGAATTTGTCACCATTTTCAATCTTGTCCTTGTCGTTTCTTGATTTTCTTGCCACTCATTTATGTCTTGGTGTACATTTAACAACTTTTTACTGTCTTTTTGTGTCTGTGTTGCATGCTTTGCGCCCATTTTACATCTAGTTGTGGTCCTTTCCTGTTTCCTTGCTGTAGTTTTGTTTGTCTTACCAGTGGTTTTATCTGTGTGTCCATTGGATTTGCAAATATTTCTGTTCAGTTTCCCTTCTACTAATTTCGTTCCTGTCTTTTTGTGTATTTTGCTCTAATTTTATGTCTATTTATGTTCAATTTGCACATCTTTCTGGTCTGTTCAGGTTTGAGTTCAGCTGGAGTTCAGTCTCTTTGCAGCAGTTTTGCATCTGCTGGTGTCCTATTTTGGCATTTGTTATCGTTTTCTTGTCTATTTTGAGTCTCCTTTTTAGCCATTTTTCTGTTTCCTTGCATTCATTTTGTACCTCTTTGTGTCTACTTTGCATCTCTTTTTCACTGAATTGCAAAAAAAGTTTTAAATCAGACTAATGATTGTATATTGTGATCATTTGTGGCCCCTGAATCTCTCAGGGTGAGCGTGGAGAAGGTCAGCCTGGACCCAGAGGCCCCCCAGGCCCACCAGGACCTCCTGGACCAGGCAATGGTGATCGCCCAGTAAGTTCACATGTCAAATCCTTTTTTATTCTAACATTTAAGTTTCCAAAACAAACTCTTCACTGTGTTTTCTGTTGTCACAGACATTTTTCGACATGGAGGGATCAGGATTCCCAGACTTGGACAGAATGCGGGTAGGTTTTTCTTCATAAACAGAAAGTTAAGTAGTTGAAGAAAATAAGAACATAATCATTGTGTGATTTATTCTGTAGGGTCCCCGTGGTCCTCCGGGCCTCCCAGGTCCTCCAGGTCCTCCTGGTACCTCAGTGGCACTAGGAGCTAGTGGTCCGGTAGCCTTTGGACCTCCTGGACCACCTGGACAAGATGGAGCACCTGGTCTACCTGTGAGTGTTTTACTGTGTAAATGTATCACAATGATCAGTGGATTGATGGAAAATTAATTACTATGATCAATTTCAAGCAAAAAATAGCAAAACATTGATGTCCAAGCTGCTTATAAGTGCTGTTTTTCTATCGTTTTCAATAAAAAGAACATGTTTATTTGTAATTTTGTTTGTATTTCTTTGGTCTTTACACTTGTGAAGCCCATTTCTCACTGTGTTGTGACACAGTATGGACCACTGAAATTAAAAGTCGTTGTTGGTTGCAGCTGTACTATGTTCAGCATGCTGTTAAAACCACCAATGAAGATAACTGCTAGCAGACAAAATGCTCTTCTTTACCCTCTGTTTGGAATCAGAATAAAGTGCAGGACTGTGAAAACCCATAAACACTTGTTGTTTTTCGCTTTCAGGGCCCTCCTGGTCCTCCTGGTCCACCTGGTCTACCTGGATCAGTGAAAGGCGAAAAGGTAAGAACAAGCTGACTCAGACTCTAACTTCCATTATCTTAGTTTTATGTGTTAGCCTGCTAACATATGCAAATTAGCTCTAACCATGAGTTTTTAGGTGATTAGGCATAAATAAAAGAACTGGACAAATGAAATGGGCAAATTACCAAATAACGGGTCCAGATAAATGAAGAAGCACCAACATTTTTGCAATTCACCTGCGTTGTTTGTCAAATTTTGCCATCCAGTTAATTTTGGAATTATTTTGTCAAGGTAAAGGTGTACCTCAAGGCTCTACAACAGGGCCGCTTCAGTTTTCTTTTCCTATGTTTCTTTATTTATGTCTCATTATTATTTTTTTATTTTAATGCTTAATTTGATGTAAACAACAACTCAAGCTGCTAGTGTGGCTGAAAAGAGGACTTAAGGATGTGCCACAAGGTTAAAAATCAGTTCTGTTTTCTGTTAATATCCCATAACCTTTACTGATTTTGGTGTCCAGTGATATGCAGATGATACTATTGTATATACATTTGACTCGTGGCCAGAAAAGAAGTGCAGAGGTGTACCACAAGGTTCAAAATCAGAGCCACTTTTGTTTTCTGTTTTATCGCTCTTGAACTTTCCTGAGTTTGGTGTTCAGTTATATGCACATGATACTATTGTGTATCTATGCATTCAAACTAGAAACTAGAGGCTACAAAGAAAATGGTGTACTTGAGGTGTACCTCAAGGTTCTACATTGGAGCCACTTCTGATTTTCTGTTTTGTTTGATATTTCATATGATATCTTGAAATTCAGTGTATATTATACTGTATGCAGATGACAACATTATATATACAGTGAACACTAGTATGTACAGTCAAGAGGTGTATGTTTTTTAAGGTTTTTTACTAAATCGCTTCTTCCTCCAGGGTGACAGTGGTGAGCTCGGTCTTCCAGGAGCAGCTGGAGAAAAGGTGAGAAAATCCTGTTTTGGCTTTAAAAGCATAACACTTTTTTTTGTTTTCAATAAAGATTCACTCAATGAACTGGTTTAAAAGTGAATATTTGTGGCGGCTGCATCTCTATAGACTTTTTGTTGCTTTCCTCCAGCAAAACGCTCAAGACTCCAACTTTTTCAACGGCTTCTTCTCTTTCTTTACTCCATCCTCTACGGTGTGTAGTGGGTCACAGGTATCGGGGGGTTTCGGCTTTGGTGGTTTGCTTTCTTTTTCTTTGTTTTTCAACATTTTTCATTTTCACGTTTGACACTATTATTAACAAATTGTGATGAGGATTTAATTCAAAATTACATCCTCAGCTGGGCTTTTTCAACATTTTTCATTTTCACGTTTGACACTATTATTAACAAATTGTGATGAGGATTTAATTCAAAATTACATCCTCCGCTGGTCTTCCAGAACTTTGCAGAGGAGGAATACTTTTTCCAGGATTAGCTGTTTTCCAGACTGTTTGATCTAACTTTATTTCACCTTCAGAGATCACTTAACTCCGCCTAACTTTTACCTTTTCACCCCTGCACATGTTTCTTGCATATCAGCTTTCTCTGCATCAGTTTTCCTCTCTGTCTTCTTCTCTGGTAGCGTTGAAGATGATTTCCGAACCAGCTAACATCAGAATTTTCTGAAAAAAAAAGAGACTAAACTCATTTTGTGCCTCTTTTGTCAGGGTACTCAGGGTGACCCAGGTCAGACGGGTACACCTGGACAGACTGGACTGGCAGGACTTCCAGGTCCAATGGGACCAATTGGGCCACCTGGGCCTCCTGGACCACCAGGGCCACCATACCGAGTTGGCTATGTGAGTTTTACAGTAGCATTGTGGTCATCTTCCAGGATTGAAATTAAAGCCACGCTAAGAGATGCCAACAAGGAAAACTTAGGATTGAAAGATCACATATTTTGATTTAGATTTATTCGAGGACCAGACACAAAATTCTTTAAGAAGCCAAAATTGTGGACAAAAGTCACGACATGTCTGGTTTTGGCTGCTTGTATGAATATCTGAATGAATAAAAACGTCCTTTATATGTCTCTGTTTGTATTTAAATCCTCTCATTACAGAATGACCAAAATGGATATGAGGTGTTAAATGGCGGGCCTGGAGTTGGAGGCCCACCTGGACCACAGGTACCCAGCTGGAGGTTGTATTTACTTTACTCACAGTGCTGCACATTCTTTGTCTCATTCTGTCTCCTATCACATGTTTTAGGGTCCACCTGGCATTGCAGGTCTCCCCGTAAGTACCACTAACACCCTGCATATCACTGCTAATGTTGCTTCTCTCAATATTCATCAAAGGCTGCCGCAGAATTAAATAAATCTGCTCACATTTTTAGACTTCTTCAAGCAGATTACCAGTAAACATCAATTCAAGTTGTACCGGAAAAGTGTGAAAAGTGTTTATTTTTGCAGACTTGCTCGACATTCATCTTATTTTATATTGAAAGGGTATAAAAGCTCATGTCGTATAAATGTGTCAAGTGCAAAAGTGAATGAGACAAAAAGGTGTACCTCAAGGTTGTATTTCAGGACCACGTCTGTTTTCCATCGTTATTATTGATGTATTGTATATTTTTCTGATTGCAGTGTTCAATTCTAAGCAGATGATGGTATTTAATGTATACATACACACTGAAAACTTGAAGTTTGCAGTAGTATTTCAGTATTTTAAAAACGTCTTTTTACTTGAAGATGCAATATAGACTATTAAAGTCAAAGACAATGCAATGGTCCTGAAAAACTCTGTCACAAATCCAAATAACAAAAAAATACACCAGGGCTTCTAAAAATGTAAACATAATATAACAGAAGAACATTTGAAAAACACAAATACAACAAGAGAATGTATGAAATAAAACAGTACACATATACAGTCTGTTTCCATGTACACGAGATGTAGTCCTTTTATTTTACATTGTTTTAGTCAGCATTTTTTAAGTTCTATTAAAGAAAAAAGTCTACAGAAGTCAATGGGACACTGCATTAAAGCTCCACAAATATAAATAAAGCTATATTACTAGAAGTAAACACACCCTCCTGTCAATATGTGTTATTTAGAATATTTGTGGTAGATTTCATGATTTTTTGTCAACCTTTTATTCATTATTTGCCCTATTTGCTTTGCCAATGGTTGCTAGGGTAAACCAGGTTTACCAGGTATCCATGGAAACAAAGGATCAGAAGGACCACGAGGACCAACTGGTATCCCAGGTCTAGATGGATTCCCTGGACAGCAGGTATTGATCCAGTAAACAGGATTTTATTGTTAAATTACTCCTCATGTTTAAAATATCTTCATATAATCTCCATATTTTATTGTAGTATTGTACCTGGTCGTATTTTTTGCACTGATAATATCTTGTGTTTGTTGTTTAGGGTGAAAAGGGCGACAGAGGAGAGAAAGGAGAGATGGTGAGTTTGCTATCTTTTATTACCTTTGTTTATGAATTTTGTCTTTGTATCTTTAAGTACATTTACACCTGTGCTTTTATCGACTGTTATTGATCTGTTTCCAGCATCGTCTTGTTTTACAGTCGAAATTTAACATTCTACATATCTGATTGTGACAATACAAAATGCTGACAAGTTAAAGACAGATTTTAAAGCTCCTATACTATAGTTTTTGGTAGAAAACATGACCTCCAAGTCCAAATTTATCATTTTAGTTTAACTTAAACTACCAGTACGGCAAAGTTGTTTATCAAGATGCATCCAAAACTCTAATCTAAAAACATTCTTTAGTTCAACATGTAATAGTCTATGCAGATTCATATAATCCAAACCCATCTTCCAATTATAACAATTCAAGTGGTAGAATTGGTCACTAAGACCTTATCGCAGTATTTTCTTAATGTAATGGATGCAAATTTGCTGTGTTTTTGCTAGCTTTCTGGCTGATTTTGTTCCTATTTGTTATTCAGGGTCTACCAGGACGAGATGGTGGACCACCCGGACCTCCAGGGCCTCCTGGACCTCCAGGACAGATTGTGTACCAGCCGACAGCAGATGTGAGTCTGTAAATGCGGGAGTATAATTGCATCAAATTACATTAACCTCTTACACCACAGCTTGTCTCTGAATCACTCATCGACTAAATTGAACTCATTCACTAACGGTCACAGCTCGTTGGATTGTTTGTTTGTTCACCTTCGTACTAACTGACCTAACTTTGTCTCGCTGTAGTATAACGACGTTTATTGGAACGAAGAGGGGCAGGTGAGTCGCCGAACTAACGAATCTCACCGTAAACTCACTAAGCCACTTAAACAACCGGAAACAATATTTTATCTCTTTTTAAAGCATTATTAATGTCTCGTCTTCAGGGAAGAGGTCTTCCAGGTCGAGCAGGATTCCCGGTAAATATCAACAGCACACAGTTCAGTTTGGTAAAAATCCAACTGATTCCAGAAAACGGTGGTAAATGAATGTACTGTATTGTGTTTCAAATTAGGGGCCTATTGGTCCAAAAGGAGACAAAGGGGAGTCAGGTCCTCCAGGATTTGCACCTAAGGTAGGATAATCCAAGTTTGAATTAAGGTATTTTAGCCTTGCATGCACTAAAACTTGCAAATTCTGTATATTTTTGTGCAGAACAGAGCTCTGCAAAGTCAGTTTTGTCTGAATAATGAGTCGTAGTAACATTGTATGCTCATTTCTTCCAATGTGGTTTATTTAACAGAGCAGTGTTCAATTTATCAAGCTCATTGCCAACTTTGACTGGTTTCTGGTTATTCGCAGCCTAATTGGAAACATTTGTTTACATGAAACATAATATTTTTAGTATAACTATTCAATATTTTCTGATGTAAGAAGTGATGAAAGACGAACTATCAACTCTGTTATGCACAAAATGAAACATGAAGCAGTTTTTATCTAATATTCACATTTCTGTTCTGAAAATGAGTGCAAAATAGCACATATTTAAAGAGCAGCTCATTTTTAAATGTAAACTTTATAGACTATATTAGAAAACTATTCCTATCCTACCGACTTCAGTATATTTTCGAGAACTTTCAGTGCTTTGTTTTGATCTTCTCTTTGAATTATACATTTAGTTGAGATTTTATGCTGTTTTGTAGCTTGTAAATTAAGTAACTAGAGAACAATACTGTAAGTAGGTGAATAAATCGTGGACAAAAGACCATGGGTTGCGATATCTGCTTAAATATTGGCACGGTATTCCTCAAGGTTCTGCATTAGGGCCTCTTTGGTTTTCTGTTTTTTGTTTCATTAATGAGAGGTCAAAAGCTTTTAAAGTTTTAAGATAAATAACTACAAAACAATACTGTAAATAGGTCAATAAATCCTTTACAATCATGCAAAAATTCTAATTTATTGTGGAGAAAAAGACTATGGGGAGTGATAGCTTTGCCTAAAATTCCCTTGAATGAATGATTTTTCAGTAGCTTTTATGTGAATGCTTTGTTTAGGGAGAAAAAGGAGAACCAGGCATCATCATGGGGCCTGATGGGAGACCTTTGTACCTCGGAGGCCTGCAAGGAAAGCCGGTAAATGAATCTCTGCATAATAATTTAGCATTTTTTCATCACATTTTGAATTATATGTGTCAGGAATTCCCTTGTTGGCAAAATCTCTTCGAAAAAGTGCATTAAACCTGTGATGTTTGCAGGGCGACCCAGGACTCCCCGGCCCAGAGGGACCTCCAGTATGTAGCTCTTTTTATGACTTTACAGTTGATGAATCACATTAGTGTATTTAGCTCACATGTGCTTTTTCCTCCAGGGTCCAAATGGTCCTTCAGGTCCAAAGGGGGAGATCGGTTTTCCAGGCAGACCGGTAAGTACCAAGTGTCAAATTAGAAATACAGACAGTTTTAAAAAAGACTTATCTGTAATAAATCAGGATCTGATTATTTTTGTGAACACTGCTGGTGCACATTTGCGATTTCTTTGTGGATTTCAAACTGCCTCAGAGAATAAAACATCAGATTCTGACTCACTCAGCACCTAAATGATCCCAATTTCATGTAGAGGGTCATTGTTGTGACCAGAGGATCGTCTTCGCCAACCATCAAGAGAAGAAACAACAATTTTTACAGTTAAAGAACCAGTTGCTGAGGTATTTTAGTTTGTGATGGACCAACAAACCAGCCCTGAAGCTAGGCTGTTAGCATAACTGCTAGCTGTTTTTTTTTCAGTCGTATTAACACTTTTTTCTGTGAATTTAATAGATAGAATTTAGATATTGTCTGTAATTTAGCAAAAGAGGGAACCACTTATTTGTATTTTTTATGTGGGTGTTTTTTTTTACAATGCAAAATGAAGAATATGAAGATACAGATAATCTTTGTTTTCATTAAGTCTAAATTATTACTTTTGTCTTTGATTTTGCTGGACATTATCTGTAATGTAACACCAGAAATTTGGTGGAAACACCAATAAAATTCCACATTTCCTGACACCAACCTTTGAATTTGACAGACTGAACAGTAGTGGTTGTTGCCTTATTACACTTCTTGACATCTCAATACAGGATGAATTTTTTTGGTCTAACTGTTGGTCACAGCTGGATCACTAACGGATTTTTAGTTGCAACAAGGAACACAGATTTTTGGGGTTTTGACAGAATCTAGTTAGATTAAAACTGTACAAAAAAATCACATTTTTTCCCAACAATACAGCAAGTCACAGATGAGCGATTCAAAGATGCTACTAATAACGAACCAGTAAATGTTGAAAGACGAATATGAAATCTTGAACTAAACACAATATTGTAAGTATAACAGTTTTTGATTTTTTTCTAGTGGGTGTGAAGTCAAAAGGTTATTGGATCTGTAATTGTAAATGTGTTTTAAACTGAAAAATCTAAAGTAAGGAGTCTAAAATGAGAAGAAGCTCAACATTTGACTTCACAGGATTTAAATGTGAGTCTTTTGTTTTAGGGTCGACCAGGACTGAACGGTGTCAAAGGAGAGAAGGGAGATTCAGGCGGTGGATCTGGATATGGTTACCCTGTGAGTGCTGCATTCACTTATTTCTGAGTTTGTGCAGCTTTTATGGTCAGAATAACAGCAGTGATGGATATTTGTTGCATCTCAGGGTCCTCCAGGTCCTCCGGGGCCTCCTGGACCTCCTGGACCTCCCATACCCGTTGACGGAGCCAGAGTGAGTTGATTTTCCTGTAGTGGTGTATTTATTGGTTTGTCTCATGCCTTAAAATTAAACTATTAAACTGGTACATTTATAACCATCCTTCTTTTTTTACTTCAGGGGTATGATGATTATTCCAGGTATTACCCAGGTGAGTTTTTTGCTCCTGATACAAAATGGTGTCATACTGTCAAAAAACTGTAAAACAAACAAACAAAAAGCTATAAAAGTAAAGCAAGTATTTCTATAATAATTAGATTTTAAGCTTATTTAGATACAGTGAAAGAGTGTCATTTTGTGGTCACACCATGTGAAAGAACTGATTTGAATCCGTATGATACATATTTTTGATGTGTATCTGCTGGTGTTTAATTTGTTGTTGTTTACAGCTAAAGGAGAGAAAGGAGATCGAGGACCACCAGGAACTCTTGACATTCCAGGTAGCACCACTTTATACGCTTAACTGCTTCAAAAAACTCTGGAAGTGAATGTTTTTACAGCAAAACTTTGTTTCTATTCCAGGTTTGGGGTCAAACGTTGACATTTACACTCTGAAGGTAAACCTTATGTTTCCCCGTGATTGTAATTTTATGGCTTATCGTTGTCATTAAAGTGCTTAAATCTACATCACTTGCTTGTGTGTTGTTTTTTCTGTCCAGTATCAGCTGAAAGGTGACGTGGGCTTGAAGGGAGAGAAAGGAGAGCCAGGTGGAGGATATTATGACCCTCGCTATGGAGGCAGTGGAGTCGGAGCACCGGGAGTTCCTGGACCTCCAGTAAGAAAAATAACAGAATTCAACCTCAGGATTCACTGCCTCCATTCAACTATATAATCTACGCTATTTAAAATACGGCATCCTGCTTTTAAAATGCTGTAAATAAGACTCTGTCCTCTCATCAGGGACCTCGAGGCGACTCCATCATCGGTCCTCCAGGCCCTCAGGGACCACCTGGACCCCCAGGAAGAGGCTACGACGGGCAGCCTGGACCCCCAGGGCCTCCTGGACCTCCAGGACCAACGCTGTCTGGGACTCACAGGGGAACACAGAGTGAGTTATGCTAAAATGATCTATCTCTTCCATGTTTATTACAAACCAATGAGGAACACATTGAATAATAATCCTCCACCTTTGTTCATAGAAAGTCAGTCCAGTTTACATTATAAGTTTCCTTTAAGCTCATCTGACTGTATTTAATGACAGCCATCAGTATTCCTGGACCCCCGGGACCACCTGGAGCTCCTGGACTACCTGGACACTCCTCAGGGGTCAGTGAATCTTCCACACCTTCAGCTTTATTTCTTTGTTATCCATCATTAAATACAACAGAAAAACACTTTCAGGCTGTGCAGCATTGGTCAGAGTTTGTTTGTGTTTGCAGGTGACAGTGCTGAGGTCTTATGAAACTATGACAGCCACAGCGAGGAGACAGCCTGAAGGTTCTCTGGTCTACATTATAGAGCAAACTGACCTCTACCTGCGGGTTCGAGATGGAGTTCGTCAAGTGCAGGTGAACATTTATCTTACTGCTGAACCTAAATCAGCCACAATGACACAAAATTGCTTGTTTAAGATGGATTTCTTTTTGTATTTATGCAAAAAAACCTGAAAAATGAATCAGTATTGCGTTGTATCAGGAAGCTTTCATGTTATGCTTGGGTTTAGACATGGTGAGATGTCTCATTATGCCAACTGTCACATCAAACAAAGTTTTCTACACTCAAGAAATGAGAATTCATCAGAATAGTTTTTAGGGTCGTTTCAAATTATCCAATTTCTGGAAAAGTGGATATTCATAAAGAAATTTGTGAAAGGACAAATTATTGCAAAGAGACAGAGAGCAATGACAGAATGACTGTAAGGAGACAAAAGCAACCACAAAAAGACAAAAAACAACCACAAAGAAACAAAAACAACCACAAAAAGACAAAAAAACAACCACGAAGAAACAAAAACAACCATGAAGAAACAAAAACAACCACAAAGAAACAAAAACAACCACAAAGAAACAAAAGCAACCACAAAGAAACAAAAGCAACCACAAAAAGACAAAAAACAACCACAAAAAGACAAAAAACAACCACAAAGAAACAAAAACAACCACAAAAAGACAAAAAACAACCACAAAGAAACAAAAACAACCACAAAAAGACAAAAAAACAACCACGAAGAAACAAAAACAACCACGAAGAAACAAAAACAACCACAAAGAAACAAAAGCAACCACAAAGAGACAAAAGCAACCACAAAGAAACAAAAGCAACCACAAAAAGACAAAAAACAACCACAAAAAGACAAAAAAACAACCACAAAGAAACAAAAACAACCACAAAAAGACAAAAAAACAACCACGAAGAAACAAAAACAACCACGAAGAAACAAAAACAACCACAAAGAAACAAAAACAACCACGAAGAAACAAAAACAACCACAAAGAAACAAAAGCAACCACAAAGAAACAAAAGCAACCACAAAAAGACAAAAAACAACCACAAAGAAACAAAAACAACTCAAAACAACTACAAAGGAGCACCAAACTACCACAAAAGACATTTTTAACCAACTGTGAGCATCAATGGCATGGGATGTATCAGTATGACAGAGACTTTCTGTACATTCTGGGTAAACTTTAAAGCTTCATTTCAGCCCTTGTGATAGGTGGTTGGTCAGCACAATTAAATGAGGACAAAAGAATAATTTTACACACATTTGATACCAGGATCATCTGAACTATGTCTAGTTTCCCTTTGGCATCAGTACTTTTCCATGTGTATTAATGCAGTTTTCGTCTTTATTTTGCAGCTCGGCAGCTACATCCCTTTGCCCATTGAGGACGTGAGTGTAGTTCTTCTTTTGTCTCTTGTTCAGAATATAAAACTTCCTGTTTGAGCACGTTTAAACTTGTTTTGTTTCCAGGGTAACGAGGTTGCAGCTGTGGAGCCTCCTCCGGTCGTCCCGTACTACCCGGACCACCATCATCACAACAACCCCGGGACCTCCACCCACAATAGGCAACCTGAGAGTCCAGTAGAGCCCCAGCCTCAGCCACAGCAGCCTTACCCGGACCCCCGGTACGAGCCAGACACCCGGTACCAGCCGGAGCAGCCTTACCCTGACCCCCGTTACCAGCCGGATCCTCGGTACCAGCCGGAGCAGCCTCAGCTTCAACCGGACCCCCGTTACCAGCCGGATCCTCGGTACCAGCCGGAGCAGCCTCAGCTTCAACCAGACCCACGATACCAGCCAGATCCTCGATACCCGGCCCCAACAGATCCCAGGTTCCCGAGCTACAGCGACCGGTTAAACCAGCCAGATGGGAGGTACTCTGTCCCGGAGAACCGCTACCCGGTCACCCCTGCAAGAAGGCCGCCTCCACCGGTACCTCAGACGCCGGTGCACCGCCACACCTCCGGACCAGGGGTAAGAAACACCACCAACTCCAGCTTAGGTAGAAGGTGTCGTCGGTAGGTGTAGTAAATGTTTGCCACTGTCCACAGCTCCACCTGGTGGCCCTGAACAGCCCTCAGACCGGCGCCATGAGGGGCATCCGGGGGGCAGATTTCATGTGCTTCACTCAGGCCCAGGCCATCGGGATGAAGGGAACTTTTAGGGCGTTCTTGTCCGCCAGACTGCAGGATCTCCAGAGCATCGTCCGAAAGGCCGACCGGGACATTCTGCCCATAGTCAACCTGAAGGTAGCAATTCAAACATTCCTATGCATTGCATTTTGAAATGAATGTATTTTTTCTCTGAAAGGTGAGGCTTTTATTTTGAAAGAGTCACAAATTAAGGGAGGCACTTCTTGTTGACCGTCTCTGATTTACTTGAAAGTTTTGTATCATAAACTCTGAACATTTAAAGTGGTGAAATTTTAGCTTAATTGATCAAGTTTTTATTGCTTTTTTTTAACCCTCGTGTCATCCTGCAGGTCAAAATTGACCCGTTTTAAAGTTTGAAAATGTTGGAAAAACAAAAACAAAAACATTTTCACAATGACACTTCTGATGTCCAACATTTTTGGGAAATTTTTGAACATTTTTGGTGTAAAAAAAGAAATGTCAAAAATGTTTCTTAAGAACATTCATATAAAAATCAACCAAAATCCAGCAAATTTTGCTGGATTTTGGTTGATTTTTATATGAATGTTCTTAAAGAAAATATTATAAGTTTTATTCTCACAGTGAAATTTGATGACGTTTGAACATCTCAAGAACTTTTAAAACTAATAAACTGAAATTTTCAGTTATTTCTCATCATGTCACTGATTCTGAATCTGCAATATTGCAACAACAAATAGATTAAACAGTCTCTGATTATGAGTGAGTTAAAATATGAAAAAAGTCATGAAAAGTCGTAGCTTCAGTTTTTGATCTTGTGTCGTCTTCTCCAGGACGAGGTTCTGTTTGACAGCTGGGACGCCATCTTTAATGATGGCAGAATGAAGGACGGCGTGCCCATCTACTCCTTCGATGGCAGGGATGTTCTCAACGACAGCGCATGGTGAGAAAAAGCATCAATGTAAATAACTATTTCACAACATCTGTAAGAACTACCAGCAGTCTCTGGGTGTTTTTTTTGCACTTTACACATGTTGGTTGTGTATAGAAGCACAGAATTTCTAGTTCTTTTTCAGGATCTGGTGAATGCTAATAGCTTATTTTTGTCAAAAAATAATTTGGTTTTGATTAAATATAATATGCTTTTCAAACTCGCTGGTGAGTTTTGGTGTTCTGATGAATGCAAAAGGTTTATTTTTTGGTGAATTTTAGTGTGAATTTAATGAAATGTCTCAATTTTAAGCTGAGATTTGGTTATTTGGTTTGGTAATTTTGGGAAATTTTTAAGGAATTACTGGGATTTTCTTCTTGAAGGTTTTGCTAATTTTTGTAGATTTGGGGAATTTTTTCACTGATTTTTTTTTTGGCAAGGAAACTATTTTTTGGTGCCCGTAAATGAGGACAGCGAGAAGGTTACAGTTTCAAACATGCTGGTAGATTTTACAGTTCAGAGTAAAGTTTTTACAGTTAGTAAACCTTCTCTTCTAACAGGCCGGAGAAGACGATGTGGCACGGCTCGACCAGCGGCGGCCAGCGACACGTCGACAGCTTCTGCGAGACGTGGCGGGTGGCCGACCGGGCGCTGACCGGCATGGCGTCGCCGCTGCAAGGCGGCGGCCTGCTGCAGCAGAGCTCCAGCAGCTGCTCCAGCTCATACATCGTGCTGTGCATCGAGAACAGCTACATCGCCAAGAGATAGACGCACAGAAACACTGTCGCCTACACACACTTCAGTTTGTCCTCCCACTGCCTGCGGTGCTCTGTAAATAGGATTTGTGTTAATGGATAGTTAGTTTGTGTTTGTTAGCCCTTCGTATACGGTGCTACACACGATCACCCATCATGTACGTGAAGCTCAGGTGACCGACAGTGACTCGGCCACAGTGGAGGTGGCCGGAAAATGTTCCCAGAAGAGCAGCTTTGTTGTCATTTCTTTACTGTTTGTGACTCGTCGGCTAGCAGAAGCTACAGCGCTGATAGAAATAAGATTAGCATGCTTGGGTCCAGCTAGTGAAGCCCAGTTTGTGTTAGCCCGAGTTGAATTTTAGCCGAAATCTTAATGCAGTTTTGGTGTTCACAGAGTTGAAAACTGAATCTAGAAGAATTTAGCAGAGCTTCATCCTGGTTGCTCAGTCTAGTCCAGACTTCTGTTACCCAGAAAGACAAAGAAGTTCTGCACTGCAAAGCAGGATTTAAGGTTATCAAGATAAGGTTTAACTCTGGATTTCCAGGACTATGACGCCTTACCCTGCACCCTATGTTCAAGATTCAATGATTCTTCTGAGTTTTTAAATGCTTATTATCGATTCTCAGAGCTACAAATGTTTTTTTTTCAGAATTCTCAAAGACTCACATGATAAAGATGATTTTTAAGCAATTTATCCTTCCCTAAACTGATATCTTTGTTGCTTTTCATATTCGGTGTTTATAAGGCTCCTATGTAAAACCGAAATATAAATCTAGAGGTTAAAAATCTGTTAAATCCAGCAGCAGTTGAAGAGTCTTTGAGGGTTTTAGAGTTAATTTAAAGATCCAACAGACAGAAACACTGTAAATTCATAAATATTTCAGCACTAAGTGAGACAGAAACACTCGCTGGAAGTTGATTTTTCATAAATAAGTGACTGCAGTGCAACTAAAACACACAAGCTACTGCTAAATTGTCATTTTTCAATCCTGTGTCGACCACAACAGCAAACCTTCATCTTTGTGAGGAAACACCGTGAGCGATTAGGAGGATAAACCACTAGAAATTGTTGACTTTTAATTTCTTTTACACCTCAAATACCTGAAAAACAGTGTTAATAACGATTAAAATTAGATAATTTCTGACGTTTTATACACCACAGTTACCTTTATATACAGTGTTTGTCAGGGCTGCAGTGGAAAATAGATACTAGGATGAAATATTCTGATGATTAATATAAAAGTTTTTATATGTGAAAAGTGTGTTTTTTAACGTCTCCTCTTTTACTCCAATGTAAGCCACAGCACTTGAGTAACATCCTTTTAATTTTTGCTCCAAGAGAAGATGTTTTCAGATCATATTTTTAGCAGTAACAAAAGGGATATTTATTTTTTATAAGCCGTGTTTTTTTTTTTTTCTACTTCACCTATAATGTTTGCTTTCACAGAGAATAACGCTCGGTGTGTCCAGACAAGGACATGCGAAGGACATGCAGTTAAAATGTGACGAGGATTCAGCCATAGATGTGTTGTGCACTGTTCAGGCTTCATGGAGGGTCGATGTACTAACAGAGTCTCTTCTGCATCTCGCTGAATAAACCTGTGTGGAAATTGTGAGTGATGGAGTCTTGAACTGACTTTATAGCAACATTAGTTTAGAAATGAACAGAGAATATGGAGATATTGAATAAGGTAAGGTGGGTTTTTCTGCAGCGTGCTGTGTTGGTCTGGTTTGAAATCCAGCAAATGTATTGTAATCAGGAGTCACCGCTGTGCTGCAGGGCTTACAGTGGTACAATGCATTCACACATAGTAGCTTGTTCATATTTACATATAAACAAGCTGTAAATATTACATGTTGTACATTTAAAAATAGAAAGTCAATGAGAGTGGAAATAACTGAGTCAATGATTAACCCAGCAGGAGAATTTACTTCACTCACTAGGTGGTGTCAAATGAGAAACCCAGAGTTCCTGAATTAATGGTAACTATTTAGGTCAAACCAGCCCTGCCATGGAGTTAAAGTTGGGTTGTTGTTGTTTTTTTCTTTAACAAAGCAGAATTTGTATTTTTTGTTTTTATCTTTTCCTCACCATCTTTTAACAATTTACCTCTCTGTTCCTGTGTTATTATTGTGTAATAGTAATAATAATATAATAATAATAATAATAATAATGATGCTATTACTGCTACCGGTACATTTGAAAATAGAAAGGCAATGAGAGAGGAAATAACTGAGTCAATGATTAACCCAGCAGGAGAATTTACTTCACTCACTAGGTGGTGTCAAATGAGAAACCCAGAGTTCCTTAATTAATGGTAACTATTTAGGTCAAACCAGCCCTGCTATGGAGTTAAAGTTGGGTTGTTGTTGTTTTTTTCTTTTACAAAGCAGAATTTGTATTTTTTGTTTTTATCTTTTCCTCACCATCTTTTAACAATTTACCTCTCTGTTCCTGTGTTATTATTGTGTAATAGTAATAATAATATAATGATAATAATGATGATGCTATTACTGCTACCGTTACTACTACTATTCCAACTAATAATAATAATTTTACTTTACTAGTTATTATTTTAAATGTATTCACAATAGATCAAATAAATATTAATAAAGGAAAAATAAATAATCCTCTAAAATAATTACATTTTTTTCCTTGTTTTAAAAAACTGCGTGCTGCTTGCTTTCGAGGATGCGTGATGACGTCCTGCGTCATTACGTAGGGGGCGTGGCCAGCGGTAGTCTCCGCTGCGACTGCAGCCAGAAGAGACAAGAAGAGAAACAGTGCGGCAGTTTGGGGACGAGCTCCACACAACAGTTTTCTGGCCTTAAACGGATATTTTACAGCGACTCTCAACCGAAACGGTATGTGGAGCTTGTCTACGGTGGATTTTAATTCAAATTACGCTTGGAAATGACATTTTTTTAAGGTGTTGTTAGCTATCTGCTGCGGCTTTGTCACTGTTTATACTGTTAGCGACAAGTTGAGAAACGGAGGCTGTAGTTAGTTTTTGCGCATTTTCCTGAAAATGACATAGTTTAGCTGATGTTTTCTGTGTGGAAATAACAAAAATACACGAAGTGGGACACAGCAGACTAACGTCAGGCGTAGAGAAGCAGCACAGGACAGTGAATATAACAATAATTGGTTATCTGTTGTACATTGTCAGATAATGTGAATTAGCTGCAGAGACAGGACGTGTTAAAGTATGTTAAGGTGTTTTAAGGATGTCAGCCGGAGAACAAACACTGCTGCTGCCTCTCTTACGTAACTTAGCGAGGAAAAGGTGCGTTTTCCTAAAGCCTGGGACTGTAAACACTCAGCTTTTATTGCTATGTCACGGCTGGACGAGCTCGTTTTATGACACACTCCTGCAGATTTGACTGTGTGTTTGCTGCAGGATGCTGGCTGTGATGTGCACATGTGCTGAGTGTGTGTTCGTGCATGTAGTCCTCATGGTCCACTGCAGTCCTGCTGCTGGTTTAGAGTTTCACTGTGGCAGGAGTCAAGGTCAGCTGGACGCTAGTTTCAGAGCTGATGATGCTCTTTTGGGATGCAGGAGGAGACTGACCTGCTTCAGAGTGAGGCCTAGGGGGTAAATCTGGGTGAAACGTGTGATTAAAAGCAAAGACAGACACTGGAGGTGGCTTCATTTGAAGGGTCTGCTTCTGTTTTGGTGCCAGAAATCTAACTAATAACTTCACTAGCTGGTTTGAGAGCGAGCAGGTGACCATAAAGTTCAGTCAAGTTCATTTTATTTATGGAGTCTATCACAGCAAAGGTGTGTCTGTCACTCAGATGGGGTAACAAAATGAACTAAACCAGGGGTGTCAAACTCATTTTAGTCCAGGGGCCACATTCAGCCCAATTTGATCTCAACTGACCTGGACCAGTAAAATCAGAGCAGAAGAACCTATAAACAACCACAACCCCCAAATTTCCTCTTTGTTGTCATGAAAAAAATACATTCTGAAAATGTTCACATTTAATAAATTATCTTTTTTACAAAACATTATGACCAAATGAACATGTTTGACACCCCTGTACTAAATGTATTTGACTGTTCCATTCACTTTTGTTACTACATTTGTCTCTTGTCTGCTCTGTGTGAGCACAGCCTGCAGTTCAGCACAAAACTCTGAATTTTTGTCACCTAACTGCTGGTTGCAGCTGACTCTCGAATGGCTTCTTGGTTACGTCAAGGAGCTCAGCATTTTTTTACTTTTTTGCAGAATGCCGTCTCTGCAAATTGTTCATTTTTGGCAGATTCTTTTAAAGTCATGTTGAATAAAATGATTTTAATTATTTTAGGTTTGGATTTGGTTATTTTTCCTGACAGAGCAACACATCACAAATGATTAGTTCAAGGACTGTTAGAAGGTTGAAAATGTGACAATTATTTCAGTTTTTACAGTTTCTTGCTTGAATAAGTTGCAGAATTTTTGCAATTTTTTAATTTTATTTTTGTACAGGTAACGTCTTTTAAACCTGCTTGTGGGTTTGGGTGTTTTTGGGTTTTTTTATTTACACATTCTATTTTAAAGCCAAAAAATTATGTAAAGTTGTAATATGTAGTTAACACAAGCTTCCAATTTGTGCTTTTTAAAGTGGCATAGAAGTTGATTTGAAGACCACCTATCGGGAAACAAGTTGGTCAATTGGGTGACGAGTTATGAAATTTTTTTATGTATTCAGCAGATACAAATTAGTAAAGCACACATTTACCTTTCTTTTAATAAGATATTGTCAAAAATAGTGGATTCTGTAGCACTTTCTTGCTGGCCAAACTCTCAATTTGAAATTGTCTGGTTAAATTTATGTGATTTTTAATTCTTTGATGTGGTAATTCTTGACTTAAGCATGTTTAAAATATGGGCAGAGTTCTAGTCTTAAACTGCTTTACTCATTGCTAGATATAAGATTCACAAAAGGAAAATATAAACACTAATGTCCACTGAAATCCCAGTTTTTACCCTGAATCTAAACATTCAAGGGTATTCCTGCTTCTTTACTTTGCACCATTTGTCAATTTCAGCAGATTAATGGATAATTCAGTCAATCAGCTGTAAGGTCTCAGGTCGATCATTGCATCAATTATGCAGTTATGGTGAATTTACTGTTATTCTGGTTCGGCTAGATCATTGTTTTGTCTCTAAAATGTCAGAAAATAGAGGAAAAACGCCTGTTCTGACACATCCAAGTTGCTTTTTCTGTACTACCAACAATCTGACACCCGAATGAACTGAGTTTGACAAATAACAGGAGCAGATTTCCACATTTTGGAAGCAGCGAGTGTTTGTTTGCTTTGACGGAGCAGATTTGATCTGAAGGGCGAAGCGTGTTTATTCGTCGGCTTCAGTAAGACGAGTTATCGACTGCGTCTGAGGCGTATTGACGAGCCGTGATGTGATTTGCTGCCACGTGGTCGGTGCTCTCCTCCATCTCCGTCACATCGTTGTTTGTGACTCATCACGTCTTCCCACTCAGCCTGAATCCTGTTGATTCATCTTCATCTCGCATTCGGCACGTGTGCAGCCGCTGCCAGCAGACGTCTTACTGCCTGCGATAGAAGGAGGAGGGGGATTACGTAATGATATTTATGAAATAATAAAGAGGAGCGGGCTGGTAATGAGCTGCGTCACCCTCTTCAGCAAAACAGATTTGACTGAAAGGTGGTTGCACAATGCAGATGAGCAGGCGGAGGAGCTGCTCCACATCCACAGAGATAAGAACAAGTAAGAGAATAAAGAATTATGTTGGGAAAAAACATACAAATGTGGCAGCAAGGGTGCGAGAAAAAGTGGAATACTGTAGTGTTGAAAAAAATGGTGAAAGTGTTTGTTTATGTGATATAAAAGTGTGCAACTGTGTCACACATTGCACTATTTTTAAAAACACAGATTTCTCTTCTACAATATTTTTATTTTGCTGTGATTTTACCGGTCCTTTCCACTTGAGATCAAATTGGGCTGAATGAACTGGAGTTCATGGTCTCCATGGTTGCACCAAGAAGGGCTGAATTTTTAGTTTCATAAAGAATCTGTGAAGTGGAAACCATTCATTTTGGGACAAATTTTCAAGTCAGACATCTAGAATTAGCGTTTTTGTTCTTTATTTTAAGCTGATGTTTGGATAGTTTCCCAAATGAAAGTAAAAGTCACGTATGAGTAGTTCAAGAACCTTCAGAAAGTAAAAAAAAAATGATTTTTTTTTTCTGTTTCTGCTGTTTCTTTCTATGATAAATGGAGAAATTTGGGTGATTTATTTCTTCTTTTTTTATTATTATTTGTTTAAAGACAGCATGCCTTTCAAACCTGCCAGCAAGTTTTGGGATTCAGAGGGTTAAATAACAAGGAAGTTTTAGTGTTTCATGTATTTTTCTGCTCATTTATTTTAGTATTAATTTAATTTCAGAGTTAAACAGCCACTTATGTTTTGGTGGTATTTTTTTCTGCCCGTCTAATTTATCAACTTTCTACTGAATTTTAAACACCAGAACGTCTTTGCTCTGTGATATTAGGTTAATCCTCCTCTGATGTCTTTACTCCACATGTAAACACTGAGAAGGATGCTGCGTGTCTCTGCTGCTGTTTCATGCTCAGATGGACACTTATGAATGAAGTGCTCGTGTACTGAGGTGATTTGGGCCGACTGAGCCCCTCATGCGACATTCGCTTTAATAATTGATAAGCATCAGGGAAAACTGAGAAGCATCAAAAACAAGAGGCAGAACCGCACAGACCGAGCGTGGAGCAAAACGTGATTTATCTCCCCATGACTTCTGCATGGACGGACCGGCTCCACACTGCAAAAGATATCTGCGTCGAGGCTTTTAGTGCTGGAAAAAATGTGTTTTTGATTCATTTACTGACAAAAGACAAATGTAAAACAGCCACTCAGATGTAAAGATTCCCTGCTTCTCTTTATTTTACGATAATCTCTGTAGTCTTAAGCTCATAAACTCAGTGAATTTATCTAAATAGCAAATTTTTTGAAAGATCTCAAATCGTCTTTACGGATTAAAAAAAAATTGTTTAGATGGTTCCTGATTGATATAAATCTTTTTGTTTTGTTTTAGATTATTCTTCTTTGGCTTCTTCCGCTTGTGTTTTGACTGTTTTGTTAACTTTGTAGGTCGATGTTTTGTATTCCGTGTATCAAAGTAAGGCAGCTATAAAAGGACTTTATTGATACGGGAGATGCAAAGGTAAATTAATTCATGAGTTGTAAACTGTTGAATTTTTTTGGAAAACAAATATCAACATTGTCTGATTCCACTTTTAAAAAGCTGAATACTTTTTTTCCCCAATGACAGTGAACTGAATATTTGTAGGATTTGAACAAAAACTTTGTTTTCCTGGTCATTTTTGAAAACTGATCGACATTTTTCAAAATTTTCTGACATTTTAGAGACCAGACAACTCATCAGTTAATCAAGGAAATAACCAGAATCGTGAAAATAACGGTTAGTTGTAGCTGCTGTAGCTTGGTACTCAGACAGCTCCTCTCCTGTTTTCTTGGTAAATAAAATACTAGAAATAGCTGAAAAATATGATTTTCCATCACCTACAGTGATGTATTTAAAATGGTTGAATTGTCAACTTTCCAACGGGTCTTGAACGCATCATGTGTCATGTGTGTTTCTGTCAGGAAAAACTACCAAATATCAGCTTAAAAAATCCCTTTATTCTACATGTAAAATTTAAAATTTACCAAAAACGAATGGTTTGCTTTAACCAGATTCTGTTAAAAATAGAAAACTTTGTGCTCCTCAATGGTACCGTGAAGCTATTAGTGCCTCAGCTGTGACCAAAAGTGATACTGGATCAATAAAGTAAAGCAGCGTGGCTCAGAAACAGTATATAGAGGAGCAAGCTGGAAGATACATTGAGCATGGTGAAGCATCTGATGTGCAGAGTAGAGTGGAAAAAGTTTGTAGAGGTTGTAAAAATTTAAGTAAACTATCTGTAGCTGCTTGATACAACACAGAGGACATTTCTCTCTTCTTCTAGACATAGTTGTGCTGTTTCCTTAGAGTTGCAGGGACTTTATATTGCAGCGAAAAATGAGCCCACACTGAGTGAAAATGTGACTGAATGCTGAATAGTCGATGCTGTTTTTGCTGCAGATGTGGCAGAGAAAGAGTTAACGTTTGTGAAGCAGCAGCAAGTCGAAGGAGTAAGAGGGTGAGGAAGAGCAGCTGCAGCTACGCCGTCTGCAGTTTGTTTACATCCATCGGCAGCAGACGGGTACGTGTGGAGACCATGTTCTGCCGGCATCACTCTTAAACACCGATGTCAAGCAAACACGCCGACTTTCTGCCCTGAGCGCAGAAATGCAGCATCATGCTCGATGCTAGTTGCTTATTTTTCCCACGTCTTGCTGGACTGTAGCTGCATTTATAGGGGAAAATGAGCAATGCTGCACCGAGACATGAAAAGTGGAAGGTGGTAGGACAAACGTGGCTTTAGATGAAGAGATTTCGGTTGGTTTTAAAGCTAATACAGTGCAGAGTCGCTGGAGGAAGGGAGGAAAGAAGGGCATGAAGCCTGGAAATTGTGCTAACTCAAGCTAAGAGTGATTCAAGCCTCCTGTTGTCCTGCAGGTCAAATAGTCCTGTTTTAAAGTGTGAAAATGTGGGAAAAAATATATGTTTTCACCAGAAGATTCTTGTGTTGTTTGTACATGCTCTGTTTTTGTTTACAACAGGTTTCCAGTCACCTGTGTACAAACCTTTGGATGAAACAAACAGAAACGTCATGTTTCAGTCGCTATTTACAGGATTTCCATTGTTTGTTTCCCCTTTTTGACCCGTTGGTTAATGGAACTAGCTGTTTATTTGGAGGCGTTTAACTTCTAATATTATAAGTGAAAATGTTAGTCTGAAGTCTTGGGCTTGTCTGCACACTTCAGCTTTTTTCCCGCAGACCGTTCACTAGCTAAAAGTCCACAGTGCCTATAATCACCGTTCATGATCTGACATCCATGGTCCTTGTCTTCTGATTCATTGGTGAATTCTCTGCATAGCTGCTCCGTTTTCATCAACAACATGTTTTTAGTTTTATTTTTTTTAGAAACAAAAGGATTTAAAATTCACCCAGCAGCCAAATTTTCATCATCAGATATAAAGATCTTTGGATTGGATGAAGGTTAAAGCCGCCACGTCCTTGATTTTATAAAAAAGGAATCTTACGGGTGTTTTGAGAGTCTTGGTGAACTGATAATAATCTTTTTGCTCGTCGTCAGCATGGATTACTTCCTTCATGTTGCTGGAATCGGTGCATTTTTTCGTCAAAGTAAAACTATAAGCGAACCCAACTAGCTCACTTCTGCTTTCAGCGTCTTCTCTTCAAACGCAACAGACTAGTTGTTGCTTTTGTCCTTCTTACGTCTGTTTGACCACAGAAGAAGCTTGTGTCATCTCAGCTCAGTCGAAGTGTTAAAATCCACCCACCTTCGGTCACTCTCTGCATGCTCGCTTTGACTCAGCAGCCACAAATCTCCCCAACTGCACCGAGCAAGAGGTTTATGCAGTTTAAGCTTCTTTGTTTTTTTGTGGTTGTTGGAGACGTTTGCCTTGTAGTTTTTAATTTGCCAGCTACTTTGGATATTTTCACTTTATCCCTCTGCCTAAAACAGATCAGTATTCCTTCACTTCTTTTTAATCACTGTCCATAATGTTGAAAAAAGAGAGATTATGATCTATTTTGACACACTATTGGTTCGATTCCCCGACTCAATATCTTGAATACGTCGCCCCAGTAAAACAGGAAAGAAGCGAGGCACGTTTTCCTTCGCATAAATAAAGAAAATGAACAAATTGGTGCACATAAATTCACTAGAAAGCAGCAAATGGAGCATTCGATACAAAATTTCCTTTAAAAAATGTTGGGAATGTTCAAACAAACATGTAATAGGTTATGATATGAGAGAAAAAAACATTTAATTGTGAAGATAATTGCTTCTAAATCCATTGTCCGGTGATTTGACTCACAGGCTTTTCTAGTTTTTTGGCGACTGACTCACCTTTTTCCCCCAAACTTGACTCATTTTACTTCCAAACCGATAATCGAAGGATTGTTTTTTTGAAAAAAATCGCCTAAATTGCACCATTTATGATAGACAGAGCATGTTGGTGATCCATTTTAATGCCTGTAGTTGTGTTTAGTGTGTTTGATTCTGGTCGTTGTTGTGTGAAATAGTTTGTTGAAGGTCGCTGCTGTCGACCAGGCTGTCTGTTTTAAGACACTTCCTGAAACAGCAGAAGGAAGTGATGCTAACTTGAGCCGCTGGCAGTTTAACACGCTGAGGGTTTTTTTTTTTTTTTTCTGTGCTTTTATAACCTCCTTCGCTGTCAGCGGCAGTTTGGTGAACAGCTGCATCTGATGTGGTTTCAGTTTTATGGACATTATTTGTGATATAATTTGACCCTCTGAACTCCAAGCAGCAGTTTCTGGGTGGGCTTTTTTTTACTGTTCTTGTGACACTTTTACTCACTGCTGCCTCATTTTTCTCTGGAATATAAAGTCCTGCACCTCTGTGGAAACAGAACAGCCATGAAGAAGGAGAGAGAACTCGGAAATGTCTAAAATACCATTAAAAAAGGAAAGCGAAAGTTGAATTTGTTTGATTATTTACTTAATAAAAATAGTAAAAACCTTTAATCTATATGTACAACAAGTGTTGACATGTGTTGCCGCAATGCTGGAAGAATACTGTCAAGATTTAACTCTACATTTTTACAGCTGAGTCACTGACGGTTTTACAGTTGCATCAAGGAGTGCAGAATTTACAATTTTTTTTACAGAATCTGATTGGTGCAAACGTTTTACTTTGAGAGAACTTTTAGTAAAAAATTATTATCCTGAAGAGTGCATGATTTTGTGCTTTTCAGCCAAATCTCCTTTTTGCAAATGGTTATTTTTAAGTCATGAGAATAAAGATTTTAAATGACTTTTGTTAATCCCTGAGAAGAAATTAAGTTATTACAGCAGCATGGATGTTCAATAAAGGGGTAAACAATAAGACAACAGAGAATATTAGGGTATGAAGTCAAGGTAAAATAAAAAAAATAAAATCAAATAAAAATACCATTAATAATAGTAATATGATATGAAGTGAAGGTAAAATCAAATAAGATGAAATAAATTAAAATAAAATAAAATGATAATACAATAAAAAATAATAGGACATTAAGTGATGGTAAAATAAAACAAGGTAAAATAAAATAAAATAAAATAAAATTAAATACAGTAAAATAAAGACATAAGATTTGATAAAATCAAATATAACAGAAAAAGCATCACAATATACAAGAGTATAATAATGATAATAATTTCTACGGGATTTATGAAACACACATGATTATTACAGGGACTACTGGAAACTGATTAATATGATGATTATTTCTGTTTTTACAGTTTCTTACTCTCATAAATTGTATAATTTTGGTGATTAAAAAGAAAAGATAACATGCCTTTCACATTCACTTGCAGGTTTATGGGGTTGGGAGGGTTAAAGTAAAACTTTAGTCAAACATTCAGTGTGTGAAATATCATCTGCTCTATATTTTAAAGCTAATATGAGAACTCAAGAATGTAACGTATAGCAAATACATGCTTCTAACATGTACTTATTACATTTTTAAATGATAGCAAGAAGACCACAAAAGCTTTGACTGTGTAAAATTCAGTCGGTACTCATGAAGAGTAAACTATTCTGATATCAGAGTATTAGAGTCCTCATTGTGCAGTCAAGTTAAATGAAGGAATAATAGTACATAAAATAAATAAACCCTGCATCAGACATGCTGCTTCACCTGCATCATAAACCACAGCCTTTAGGATTTGCTAATTGCATTGTCCCAAACATTTCAGCTTGGTCTGTAGGAAGCCAGTGAGTTTCTCCAGAGATATCTGCGTCACGAGGGTCTTGCAGAGGTTGTGGTTTTTGCAGACTTTAGCTGGAATAAACTGAGAAAAGCGGGTGGTGTGTTGAGAGTGACGAAGCCGAGAGTGAGGGGGAGAAACTCGCTCAGTCGGTGTGTTTGTGGCTGTGGGCGATGCTCATTTTCATGTGAAAGGCCTACAGCTGCTGCGTCCCTCTAAAGAAATTATTCATGCTTTATTCTAATGTGGATCCCAGAGGGTGCAGAGACAGCAGACACCTCTGTTTTTGGCTCAACACGAGGCCCAATGTGTTGTTTTTTTAGATGTGTCCTTTAAGTGACAGAGATGTTTATTATCAGGAATTATGTGGACGAACCGACAGAAACAAGCCAGTCATGAGTCATCTTTAATTTAGAGATTTATTGACTTGTTACAGTAACATTACAGATTATTCATAGTTTTGTCCTGTTTTTTTTTTACAATTTACATGTAAAGTAATATTTTTTTAATTAAACAGAGTAGTAATACTGTGATATTTCCACAAAACAGGGAAAATCTGTAAAATAACAGTTTTTAAATTAAAAAAAATAATTTATATATATATATTTAATTTTTTTCAAATAACAGCAAATATCTGTTAAATAATTATGTTTTTTTGTTGAATTTAAAAAAACCCAGAATGGTTATAAAAGCAAAATAGCACTGTATAAATATAAATAATTTGCAGTTTTCTCCTGTTTTTTATGGTTTGTATGTAAATTAATCTTTATTAATAAAGCAGAGTAGTAATACTGTGATATTTCCACAAAACAGGGAAAATCTGTAAAATAACAGTTTTTAAATAAAAAAATAATTTATATATTTTTTTAATTTTTTTTTCAAATAACAGCAAATACCTGTTAAATAATTATGTTTTTTTTGTTGAATTTAAAAAAGCAGAATGGTTACAAAAGAACAAAATAGCACTTGTATAAATATAAATAATTTACACTTTTCTCCTGTTTTTTACGGTTTGTTTGTAAATTAATATTTTTCAATAAAGCAGAGTAGGAATACTGTGATATTTCCACAAAAACAGGAAAATATGTAAAACAACATTTTTTAAAAAACAATTTTTTTTCAGTCCTCAAAAAAAATAAATAAAGATTTTAGTAGATTTTATCTGTAATTAATCAAAATGAGGAAAAGTCTGTTAAATAACAGTGGAGTTTTCAAAACATTACAGTTCAAAATGTTGAAAAATATTATTGCAAAATTATACATTTTTTTTCCGGTGCACATTCAGTTGGTGATGCAGAAAAAGTATAAATCTGTGGTCTTTGCTCTAAAATCCATTTTAAATTGCAGCAAACAGAACACAGATTAGAAAACTGATCACAGAGAAGATTCAACCAGTAACATTATTCTTGCTTGTTTTTGCACTGCAGCTAGTAGAACACAGATTCAGTAAATCCTGAGCTGACCGTTACTATTTCCTGCTTTTTCAGATTGTGAACTTCTGCTGCCTTTTGTGGAGAATCATCCTCCCCGACTCTTTTCAGTAAACTGTGAGTAAACATGAAATCCTCAGAGGCGACACAAACAGACACCCTCAAATTTAGACCTGCACCTCATATATTAGACCTCAAATCATCAAATTTTAATTCCAGTTTCTGCTCAGCTATATTTTCTTTACACTTTCGTAGCATAAAATATCAATAATTATAAAGATGTTTATAGAAGTTTAGCTGGATATGTTAAATATCTTCCGAGATAATCAAACAAACCGCAAATAAGGTTTTTCACACGTTAAAATTGAAATTTAAAGATGTTTGATTTAAATATAATTTGAAAATAACAGGCTTTCATTTGTAATAGTTCCTGAAATATTCTTG
Source organism: Acanthochromis polyacanthus (assembly GCF_021347895.1). Taxonomy (NCBI): domain Eukaryota; kingdom Metazoa; phylum Chordata; class Actinopteri; family Pomacentridae; genus Acanthochromis; species Acanthochromis polyacanthus. Next base: position 19,530,607 of record NC_067134.1, on the reverse strand, counting down.
TTCAGCCTCCAGTTTCAATTCAGTTGAAAGTGGGTTGATTTTATCTGGGAGAATATTTGATAAATTAATCCAAAATGTCACTGATTCTCATTCTTCATGTGCAGTTATTTTATCATAATCTAAATATCTTTCAGGCAGACACTGTAAACCCAACGTAAACAGGAGTGTTTTTTCTATTGCAGCGGTTTGATAATATGAGTATTAATTATCTGTATTTTCTCCTGTGTGACTAAGATGCTGCCCTACTTCTGAAAACAAGTCTGATCTTTTTATTGACTGTAATCCAGCACCGACTGTGTTGTAGACAGATTTCTCCATTTTGTAGCATTATACACGTTAAACCAGTCAGATGACAATGAAGATGAAACATTTTGACAGTCGTGGTTCCTCTCAGCTTGAAGGGAACGTAAAGGGCAGAAAGATCAGATTTGTCCAGAGCTCAGCAGAGGAACTTTGATTGGGTTTAATACACACCAGTATCCCAGTTATGAGGCGCATGTACAATATTTAAATCTGTATTATGTTGTTTAGGTCAAGCACAGCTTCATTCCTGTTTACAGTCAGACATGACCACTGTAGTGATTCTAACATTCAGTCTGATGCGACGATATTAACAGCCGCAGCATTAATTCAGAATTCCTCATGTTTTTCCTTCATTTGTTTACATCTGTTTTGGTCCATGTTTGTTTTATTTGGGAGTTTTCCTTCTGCTGCTGGGTGCCGTTTGAAAAGTGTCAAGGAAGAACCAAATTTAGCAGAAAGTGTCGTCGGTCTGATGAATGCGAGCGGACACGTTTTCACATTCAAGTGTGTCGGTGTGTGTTCGGTGTGTGAAAAGGCTGCTGGCAGAGAAGAAGCTGCAGGATGAGGTTTCACCATGTTTGGTCAACTGGACTCTCAGCCTCCAAATCTGTCTTTTCTGCCCGAGGACGAAGCTAAAAACAGAAGCTTCAGCCTCGTAAATAAATACGCAGACAGTCCAATGCAAGGCCAACGTAAACAGCGTAGAGACCGGCTTCACAAATCATGAATTATTTTCTGGTGAGCTCTCAGTAGCTACTTGTTCTGTTAAAATAAACATCAACTAAAATTTCTCATCTAGTCGATTGAAAATCTGTCCAGAAAATCCTCCAAAATCACTGAAAATCAACCAGCTGTTCTCATGTGAGATTTTTTTAGGTTGACACGTAAATTAATACCTTTTTTCAGTGTTTTGTCTGTAAAATTCTTTATCATTATTTATTTATTATTTATCATTATTTATTTATTATTTTTTTGCACCAGATTTCAACACATTAGAAAAGTCGTAATTTAATAGTCAAAAAAAAAAAAAAAAAAGTCAAATGCTGTAAAGAGACGGATTCTTGATTCGATTTTTTTACAGTATATGTGCCAATTATTGCTTTTTTCTGTAATTTTATGAAGCATTATCTCTAATTCAACGTAAAGTAAAAATTGTAAATAATTATTTAGTATATATTAGAATATATTTCTTAATATACAGGCATTTTCCCTTTCAGATACTGGCAACAATATGTCAAAATAATGATGTTTTTAACATTTTTTTATTTTTAGATTGTTTATTTACATACAATCTTTGTGAAATAAAAAAAAATCAAAAATACAGATTTCTTACGTGGACATTATTTAATTGCTTATGTGTAAACTGTTGATATTATTTGCTATTTTTTAAGGCAAACCTGTATAATTATTAATATTAAGACTTTTTTATTACAGGGTAAAACTGTCAAGTAACAGGTAAAAATAAATCAACAATTTTATAATTACATATCTTTTCTTACAAATAATAATTGTAATTGTTTTCTGGTTTAGTTACAGTTAAAAATTAATTTATTCATAACTTTGTAATACAACATTTTTAACTTTTTTTCTGTTAATGTGCAAATACATACATTTTTTCCTGTGATTTTATTCGGTGTTGTATGTAATTTGACAAATTTTTTAAAAAGAAAATCAGTAAAAATAACAGTAAATTGACCAAAAAGCTTTATTTTTTTCAGTGTACGTACAAAGTTAAAACTTTGTGAGTGACTTTTGTTTCGCTGTTTCACAATAAAAGCACGTCAGAGGCTCTCTGTGAAGGATCTTTATCGGCCTAATAAACCTAAATCCCCAGTGTGAGCGCTGGATGGGGGTTTTATGTGTCAGGAGCTGTGGCCTGGATTTACTTCAGCTTTTAGAGTTCATGTGACTCACCAACCTACACGCATATAAACACCGACCGGCCCTGCAGCTAAATCTGGAGCTCCCTTATATGGCTGCTTTTCCCCCTCACACAGGTTCAGGGTTTGCTGCTCGACATATTTTCAGTTTGCTGAATTCTCCAGCCGGCGTCGTTACTAAACTGTCGCTGTCATGAGTTACAGGTTGTAGACAGCAGAGATGACAGATTGAAACTCCACAGGTTACACTTCCTCCTCTGTTGTCTAACAAAAAGAGCGTTTTATCGTTTCTGGGAAGTGAAAAGAAACTCAAATCAGCATCGGATCTCCGTAAAAAGCCTCAGCACTCATTTTTGATAAGAAGGACTTGGAAGCTGGTGCACATCTTGAGCCCTCCGTGGTGTTTTTTGGCCTAGACAGTGGAAAAAGTGACTTCAATTGGACGAGAGGCTGGAAAGTTTCTTGTAGGTTTGGAAACAAAGAGCAGAGATGCATCGAGTTGATAATTTCCTTGAATTTATTCACGTTTGTCAGAAACATTCCTACTTAGACACACATTTACTGGGCCTACTGGGTTGATAATCTCTTTGAGTTTATTTGCTCGGGTGTTTTTAGTCTGTAGAAAGTAGAAATCCTCATAAAAAACTAATATTGACAGGATGTTTTTTACTTGGAAAACATTTTCAGTTTGTCTCGTGTTTGGGACAGAAGTCTGCAGCTGTGTTGGGCCTCTCAATGCTAACATGCTCGGTGGTGACGGTCATTTTATGTTAGCATGTTAGCATGTTAGCATGCTAGTATTTGATTGTGATGGTATTTTTAAGGCAAGACCCACCGTCTGAGTCTGGATTGTTTTTATTTAACAATTAAGTAACTTAATTTGTTGTTGTTGTTACTACTATTTTCTGAGACAGATTTAATTTATTTCTCTATTTATTTATTTTTTTTACATCGTCTGATCACTGCAAATCGTTTTCTAGGGGGTAATGTTTAATTGAAATAGAATAAGTGGATCTATTCGTAGTACTTTCCCACATTTCACACGTAAGTGGTTCACAAAAAATGTGATTAGAGCAAATTACTGTTTATGAAACCACCAATTTTTTGACATTATTTACAGTTCTGACTATTTTTGTGGTAAATGTGTAAATTTTTCTGTGATTTCTTTTTGTATTCTCTGTAATTTCACAGAACAAGGAAAAATCTGCAAAATAACAGCAAAGAGTTGAAGAAATTGCAGTTAACAGCTGTTGAGAAATGTCATTTTTGCAGTGCAGCAATTCAAAGAAAACGTGCGAATGTCAGATCATCAGTTTCAGAAAGTTTTGTAGAAATAAGAGAAGCAGTCTGACACTATCTGACAGTTTGGAGAAATTCTTAATCCTGCTTAAACCCTGTAAATGTCCCATCTGTGGCTTTCCTCGCAGCTCTTTTGTGTTGACATGTCGCTGTGTTTGTGTGAGGAAAGCTGTGCGCCAACATGCTGACTGAGTTCACTTCCATCTAATCACAGAAGACGACATGTGCTCGCGTTTTATCTCCTCGTCCTGCTGTCAGACCGCATGTTGTCGCATTAATAATGAAGAACCGCAGGAACAACGCGAAGCTTCCTGCAGAGAGAAGACACTTAATCAATATTCAGGTCAAGAGGCGTTACTTAATATGACAAAAATGGAGACTTAACTTATTATGGATATTATATTTCTTACATTTCAGTAAATTTCCATTGCGCTGTGGACATGAAAACACAGCCTGCAGTTCAGCCGAAAATATCCAAATTTTTTCCACATGACTGAGTCACTGATGGTTTAAGTTTTTACCAAATTCGATTAGAGTATATGAGGAAAAAACGAGACAAATAAAACAGTGGGATAATAATTTTTTCAACATACGAGACTGTAAAAAAATAAAATAAAATTTTTGAAGTCATGAAAAGGCAACCACAAAAGATACATTCAAAAAAAATGGTGTAATACTGTTTAAAAAATTAAAATAACAGCAAATATCTGTAAAACAAGGATTTTTTTTGCTGTTTTAAATGCAAAAGATAATGTTATTTTAAAGTCTAACAGTGTAGAATCACAAATTCTAAGTGTTCTAACGTAATTTGTTTTAAGGTCAAAATGTAAATTAAATACATTTTCTGTGATTTTACCAAATATTGTCCATAATGTTAAAAAAAATGGGGAAAATCTGTAAAATAATAGTCTGTAAAGTCCAATTTTCTACACTTAACAGCAAATATTTGTAAAATTGCAAACTGCATTTTTTTCCCCAATTAATCAGTTTGAGTGAATTTTTGAGAAGTAAAAGTCAAATTTCTTGCATGTGAATATATATTTTTTCCTTTTCCTCCTTTGTGACAACAAACTGAAAATATTTGGACAAAACAAGACATTTGCCATCTTTAGGAAACACTGATTGACATTTTTAACCTTTTCCTGACATATTAATAAACAATTAATCAATCAAATATTCAGCAGGTTTCATTAGTTGTAGATATCTTCAGTGTTCTGGAGACTTTGGATGTTTAGCTGTCAGTAGAAAGGAAACTAGAAATGTTGGCCCAGAGGAAGATGTAGAACAGCATCCTGTTTCCAGTCAAACTAAATTCAAATGTGGATGTAAATCAGATGGATTCTCCGGCAGGTAACGCTCCTGATGTAGGGCACCTGTTTCTGACCAAAGTGGGACGCCGGCACTGTTGGACCACAAACGTCAAGAAGTAGGACAGCAAGCGTTAACCCAGACCCACAGATGAAATGAGAACACACGGTGGGAGTATTTAACGTAAAATGATCAGTTAGAGTCCTTTTTTTAAACGGCAAAACATCATTTACATGGAAACACAGTAAGAACATCTACAAGAACCTGAACTTGAATATTGATTTTTTTAAAATCATAAATAGAGCACGATTTAACCCAAATCCACCGCAGAGATCTCCATCTGTGTGGCGTTAAAGTGGACCACGGTGCTTCTCCATCTGAGCCAGATAGCCTCCCTTGCGTTTCCAGCTCTGCTGCAAATAGGCTAATTGCTCTTTTACCAAAATGGGGCAGAAAAGGAAGGAAGGCAGGAGACTCGAAGCTGCTCGTCCACATCAGGAGGAAACCTTCAGGGGATTGATCCCAAAGGAGTCAGGTGCAGATTTAGGGATGAAAAAAGAGGTAAAAGTTGTTGTCGTTTTCACAAAAGTTGAACAGAAAGATGTGGAAGAGGATGTAAAACAGAAACGAGTCATATGTGGATCCTTTAGGGAGCTTTAAAGGACACATAAATGTACATTTGTAAGTTTGTGAGTGGGATAAACACTGTGCACTGCTGTTCATGTATGTTTTTTTTCACGTCTACACAAATAAAACCCACGTGCTGAGGCTCAGGAGGCCGACAGATGATGCTAACAGACACGTGTTCTCTCTTTTTAGATGTATTTATACACCAGACATGGATATATGTTTGCCCTCCTGCTCCTTCTAGCGAGCAGCTGGATTTCTTCGAGCCAATCTCCTCGTCTCTTTTTCCACTGTTTTCCAGAGAGACGGCAGTGAAACAGCAGGGAGGTCAAAAATGTAGTATCAGTCTGCATTTCTACAAACATTTTTACATTAATTTCCTTATTTAGGTTAATATGCTGCAGCCTGCACCAACATTCAGTCTGTATTTTAGTCCAAAACTATAAACAAATTCAGCTACTCCAATATACAACCTAGAAAAACAACATTTTTGAATCTGAGACTAGAATTTGATGTTGAAAATTAATAATTATGCTTAGTTTATGCTTGACAGTAATGAATTATTTGGTGAAAACACCCAAGGTGACAACTTTATACGGCTAAAGTTAAACTAATAAAATAAATGCAGTTCAGACTTGCGTTGGAAATGAATTGTTGCTGTCTATAACTGCAGCTTTTACCGACATGTTCAGAAGCCGTTGCATTAACTGAGGAGTCTGAACGGGGCTTTAAAGCAGATTTTGAACACAGAATTAGAATGTGAAGATAGAAATGCGTATTAAACCGTCATATGAGCTGTGAGCTGTGTGGGCGGCAAACACGAGCAAAGATTTGATTCCCCGACCTTGAAAGTTGCAGTTTGTTTCGATCTTTGTTTTACTTTCTGTGTTTTGTTCCCTGTTTCTGTTCTCCACATGCTTTCCTTTCCCCCCACGCTGCTTTCAGAGGAACATTAGCATCAGATTCATTGAGATTCATGCAACCACGCATGTTATGCGGTTCACATTTTTCTCATTTGTCTTGAACTTTCGAGCATGACAGGACACAACAGAACTATAACAGTCTGCATCCTTTTGCATTTACCAACTTATAACTATAGAATTAAAAATAACAAGATGTGATGCCTGTAAACCCCTGAGGTGTTATTGGTATAATTAGCAGCCCACTGTCGGTTTAATAAATGCTGAATAATAATCATGCTTCTCCTGTTTGTGTCTGTTTCCACCCAGTGAGGTGAAGCGTGGCCTGCAGCAGCTGTGGAAGCGTCACATGGGAGTGTGTGTCTGTGTGTGTGACGCTGTGTGTTCACGCCGGACCCGACCGACATGGCGGGCGGCAGAGAGCGAGGCTCGCGGACACAGCGGCCGTGGTCGGTTTACCGCGCTAACACCTTCGAGCTGTCCAGCGAGTTGATCGGCCTGGCTCTGGCAGGTGAGCGGACGGAAAAAGTAAACCAGAAAATGTTTTTAAAAATGTATGTATTTAGATTTAATTATGTTTTCATACACTTTAGAAGAACAAAGGTACAGGAAAGACCATGTCAGATTGAATATTTCCTCAATTAACTGATTAGTTATTTGGTCAAAAAGTCTTTGTTCGGCTAAATCCATCCAAAAACCCAAACCAATTCTGGTAAAATAATAAAAATCCAAGAAAAGCAGCAATTTTGAATAGATTTTTTGCTCCAAAATGATTAATTATTTATGACATGTTTACAAGGCTAAATCAGTCCAAAACCCCAAACAGTTTCTGATAAGCTAATACAATTCCAAGACAAGCAGCAATTTTTAATTGATTTTTGGCATGTGTTACTTGACAATGATTAATTATTTGGTGAAAAATGTCCAAGGTGACGTCTTTGCTGGGCTAAATGAGTCCCAAAACCTCCCAGAATTTAGTAGAGCTAATAACAGTCCAAGAAAAGCAGCTATTTTGAATCTTTCTATTGTTTGCTTTAATATGCTTTTTTTTGGTGAAAAATGTCCAATTTGACAACTTATTAAGGGTAAAAATAAGGATAAATTATATTTTCATACGTCTCCTAAGAAATTGCACCTGCACTGATATACAAAGAAGCAAATTGGCATTTTTGAATCTTAAACTAGAAGGTTTTTGGTATTTTTTTGCTTCAAAATGTTTAATTATTTGGTAAAAAATGTCCAAGAAGACGTCTTCTGGAGGCTAAATCAGTCCAAAACCCAAACAAATTCTGGTAAACTGATACAGTTCCAAGAAAAGCAGCAATATTTCCTCCATTAACTGATGCAACCGTCACACAGAAATATCTACAAATGTTGTTTGAGCCAAATATTACGATGAGTTCTTGATGCTTTTCCAGGAAATAGTCAGGACCCGGATGAACCTGTGCTGGAATTCAGCGTCGGTGAGTCACACGTCAACTTTAGTTATCCCTCTGAACCCCAAGCAGTTTGTTGTTGTTTTTCTTTTGCTTCTGTCACATTTTTACTCACTGTGGGCTCATTTTTCACTGCAACATAAAGTCCTAAACCTTTAGTTTTTACAGAATCCTATGAGTACAAGCACTTTTTAAATGATACATGCGGAATAAAGTGATTTTGATTCAGGTTTGAACGCTTAGATTTGTTTGTTTTTTTTCTGACAAAACCAAAAGTCACATATAACAAGTTCAAAAACCCACTAGAAATTTTTTTTAAATCTGATGATTGCTTTTATTTTGACAAGTTCTCACTCAAATAGGTAGCATAAATTTGGTGATTTTTAAGATACACACAAACCGAAACATGCTTTTCAAACTCAGGGTTCATTTGTCGGTAATTTATGGACCAATTCATCATTTACCGCCTTTTAGTGACAGCGTAGCAACTTTAAGAAAGCAAAAGTTGCACCAAAACATACTCTTTCAGTGAAAAATTATGATTTTTAATGAAGGAAAATCAAATGAAATGTGTTATTAGCAGCAAAAATGATGTTTGATTATAGTTAAAAATGGTAAAAGAAGACTCTTAAACTGGAATATTGTCATCCTCTGACTCCTTACTTGCTTCACAGTTTGTGAAAGTCTGTAAAAGTCTTGCTTTCTACTGACTGTAAACGTGTTTTCTCGCCCAGCGTGCGCAGATCTGGTGACTCCGGCTTTGGATAGGAAACCAAACAGCTTCGTGGCAGTGAGCTGCACGACGCCGCCACAGGCCTTCTGGACCAAACACGCCCAGACCGAAGTCATCGAGGTCAGAGTCCTCACACCAGCTAGTCCATCTTCTGTCCTGAATCCACACCAGAGCTCCTCCAGCTTCCATAATGTGGCTTTATTCCAGGTTTTTAATGCTCAGAAGTAGGTGTGACTTAGTGACCACAGAGCGACCTGCAGAGGCGTCGCCCACGCTCTTCGATCAGGAGCTGGAGGACGACGGAGAAAGAAAGAAATTCAGCTGCAGCCACAAGCGTTTGGAAAAGTTTTCACCAGATTAAGTCCAAATCTGACCCCTGAAACCACTTTTCTAGTTTGAGGTCTCTTCAAATCGCATTTATGGAGATGCGTTTCGCCCTCGAGTGAAGAATGAGTCAACAAAAATATGGATTTTTCTTGCATGAACATCACTGTTTTTATGTTTATTTTGCAAAATTTACATTGCAGAATGTGAGAACAGTGCCAGAAATGTGTGTTTCCTACAAAAGACACTTTTTAAAAAGCAGCACAAACAGAGGGGTTTAAAGCTGGAAGTCGTTTTCCAGCAGAAATTACACACAAACCTTTCAGCAACTTGGATTAATAGAATGAGTCTGTTCAGCATTTTTCTGCTTTAACCCTCATGTCGTCCTGCAGGTCAAATCGACCCGTTAAAAAGTTTGAAAATGCGGGAAAAAAAAAAAATATATATATATATATATATTATTTTTTTTCACAGTGAAACCTCTGATGTCCACATTTTCAACATTTTTGGGAAATCTTTGAACATTTTTTGGTGAAAAAAAGGAAATGTTAAAAATGTTTCTTAAGAGCATTCACATAAAAAAATCAACCAAAATCCAGCAAAATTCACTGGATTTGGATTGATTTTTATGTGAATGTTCTTAAGAGAACATTAGAAGTTTTACTGATATATATGTAATCACTTTAGATATTTTTAGGATTTTTTTGGGAAGATTTTTACTTTTATTTTTTGAAAATAATTACAAAAATTTTTACTTTTAAGGAATTATTGGAATTTTCTTCCTGAAGGTTTTTTGCAAATTTTCAGAAATTTGGGGATTTTTTTGCTGAATTTTTGGATTTTTTTCAGAAAAGGAAACAATATTTTTTGGTGCCTGTAAATGAGGACAACAGGAGGGTTAAACATCTGTTAAAAATATAAAATATAAAATATCTGCAGTATGTGAAGCCATGATTTTTTCCCCCAATATTGATAGCATGTGGAAAATGATTCCAGGCTTTTTCTTTATTTTTTTAATGGCTGACTCTTGGTGTCGCTGCGTCTCTCCACAGGGAACCAGTAATCCCATCTTCCTCAGCAGCATCGCCTTCTTCCAGGAGTCCAACATCAACCATCAGACGCAGGTGAAGCTCGCCGTGTACGACGTGAAGGACCGATCGCAGGGCACAGTACGACCTTCCCTTTTAGACCTCTTTTCTTTCAAAACCCAGCTTGTGTTTAGACACGCGTGGATGTTAACGGTCTTTCTGTCTGCAGATGTACATGTTGGGTTCAGCACTTTTCCCTGTCAAGGAGCTGCTGCACGAGAAGAGCCACAGATTACAGCTGGAACTGCGGTAACACTCGCTTCTGTCTTTATACTTCAGTAATGAATAAAGAAGTTATGTCTGATGCTGTTTTTTTGGTTTTGATGCATTCGATGATAGTGACAGTTTAGGTATGGATAAAAATCCAAAAACTGCAAGTAACCCCAGACACTGTGAGGGGCAGATTTTTCATAGATTAGACGTTTAATGTGGTCATTTGTTTGGATGCACAGATCGGCAGAGAACCAGCGGGTGGGAAACATCACCATCGCAGCCTGGCAGATGGAGGACAGAGCAGATCAGAGGATGTCGGTCGGACGTCTGCCAGACAGCATCAACGGACGGGTAGGAATTCTGGTTCAGACTCCATGCTGGTACAAAACCTGGTTACAGAGCGACTTGTGCTGCTCCTTTAAGGACAGTAACTTTAAGTTTGCCTAATTCTTCAACTTTATCTTATTCATTGATTTGTATTTGGAAGCACTGTGAAGGTTTACGGTGTAAATAAAGTCCTCTGTGTCCAGTATTTCTGCTTTTATGAGCTGGTAAATCATCCCAAAACGCGTTTATACAGCGTCTTTAAAACAACCTGAGCTGACTGAGTTGCTGTACAAAATAATGAGCAAATGTGGTCTAGATCAAAGTCCAAAACCACTTTAAAACAGGTCAAAAAACAAATTTGATCCTGATCTAAAAACATTCCAAAATTAGTCTGATTCAGGTATTAAACCAAGTGTGAAACCAGTCTTAAACTGGTCCAAAACCAGTCCAAATGTGGTCTAAAATAAAATGAAACTGATGATGCAGTAGTTCTCTGGTCAGTTTCTAGTCAGTCTGTTGTTTAATTTATTTCCAGGAAGTACAAACCTGTTTTATCAAACAAAAATACACTAAAAATCAACATTTTAAATTCAGATTAATAATTTTGGGATTAACTGTATGTGTGTGTTTACTTACTGAGCAAAAATACTCACTGCAGCTTTAAGTTTTCTTCCCAAGTTAAACCCTAACAAGTAGAATAAGTTGATTCAAGGCCTGTGGTTCCAGATGTGTGGCCTTAATAGAACATGAGACATGTTATTCTGGTGGTGAGGCAGATTTCCAGCAGTTTCCAGTTTCATATCGCTGTACTTACATCAAAACTCTCTGAATTCGCTGTGTGCGGTTTCAGTTACCTGCACTTAACTTCACTGTGGCATATTTGCTGCTGATTTAGATTTTGAGTTTTATGAGGGTTTGTAATTAAATTACAGTGCAGTGTAACAGCTGCAGAGTGAATTCAGATTTCTGGATCCTCTTTGTCCTGCAGACGGTGCTGCCGGTCGACGAGAGTCTGACCGAGTCGATGGGAGTCCGAATAAAGTACGCGTCGCTATGCAAAGACACGCTGCTGCGCTCAGGTGGGAAACAGCTTTATTCACACTGAAATCGTCACTTTTTCAGAACAATTTCTGCTCAACCATGTTGCTTAAAGTCACTGTTGGCCAGACTCAAATGGCTTCATGACTGCACAGAAGAGTGCAGAAATTTTAGTTTTTTACAGAATGTGGTTCATGTAAACGGTTTAATGTTGGCAAATTTTCAAGCGAGACATGTAGAATAAGAAGATTTGGATGAAATAACGCTATTTTAAGCTGAGATTTAGTTGATTTAGCTTGAAGCAAGCTGATGAAAACAATGATTTTCTCCGCTTTTATAGTTTATTGCCCTGATAAATAGTATTATTTTAGTGATTTTATTTTTTTTAATATTCAATTAATTGTGCAGCCTCAGCTTTGGATTATTTCTACTAAAAGTCCAACACTGAAGCTTAGTAATGAATTAAAATTGAACCATTATGGAGTTTTTAGTTGAGTAAGTTTCAGTTTATGCTGATTTGTTCCATCCAACTGTCAAAGTGGAAACATATCTGTACGCTGCTGGTTTATTTGAATTATTTTGTCCTCAGCTGATAAATGAATCAGCTCTGTTAATTATCCTGTCAGAGGACAACAAAAACTGGTTCATGTGGATGAAACACCTCCAGGAAAGCAGGTTATCAGGTCAGCAGGAGGGAAACAAAAGGAAAGCAGCAGCATTGGTCCTGAAAACAAATCTTTTTCAGTCAAAGAACAAACTAATACACTCATTAATGCAACTTTTAGTAAAACCTTCTGCACTCTTGCATTCTTCTCCTCTGTGTTTCTTGCCCACACGTCTCTACATTTTTTAATATAAGAAATATTGATTGTCACAGCTCAGTGGGGGGTTTCTGTTTCCATCAGGGGGACGTTAGCGATCCAGAAATAACTGTTTGTAAAGGAATAACGACATTTACACCGTCAGAGAAGATCGTCTAATCTGAGCTAACTGAATTGTCCTCCAGTGTTTGGCGGCACCATGTCCAGGATGTACCGCTTCCCCACCACCGACGGGAACCACCTCCGGGTTCTGGAGCAGATGGCCGAGAGCGTCCTGTCGCTGAACATTCCCAGACAGTTCGTCAAACTGCTGCTGGAGGAGGACGCCGCCAGGTACAAACACACATTTAGCATGGAGCCGAGAGACTCCTGATGCAGCAGAATTAAACCGGGCTACTCCCTGTTACATGTATACAATCTGGAAATACACCTGCTACCTTATGCACCTTGTATTTATTCACTGAACCCACATGTTTACACAGAGGTGCACATTGTGTGTCATTTTTGCTCTGCTTTACTTTATATTTTTGTGTATGTGTTCAGCAGTATCTACAAATACAACATCAGTTACTGTCTTTATACTTATAAATTCACCAAATTAGCTTCTTATAAGAATAAGCTGTTATATTTTAGGTTTGCATATTTCTTGCTGTACTTTAAATACAAACAAGATTTCTGCTTAATTTCATTGTTCACTGTACAATGACAATAAAGGGAGTCCTTTGTCTGCTCTAAAAAACCTCGTCATCTGTAAGTGAAACTGGATTTAGCAGCACTTTGTCTGAGCCAATAGTGTCTGGGAAAAAATTGCACGTAATTCTGTCTTTTATTTCATTTATTTAACCTTTATTTCACCAGGATTAAAACCTCTTTACCATGGAAAGTCATGATGAAGTTACGGAAACAGAGAAAAACAAAGAACAATAAATCAACAAAGTGACGAAAGAAACATAAAACAGTTTTAAAACATCACAGTGTTTGACTTTTTTGCTTGCTAATGCCGATAATCGTCTCAGCTTTAATTGTTAGTAATTTACAACACAGTTTTGCAGTAATAACGACACATATTCCCAGTCTAACTCCTATTTTCCTTCTTCGTCTCCAGGGTTTGTGAGCTGGAGGAGCTGGGAGAGTTATCGCCCTGCTGGGAGAATCTGCGGCGACAGATCGTCTCTCAGTACCAGACCATAATACTCGCATACCAGGAAACGCTGTCTGACCTCAACGACTACAGAGGTTAGTGTCCACACAGGTTTGAAGGTCTTAAAAGACATGTTATATATTAAAAATTCACTACATTTAGCCCATTTATCAGAGCCAGGAGCTGTAAAATAAAAAAAGTCACCACTTTTTCAGCTTTAAGATGTTATTTGAATGCATCACGTGTGGCATATTGTTCAGTTGGTAAAATTCACCAAATTTAAACAAAAGTTTATTTAACTCTTTGAACCTTAAACCCAATGGAGGATTTAAAGTCAAGTTATTGTTTCAAAAAATTGCCAAATTTACCCCATTTATCAGAGGCAGAAACTGTAAAATCAGAAAAAATCATAACATTTTCAACTTCCAAATGTTCCTTAAAAGTATTGTGTGTGACATACGGTTCAGTTGTGAAAATTAACCAAATTCAAGCCAATAATTATCACCAGTTTCTCCAGAGTATGAGAATAAACGAAGCAGAGACTTGGTTGATTATTTACTTGCAGCTGTGGTTATGGCTTTTTATGTGAAAAGGAAATGATAAGCATATCTTAATAACTGAAATCTAAATACATAATCGTCCTCCAGTAAGACAAATATTACAAACAGAAATGCAATCAAATGCTCTACAATCATGAGCTTTTCCTTAAACACCATCAAATACTCTTATTGCCGCTACTTTGAACTTAACATAGAACGTCCAGTCTTATGTTTCATAATGACACACTCTTGCTAAATGAACATGGACACACTCTTATTCTGAAAACCGGAAGTTACGCTATACATGCACAGAGCAGCAGCAGCTTAACACTCATAACTTCAGACTCATGACATTCCTGACTTGACAAAGGTACAGTGTAGTAATAGTTTGAGCCAAAGAATAAACATATCAGAATGAGCTTCACATAACATGTATTAACTTGCTGCGCAGCTCCACATAACACTTAATAAACATGCTATTGCCACAATGTTGGCTCAATAATATAATAAGCACATGGAGTAAATGGAAGTATCCCCTCAATGAAGAATAGAAACATGACAACAACATTAATCAGCCGAAACATCACACATATTCCTTAGAAAATACTCTCTCTTTCATTCATGCACAACCAACCAAATTTCTCTGCCAACTCTTGACTTATCAATCACCCATTAAGCTATCACGCTGTGCATTACTACATGACATCACTCCTCATACATGTCTCACGTGGACACTAAATGAACAGAAAGAAAATCGAAGGCAATTTCAACGTAACATGTGTAACTCTGGGGCCTTTTCTACATGTATTGTGTTTGACTTGTGGGCCAGTCGTGAAAATTCACCAAATTTTAGCTAAAAATCGAGACTTTTCATCAAAATCAAGTTATTCTACATGTGTCATTTGCGAATTTGACAAAAATAAACGATTTGCTCCAGCTTAATTCTTAAAAAACAAAACAAAACGATAAATTCAGCACTCCTCACCACAGCCGTGAAGCCGTCAGTGACTCAGCTGTGACCAGCAGTCACTCCATAAAATTCAGGCTGTTTCCACAGAGCAGAAATATAAGATAAGAGCAAACCTTTTTCTTCTTCTTCCAGATAATACCAACATGAGAAAATGCAGTTTCGACGTAGAAAAGCAATAAAATATATAAATGAAAATAACAAAAATAATAAACTTATTAACCATTTTTTCAATCATTAAGATACAATCATTTGTCTTTAAAATAACAGCAAATACCTAAAAGATTTATGCACAATAAAAATAGTGTGATTTTATGGTCAGATGTTGTAAAAGAACACATTAACATTTGTATAAACACAAATTATTCATGTAGACATTACTTTCAATTTTGGCCTGTTCTTTGTCTGTTACTCCATTTTATCTTTGATTTATCAAAACAGGGAAAGTCTGTGAAATAACAATAAATGGTTCAAATAATTACAGCTAAAGACTGTTCATGTTTTACAGTTTACAATGATGGAGACCAAATCAGCTGGAATGTAAAACATTTTAACCAGTTGTTCTTTAAAGGACTTCAGCCTATGTGAGTTTAATGAACTTTACAGTGGAGCCACGAGTGTAAAGTCGAACTCCAGCATGTAGCGGCTGACTGAATGTGGTCTGGACTCTGTGGAGGAGAGTCACGGTTTCAGAGACGCTGTAGAAAGACAGAATACCTGCACTGTGATCCAGATAAACTCCAACTCTGGAGGAAGGAGGACCTGAGAGACGAGTTCTATGGCTGTTGTAGTGAAATGAATAACCGTGGGTGTCACATTGGACAGACCAAGATTTGTCATTGTACCCAAAGCCACAGTCATTCAGGCTCCCACTTCTGCTGATATTCTTGTATGAAACTGCTGCTATGAATCCTCCTCTCCACTCCACCTCCCAGTAACAACGTCCAGTCAGACTCTCTCTGCTCAGGACCTGATAACAGTCGATGAATGTGTTCGGATGATCAGGATAATACTGACGTTGATATGTTAATGTTACTTTGCTGTTTCCTTCAGATAATAACAGACATTTGTGTGCTGTGTTTGGATCCAGAGTGATTTGTCGTAAATATTGTAAGAGTTCAGATCTGGTCTTTGGTTCTGGTTCTGGCTGTGGCAGAAGAACATCTGGTTGAGGGACTGTCGGTGAGGTGTTTGTGCAAGTGCCCCTCAGAACGTCCTGTAGATGATCTCTGAGCTTTTTCACAGCTGCTGTCATGTCCTTAAAGTCCTCTTGAATGCTGGTGTTGATGCTGGATGGGTGTGTGGACACACCGACTTCTGACTCTGAGGGGTAGTTGAGGAGAAACTGGCTGTTATCTCGTGTATCTAAGATCTGCTTCAGCTCAGCATCTTTCCTCTTCAGATCAGTGATCTCCTGCTTCAGCTTCTCCTGAAGATCTTTGACTCGACTCACTTCAGTCTCCTGCATGGATCTGATCTGCTGCTCCACATCTCGGCTTCTTTTCTGGATGAGTTGGATCGTCTCTGTGAACATTTTCTCATTGTCCTCCACTGTTTTGTCAGCAGAGACGTTGATGTTCTTCACCTGCTGTTGGAGCAGCTTCACATCTTCTTCTCTGCTCTGGATTCTCTGCTGGATGTTTAGTCGACTCCTCTGGAGTTTCTTCTGCTTCTGCTTCCTTTCTGCTGCAGCTGAAACCGTGTCGTGACCTTTATGATCATCCACAGAGCAGAGATAACAGATCAACTCTTGATCAGTACGACAGAAAATCTCCATCGCCTTGTCATGAAGAGAGCAGATGTTCTCCTGGAGGTTCTTGGAGGGTTCCACCAGATGGTGCTTCTTAAACGCTGGAGACTCATAGTGAGGCTGAAGGTGATTCCTACAGTAGGAGGCCAGACAGACTAAACAGGACTTGACAGCCTTCATCTTCCTCCCAGTGCAGAAATCACAGGACACATCTTCAGCTCCAGCATAGCAGTGATCAGCAGCAGCAGCTTGGAGTCCGGTCTTCTTCAGCTGCTCCACTAACTCTGCCAACAGGACGTTTTTCTCCAGGTTAGGCCTCGGTGTGAAGGTCTTCCTGCACTGAGGGCAGCTGTAGATTCTGCTCTGGTCCTCTCCATCCCAGTGGGCTTTAATACAGACCATGCAGTAGCTGTGTCCACAGGAAAGAGTCACCGGATCCTTCAGTGGATCCAGACAGATGGAACAAGAAATATTCTCTGAAGAAAGTTGAGCTCCTTTCTGAGCCATTTTCTCATCTGAGCAGCAGCTTTCAGGGAAGTGAGTCGATATAAACCAGTTAGACCCAGTCAGCTGTCTGTGGTCACCTGTCACGTTGTAAAAACACCTGTTACTGTAAAACATTGATGTTTTTTAACAGGCTTAACTGTAATATTTTATCAACAATTTACTGTGACTCTACTGGTTTCCCCTGTTTAGATATTTTACTGATATTTTATTTCACAATTTTTCCACATAACTAATTTTTCTTGTATTTTTTTTCTGGCACCTTTGCTGCCTGATTTTTACAGCTATTGTTTTATTGGATGTATTTTTTACAGTGTGGTTACAACCAGACTCAAAGGTCTCAATCATGCAACAAAACACCTTTGACCACAGATATAATGTCTATAAAGGTCTCCACCCTCTGTGGAAGTTTTCTCATTTTGTTTCTTTACAACATTCAATCAATGTCAGTATAATCAACATAAGTTGGCTTTTCAGACAAAAAATTACAGAAAAGATTCTTTCATGGCAAAGTGGGATAGTTACCTCATTCAATATGTCCTTTAATGAACCAAATTAATTGTAGACTAAAACTAACAGCTGTACTTCAGAGGTTTTTCTCTGGTGTTGACGATTTCTTCCCTCTTATTTCCATATTAAAGTAAAAAGAAGCCATTTGGTGATGAAAAACAGTTCATATAAATAGCATCACTGACATACACTGATCAGATGTAATATTAAGACCACCTGCCTAATATTGTGATCCCCCTTTTGCTGCCAAAACAGCCCTGAATCTGTCTCCACTAGACTCCTGAAGGTATGATTCTGTGCTTCGGCTTTTTTCCAATGGTGTTTTTGGTTCAGTCATTTGGTGTGGCTTGGAAATGACCAATGTTCTTCTGAAGATGAGCATTTGCAGTCTTTGAATTTTGACTGAGGTTCAGGATGAGCGCCGTCTAGTGCCTCATCTCATCGTCCTGTGATGGCAAGCTCAATAATGGAGGGTAAAAAATAGGAAAATAGAAGATACTGAGTCAATAAAATAGATGCAACATGGCTCAAAAACAGTATAACAGTTGGACGATACATTCAGCTTGGTGAAACATCCTTCTACAGCTGATGTGCAGAAGTTTGTAGAGGTTGAAAAATGCAAGTAGTAAAAATATCTGTTGCACCTAGAGCCATGATTCTCTGTTTTTCCATTTTTGGGAAAACTTGTGGGCACTTGGAAAGATATTGAACTTGCTGATTTCATTTCATCGGTGAAGAAAAATGTCACGTGAAGGTTAAAATAAAGACTGTTGCTCTCTGCTCAGGTCCGTCATTCAAAGCCAGCAACCTGAAGGCGGAAAGGAAGCTGGAGTTCATGCCGACCAACCTCCACGTCCAGAGGATGAGGGTGCAGGACGAGCTGGGCTTCGGTAAGTCGCCAGCATGTAATTTAGTCGCAATTTTTCTGCACAAACTCACTAGTTTTTCATTCCAAACATCTCTTGAATTGATTCTCCAGAGCACACCTACGATGTGGTGACAATCGGCGCTCCGGCTGCTCACTGTCAGGGCTTCAAAAACAGTGGACTGAGGAAGCTCATCCAGAAATTTGAGGAGGCAAAGAAACAGTAAGTTCAAATCTAACCGTGAAACAGCAAAATGAAAAAAGTGTAATAGCATGTTTATCTCCTCAGTGATCTCTGCTCTGGTCTTGAATTTGGTTTTTTGCTTCATTCATTATTTGATTTTGTTGGTTCAGATGGTTCGAATGCTTTGATTTTGACATAAAATGACTGCATTGTTTCTTCAATTTCTGCATTTATTCTGCGGTTCAGTTCTGTGGCTTCCGTCTTAATTTTGTTTTTGTTACTTTCTCGATCAGCGTATATGAGGAGGAATGGTGAGTCATTGCACTGCTTTGCTTGTTTTCATTCTGTTTGCCTTGAATCACCACAAAAAGCTACTGTCACTGTGCTTTAAATTTTAAACAAATAGTTTTTGGGTTGCAGATGAGCTGGTGGGAAGTTTTAGTGTGATTTGCAAACACAAGATCACAAAACTTATGTTAATAGTAAGAACGGTTTGAAAGTGAGTCGAATGTATGTTGTTTTAAACAAAGTACACATTTTATAACACAGTTTGTCAAAATACTGCTCATTTTGTGAGTTCAGTCTGTGCTTTAATCTTGTTAAAGCATGTATCTTCACCTGGAAAACTAATGCTGGCAATAAAACGTCAATAAATTTCCTAATTTCTTGACTGAATATGTAAAGTGAAAGGTATCATCCACAGTCCTCAGTGTTTATCCAAGTCAGTTTCATGTTGTCTTTCCTGAACCACTAGCCGTGTTTA
Source organism: Acanthochromis polyacanthus (assembly GCF_021347895.1). Lineage (NCBI taxonomy): Eukaryota > Metazoa > Chordata > Actinopteri > Pomacentridae > Acanthochromis > Acanthochromis polyacanthus. Next base: position 19,511,067 of record NC_067134.1, on the reverse strand, counting down.
CATCATGTAGTTTTATGCTTATTTTCAGGTAAAAATTTTTTTAAAACATTCCTGCAAAAAATTTTTTACACTCGCAGACTTTAATGAGAGATGGGGACACCTTCATTGAATAAGTTCTTACTGAGCAAACATTTAACTCACGACTGATTTGCTGTTTTCTTCCAATGTCTTCGTCTTTGGACAGCATCAAACACTTCCGATACCAGCAGTCATGAATAAATCATCACAACTTTTCAAACTTACAAAAATTCCTGAAGGCTTTGCTCCATTTTTCTGTCGTCGATGGAAAAAGTTTTGTTTATTTATACTTTTTCTTCAAAGTTTAGATTCCAGTTTTCCCAACTTGTGCTATGTAGCTTACAGTGACCCCATCTGACACAATGCAGTCTCGTTTATTAGCTAAATTTGAAAATTTATTTGCATTTGAAAGCAAAGCAGTTGATGGAAGCAAGCCTAGCTCACTTTTTCCTTGTGTTATTTTTACGATGTGTCCAAACTTCACTTCAAATTTGCTTGAAAATTATATGAAAACACGGCTACTGATTAGGACTGTCAAGAAAGGCATGTGCATGCAAACACTATTTATGTGTGTAAATGTCTGTAAAATTAGCAAAGCTTAACATATAAAGGAAAGAGCATTCGTCCCTTCGTTTTTGAAACAGTTCCTTTGAGACACAATGAGGATGTTCATGATTATTGGTCAATTAAAACCATATTAACCAATGAGGAAGACGACGAGGAAAAGGCATATCAGAAAATACCTTTTAGATTAGCTGTAGTACCTGCTTGTTCCATCAGGTGGAGCCTCTTGCTGTTTAATACTGAAGCAACCAAAAGAGGCGGTCACAGTTGATGATCTGATGCATTGTTGGGGTTTAGCTGGTGAAGGCGCACCATGACAAAGACTTCTGTTACGGATAATGGATTCTGGTTGGATAGCAAATACTAAAAGAACGTCATGCATCATGGTTAAAAGTAGATCTATTAGCATGTTCACTGTACTTCATTTGTTTCCTGTTTACCTCTGTAGCAAACCCTGGAAGCATTCACTCAGACTCCGAGCAGTTCATGTTGGCAAGCAGAGAGCATTGTGGGGGTATAGGTGGCAATGAACACCGTGGCAAAAACCTCTGTGGCAGTTAAGAGGTTCACAGACCTAAACCAGAGACAACTAGGACAGCACGCGAACGGCTAAGTTGCTAATCTAACAAGCCGCTTTTGCTGCGAATGTCACGTGTTGTGATTAACATTAACATCATTAGCATGTCTTCTGCATTTTGTACCTTTACTGTGTGATCCTGTAGCAACCCGAGGAGATTGTCTACAGGAAGTTCTGCCTCATAAGCAGAGAGCGTTGTCGGGCTTTTGCTAGTAAGGGGGCACGATGACATGGATTTCTGTGGCAGTTAATGGAGTCTGACCAGAGCTCACTTGTTTAAAAAGGAGCTGAAGTCATCAGGGACAGAAGTTCAATGACCAAGTAGTGTCAAATACCCTTACTCTGAAGTAGCTGTATCACAGTTGGGAAAACCTCATCCTGTTAACAATTAATTGATCATTGACTAATAATGTTTTCCAACTGTCAGTTAAGGAAGCGATTCAAAATTTGCTAGCTAACTCTTTTCACAATAAATATGTAAATTTAAGAGAGTGCCGTCAGCTCGGATACCAACGTGTCTTTGTTTCCCGCAGCAGTGCCCTGTCCAGCTCGCAGTCCATCGTCTACATCCCGCAGGACATCGTCCGAGCCAAAGAGATCATCGCCCACATCAACACGCTCAAGACTCAGGTCAGCTACTACGCCGAGAGGCTTTCACGAGCCGCCAAAGACCGATCGGCCAGCGGACTGGAGAGGACGCTCGCTATTCTGGCTGATAAGGTAATAAAACAGTTTGGAAACAATATTAATAACTTTATTTAGATAATACCTTTAATAGCAAGGGGTTAAAAAGTGCTTTGATAGACAAAGTAGAAGCAGATCCGTTTCCACGTCCTCAGACATTTGTGGAGAACTTTGAAAACTTTTGATTGCCCATGTCTGGTGTACCTCCTGAACAAATTTCAGCTCTTTCTTGGTTCACCTGTTTGAGTTTATAGCTTTTAAAAAATGTCCAAAAATGACACAAAATTGTCCAAACTGTCGCTAATATCATAATTCAAAATGGCCGACTTGCATTCCAGTAGGTTCATCGGACCCTAATGATTATTCTTAACCAAAATGACAGAAATGGCATAAAAAGCCATGAGGATTCTTAAACAGTTCATTTTTGACCTACTTATGGAAGAGTATAGGGTCCAATCACTTGTGCATCAAAGGGTTAACAATAAAAAACACCAACATTTCTCATCAGGTTTGTTATAATACCTTCTCCATTTCAGACTCGTCAGCTGGTGACGGTGTGCGACTGCAAACTGCTGGCTTCGGCTATTCAGGCCCTGAACGCAGCACGGCCCGAGTACATCGCCTCGAAAGCGTCTCCTTCCGCCGAGTCCGAACAGGTAGTCCTCCGCAACGACCAGGACACGCTGCTGGCCAAGTGGAGCGGTTCCAACAGCCGATCTTCACTGCACGTGGACTGGCATGAAGAGGAGTGGGTGAGCTGGAATCAACAGAACAGAACAGGACATTTTTTAATTCCTAAAGTCAACACAGGGTTAAAGTGACAGTATTATGTTCATTATTACAGTCATTAGTCTAAATCTGCAGTATTTTTCCTCCGTATCCCCGGGCAGCCTGACACAAGAGTCTCCAGTTATGTAATGAAGTTCACAACTCTCACTCATGTGATTCATCTAATAACTTGTGCATCCTCTCTCGCCTCCAGCGCAGATCTTTTCCCTGCTCTAATTTCCTGAATTGCTTTGCACCCACCTTTTTTACTGTAATGTTTTTATTATCTCAATAGCAGCTTCTGAGTGTTTTATTTTGTTCCGCTCGCATTTTTCCTCACTGTTCACTCACTTTTCACCGCAATATAAAGTCCTGCACCTCTATGAAAAACAGAACAACCATGAAGAAGGAGAGAGAGGACTCAGAAATGTTACTAAAACTGTAAAATATTTACATGTTTGATTAGTTTCCATACTTGTCTCCTATTTGCTCCCTGTAAACACAGCCTGCAGTTCAACTGAAAAGTCACAGAATTTTTGCCGCAAGACTGTCGGTCACAGCTGAGCAATTCATAGCTTCACAGTTCTGCCAATAAGAGCAAAATTATTTGTTTTTTACAGAATTTGGTTAGAGCAAGTGTTTTATTTTTGGCGAATTTTAAAACAGGAGATATGAAGTGGACTTGATAATACAGAAAAAGCTGTTTTAGCTCAGATTTGGTTGGTTTTCTCAGTGATTTGAGAGCTCCGATTAAGTTAAATTTAATAGAAAGAAACGGGTGAGTAGTTGAAGGACCATCGCTGAGTAGAAAATCTGACAATTCTTTCCACTTTTATAGTTTCTGGCTCTGGTGATTTGTGTCATTTTGGCCAATTTAAAAAAACAACATTAATTTCAAACCTCACGTCAGGTTTCATCATACAAACCTGACAATTCTCCACTTTAAACTTTTGTTTTCAGGAGAAAGTTTGGTTAAATGTGGACAAATCTCTGGAGTGCATCATCCAGCGAGTCGACAAGCTGCTTCAGAAAGAGAGGAGGCCGAGTGTTGGCAGTCAGGACAGTTCCCAGAGTGACCTGCAGGGCGGCAGCACCAAGAAAGGTAACACACTCGAATGCAGGACGGACGAAAGAGACTTCCTGATGTTGTTTTGATTCTGTTCTCTGTCAGCAGCAGAATTTAATTCACGTTTCAGCAGGCGATCGTTCACTGAGAGGTGAAAGCACTGTTGTTTTCCTTTTAAAGTCAACCAAATGTGTAAAAAAATTCCCATCAGACCTCCTCAGAATCAGCTGATTCTTTACCTACAATAACTTTACTATACTTAATGAAGTCATGCAAAGATTCATCTTCATACTATTTTTATTATCAAGCAAATAGAGGCGGTTAAAAGTTTCACAGCTTTTTATTCATGTTTTGTTTGTTTGCAAACTGTTTTGTAACAGCAGGAATGTTTTCCAGAAGATGATCCTGATATCCAGTGTGTACAAAAGAAGATCCATTCTTTGTCTAGAACTTGTTCTGACCGACCACCTATCACACATGTTGGTATGAGCCTTCAAAGTTTACCCAGAATGCACTTTTTAGAATTTTCTCTGGTGAATTATTAGAAAACAGAGACACATCCAGAGTACTAAAGAGTCGTTTGTCATTCTGGAAAATTTCAACATAATTTTGAACTTTTTTGGTCACTTTGCTTCATTTTTTACTCATTTAAGACAGACCTTGGATAATTTTGAGCGGCTTTTTGGACCGTTTTTGAGTCATTTTGGTCATAGACAATAAACTGCTGCTGTTTTACTGTTCAAACTATGATACATCCCATAATATTGATGAAGTTTCGAGTAATTCTGGATGCGTTTGGGGTTGGTTGGGTAATTTTTGAGTCATTCTGGACAATTTCAACATAATTTTTTTTAATTTTTTTTGGTCATTAAGATTCATTTTTAGTTCATTTAAGACAGACCTTGGATAATTTTGAGCGGTTTTTGGACCATTTTTGAGTTATTTAGGCCAAGTTTTGAGTAATCTTGGAAATGCTTTCAGGCATTTTGGATAACTTTGAGATATTTTGGAGAATTTTTGAGTCATTTGGGGCAAGTTTTTGCGATTTTGGAACGATTTTAAGACAAATTGAGCTAATTTGCTCAATCTTGGAAATGAAGGAAGAAGTGATTAAAAGTGTGAAATATGGACCCACCTCTATGTACTTTAATGTCCTCTAATGCTGCATGGCTTTATTAATCATACTAAAGTTCAGATTTTTAATTGAATGGCCTTGTAGTAATTATTATTTGCAATTTACGGTCATATTGCACTAAAAACTTTCATATTTTCAGTTGTCTGGGTTTCGTTTTGCTTGCTTGAAGGTGATGAAAACACAAAAGACTCGCTAAAATCAGCTTTCACAGGCCGGTAACTGATAAAAAGATGAACCAAATTTCTATATTAAGTTAAAAATAATTCACTAAACAGGTGATTTGTGCACTCATTTAGTGAAGTATGAATTGACTCTTCTATGGCTGTGAAAAGGTGATGGGAAAAGACGAGCTTTCTGGATCAACCCAGGAAGCATGTCGGAGGATTCTCCATCATTACCACCATCATCAGATCCACCTCCACCTTCATCACCGCCTCCATCCTCCTCCTCCTCCTCTGCACGTCCTCCCAGCCCTGAAACCTGTACGTTCATTTTTCTGCTTCTTCTTCTTCTTCTTCTTCTTCTTCTTCCATCGCTGCTCTCATGTCATAACCAGACAGGTTTCCTTCACTTAGAAGTGTTTTTTTATCCAAACTGAAGCAGGTTTTGTTGTGAATTACTCGTCTTTAAGGGTGTCGACGTTTTGTTTTGTGTGCAGTTTTTGTCTTTTCCCTCCGTGTTGCAGTGTTATTGTAGCTTTCAGCTGAGTCGATCCTTCGGCTAGCAGTCGTATCTGAGATTTTGTACATGTTGTGCTGGACCGGGGTCAAATGTCTGTCCAAATTCAACTTTACTAAAGAAAACAATGCAAAAAATATACTTTTACAGTTCCTGATGGCTGCTTAGACTCAATCAACCCTCTGAACTCCATGCAGTTATAGACGTTTCTTGTTCCGGTCACATTTTTCCTCACTGTGGGCTCATTTTTCTCTGCAACATAAACTCCTGCACCTCTATGGAAACAGAACAACCATGACTAGAAGTAGAGAGAACTTAAACATGTCTTCTCTACAATATGACAGTTATAATTCCTTATATTTAATGAATTCATGCGGAAAAAAAATTAAAAAACTTGTACAACTTTTTTCCAAGTTTTCACAAATGACACACTGGAAAGAAATGGTGGCTCCTCGTGCACCAGATATTTATATTTTAGATATTTACTCTTTATTGCATATTTTACATCGCCTACAAACTAGAGAGATGTTTCACCATGCTGAATGCATCTTCCAACAACTAATTCCTCTGTTTGCCGTTTTTGAGCCCTGCTGGATTTATTTTATTGATCCAGTATGTTTGATTTTCCTCTCGATCTCTTTTGTCGTCTTTTGAAAACTCAGAATTTTTGTCACATTACTGTTGATCACAGCTGAGTCAGTTGTGTTTTTTTTCAGTTGTAATAAGGAGCTCAGAATTTTTTGTCTTAAACAGAATCTGATAAGAGATTAGATTCAGATTTTTGTGCATTTTTCTTCAAATAGACATGTCGAATAAAGTGATTTTGATCTTAATATTATGTCTATTGTCAGGGTTTAAAGTGCTGTGGGGCCTAAACTAATGAGCTCAGAGTATCCGTATTATTTATGATATACATGTTTCTGCATTTTTTCTGGCTATAATGAAAACAACTATTTAAAGAAAAACGCCACAAAGGAAAAATCATATGACTCAATTAAGTACAAAACTTTAGAGACTATGCCAGTAAAAATCAAAAACTGTCCCAGAAAACTCTGAATTTTTGTTCCGTCACTGTTGATAATAGCCGAGTCACTAATGGCTTTCCAGTTGCGGCCAGCAGTGCAGAATTTTTTGTTTTTTATAAAATCTGGTTGCTAGATATGGTTTATTTTTGGTGGAATTAAGGGATTTTGATGAAATATCCTGACTTGATTGCAGATGAGTAGTTCAAGGAGCGTCTGAAAGTTGAAAATTGATAATTCTTTCTGTTTTTATAGATCGTAGTTATGATAACTGGTGTAACTTCTGGCAGATTTTGGGGTTCAGAGGGTTCATTAGTTTTAACATGCCTCATTAAAAAGTGCAAATCTCACATTTTGGTGTCTGTTTTGGAGCCCTTTACATTTAAAACCATGCATTTTGGGTTAAACTTTATGCACTTTGTGACCAACAGATTAGTTAATTAGCAGATTTAATCCGTGTTTTTGCATTAAGCAAAAAAACTTTTTTAGGTAGCTTTTGACCCCGGTCTGCAGTGTTTTCTGTGTGTCTCTGCTGCCCCCTGTGGCTAATCATGCATGTTGCACCTCCGTCCCCTCTTCCAGATGGGAGCCCAGCTGCTGAGGAGGCGTATCCAGGTAAGAGCTGCCTCCTCCCCCCAGGCTCCTCTCTCCTCACCCTCCTCTTCAGGACGATGTCTGCGTAGACAATACGGAGTTTTAAATAACTACACCTTTATTTATTGGAAAGCTGTGTGTACCACTAGTTTAGTTCTCTTTATGAAAGAACAAACTCAACCTCTTGGCATCTTCAAACCCTTCAAGACTTAAATATGAAGCTACAGAAGTTTCAACCAGTCAATTCATCACCGTTATAAATGAATTATTAGGACAAAGGTATTGGAAAAGACCAGTTGGACAAGTTCACATTTAGAACCTTGAGCCATAAACACCCAACAAAAGTACGAGTTAGACGATTGTTTTTAGATGTCTGTTGATCAAAATCAGTCAGTTTGGACTCTGAGTTGACTTTAACCTCAGTAAGTCAGACGGAGCTTCAGGCTGGATGAGGTGATGATGTAATAGTTGCGATCAGGTGACGATGTAATAGTTGCGATCAGGTGATGATGTAATAGTTGCGATCAGGTGATGACACAATAGTTGTGATCAGGTGATGATGTAATAGTTGTGATCAGGTGATGACGCAATAGTTGCGATCAGGTGATGATGTAATAAATGTGACGTCCTGGAGCTTCAGTCTGATCAGTTCGGTTTCTGTCGTCGCTTCTGCTTCCTGTTGTTTCTGTTCATGTGTTTTCTGTTTATGTCTGAAAAGTCCTTCTGAACCCCGTTTTATTCCAGTTTTAATGATATTCAAGGAGATAATTGACCCTTTGAACTTCAACACATTAATCTTTCCTCACAATGAATTTGCTGAATTCTCAGATGTTAATTTCACTTTTTTTTTCCGACTTCATGGATGATTCGTTTAAGGACTCTTTAAGTTTTTCTGGCTGATAATTGTTGCTGCCTTGTGATTTAACTGAGCTGACATGCTGTTGTGTATATTTTGCGTTACCAGGCGAGTGGAGCGAGGCGCTGTATCCCCTCCTCACCACGCTGACCGAGTGCGTCGCCATGATGAGCGACAAGGCCAAGAAGTCGATGGTGTTCCTGTTGATGCAGGACAGCGCTCCCACCATCGCCATGGATGTGTCGCTGCAGTACCGCCGCGACGTCGTCTTCTGCCAGACGGTCAGACTTCACATTTACACGAGCGTGGAGTGACTCAGACACCGCCACAGATCTGTGAATATGACCAACTTTAGAATGTTTTTATAAGTTGGACTCTGGAGTAAAGTGAAGGCAGCAGGTTAAAAACGAGATCAAACTCCTACTCGGCTGTGAGAGAGATGGTTCAGCACTCTGGGCCAAAGTTAAAAAGAGGATGTAGATTCTTTCGTTGGTATTTTTAGATCCTCGTACTGTTGTGGTTTTGGCAGAAACAGTCGATTCAGTTGACGGCAGGTTTCCACAACCTCTGAGTGAAAAACAACAGAGGCAGACAAACACATCAGGTGAACTGTAACAGAAGAAAACTGGAAAGCAAATACAGCACAAGTTTGCAGTTCAGAGAGCCAAAAATGGGTTGTTAAACAGAAGACTGATCATTGTCTAGACAGAAATAACAACTTTTCCAGTTCCAGCTGCTTAAATGTGAGGATTTTATGCTTTTATTTATCATCTGCTTCTAAAAAATGATCATCTTTGTGTTTTAGTTTGACAAAAAAAAGCAATTTAAAGACAAATGGCTGTAATTTTTCATCATTTTATGACGTTTTCTGATCAAAAGGTGAATATTTTAATCAGGAAGTCCATCTAAATTAGAAATTAAGTTGTAGTTTGGGTCAGAATGCTCTTTAGAGGCTCAACACTGGGATCAAAATGAACACGTTTTCCAAATGCTTGACTGTATCGTCCACATTTTACAATTGAACGCACACAAACGATCAGAACATTTTACTCCACTGTTCTTACAACAATACACAATGAATTTAAAAAATCATTTTACAGACAGTTCTGGTGGATTTAAATTGTTTTGAAAACTGATTTTGCATTCATTATTATGCAGCTTGAGTCAAGGGGTTTGTGTTGCTGCTTTTTAATTCTTAACTGACTGTTAGCTTAAAGGACAAATGCAACCAAAATATTTGATTATATTGCAGTCCTTGTTTCTTTTCTAATTTCCTTCCTACCATCTCTAAAAGTGTCCTTCCTTCCTCCCTTCCTCCCTTCCCTCCTTCCTTCCTTCCTTCCTTCCTTCCTTCCTTCCTTCCTTCCTTCCTTCCTCCCTCCCTTCCTCCCTCCCTCCCTCCCTCCCTTCCTTCCTTCCTTCCTTCCTTCCTTCCTTTCTTTTCTTTGTTGTTTTCTTATTCTTCGTTTCCTTCCTATTGCTTTTTCAAGCCCTTTCTTTGGAGAATTTTTTTGCAGAATTTTTGGATTTTTTTTAGACAAGAAAACAATATTTTTTGGTGCCAGTAAATGAAGACAACAGGAGAGTTAAACTAATGAAATTGCTGCAAAAATGTGACATAGCAAAAGTTAAATTCTTCCTTTTAATTCTAAAAGGCCTTAAAAAGTCTGAACCCACCGACTGAAAGCTGTGACTGCTGCTCGAACACAAACACAGCCTGTTCTGATCGGATGTTAATGCCGATGTGTTTTTACAGCTCACCGCTCTCGTCTGCGGCTTCATCATCAAACTGAGGAACTGTCTCCGTGACAACGGATTTCTGCGACAGCTCTACACCATCGGCCTGTTGGCTCAGTTCGAGTCGCTGCTCAGCACCTACGGTACAAAAACACCTTCACATTGTTCACATTCAGCTCTACCTGAGGTTTTACTTCCACTGGACAGTAACTGACTCTGTGTTTGTAGGAGAGGAACTCGCCATGTTGGAGGATATGAGCGTCGGCATCATGGATCTACGTAACGTCACCTTTAAGGTAGAAAGCACTTTACCATCAGTATTTGTTTTTAAACATGTCTGTCTATGATATTTTTTAGTGTTTGGCTTTCATTATGGTTCAGTTATTTCTGTTTTCCTCAAAACAAAAGAAGAAGAAAGGCTTATATTTACACATGTGGACAAAATTGTTGGTACCCCTCAGTTAAAGAAGGAAAAACCCACAATTCTCACTGAAATCACTTGAAACTCACAAAAGTAACAATAAATAAAAATGTATTGAAAATTAAATAATCAAAATCAGCCATCACTTTTGAATTGTTGATTAACATAATTATTTAAAAAAACAAACTAATGAAATAGGGCTGGACAAAAATGATGGTACCCATAACTTAATATTTTGTTGCACAACCTTTTGAGGCAATCACTGCAATTAAATTCTGTATTTGTCAATGAGCGTTCTGCAGCTGTCAACAGGTATTTTGGCCCACTCCTCATGAGCAAACAGCTCCAGCTGTCTCAGGTTTGATGGGTGTCTTCTCCAAATGGCATGTTTCAGCTCCTTCCACATATGTTCAATGGGATTCAGATCTGGGCTCATAGAAGGCCACTTTAGAATAGTCCAACGCTTTTCTCTCAGCCATTCTTGGGTGTTTTTGGCTGTGTGTTTTGGATGGTTGTCCTGTTGGAAGACCCATGACCTGCGACTGAGACCAAGCTTTCTGACACTAGGCAGCACATTTCTCTCCAGAATGCCTTGATAGTCTTCAGATTTCATCGTACCTTGCACACTTTCAAGACACCCTGTGCCAGATGCAGCAAAGCAGCCCCAAAACATTACTGAGCCTCCTCCATGTTTCACCGTAGGGACAGTGTTCTTTTCTTCGTATGCTTGGTTTTTGAGTCTATGAACATAGAGTTGATGTGCCTTACCAAAAAGCTCCAGTTTGGTCTCATCTGTCCAAAGGACATTCTCCCAGAAGCTTTGTGGCTTGTCAACATGCATTTTTGCAAATTCCAGTCTCGCTTTTTTATGAGTTTTTTTCAGCAGTGGTGTCCTCCTTGGTCGTCTCCCATGAAGTCCACTTTGGCTCAAACAACGACGAATGGTGCGATCTGACACTGATGTACCTTGGCCTTGGAGTTCACCTTTAATTTCTTTGGAGGTTGCTCTGGGCTCTTTGGATACAATTCCAACGATCCGTCTCTTCAATTTGTCATCAATTTTCCTCTTGCGGCCACGTCCAGGGAGGTTGGCTACTGTCCCGTGGGTCTTGAACTTCTGAATAATATGAGCCACTGTTGTCACAGGAACTTCAAGCTGTTTAGAGATGGTCTTATAGCCTTTACCTTTAAGATGTTTGTCTATAATTTTTTTTCAGATGTCCTGGGACAATTCTCTCCTTCGCTTTCTGTTGTCCATGTTCAGTGTGGTACACACCTTTTCACCAAACAGCAGGGTGACTACTTGTCTCCCTTTAAATAGGCAGACTGACTGATTATGAGTTTGGAAACACCTGTGATGTCAATTAAATGACACACCTGAGTTAATCATGTCACTCTGGTCAAATAGTTTTCAATCTTTTATAGAGGTACCATCATTTTTGTCCAGGCCTGTTTCATTAGTTTGTTTTTTTAAATAATTATGTTAATCAACAATTCAAAAGTAATGGCTGTTTTTGATTATTTAATTTTCAGTAAATTTTTATTTATTGTTACTTTTGTGAGTTTCAAGTGATTTCAGTGAGAATTGTGGGTTTTTCCTTCTTTAACTGAGGGGTACCAACAATTTTGTCCACGTGTGTATTTGAAGGGTTTGGAAGCAGAGTGGTCTAACTGCTTATTTTAGTTTTTGAGAAAAATTGGTTCAAATTTAGTGTTTTCAAGAATGGTCTAGCATTGGAAGCGTCACTGCAACGCTGTATTTTGGTTTGCCACTACAATCTGGACCATAAAACAGACAGAAATGATATAAAACTGGATTATTCGTGAATTAGACCACTCTGCTTCTGACCCCCTCATTTAAACTGCAGATGCCAGCGTTAAACTGATTCTAAATCATTCGCTTAACGCTGCTCTCAGGTCACCCAGGCGACCGGCAGCTCCGCCCCCGACATGCTGCCCATCATCACGGGGAACCGCGACGGCTTCAACGTCCGCATCCCGCTGCCAGGAACCATGTTCGACGCTCTGCCTCGTGAGATCCAGAGCGGCATGCTGCTGAGGGTTCAGCCGGTTCACTTCAACGTCGGCATCAACGAGCAGCAAACGCTGGCAGAGAAGTGAGAGAAATCAGCAGGACACTGATGTTTTATAGCAGCAGAGATGTCGGTGTTGGTAAAACTTGTTTCTCTGCGTGAGTTTCAGGTTTGGAGACACGTCCCTACAGGAGATCATCAACTCAGAGAGTCTCTCCAGACTGAACTCCTACTACGAACAGTTCAAAGAAGTCCTGCCTGAGGACTGTAAGTACAACCTGGGCAAGAAAGCTAACTTACAATAGAAAGAGGTAATAAAGTGTAAGATGATTAAACAGAAGTTTAACCCTCGGAACTGCAGCAATTTTTAGCTGTTTCTTTGCTCCTGTGCCTGAAAACTGGGTCGGTTTTCTGAGAGAATCTGGGTTACCGCTTAACACAGTGTTCATTTTTGACACTTTGGTCCATATTTGTGCAAAACTTCTGTCACTGAAATAGGAAATGCTCTTTTAAGATGCATTTTTGCATTTATTTTTTTTGCTCAAAGTTAATTTTGTAATGCTAAATATGTATCTATATATGTATCCGTCTCACCTACATTCAGGCCTCCCGAGGTCTCGCTCTCAGACGTGTCTTCCTGAGCTGCTGAGGTTTCTGGGACAGAACGTCAACGCCAGGAAAAACAAGAACGTGGACATCCTCTGGCAGGCTGCCGAGGTGAAGCTTCTGCTCTGATATCTGACAGAATTTCACTCAAAGCGTCGACTGATGACAAAACTGCTGCTTTTAACTCTAAATTAGGAACAGTTACAGTCAGATGTATTTCTTTTACAAAAAAGGTTTCCTATCATATCGCTCATAGTATTACAGGTGTGAATCTGAGTTATGAAAGAATTAAATTAACGTGTGATTGTATTTTCTCTCCGTCTCAGATCTGTCGGCGGCTGAACGGCGTTCGCTTCACCAGCTGCAAAAGCGCCAAAGACCGCACGGCCATGTCGGTGACGTTGGAGCAGTGCCTGATCCTGCAGCACGAACACGGCATGGCGCCGCAGGTTTTCACGCAGGCCCTCGACTGCATGCGCAGGTAGGACGCCCTCACAGCGCCTGAATGAAAACGCACAACCGCAAATCACACCTGGGCAAAAAAGAGTCTCACTGATCATTTTATGTAGAGGAAGTTAATCCTTCTAGACAGTGTTATTACCTACCAAAGACAAAGATACAACATGAGCTGAAACTGAGTTAAAAATCAGCAGAAATGAGAGAAAACAGACATTTAACGCCCACAAATCTGATTAGAAATCAAAGAAAAACGTGCTGCAGAATCGTCACATTCAAAAGTTTGCCACAGTATCACAATAATTCAATGATAAAAACTTTTTCATGCATGAATTCAACGCAATCAGGAGCTAATTCCACACACTTCTAATGCTGCTCATCAACTAAAATACTGCCTTTTAACTTTTGACTTTATTAATCCCCAGAGGGAAGTGAAGTTGTTACAGCAGCATGGATATTCAACAAAAGGGATAAACAACAAGACAACACAGAACATTAGGGTGTAAAGTAAAGTTAAAATAAAAAGAAATAATATACAAATATCTAAAATATAATATAAAAAAATCAACAGAATATAGAAGAGTGATCCAGAAATGTGCAAATGAGAATGTGCTTGAATATGCGAATAACATAAGAAGGTGTAGAAATGTGTTCTGAAGGTTCAGTTTTGGCAGTTTTCAAAAAACAAACCAGCCCATAGAAACCTGCTGGCAGATTTTGGGGTTAACTGGCACATTTGATGAATTTTAATGGATCTTTCTTCTCCAATACGCCTATTGTGTTCATGTTTGCATGCTTTAGTGTGTCAGGTTAGCAAACAAAAAGCCTTTTAGTCTCCCTAAAAAGCCAAACTTTACAATGAGATGATTCAAAAATGAAACAAAAAAGTCTCTATGTAAGAACAATCAGAGATAAGTGCAATGAAATGGTTCTGACTAAGATTGAAATTAAAGCAAATTATAGCAGCCAATTAACAAAAAATGCAGGAAATTGCAGCTTCTATTATCCACATGCTTCCTCTGATTGTTTTTTTTAAAATTAATGGAGATAAATCCAGGAAAAATACAGCGACTGTATCAACACACTGATGCTTTACATGTTGCACCGTGTCTTTAAAAGCAGTAAAGAACTCAAGTGGAGCAGGAAAGCAGTGTTAGGATTGAATTCAAATGTGTGTTTTGCCCACATGGGATTTGAAAAAAGCACCACTTGCTTTGTCTGCAAACAAACTGGACCTCAGAGAGGACGCTGAATGTTGTGGAGTTCGGTCAAAAAGGCTCAAATTTGCTCTTCAGTGTCGTTTTCTGGAGAAGAAAATTTCCCAACCGATGTTCAGAGTCCTCCTTCGATGCTTGTCGGTTTGTCTGAACGTCTGTCTGCTTGTCTCGTCCGTCTTTGTTGTCTTGTCTCTTCGTGTTTTTCCTTTTATTTTTTTGATCAAAGCGCTTCACCTGCCATCGATGCCACCTTTTATTCTCCCTCATTCCTCCACGTTTTCTACATTCAAGACAGAAATGCAGGAAAGATTACAAAACACATCCTCTGTTCACTTTTAAGTTTGGTTCAGTCTGTCTTGTCGGATGTTTGCCGTGCTGCAGAGCAAAAATATTCACACAGTCATGAAGAAAAGTTTACGTACATCATAGCACTCTTGACTTTCTGACTCCTGTAACTCTGACTTTTCTCTAATGGAGTTACTGAAATACATTATTTACGAAAAGCAATCTTGTGTTTTGGTCCTTTCATACATTTATCATAGATCTTCTGGAAATAAAACAAAATCTGCTGAGTTGAAAATATACATACAGCAACGATAACAATTGGTGAAATGTACTTTTCACTTCAACTGCATACTTTTGGTCTCCGTCCAAATTTCTGGTTGTATCTTCAACAGAACTGGTGCAGATCAGCTCAATTTGTTGACTTCTTTCTTCATCATTTCACAGGTGCTTGATGGGTTTAAATCAGGACTAAGTCTAAAACCTTCTTTCTAGCCTGATTTAATCGTTTTTTCACCCCGTCTGACGTGTGTTTGGGCTCATTGTCTTGTCCAAGATCAACCTTCTGCCTGATTATTTCAGGTTTTCCTGTAGAATCTGGAGGTAATGCTCCTCCTTCATTATTCGATTTACTTTGTGTAAAGCTCCAGTTCCACAGAGTGTAATACCAAATACATAACACACACCTGTGCTCTGCGCAAGGCCATTTTTTTTGTGAGTACATCAATATTAAATGGCAACATTCTACAGTGCCGTGGTTTCTGCTGCAATTTTTTTCGAAATTTCACCCGTACGAAATAATACAGAGCAGCTGAGCAGCCTTGGCGGAGTACTGCACTCTGAAACAAAGATGCACATGTTTTAATGATTCCATCTGAGGTAATTAAGAGTTACAGGAGTCATTAGAAACTTGAGACTGACATTACATGCATGATATTTAGAGGTGGATGTAGACTTTTGTCCAAGATGGTAAATTAGTGGAGTGAGAAAAAACTGACTAATATGAAAATTAAGAAATAAGAACTGAAATAGGTAAATTGTCCTCATGTTGTCAACTTTTAAATTAATGGCCAACTATTTCACTTCAATTTGAGCTTTTTTTTTTTTTTTAGCAAGAACCAACCTAAATTCTCTAATTGCAGCTTTTTAAACGTGAATATTTTCACGTTTTTTTTCTCCTCTGTGACAGTAAACTGAATCTATTTGGGCTGTGGACAAAACAAGACATTTTTTGGGAAACACAACTCGACTTTTCTCACCATTTTCCAACACAACAGCTAATTGATTCATCGACAGTGACAAGAATCGTTAGTCATCACCTTAAAAACAACATTTCTGACAGGTTTTATGACCAAAATGCTTCAAACAACGAGGTTCTAAAAATAAATCAGCCACCAGAAACACAGGAGACACTGTGACAGTAGAACTGAAGTCTTCTGGGAGTTTATGTTCCCAAACAGAGCGTTTATTGACATTGATCCTTGTATAAATGGGATTTCCCGCTACAGAACAGTCAACGCCTCTTTAAAATTTGCAGCAACTCTGTGTTTGTGTCGAGCAGAAACTGTTTGTGTCAGAAAAAAAGAGAAGCTTTGTTTTGTCATGTCGTGGATATTTCTGTTGCAACGAGATGTAATCACGCCTGTGCAATAAAGTCCCACAGATATGGCATGATACGATGTCTCTTCACCTCTTCTCTTCTCCTCACATCTCCTCCCTTTGTCCTCCCCTCCGCCTCACCAGCCGACGAGCATGAGAACTGCTTTTAGAGTTTCATTTGAGATGCATGTTAGAAAAAGCTCGGAGATACCGTTCCCCTCCCCTCTGAATTTCCCCTTCATTATCCTCTTTGTCCCCTCATTTATCCACGTTTCAAATGGACAAAACACCCTTTAAATACACTGTAACCCTCTGAACTCCAAGCAGTTTTCTTCATACTCCAATTTAAAGTCCTGCATCTCTATGGAAACACCACAATCAGAACTTAAAAATTGCCAGAAAGCAAGAAGAAATTCAAGTTTTGGCTTCACGGTTTTCTTGAGAACAGTTTATTCTTAGCAAATTTTTAAACAAAACATGTACAATAATCTGATTTTGATGAAAATATCACGGTCTTTAGCTTGGATTTGGTTCAGTTTTTCCAATGGAGCCAGGACTATCGGTAAAGTTGAAAATGTGATGATTATTTCTCTTTTTATGGTATTTCACTCCAATAAAAGTACGCAATTTTGGCGTCATTTTCAAAATAAAACCCGACTTTTAAACCTGTCCAGTGTTCTTCAAAGTGCCCACAAATGTCCACAGGACTGCATGTGACTGATATTTGACTGTTATTTACATTTTTCCAACCTCTACAAATGTTTTCATGCTTCTCTGCACATCAACTCTACAAAGATGCTTCACAATGCTGAGTGTATCTTCCAATTTTGCTGTAAACAGTCAGCTGAATAGTCTCAGAATTTTACTATTGGTCACAGTCGAGTGACCCAGTTGAATCAGGAAGCGGCGAATTTTCATTTTTTTTTTACAGAATCTGCTGAAAACAGCCACTTTATTAAAGGTGATTTCTTATAAAAGACATCTTGAGCAAAGCGATTCTGATAAAATCTGACCAAATTTGGTTAATTTCACTGTGAAAAATGTAAAAATCCAACATTTTTTCCTGTTTTTCCAGTTTCTGGCTTATAAATGTTGTATTTCTTTAAAGATAGCAGCCCTTTTTTCTGATATTTGGGATTCAGAGGGTTAAATGTCTGCATGCATACACACAGTAGACTTTAAAATATCACTTTAATTCTTCCCGTAAAGGGTGTTTTTTCCTCGTCCGTCCTCCTCCGTCTTCACCCCATGTCTTAGAGTATATAAACATGGAGAGCCATTGCTGTATTTTCTTCTTTCCCTCAGAAAGAACATCTCTTAATTTCTCTTGTTTCTCTCTTCTCCTTCTCTTTTTTCCTCCTCCTCTGTTTCCCGTGACATTTCTGTTTGTACGCCGGGTGTTTTTTTTTTATTCTGGTTGATTCATTTCCATTTGACTTATGCTTTTGTGCAATATTATTTCGACGTCACCCCATGAAAACCTCTATCATCGTGGTGTCCTCGCTGTCGTTGTGATTTTTCGCCTGTGTCTCGTGTTGATTTGCCATTTCACCTCCTTGCATGCACACGGACACACCATCTGTTTCTTTTGGCTTCGCTGCCACACTCGCTGCCCGCCTCCTTCCTCATCTTGCCTTTTTGTCTTCCTTGAATTCGCTCTCTCCTTTCCCGTCCATCACTTTTCGTCATCTTTATTCCCACTCCCGCCTTATTTTCCTCCTCCAACCTGCCCCACATCTCCTCCTCCATCTTCCTCCTCCTCTTCTTCCCCCCCCCCGTGACTCGGCAGCATTGGTACGAGGGAGGGGGTGATCCAGAAGAACCTGAGCGGCTTGCTGCCGGTGCGGGACTTCCGGCTGGACCCCAGCCTCCTGTACTCGCTGCCCCTGCTGGCCCTCAGCCCCAACCTGCTGGTGGTGTGGATCTTCCTCAGCGTGGCCTACTTCTTGGCCAAACTACGCTGCAGCTGAGTGGCCCTCATTTGACTGAATGCTAAACACTTGCTGGTGGAGGTGGTGGTAACGCTCTGCACCGACTCCCTGGAGTGTTTCTCAAACTGTGCCACTGTCCTGTGAGAGTGTTTGATCTAAAGGGCTTTACACAACCAACGCCCCATTTATCACGGGCCCGGCCCTGCACCTCATCTGATCTTTGCTTGTTTATGTCAACAGACACTTTCTGTTTCCTTTTCTTTCCTGCACGTGGACGGCAAACCTGGTGTCATGCAAATATTAAGATTAACATTGTACCGACACATGACAACACAGCCCCTTTCAGACATGCTCTGCTTTCCGTTAATGTGACGGCAACTAAACATGTCGGCTTCATGTCTGCATGCTGACTTTTCTTACGAGGTCAGACCAAGTAACACTTTACTTTCCAAATGACGCGAGTCTAAACTGAACCCGGTCACGTCTCAATATTCATCTAAAACCACCACAGAGAGTATTTAGTCTGAGTTTATTAAATACCTGCAGTGTCGGGCAGCACTAGAATCCACATTAGTGTCTCCAAGCTGTACTTTATGCACAGCATCAATCATTTCATTCATTAGTTCTAAACTATCCAGGATGGATCAGGATTTAACAGCAGGCCACACTGTGAACTTGTCTAGTTTAGCTTGTTTCTTCCAGCTGTTCAGGCTTCTTTCCTCTAAATTTACTTGTCAAGTTTAGTTTGTTGCTTCCGGCTGTTTAGGACTGTTTCCTCTGAGTTTATAAAATACTGCCGCAGGATCCATAGACCTTCATTATTTAATAATGAGTTATTTCCAACCTGGATTAGGATCTAACAACAGGCCACACTTAGATGAGCTGTCAGTCAGTTTAGGTTGTTGCCTTCAGATGTTTAGGACTGTTTCCTCTGAGTTTATTGAATATCTGCAGCGTCAAACAGCAGCAAAATCATTTGTGCATGTGGAACAACAGCGCTGGTGACTTCCTTAAATACATGTATTTATAATTGTCTCGGACGTGGAGACAGTATCAATCAAGATCTAGCAGCAGGTCATACGGTTGTTTTACTGTTGATAAAGTAGAAGTTAGACTATCATCGCACATGGTAGTATTTTCAGTATTTAAGAAGTCACAGTTAGTTATGTGGACAGTTTTATAAGCTGCTGTTAGTTTAGATTTTGTGTTTTGCCTGAGCAACATTAATGGAATGTCGAAATGGCAGAATGCCGTCGCTTTAACGGACTGATGAGGCAGAAATGTTCCTTCTCTCATGTCTAAAAGGGGCTTTTGTGTTCACACTAAACCAGCTGATTGTAAAGTCTGCATACGTGAAGTCATATGAGTGTTTTCAGCAGAGCATCCCCCTACACCACACACACAGACATAGCAGTACGCACTATACAGCTTTGGAAATATTCATCAGACAACTGTGAACACTGATTACTATCTTCTTTCCATCTCAAAATCTTCTTCTTTCAGACATTAAGTGATAATTTAGCTATAAATTATTTACATACAAAGCTTATGCACAAAATAATTATAGTGACTTGTGAATTTTGACTTTTTTTGTTACTATTGTGGCTTTTTTCGTGTTTTTCTTGAAGATGCTGTCATTATTTAACCACTATGATAACATTCAAACAAAACCATTTTAAATTTAAAGGAAACAGCAGGTTATTCCTAAAGCTCTACATATTTGTCTGCCTGCAGTTAGGCGGAACAATTCCTGAATTCGGTCATGATTTCTTTTTTTTTTAGTTTTTTGCAGAATCAGGGTAGAGAAAAAGGTACATTTTGACCACTTTTTAAATGTGGAACAAAGAGATATTGATGAAATCTTCATCTTTTAAGCTTAGATTTGGTTCCAGATGTCACATCACAGATGATTAATTCAAAGAAAACCTAAAACCGAATTGTTATTTTAGCAGTTTCTGGCTGATAAATTTCTTCCTTTTCAGCCGATTTTGGGGTTCAGAGTTGTTAAAATAAATGACCAGTGTGGTTTACAAGCAGCCCCTTTTCCAAAAGCCCCATTTTCTTTGAATTTATAAGATTATTTGAGTTATTTTCGGTGACGACAAACGGCCATCAGACTAAACTTCACATACTCAGATATTCCTGAAGCTGTCATTTCTCGCTGCACTTAGCATTAGCAGTGCTGTGGTTTCACTTTCAGCTGGTTTAGTGTGAACCTCCAGGATCCTCGTTTGTTTTCCAGTCTGTTTCTGACATATATGAAAGGAAAACTGACTAATATTGGTGGATTATCACGTCTTTTTTGTGGTTAGCGCCCTCCGGTGGACAGAATTAGCTCCTTTGTGACTCAGTGGGTGCTCTGCCTTATTCTTCACTGTTATAACACGACACTCGCTGAGAAAACAGATATAAAAAGGGACAGTTTATTTGTGAAATATGTGAATATGTATAAAAATGAGCAGATTATATACAGACTTTGCTTTCAGGACGGATCGACAGTAGCTCTCATGAGATTTAATTTCTGATTTAAGCGCCGCACAAACAGCTTATTTCATTCGTGCAATAGCTTCTTTGATTTATCGTTGTCTTCCACGTGCTTTTGCACTTAACCTTACAGGCTGATGTAGACGAAACTGAAGCTTTGATTTAGTGCCAAAGTCAAGCAAGCAGACTTTGGCTTTTGCATATTTATATATAAATATATTCAGGCTTTCTTTATTTCTTTTGGTCTTCCTGCTTTCCTAGAAGATAGAAGGAGTTTATTTTTTTGCTTCTACTTGAGCTTGTGCACTTTCCAGCAGATCTGGGTCGCTGACTCTGTTTACATGCAGCTTATTATATCCATTTTGATCACAACTATCCAGTAGGGATCATTTTAGAGTAAAAAAAAAAAAAAAACAACTTGCGCTTTACTGCACTGTTTACTCAGAAGTAAATGAACTGAACTCATTAAAGACATCAACCAGCCAAGAGCTCATTAGAGAAGGTTAAATTTAGTCCAAAATCTTGAAAATAAACACGTTTAAAGCACGTGAAGGCAGAAAATTCCTTTCAGCATATTGAAATTCAAGCATTCTGAGAGGAAACTAGACTTCTTGCACCTCCTCTTGACTTTGCTTTCATCAGGTATGTCAAATTATTTTAGTTCAGGGGCCACATTCAGCCCAGTTTGATCTCAAGTGGGCCGGAGCAGTAAAATCACAGCATAATAACCCATAAATAGTCACAATTCCAAATTTTTCCTTTGTGTTAGTGCGAAAAAGTACATTCTGAAAGTGCTCACATTTAAGGAATTATCTTTTTACAAGACATTATAAGCAACTTGAAATTCTGAAGAAAAATAAGTTCACTTTCAATAGTATTATGGCGCAGTTTATCATTTGTACATTACAACTTACCGATCACAGTTTATCTACAAAAAGGCACAAAACATTTAGTCACAGGTATCTGGAGCTGAATGATGTGGTGTTTTACTTCAAAAGGCAGACAAAAAACAACAAGACAAAAACAAGACAAAATATATCAAAAATGAGATGCAAAATGATAAAAACTGGAAACAAAATAACAAAAAATTTGCCAAATGACACAAAACAAAAAAAAAGAGACAAAAGTTACAAAGCGACAAAAAAATGGACAAAGCAATCAACTTGTCAGTGTCTAGCAATTATTTTAAATTCATAATTTTACAAATTTACCATTTACAGTTAATGTCTTCTCTGTAATTTTTACTCTTCACAAAGTCTCCCAGCGGGCCGGAGCGGACCCTCTGGAGGGCCAGTTTTGGCCCACGAGCTGCATGTTTGACACCCCTGCTTTAGAGGTTTAAATAATTCTTAAGTATAACTGATGACTGTAAAGTTTAAGTCTCTCCCCTCTAATGCTGCCGATGAGAAACCTCTCCTGCTCACACTGTGCATACCTTGCATACTTTGCAAACAAGCAGAGCGTCGTGACCCACTTTCTAAAGACAGCGTGGTTGAATGTGCCTTTTCCTGTGCAGCAGGTTGTAGCAGAAACAGGCAGCTGGAGGTAAAAAAAAAAACTGTCAGGACAAGATTATGTAAGAAAAATTACATTTAACACCTTCGTTGGAGGAAAAAAGAGAACAAACGCTCTGCAGCAGGAGATCCTCTGCTTACAGATTCCCCTAAAAGTCAGTAAGGGATTATTGTTTAAGATTTAAAAACACTATGTGGGTCTGCAGCTCCAGTTTTAGTATCTAATAAAACATTGCAAAAATCCTATGTAGCCTGGAGTGTACCGGCAGAATGACTGTAGACAAAATAAAAAGCGTAATTAAAGTTTCTTTCAAACAATCCATTGCTTTAAAAACTATATTTTAACACCTTATTTTTCGTGCAATTATGAAACACAGAATTAGTTTTTTCATGAAAGAATCCAACGTCCAGAAATCTAGAAGGGCTACAACCAGAACTTATTAATATTCCCTTTTTTTTTATTAGTTAATCAGTCAATTATCAAGTCTATGAAATGTCACATCTAATTTAAATGGAAAAAAATGGCATTCACAGTTAACCATCGTTAAGATTTTTCCTCGACTGTCACACTGACCGCAAATCCTCACATTCAGGAAACAGAAACTGCTTGAAAAATGATTAGTCAGCGACCAAAATGGTAAAAATTACTCGCGGTTAAATGAATATTCACCTGTACTCGCTGCACCTCTGAGATTTCTGGTGCATGCTAGCATCTTGAAGCTTATTGTTTTGTATTTTTGTCTACAAATTTACTTTAATTCACCTCGTTAGCAGGTGCACGCTGCTCGTTAGCATCATTCAGGAGATGGTGGAGACCAAACATGGAGCTAAAAGAGAGTAAATATTGGACTTACATTCATTTTGGGTCACAAACTCAGCTACTAATGAATGCTAATGTTACTGCATGTCTTCTGGATGTGTTAAAAGATTAGAATTAAATTAGTTAATATTTTCAATTTTTCTTTTTGACTGTGGTATTATGTAATAATTAGTTTTCAGTTCATTTAAAAGCAGCTCCTCTTAATCAAGAGATATTTAAATCCAGCTGGTATTTTTCAAGAGCTTTTTCTAGCACCTGCAAGATGATGTCTAAAATGTAAAAGGAAAAAGGACCAAATTAACTTTAAGGTTATTCGAGAGCCATTATGACTGAATTCTTTCAACTCTTTTGGCTGTTCTTGCCCGGCTGAGTGTCATTTCTGGGTTCAGTTCATCGATAAAAGCTGCGATAATGTTAAATGTCGTTGCTGCTATTCAGATTTTTTTCCCAGCGAGCTAAACTGGGTACAGTAAGTCAGCGTTTCGGCCCAAATCTGCTCTTCAGCTTTCATGACGATGCAGTAAAGATCGGCTCCGTCTTGCCAATTGACAAAGCCGAATCTTTGTGTTTTGTTTTTAGGATGCAGCTTCTAATTGGCTAACGTTGGAATGTACGTTTGTAGGATATTCAGGGGAATTGTGTTTGATTATGCAGAATAGCACTGCAGGTTGTACAGCCTTTAGAGCATTTAACTGTACCTGTACCAGCTATTACATTCATATAAGCTTTATCAGGTCCATTTGTGTAGAGCAAAGGCACTGACTTTATTTTATTCATGAATGAAGGAGGGATGTATTCATTGTTGCGCCAAAAGTCAGGTTTTTAGCACATTAATCCAGGTAAAACAAGTAAAAAAAACACACTAAAAATATGTGTTTCTCTTGTTTCAGGCGTTTTTGCATCACTTTACTGCAATATAATGCTCCTGTTGGTTTCTCAGTTGGTCTATTAATGTTTTGTCCATAAGATGTCAGACATTTGTTTGTTTTAGTTTACAAATACTCCAAAACCCAAAGAAAAAAACGGCAATTTTCACATTTTAGATTCTGAAACAAGCTAATTTTTGCAATTTCTTCTTGAAAAATTACTAGAATACTGAATTGATTGTCACATAATTTGCTGATTAATTTGCATATTGTCTAATCAAAGAGAGCTTTCTAGAAAAATATGTTAATTTTTCATGTCCCCTGTTACTAAAATGGTAGTATATTGTGGAAAATAAGAGTTTATTTAAGAGTATTTCCCAAACAACTAGCAGTAATACCATTTAACCCCCAGTGAAGTATGAAAATTACACTCCTAAAATACTAAAACATGGTTTCAAACCAATTATTGGTTGTCATGGAGCCTGCATTTTGGATAAAACCATTAAACAAACTAAGAAACTGGGCATTTAAAAGCATTTAAAGAGTATGGAGGCAGAAGCACTGAAGTTTTTTTTTTTGCTCACTGCAAACCTGCAATGTAGAAATCAATATCTCGGCCCGTGGAGCTAAATGAAAGCGTCAGTCGGCTCCCCGGAGTTTGGAGGCGTCGTCTCATTAAGATCGACCCAGTAAGGAAATGGATCAGACCAAAATAACCTCCTGTGGGAGTTCAGCTGCTCCCATGACCTCCAAACATCCAAAACACTACAATCATCCAGCGTGGACAGTAGCGTCTCCATTCCATCCCCGAAGATTAAATAGAAATATTCTGTCCAGCACTGGGTTGTTAACATTTCTGGGTTATTTCGGTACAATAACAGTGCTGTGCTTTACATTTAAAGGAATAGTTTGATATTCTGGGAACAATTCACTTGCAGAGAGTTTAGTGAGAAGATTGACACCACTCAATAAATAAGAAGCCACCACCAGCTACTAGTTAGCTCAATTATACTAATTTCATTGATTACCAAAAAATTGTGGGTCAAAAAGATGCAATATGTTCCGTTAATTAAAGAGCTTTGAGCTACTAGTAGGAGGAATTTCTTTCCTTTCAACAGGCCAAAGCTAAATGCTTTTAAAACTTTTTATTCTCTCATCGACCTTAAAGAGAAACGTCTCAGTTTTGCCAATTTTTGTTCCTTATTTTGTTTTTTTAAATGCGAGGAATCCAGATGTATCAGAGAATATATTTATACCGCTGTACATAAACTATATTTAAATGCTTGTATTGCCTAAATGCTTTATTTATTCTACTACCGTTTGCAATATATTGTCTTAAGTTGTTCCAAAGCAGAGTATAACTATTGAAGATTATTATGCTTGTGCCATATCTGTCACGCTGTCGTCACTTTAATATATCTGTTGTGATAATCTCGCTTTGAAATACATATTTATATGTTTTTGTTTATAGTGACTGTTGCCCTAGTGACAGTTTGCAGATATTTTAAACCTCTGAGCCTTCTTGTTAAATGAAAGAATAAATATTAAGTTTTTTTGTAATATTGGACATGTACATTAACATTTCTGTCAATAGGATCATAATTGCAAACTGTTATTGTTAAAATGAAGGTAAAAAGCTCTAATTTAATGCTGGTGTGTCTACAAAGTGTCTCTAGGAAAGGTGTTGTTAGAGGTGTTTTAGTCCTAAATGACGTTGATTTGCACTGTTTTTGCGGCTCTTTTGGTGTGACATTCGACACCAAACAGGAAACCCTGACGCTGGATTGTCATTCTTTGTGTTTCTTTTGGACTCGGCAGCAGTTTGGTGTCAGAGAACTTCATGTCCCATCATCCACGTTGCTCTAAATGTACCACAAACCCAAGAAAACCTCCCGTCAGTGCGTCCAGACGGTCACACTCCTGCTGAAATAAATGCTTGTGTGCCTCCGGTGGCCCAACAGACTTCAGTGATGTTTCATGTTCTCCTCATTTTACCTGCTTCAGGTTCTTGATTCAGAAACGAAACTCTCCGTGCTGTTTATTCATGTGTTTGTGAGTCTACGTCTCCTGAATGCTATTTGTCGATGTGTGTGAATGTTTTTATGTGTTTGCATCAGCAGCGTTTGCTTTTTCATGTCTTCATTCAGTTTAAAGCAGCTTCATCTTACTGCCCCCTGCTGGTCGTCAGTGGGAGCTTCACCAACAAAATATGCTCATTACTTTGTTCAAAGGGCGACTTTTAGCTGCATTTATATTATTAAATCGGCAAAAAATGAAACCTCAAGACGTCAGAAGAGTTTGTTTACAGTCTCTTCCTACATCTGCTGCTTCAGTCCAGTACTAACAAAAAAACAAACAGTCACATCTGAAGAAATAAGACCTAAATTACCTTTTTTTTGTCATTTTTGTTCCTTTATTCAGACTTGAGAGTGCACATTTCATAATTTTTCTTTTATGAATAATTTATTCTGGTGTCTTGAAGAGCTGTAAAGCAACAGAATGACTTATTATTATTATTATTAATATTATTATTGTTATTATTCTGTGTTTGGTCATTTAATCCCAGATCTTCACATTTGTATATTTGCTGCTTCGCCATCCCTGAATGTTTTTGTAGCATTAAAAAACTGAAATTCATGAAGATATTCATTAAATTTTAGCTTCATAAATCACTTTTTTTAAATGTGGGCAGTCGGGAATGTTTTCTATTTTTATAATTTTAAATTCCCGTTAACTGTTTCAAATGCAATACTTTAAAAATGTGTTTGAAAATATATTTTTGGACATTCTGTTAAAATACTACAATACCCATGAGCCCCGGTGCTGCTGTTGCCATGGAGAAGAAGAAGAAGAAGAGACCAGGAAGAGGCAGATTGTAAAACTGATTTTAAGTAAAGGTTGTATTTTTCGGAACTGTGGCCTAAAATTTGAAGCTCTGTGATTGGATGTTTGTTGAAATGCATCATGGGAAATGCTGTCAGTTTGTTCGACAGCAAAAATCGATTGAGCTTCACCTTCAGGAACAGGATGCAAACCAAAAAAAGTCTGGTTTCCTAATATTTTTTGTTACAAATATAACTTTTTTGGATAAATAATCCTGTGTGTTTTGTCTTGTGGTCTCTTCAGTGAAGGCTGCCGGAGAGAAAACACTGTGAAGAACGTCGGATGTCGAAAATACGCCTTTAACTCACTGCAGCTCAAAGCCTTCCCCAAACACTACCGACCACCGGACGGCACCTTCGGGAAAGTAGAAACCTGACGAGGAATCCGTGAATCTGAACCTCATGGGACCAGACTGAGGACAATCAAGACCAGAAGCAGCTTCAGCTCGTCTGGTTGCTGTTTCACAAGTTACAGAGTGGATGTTTTTGGACGGTGAACAAACAGAACATTTCCACCGCCTTAGTTTAGGAGCAGCTTTAGGCGCTGCAGTAGTTGCTTGTGTCCTATTATGCCGAACACGTTGTTTTCTTTGGTTTTTTATTTTTTATTGTTACAAAGAAGCACTGCCTCAGTCTCCTGTAATCAAACTCTGATGTAATCAACATGCAAATCTTAGAATTTTACGAATTTTCTCAATGAAAATCGTCAAGAAAAATCATTGAAATTGATTGAATTCAGCGAAATATAAGCAAAATGGTTAAAAACGGACATATTTCAAGAATAAGAGGAAGAAGATCGATGTGTTTTGGTCTATTTGTTGACAAAAATGGTTTATTCCAACTAAAATCATGAACTACAGTTATTTAAAAAAATATCTGTGTGGGTTTCGCTTCATATATCAAACACTTTATGAAGTAAACCTTTAAAATTTTGCCTGTTTCACTTTCAGCAGGTTTTTTTCTCACATTGACCTCTGAGGCTGTTTGAACAACAATATCTGAGAAACTATAAAAGATAAAAACCTTAAGTTTTCTCTGTTATTTCTCATCATGTCATTGATTCAGAATCTGTAAAAGTGGACTAATAGAGTTGAAATATGAAAAGAAACTGAAGCATACATTTCTTGTGTTAAATTTCTTTTGTTTTTTTGCGACAACTTGTCAAACCTGCTCAGTTAGGTTCAACAAACTTCACTTTTTGTCCATTTCTGTAGTAATATTTCATATTTAAAGTATTCTATGTGATTTATTTTGTATTATTGTGACATGCAGCTACATTTGGTTCAGAAAGTTTCACTAGTTGACATCCGGATTATTCATTTCTTTAATTTGTCGTCAAAAATGGGAGTTTTTATGACAGCGTGGCTTCATTGTTTTCATTTTTCAGCTTACCCATAATTAAAGATTATGTGATTTGTAATATTACAGATTCTAAAAGAGAAAACTTGCGGCTTTTATCTTTAAAAGTTTCTCAGATAGTGTTTAAACAGCCACAAATTTCAATGTGAAAGTTGGTCAAAGGGCAAATTGAAGTATCTGATCAGTTGAGCTAAAGTTTCACTAATATCTTTTCAAATGTCCGTATTTTATATTATGAAAATCTGAGGACAATCAGAGACAGTCGAGTAGAAACTGTTGTAGAAACTGTGATGATTTGACCCAAATCTAAATGCTTTTTGTCCTTTCTTGTCCTGTCACTGAACCAGAAGCTAAACTAGCGTCTTTAACCGTCTAGAATCAGCAGCAAAGTTACCTGAAGTGCCCTTGAGCAAGAATCCAAACCACCGACCTGCCTGGAGTGGAAACGGGAGAAGTGATCGCGATAAATGTGGAGCTCTTTAGCTATTTTTACCCACTGTAGGAGCAGCAGAAAACCTACAAATATGAATGTTTATTTTCTGAATTTTGAGTCTCTTTTTGCTCTGTTTTTGGTCTCCACCACCTCTCTTCAGCTGCTAAATGCTCCATTTTAATGCATAACATTTGGCCTTTAGTTTGCACTGAGATTATTCCTGAAAAGAAGCTCATATAGAGGACTTTTCAGTTTTTTTTGAGACAACAGGGGCTAAAAACAGCACTGTAGAAATCCAAACATCCAAACTTTTCTTTACGTTCTGCTTAAAAAAGGAGAAGTTCCATTTTATTTTTTCTATTCAGGAGCAGAAACTCAACCTACAACTAAGATACAATGAAGAATAGCATCAAAATAAAGTTCAATAACAGCCCAGAGCTTCAAAAACGTGGATAATATATAAATAAGTCGCATAAAGTAGCAGAAAATGTACAAAATAAGAAATAATGTCTTCATTCCTTGTTTAGTTTCTATGCAGTTTGTTTTCACGTTGCAGCATTTTGCAGATTGTAATAAAGAAGTCGTAGAACCTTATTAAACCTGATTTCTACTTGAATAAAACCCCTCTGAGACAAGTCCCGTTGATGTTTTTATGTTTATTTTCTGCTCCAATGTAAACAAACTATTAGATTTCTGTGCAGTGATCAGTTTTTGCCACACGAGGGCGCCACTGTTCCGTAAAAGACTCGTCACACCTGAACTATTTCACATTAAAACTGCTTCAGTTCATCACATGTTGGTGCTCTTTTCCTGCTGGATTCACTGAACAGCTGCTGTTTGTTCATCTGGACTGAAAACGTCTGTAAATGTTCTCATGTTGTACTAGAACCTGTGAATATCAGACACTGAAATAAACCCGAAAAGAGTTTCGATTTGGTTTGTCGTCCCGTTTCCTGTGTAATCATGTCAGCTTTGAATATTAGATAAATTATTTCTCACTCAATTAGTTGCTCCATTTTATATACATCATCCTGAAAAATCCAATAAATTAGTTCAGGATATTTCTAAGGAGCTAAAGTCCACAAAACCAGACATGGAAGCCTCAAGTTTATTTTGTTTTATGGCTTCAGGTTTTCAATCTTTTCTCAGGTTTTGCTTCTTGTGATTTATCTTTTGTATGCTTCAATATAACAAAAAAATGTTTTTTTTCCTTTTACAGTCAACATGTAAAGAGCTTTTTATGTATTTTTCATTATTAACTAGAATTTAACAAAGCATTTTTATGTTCTTAATGCACATATTTTTATCTCTAAAATAACAGCAAATATCTGTAAAATAATTTTTTATTTGCAGATTTGAATCCACAACAATGGTGGTTGAAACAGAACAAATTGATATTTGTCGTAAATGAAGCTTTATGGTTTGGCTGTTTTCGTGGTCGTTTTTTTAATTAATCCTTTTTTCCCTCTGATTTCACTATATATGAACTATGATTCATCAAAACAGGACAAATCTGTAAAGTGGCATGAAAATATGTTTAAAAACTTGTTTATTTATTTGCATACTGAACTCTCCTAATCTGGATTTATTGATGTTTTCAGTTTGCAGTTCATTCCTCCAACCAGCAGGTGGCGCCTGAAGAAGGAAGTTTTGAACCAGCTGCAGGTTTGATCTCTCCCCAGGTGAACTCAGGTCAGACAGCTGAGTCCCTGAGTCACTGAATCCCGAATCACTGCCAAACTCACACCAACCTCCCACGCTCAGCGGGTGAGTTTCTTCTTCTTCTCCTTCCTGAAACTAAACACTAAAAACCTGTAGCTAAACTACCTGCAGCTGTTCAGATGTGACAGAAAACATAACTAGCATTTTTATTATTATTACAGGATTCTTTTAAGGTTGTGTCTACAGATACGGACCCCTACCCGTAGCCTGTGGCCTACGGATACGGCACTTTCCCTTACTATAAATATTAATGAGACGTACATGAATATTAATGAGCCGGCTGATGAACGCGCTTTGTGATTGGCTGGTAATCCGACGTACATAAATATTAATGAGCCGGTTTGGTAATCCGAGTGATGAAGGCGCTTCCGTGATTCGAGGTGAATCTGCGTGCCGAGCCTGTCATGTCAGTCATCTGCTGTTCTCTTTTCTATCATGCATAATGTCTTATAAATATCATTATCTGACTTTTTCACGGACAGCGATTTGGGGGTTGAAATCGGCACTACTATTAAAAATAGCAAAACTTTTTATTCACGTGACCCTGTTCTAATAAAGCACAAACAGCAAACAAAACAAATGGCGGAACTAACAGCCAGCAAACTACAAGTATTTTTTTACCTTCAAAAGTAGCGACAGACTATTACATATTAACAACCTAAACAAAACCCTGACGTATTTTCTGCGTCTGTCAACACAGACAATGTTGTGTTTTCATGACATGCTGCTACATGCGGCTCAAGTCAGTTTGTGGAACTGAGTTTGGGATTTTTCACAAAAGTTTACGCCACAAGAAAGTAGACTGCGTCAGAACCCAAAATCAATAGATCCATTACTGATGGAATGAATGTCATTAAAGAGGCAGCTGACAGACACTAAACAACACTTTACTGTTGGACAGAGACGTCGCATCACTGATGGTGTGAGATCAAAGAAAGTTCTATAAGGATGACATGCAACATGACAAAGTTAGCATTTCAAAGGAGGCATTAGTTCTGAGAAGTACATTATCAGTCAAAAGCTTTATAACCATAGACTGTATATATAGTGGACGGAGCATCTGGCTCCCGAATTGAAGCCAACCCGGAAGTGTCAAAAACTTGCAATATCACGCCGTCCGCTAAGGTTGGCTCCAAAAAGCTTTTTCTCCATAGACCCCAATTCATTTTTGGAAAAAATAAAATTTTGATAGACTGATCTTCTACAGCTCAGGATTTTTTTCCCGTTAGTTTTCATGGTCAAAATGAGAGATCAGGTGGCCGATCTTAAAATAAATCAATACTGAATTTTAAACAAATCGTTAAAGTTGGCGGAGCCAGGGGGCGTGGCTAAATCCTGCCCCTAGTTGCTCTCCGGTCCAGCCTGTTTGATGACGCTTTTTACGTCACTGGCTCCAAAAAATCCAAAACGGCGACCAGGAAGTAGCAAAATCCGGGCTTCATTTTCTCGGCGTTTGTATATATCTATGGTTGAAACCAACGGGCGACGTCACGGTTAGTTTACGCCTGTTTATAACGCTCCAATTTTTCCATGTTTTTTCTTGGAAATGATGCATGTTAATGCCTCAATGTACTCTGAAATGAAAGCAAATTCTTCCCAGCTTTATTGCAGAAGTTCCCATAAATGTGTGGCACTGGTAGGTTCTTTGCTTTCACTCTTCTGTCCAGTTCAGCCCAAACCACCTCCATGGGGTTGAATTTTGAAGACTATGCTGGACACTCCATGTGTTCAAGCCTACCATCTTGTTCTCTTTTGCTGAGGTAGTTCTGGCATAGTTTGGACTGATGTTTTGGGTCATTATCTTGCTGTAGGATGAACCTCTGATCAACTAGGAGCATACCACAGGGTACTGCATGGTGCTGCAGAATGCTGTGGTAGCTGTTTTGGTTCAGGGTTCCTCTGACTCTGTCCAGGTCACCAACCCTGGATCCAGCAAAACAACCCCAGACCATCATCTATAGTTGACATTTGATGTCACACACTAAAAGATGCACAAACAACACCAAAAGATCCAAAAATGACACTAAAAAATGCAGAGGTTACACTAAAAGATCCAAAAATGACACGAAAGATGACACTGTAAGATAAAAATTACACAAAAAGATGCACAAACACTAAAAGATGAGAAAAATAACACTAAAAGATGCAAAAAATGTAGTTAAAACATGCAAAAATTACCCCAAAAGTTTAGACACTGAATATACACGTTTTGACCAAAATATCTGATTTAATCACACACTGATGCAACAGATTCTTCATTCTAAAAATTAAAATACCCTCTGTTTTCATTTATTGTTCGCTGAAAGTATTTAGAATATAAAAAGATAGATTATTTATGATGGGAAAGTGGTACCAAAAACAAATCCAACAGTAAATGCATGAATGAAAGCAGAAGGTCGCTCATTCTACGGATGTGAGCTGCTGCTGCACCCTGCTGGTAAGAACATGACTCACTTTAAAGAGTGTAAAGAGCCAGCTCAAACTATCCACGTCAAAAATGCTTTCATTGGACTGTATTATAATGTAATTTTAGTTTCTGTGTGATATCTGAGATATCAATATGGGAGTTTGACCGACACGTACAGCTTAATTAATGTCTTTAACGTTTAGAGTCATGCACGTCTTGTGGTGTTTACTGGTCGTGAGTAATGGCATTTTTGGGTTAAGAAATCACTCTTGCGAACTGAGGAACCCTTTTGGAAGAGAAACATCTTCAAGAACCAAAAAGAAGTCGAGTTGTCTCCTTTTAAAGCACTTAAGATGAGAGATCAGTTCCTCTGTGGCCCTCAGTGCTCTATTTCTGACCTCAGTATATTAAATTAATTCTATTTAATGAAGAAGACATGTTATAGTTAGAGAGAAGCTCCAATGCTTTATGATTGACAGCCACTTTCATTCGGTGTAATTACCCTTAATGCGCATATATCAAGGAACTATTACTCCTCTCTAATGCCTGTAAATACAGCACATTTCATTTCTTTCTTCCTCTCTGCTTCAGTGCAGAATTTAGATTTTCTTTCTCCCTCATATGACATAGATTTGTTGTTTTCTAGCCGCTCTGAACAGCTCCTCACCTTGCCTTAGTCACAAAAGTTTCATCAGATTTTTCTCTCTTTTCCGGTGTCGGTCTCCTAAGCTTTCGTCAGTCTTCTCTTTTTTCCCCGCTGTGAATACTGACTGCTGGGCTTTTTGACGTCAGCTGTAAGCAAATCAATGTCATGAGGGACAAAGCAAATTCCGTTTCACTTTATTTCAGTGAAAAAGCCACACATTCATCAGAAGCCAGAAAAGAACACTGGAGGGTTGTGGATCACACAGATGAAGTTTTATTTAAAAATAGCAAAATTTAAAATCACTTTTGATTGAATTTTTAACAGAATTTTGCATTTTTTGTGCATTTGCTCAATAAAATGATTAACTGGACTCCAAGAGATATTCAGTGACTTTTTGAATGCATCCCCTGATGTTTGCTTTTCAATACCCTTTTCACAGAATTGCTTGAAGTGTTCTTTTGTCATCATAGTCTAGTTCTATGAAGAAGCACTGATTCACCAGTCACTGGACCGTCCAGATACAGATGTCTTTACATTAGAATCACTGAGGCACATTCACTGCACTCATATAATCTTTACTTCACTAAACTCGTGCCAGCTGACTTCTATGTTAAATTCGTCATGGTAAACGGGGTGAGCACTTCTTGGATCACTTACTTTACATTTTATATTTTTAATTAGTTCTACTTTGACATAAACGTCATACTTTGTACATTATTGTCATAGAAGCCAAATAAATCAACCATGATTCAATGTTGAAAAGCAATAAAAGCGGAAAACTTCCAAAAGTGGGTGAATAATTTTTAAAGGCAATATAAAATGTCGAATTTGTTGGATTTGTTGTGAGAAGCTAAAAAGTATGCTTTACTGTTCATTAATAGACTTTTTTTCTTTCCGTGCTTCTGGGATATGCCTGTCCACTTTATCGGATAATTTTATTCATGAAGTAGATTTTTAGTCATGTTAATGTGATTTCCATTTTGGTTCTAAATCATCCCAGAGAGCCACGGAGGCAGGAAGAGTCCAATCGTCCCCAGCAGACACACGATAATGAACATCCACAGGAAGATCCGGTCTACTACCATGGCAACGTACTTCCAGTCCTCCTTCACCTGGAGAAACATAAAACCAAAGAGGGGATTATAAAGGTCTAGAAATCTGCAAAATGCACATTATTATTGAGAACAAATCACAAAAAGGTTCCACACTTACTGAAAAGTCTGCATCTTCTGCCTTTAGGTGCTCTGCGATGTAGGTGACCCCCTCCAGGGCCGATACCACCGCGGGAGACAGCACAGAGGCCAAGGGGCTCTGGACCAAACCATGTTCCACAGGAGGGGTGTCCCAGTCCAGGCTGAGCGTGGACTGCCTCTGTGGGAGGAGGGTGTAGCCCAGAGAGCGAGGGGAAGGTGGAGAAGAGATCCTGGAACGACCGGCCAGCTTCACCCCAAACCTTGAAAAGTCATGTGTGTGTGGATGGAGGTCGCAGTCGTTAGCTTCGCCTTTGGTTTCCAAGGAGGCCAGCTGGTGGCAGTCATCCTGGTAACCATGGAGATCGATGTCGGACTCCTGAGTGATCCAGGTGGAGGTGCAGTGGCAGGAACCCGGGGTCCGGATGGCGAGGAGTTTATCGGTCAGGTGCCTCCGCCTGAGAAAACAAGGTGAGTTAGAGGCCCAGTAGCAACAAGCAGAATATTTATCAATATGAAACATTACAAAAAGAAAAAATAATGATATACTTTTCCACAGAATCCCAGCTAACATTAACAAAATAGCACCACCACTTATAAGACAATGTGAAAAATACAATTAAAATGAAAAAAACTGGAAAAAAAATACAGTACCAATCAAAAATTGTAAAAATGTCTGTAACAAGTTGGTTTTTAAAACTGATTTAATACAGTAAAACAGTGTAGCTTTAGGGTTGCACATTGTAAAAAAAAAAGCAAATTACCATTGGTAAAAACTTACATTTTTGACATGGATTACAGTATTATGTACAGTTTTGGCTAATCTTTTGTAAAGTTTGTAAATTTATGCTTTTTTCTTAGACTTTACCAGTACAAAATGTGAAAAATAGTTTTTAAAAAAAAAGCATTTAAAAAAGATAAAATATTTACTATTATTTAGTCCTTAATAATATACATTTCTTTCTGTAAAGTAATACCAAAGAAATATAAAATAATGAAAACTTACGAACTCTTACATTGTAAAAGAACACGCTACTGTTTACATTATGTACTGGTTTGATTGGTATTTTTTTGTAATTTATACTTATTTTCTTAGTTATCTAGGGGAATAGAATAAATTTGTTGGGCTCAGATGGAGTCCAGCATGTTTGATGTGAATGTGGTCAGGACTGCCACAGTGAATGCACCGTCCTGACAGTGAAGCACATGGGAAATTATTAGTGAAATAACATTACTTTTTTTGAGGAAATCCTTAAAATACAGATTTTTTTCTGTAATAACCTCTTAAGACCTGCTGTCCACATATGTGGACATGTTTTTGTTTTTGATTTTTTTTTTTCCCAAAAGGGCATATTGTTAATACTAATAATAATACTAATATTACTGCTTCTACTACTACAAATAATAATAATAATAGTAACAACAATGCAAATCTAGTTTTATATATATATATATATATATATATATATATATATATATATATATATAAAGTAAATGTAATAAACATAATAATTAGATATTAGATATTATCCAGTTATTATATTTATTGGTTACTCCTTATCCCAAGAAAATAGAAAAAACTAAAATGCAACCCAAACCAAAGCTCGGCTCTAAGGAGGATAAAGAGGCAAATATCTGTAAAATAGTTATAGTTTTACTAATTTATTTACAGTAAAAGATATTTAAATTAATCTAGACCTTAATACTCAATTAGCCAAGAAAAGTTGTGTAATAAATGATATTGTTAGGTCTTAACTTTAATATTTAAGTCAGTCATGTAAATTTATATTGTATATAATAATGTAGGATCTTGACATTAATGTTTACATTATAAATATTGTAGAATTTTGATGTTCATATTTAATGCCATTTAATATTTAAATTGGCCTTGTAAAGTTGTATATAATATAATATTGTAGGGTGTTAACCTTAGTATTATAATTCCTTTTAATTTGACTTTTTGGGCTATATTCCAGTATACAATACAGCGTGAGAGAGTTTTGGGATGATATTCATTGTACATCCTCACCTGCCGGGCCTCAGCTCGTGGTCCGGTCGCTTCATGCACAGCCATCGTGGAACCGCCGACAGGAAGCACCTGCGAACCCACCTGGGCATGGAGTGGGTTTCCGGCGAGCGGTGGTGCACGTTCAGCACGAACACGGTGATGATGATGGACAGCGTGACGAAGATCATGGTGAAGAGCAGGTACTCGCCGATGAGCGGGATGACCAGCGACGTGGACGGGATGATCTCGGTGATGAGCAGCAGGAAGACCGTGAGCGACAGCAGCACCGAGATGCACAGCGTGATCTTCTCGCCGCAGTCGGACGGCAGGTAGAAGACCAGGACGGTGAGGCAGGAGATGAGCAGGCAGGGGATGATCAGGTTGATGGTGTAGAACAGCGGCAGGCGGCGGATCACGAAGTAGTACGTGATGTCGGGGTAGATCTCGTGGCAGCAGTCGTACTTTTTGGTGTTGTAGGTTCCCACGGCATTGACAATCGCCCACTCTCCACTCTCCCAGTAGTCCTAGAAGGAAGACCTTGTTAAGATACCATTTTGACTCCAGCACTCATGGATCCTGCAGATCATGGTTCCCAGCTGATGAATCATAGTGACTGTAAAGACTGCCTAGTTTTCCTTGAGTGCCACTTCACCAAGCAGGAAACATTCCCACAACACTGGCTAACATTACCTATAAATTCTAACCCTAGACAGGGTGTTTGAGGGATATTTAAAGAAATATTCCTATGAGGTCAAAAGTGAAGTAAGACAGAACAGTTTATGGTTGTTTCAAGTAAAGACGATGAACCACAATGACTTTAAAGTTTAGAACCAGTAGGAGCAAACAAACCGATTCCTTTAATTTTTCCAGTTTCTGGTTGTGATAAAAGGTGTACATTTAGTTATTTTTAAGAAGTAACACGCCTTGTAAACCCGCTGGCAGGTTTCGGGGTTTAGAAGTTTAAAGAAAACGTCTACATCTGCAGAAATCGACTCTCCTTTGCTGATCTTTAAAAACTCGGCTGTGAATTGAATTTTCTGCAACACGATGCTGGTAAATACTCCACTAATTAAAAGTGAGAGTGTTCAGCTGGCAAGCAGAGCTGAAGAAGACCACATGTGAAGCGTAGATAAGAGGAGGTGAAGAGGAAGAGCAGAAATCTGAGGCGAGCAGAGACACCAGCTGTGATGAAACCATGAAGGAGGACTATCAGCTCCCACCTTCAGGTCCACGGTGTTCTCCAAGGGCTCCAGGTCGATCTTGGCCCGGTCGTACGTCCACGATCCGAACTTCATCTTGCAGCTCTGCTGGTCGAAGGGGAAGAAGGTGACGTCGATGGAGCAGGAGGATTTGTAGATGGCTGGAGGAACCCAGCGAACCCGACCGGTGTGGAACAGCTGGGCCTTGGTCATGTGGGTGACGGCGAACTCTCCATCTGCACTGCATTTAAAAAACATTTTTTAAAATGTTTTTAACTGTAATTTACTGAAAAATGTACTGTTATATTACAGTTTCCCTATTTTGTTAAATTACAGATAACTAGTAAAGGGTATTACTATACATGTTCAACCAAACATACATTATGTTCATTGGATTTTTACAATTAGTACTTTGTTCTTTCTCAATATTTCACTGTAAAATTCTGCAGTTTTTATGGTATTCATATGAATTAAATTATGAAAAAAATATTTGAAAGGAAAAAAATAATATATTAAAGATTGAAAAATAGTACATAATTTTTAACTGACATTTTATAGTTTCTGTGTTTTGTTAAATTACTGATAATAACGACTAAAATCACAGAAAAAATATTAATTTACATTTTGATGAATAAATGAAGCCAATATTAAATATTGTCTGCATCTAAACATCTGCATTAAATAAATAAATTCTTGTACATCATTTGACAATAAAATTAAACATTCTTTTTGTTCTGTTTAAATGAGCAAACACTATTGTTATTTTGCAGATATTTCCCATTAATTGAAAGGAAAAACTATATATTTTAAGGATTGAAAACCAAGATTTTTTCAACTGTTATTTTACAGTTTTTATGTGTTTTGTTAAATTACAGACAATATCTTGTAGAAATGCAGCAAAAAAAGATTCATTTACATGTTAATGATAAAAAAGCTAAAAAATACATAACATCCACAGCTAAAAGTCTGAATTTTTACAAATAATAATTAATTCTTTTACATGGTTTGATCATAAATTTGCACATTTTCTCACTGGATTGAAATCAGTAAAAAAAAATTTAAAAATACTTAATTATTAGAAATAATTGTAAGTCCTGTCCACATCAAAAACTGCATTTTTGCAAACTATATTTATTTGCTTTTTACAGCTTTTGACTGTGAATATTTTGCCGTATTTAAATCAGTAAAAATATATACTTATTTTACATTTATTTGCCGTCATTTAAAAAAAAAGGTGTATGTTAGGGATTATAAAATGGTAAATAAAGCTATTATTTTACAGGTTTTCTCTGTTTTGTGAAATTAACGATAATATTTAGTAAAATCACAGAACGAGAGGAAAGAGGCAGCAAAAAAAAAGAAATCTGGATTAAAAAGTGCTGATGTTATTCAGCAGTTTTCATCTCATTAGTTTTCAAACTCAGAACTTGAATCAATAAACCTGAAGCTATGCCCATTTACACAGTCAACGCTTAATTATTGATAACTGAATGTTACCTCCAACGGATTCATGATGCAAGCTCATTTCCACAAAGTTTCACCCCCATCCAGACAAACCTCAGAGCGAACACTTCCTCAGACCCCGAGGGGAGGAAACTTGACTAAAACTGGATGATGCAACGCTGCTGTACAGCCGCAATAGAATCGGGGTCATTTATTCAACAGGATAATTTGCATGTATCACAAACTGATATGCGGTGAAATGCAGGAATGCCGTGGCGTCGTCGGGCTGCTGGGCTCCATGGAAGTGACCTTTGCTGTTTCTGCTCTTCACTGGAGGAGGACGCTGTTATGGATCAAGCAGGTAATTGATCACTACAGATTATTTCCAGCTCCGCCTACACAATTTCAAAGCCCACTCTGATTGGAAACACAATCTGTGCCCTTCTGCATGTGTTTCATATTCACAAAGTTGCTCAGAATCTTTACCTGCACCAGTGTGTTTTTTCACACCTTGTGGGACTTTCAGAGTTCTTTAGCTGACAGGAAACACAACAAAAACAGGATTTCCTTCCTTATTATTTAAAAATCAGCTACTCACTGATCTTTCTTTATCCTTTACCATCTTTGTGAAGCCTCACAGTCAGATTTTTCAGTTCTTTTTGCTATTCTTTTCCAGGCGGAGCCATGATGCAGACGTATAGATTGACACAGTTCATTGGTCCAGAACTGAGAAAGTTCTGGTGTTTGCAGCTTGTTTTAAAAGCATGTTATAGCTTTCAGGCTGAATGGAAATGACAGGTGAATTGAGTTTAGTGTCACTAACCACAGGGGAATTCATTTCGCATAATCTAGTCATTCTAAAGTGTTTGTTCTTGGTTGTTTATTAGAAGAAAAACTGTACAGTTCAACTCAGAAATAATACAGTTGTTGAGAGCTGACATGTTTCACATATGGTATTCATTAGGTAGGCATTTCTGTGTTTCTATTTGTTGTCCCTTAAATGTGTAAAGAGATTGTGGGGAAAAAATGAGTAGGATTTGTTCAACTGTGTGTGGTTTTTTACTTGTTGTAGAGCACGATGTCCGGCACCCAGATGAGCTCAGAAGGAACTCTGATGGACGTCACGTTGTCGAAGTCGGAGGGACTCCACTGCAGCTTATAATCTGTCCACTCCTGTCAACAAATACACATTTATTTAGTTGGTTTTACACACAAATCCTTTAGTTAAAACACTTTTATTTTGGATTATTTTTCTAATATTTCTCTAGTTTTGGTTATACATATTTTCACTTTGTTCACCTGTTTCAGCCACACGTTGGTGGTCATCATCTGATTTTTCTCGTCCTGTTTTGGAGTAAAAAACTGACAGTAAGTGAGTTCTGTGGGAAATATAGTGTTTATATTTCAACAACTAGATATCAACTCCTTAAGATTTTACATGTGAATTCAAAGTAATGTTTATAACGTAACATTTTCCAACTTAAAAAAAAACTAAAGAAGCAAAGAGGGTAAAATATTTCCATTTTCTGGACGTTTGATGTCGTTTTTGGGGTGTTTTGTGTGCATGTGATCTAACCACATCTATCAGCTGTGCGATCGAAAGGCCAAACTTGACGATGACGACATCCGTGATGTTCTGCGCCGGACGAGTCCACTTGCTGTAGCCTCCAAACAGACTCCGGAAGAGCTCGTCCTCGGTGTGAACTCGACTCGTGTCTTCAGCCAGCACTGAAAAAACACACAAAAGCAGGAAGACTGTACGTAAGTACGGCCACCGCCCTGGTCTGCCACTCCAGAGGTGCTGACCTCAAGAGTTCTTGGAGTTCCCAACTTCCTCCCAGGTCGCTTCACAATTGGCTGTGAACTGCCCCAGTGCAAGCCAAGTTAACGACCTGATAAAGCAAACAGAATGACGTCATCTGCAAAAAGAAGAGAGTCCAAGATTCCCGAACTGAACATCCCTCATTATTGCAACTGTGTCTTGAGATCTTGTTCAAGAATATCTTAAACCACACAGGATCGCAGACAGTGGCCTCGGTACTCCATAGTCCCTCAGTACCCCGATGTGGTCCTTTGGGTTACACGGTTGTAGGCCTGCTCCAAGTCCACGAAACACTCGTGAACTGGGTCGTCAAACTCCCATGACCCTCTCAGCCACTCATGATGAAGAGTTCGTCTACTGTTCCAAGACCATGGAGGAAGTCTGGACTGCTCTTCTGAATCTAGGGTTCGACAGTTGGTTGGAGTCTCCCTTCAGTACTCTGGAATAAACTTTCACAAGGAGGCTAAACAGTGTGATACCCTGATAGATGGAGCACCCCCTCTGATCCCTCTTTCTGAAAACCGGAACCACCAGCTTGGGCATCCTCCTCAACCTGGCTGCACATTGAGATCCTGTTCTTGAACGTCATGAACAGGATCATAAACAAGGGATATCCTTGGTGGAGTCCAACACAAGAATGTAACCTGTTGGACTATTAAAGACCCAAATTGCCCCAGATTGCCCAGAACTGTAAGACCATGACCACTTCTGGAGCCAAGAATGGGGCAAGAACAAGATGACAGACAGGATAGGTGTTGGGGTTCAGCGCATTTGAAGCTGGACGGCAAGCAACGACTGTTTCTACCGTTCTTTCACAATGTAGAAACTGAAATATATATATATATTGCTTGCTGTCTTCCCAAGAGCCTCCTCAGAAGACAACTCAACTTCTCTTTTTCGCTTCTCGAAAACTAAAGAACCAAAAGAGAGAGAAGTCCTGTTGCCCTCTCGTGAGATTACCATGGCCTGGATAACTGTAAGCCTCTGCAGACGTTCTGCTCTCTTCAGCACTTTCACTCCTCCTTTCAGTCTTTTCCTTTCCTGGGGTATCTCTGATTTATCTCTTAACCTTTCCCTCCCTGCGGGGCTTTTAAAGGACTCTTCTCCACTTTTTGCTCTGCTAAAACCGAAGCCATTACTGCTGAGATACTGTACCCACTCTCCGGAGAAAAGCAATTACCTGAACTTTATTGTTCATAAAACTCCACCGATTAGGACTGTACGATTTGATCTACTACTCTTTGATTTCTTTTTATGTTACGCACAAACCATTAGAGGTAATTGAACTTGGCGTAAAGCTCAGTGTCAGGGCAGGTTTTCTCACCGTCATCAGAGGCGATAATTCCATGTCCGGAATAAACTGCTTTAATTCCTCGTGTTTGACCTTCAGTATCAGATGTGTTGCAGGTTAAAGAACATCGTTGGAGACAGCATGAGGTAAAATATCCTCCTTTTCTGTTCGGTTTATGACCGGCAACCTTCTTTCTCTCTCTGTGAGCTCACGGCTTTGAACTCTAGTGAGCAACTTGGCATCACCAGCAAGAAATTTGGGATTAGCCAGAGCAAGAAACAGAGAGCCAAGAGCACAAACTGTGCAAATGTGTGCGTAATGCCAGTTTATGTGATTATATTGTCTATTTATAACCAGCAAAATGATGTCTCAGGTAAGACTCTGCCAGTAGAGGAGAAGCAGATTACGGTTTGTGTCCCAGGATTCAGCATAAAGATCATCTCACGTCACTGCTGGGCTTATTTACGGAAAAATACTGATAATTAGTTTTCAGTGCATTTCAGTTTCTTCTTCTTCAGACTCCTCTTGATGGCCCAGATAGGTAAAATTATGTAATTTATTGAAGCTCAACAAGAAATGGTGCAACTAAAATACATCGTTTTCAAACAGAAAGTGTCAAAAAAATTAACCCTCACCCTCACTGAGTTAATAATAAAGTGTTTTAAATTTTAAATGACCCTACAAGAATATTACAATAAGATTCCTCTTCCTTTGTCTTGCAAGAAATTAACATAATTTCAAAAATGAAGGGAAAATAATCAATTAATCTCCTGAAAAATTGCCTCAGCACACAATAATTTATTATTCAGCTCCTGCAGTGTGTATTAATATTGTAAAACCTGAAGCCTAATGATATAAAATAACAGAATTAAGTTGCAGAAGTCAGAGGAAATGATGGATCTTTGATGATCCTGGCAAGAATACAAGTGAGATTGATGAAAAATCTTAATTTAATCAGACATTTTCAAGATGTTCTCATGTCAAACTATTCTGATAAATGAAAAACACAACAAATGACATGAATTATGGGAAGTATTCTGACTTTAAAGAGCTTATAAAGTGCCACTATTAGGAACAGAAAGTCTCAGCGTGAATCAGAAAGCAGCCAGAGGAGAATCAGTGTTGATTTTTGAGTCTAATCGGGTGAATTAATGTGATTATGTGAAGCAGCTGTGATGTTTCAGAGGTTTTCTCA
The DNA here is from genome assembly GCF_021347895.1 of Acanthochromis polyacanthus. NCBI lineage: Eukaryota > Metazoa > Chordata > Actinopteri > Pomacentridae > Acanthochromis > Acanthochromis polyacanthus. The sequence continues at coordinate 19,467,542 of NC_067134.1, read as the reverse complement.
CCGGAGTTGAAGAGGATCCAGCAGCAGCAGCACAGCGGCGTCAGATCTCTTTCTGCTCCATCTGGATCGCAAAACAGAAGCTCAGCTCTTCCTACAGACCTCCGTTCTCCCTCCGCTCATCTCCGAACAGCCCAGCCGGAGGTTTTCCTCACAGCTGGATGATCCGAGGACGTCCTCCCTCCGCCAGCATCACCGAGGCAGCAGCATCCGATTGGAGCTGGCAGCCTCCACTTCAGCTGAATGGAAACACCTCAAATTCTAAAATCTTATATTCCCACTAAATAATCTGTGTCTTTGGGGGGAAAATTCTGCTTAAGTCTGAGTTGTGCTGACTGAAAAAAATGGGATTTATGAGGTTAAATGTCACCACACTGTAAAAACAAAAACAAAAGTATGTTTTTTAGCAGTAATTGTTTCATCAGTTTACAGATTTTGTTAAATTGCAGATAATAAAAACACAGAAAATAAGTGTTAACTGACATTTACACATAAAAAATGTATATTTAAATGAGCGAAAAATAGTTATTTTACAGATATTTGCTGTTGTTTGAAGGAAAATTTATATATAAAGGGTTAAATAATTTTTACGTTATTTCATATGTTGATTTTAAAAAAGGTATAAAGAAACAGCCCAAAATACGAATAATACACACATCAAAAACTGCATAAATAACGTAAAAATAACATTAAATCCATTGAAGTCCAGATAGAAAGACATCGATCTTGAATTTATTTTCTCCCTGCTGCCCTCAGGTCTGTTCTACAGCCCATAATAACTAAACGCTGCCTCGCCGTGTTCCACTTTGTTGTGGTTTTGGGATTAAATAAAACCAGAGGACCGGAGGGTTCTACAGAGTTCACAAGATAAAGCAATAAATAGTGATAAATAGTTGGAGCTTCAGAAACCAATAAAGGGTCCTGGAATGGGCTCTAAAGCAGACAGATAACCAGAGGGATGTGTTTTTAACTGGCTCTAATTCAGATGTATTCTCCCAGAGCTTCTAACTGCACATATAGTGACGACACGTAGACCTTCATGAACACCAGGGTTAGTTTCCTACCAATAATTCTGCACCAGCATTTAGTCAAAAACAGCAGTAACTGGAATCTTGTCTTATCATACTTAGAATAAATCAAGCTCTACTGATGTTAGAGGCCTTCAAAGTTGATGAAATGTCAACCAAAGGCTGTATTTTAGGAGGAAAAATGGATCCACTCATAAATATATACACTCATAAGAACTTTCTGAGGCCATAACAATGTCCTCATATAAACATTTTGCATGTTTTTCCATTTTCAAATACCAATACTTATTCATTGTTATAGATTTATTGTCATTTTGAACAAGTTTAGAGTAATTTTTGATCATTTTCAGTCATTTTGGACAGATTTGGAGTCATTTTGATGAAGTTTCAGGTTGCTTTCAACAGTTCTCAATCAATTTGAACACATTTTAAGTAATTTTTAGTACTTTTTGAGTCATTTTGGACCATTTTGGTTTTATTATTAACATGTTTCAAGTCATCTTGGCCAATTTTTAGTCATTTTGGATAGGATTCAACTCAAAATACGAAAAAAACTGCAACCTTTCTTGACATATTCACCATCCATCCAACTCTACTGATGTTAGAGCCTCTAAAGTTGGTGAAATGTCGACCAGATTATGTATTTTTACTAGAAAATATGGATCTGTCTGTAATTATACACTTACAGGAACTTTCTGGATCCACAACAACATCCTCATTTCAAAACTTTGCATGTATTTCTATTTGTAAGGACCAATAATGGCTCACTATTGTCATTTTGAACAATTTATATGTAATTTTGAACAAGTTTAGAGTCATTTAAGACTTGAAACTTGTCCAAGTTTCAAGTCTTAAATGACCCCCCCTTAAAACCAACTCCGATTGATTCCATTTACTGTTCGACGTTTTGTGATTGAAAAGATAAATAAACCCCCAAATTAACTAACAAACTACTTATTTGCTCAGTGCTTCAGTAAATATACTTAATTATTCCCACGTCTGTGAGCTAAAGATGTAATAACTAAGAGCTGGAGTTGTTACATCATCACTGTATTATGTAATAAACCTCTGCATTAATGAGCAAGGAGCTGCTAAAAATGTGATGTGACCCTGTAGAGGGGCAGTAGCTGATGGAAGCTTTTATTTAAATGTTGATTTTTACAGTGTGTTTTTTTTTTTTTTATTTGAAATGATAACTATACTGATTACCTGATTGGAAACTATAATGACAGCATTGTTCCTGTTATTGAAGCAGTTCTGAGTCTTGAATGATTCACTGATTTAACTTTTCTTGCAGGAAACACAACCATGAAGATTTATTGAATATGAACAGTGAGAGTACACTACATATATTTGGGTTGTCTTTTTTTTTTTTTTTTACAGTGTTGAAAAGCAACATAAATTTTAGAGATGTTCAGACGTCTACAGTGTAAAATACAGGAAAACTAAATAAACAGTCCTTATTCCTGCGTTTGGTCTCCACAGATCTGAGGTGCAGCCGAGCAGAACTCATTTTAATATTCCCCCAAATGAATAGCAGCTCTTTCTGCAGATCAGAGGAAGATGATGGCTGACTGCAGACTCTTCATCAAGGTCGACAGTCTCTCAGCTCAGATTCCCTCCGCTGACCTCGACTCTCCGTCTCCATTTTGAATGAAGTGGTGTCTGGGGCTTGAAGTCGGACATGCAGAGTGCAGGAATCAGCACATCAGAGGGACGCTTTTAATGAGAAAAGACCTGAAATCTGCACAAAGACGATAAGGATGAAGGAGCTTTTCAAGGCCCAGAGAGCAAGAAAAATGTCCATTAGTGTTTCCTAAAGTCCAAGAAGACAAATGTACATTTTTAACTGTAACTTTCTGAACAATTTTTAAAACCGTTATGTTTGTTTTATTTACACTTGGTCATAAAACTTACCTTAGGTAACTACAATATGTTTATAATGAAAAAATATTCCAGATAACAGTAGAAAAAACCCTCTAATATAGTTTTATACAGATCCAGAAGACTTCACAAAATAATTTAATCATTACATTTTAAACTGTATTTATAACAGAGGAACTAAAGCCGAGAATGCACTTGTCTGTGATATTATCATCCTGATTAAATTATTTTTATTTAATGGTTTTAGTTATCTAATTAGTGAACTGAACTGATTTGAAATACTATTTGTAATTATTTTATTAATACATTTTAAAAAATCCTTTAAAAACAATTTACAGTTATTCTTAATTTTTTTTCCTGTTTTGGTAATTTTCTAGATATTATTGAGCAAAATTACAACAAAAACGATAACTATACAAAAAGTACTGTATGTAAACACACTGGCATAGATTTGTTTTTAATTACACACGTATTCACGACTTGTTGTCAAATACCTTCAATCAGTAGATAAGCAAGAGTTGCATAATCAATTAACTGATTTTAATGTTCGCGTTCTGATCCTTTTCGGGATCCGTAGATTCTGTCATAACATCCGAGGAGCAGCTGAGAGCAGAAGAGCACAGGAGGTCCCACTTTGTTCCCGTTTAACTGTACTACGTAATAAAAACATTTCCATATTTTATTCCTTTAAGAATTTTCACAGTCCTGGTAAAAATGTTTTATTTTTTATACATTTTTTTTTCTTAATTTTCACAATTACTAATGGGAATGCTGGTTATTTTCTATTTGATGTTACATAATAATAGAATAAATAGAATTTACTACTGCAGTTTTAATAAATGTAGTCAGTTATCAAATAAATACATTTAATTTTTCTTAGTTATTTAAAAAATATAAATATATCACATTTGTTTTGTTTTGATAAATGCATCTAATGTTTCAATCAATGATTTGTTTGATATCATTGATTGAAATGATTTTAAAATTGATTTAGCTCTTTCATTAACTATTAAATCTTTTATGTATTGCTTCTCACTAGTTTCAAGGTAATGCATGCAATGATTTGGTTATTAAACTTTATTAACTGAATTTAGTTTTAATAGAATTTTCAACAGAATCAGCATGTGCTAGAAATAACATTTTATTTCTTCATATCATGAAGAATAACAAGCCACACATCTGAATTTTTATTTGTTTATTTAACTTAATTTATTTTAATTTTATTTTACGTTTGAATGCGGCCGTTTTTAATTTAGTGTATTTTGAAGCGTCGCTTGGTCTCTCCGCAGAGTGACTCCCCCTGTCTGTGTGTTGGTGTATAGACGATCTTCGTAGCTAGCGGCGCCCTGTGTGTCAACATTAACGGATGAACAACAAGCGGCGGCGGTTAGCTGCTCAGAGAACTGTCGGGCCGGTGACTTATCTTCTTGCCAAGGCGAACAACCTCTGAGAGAGCTGACGAGAACCAGCCGGTGAGAAGGACGATACATTTTATGGAGGAGACACCGGAGGTTCGTGCTAGCTTATCGACGCTAGTTAGCAGGATTGATTAGCTAATGTTAGCTAGTAAATTTATCAACCTGCAGCCGGATTGAAACACCTGCCACAGTCTGTGTGAAGAATTTTTCAGCATGACATGCAGTTAATGTAGGTTTATGCACATTAAAATAAGCCTTTATTCACATTTCACCCTGCTGCTTTTAACTACAGGGGGTTTCTTCTGGGTTTCCCCCCTTAAATCAGGTTGGCAGTGAGTCAAACAGGTTAAAGTTGGTCTGATAAGGCTTGTTTGGATTGTGTTGGTGCATTCAGGTGCAGCAGTCCTGAGTGTAACATGCAGATGGAGGTGTAAACCCCACTGATGGAAACCCAGAGGAAGAGGTAGGTCCACTCAAAGTCCTCCTGCATGGGATAATCCTGCTCAGCTGGTGCCTGGCTGGATGTGATCGCCATGTGACATCGCCTACGGATGGAGCTGAGCTCACTTCTGCTTTCACCCACAAAACATCTGTTGTTAGGATGAAACACCGGCTGAGGACCCGCTAACACTTTTTCTACTTCTGCTTCATCAGCCACCCACTCACTCTAATCTCACCATAAATCAAATCAGTGTTCTTCCGCTGCCGTCCATCCAATTAGTCTGCCATGTTTCATGTCTGTTTTGTTAGACTAGAAGTGCACAACACCAGGACAAACTGACATATTTTGTGATTCTATGACATGAAAAACTCCCTAAACTTTCACCAGAGCAGTCCATTAACTCTGTTTGGAAATTTGGGAATGATTGGAGATACCAATAATGTAAGATGTATTTGAAAATAATATATATTTCTTAAAGCATTGTGTTTGCAGTGTTAAACTTAACCTCTTGAACCCAGCTTTTGTGGCTCCTAAGTGTTGTGTTTGCCTTGTAGCTCTGAGGATGACGGTGGTGGAGAGCGAGGCCTGCTCCACACCTGGAGGGGCTACTCCTACAGCGTCACCCCAGAGAGGGTGCTCCTCCCCAGGCCGGTGCTGCAGGTTGCTCTGGGCTCACGGCACGGCATCCTGCTGGTGGAAGGTAAAGCTTTACTGTTGTTTTGTGGACAGCGATGCATGTGCTTATTCCGTTATTTCAATAGACAAAAGTGATGTGTTATCAAACAGTAAGAGGCTCTACTTGGTGGAACAATCAGGTACTACAGCTAGTATACAATTTATTTTCTGATTGAAAATGTTTAAATTAATGTGTTTCCTTCATCTACTTACAACAATCTATTGATGAACATCTCTGGCAAATAGTTGAAGGTTTGACAGTGACTCGATTAATAGTTGCAGCTCCAGATTTAAGTAAATAAACCTGTAATGACAAAAATAGAAGTAAGAAGATTAATAATAATGATTTTATTTATATAGCACCCTTAAGAATAGTGTTCACAGAGTGCTTTGACAGTCAAAACATACAATACAGACACGATCAAGCAAAACATAAGGAGACAAGGCAGAGCAGTCAGTTAAAATAAATAGAAGAAATGACAATGTGTTCAGTGAATATATAGCAAGAATTGCACACATGTCAAACAAAGAAACTAGGCAGTTTTAAAATTAAAGAATAAGATTGGGGGAAAAAAATGAGATTTAAACAATTAGAGATGACATCACACCAAAGAACCAGGCAACTGAAATTAGAATTAAAAGAGAGAACATATAAAATAAACAGGATGTAATGCAAAATAGAAAACTAAAACTAAACTTCACATAAAAGCAAGTCTATAAAAGTATTTTTTTCAGAAGTAAATTTAAAGAAGTTCCTGACATGTTTGCTTTTACTTCCCCTTCAGGAGGACAGGTGTACAGCTTTGGTGAGTTGCCATGGAAACAGAGCCAGGTGCCCGAGCCGGCCAAACCGACCCTGGAGAGCGCGCTCAGTGGGCAGCGGGTGGTCGCTGTCGCTGCCGGAAGCTTCCACTGCGGAGCGGTGACGGAGGACGGCGGCGTCCACATGTGGGGCGACAACGGTGCCGGTCAGTGCGGCCTTCCGGGCCTCAGCACCGTCCCCAACCCGACTCCGGTGGCTCTGCTGGACTCGAACCGCAGCCCTCCGCAGACGGTGCCGGTGCTGGAGGTTTCCTGTGGCGAGCGGCACACGCTGGCGCTGTCGGTCCAGAGGGAGGTGTGGTCGTGGGGCAGCGGCTGCCAGCTCGGCCTCAACGCCTCCGTCTTTCCTGTCTGGAAGCCGCAGAAGGTGGAGCACCTGGCCGGCAGGTGTGTGCTGCAGGTGGCCTGCGGGGCGTCACACAGTCTGGCTGTGGTGCGCTGCCCGGGGCCTCAGGACGTCCAGCGGCCGCCCGTCGACAAATGTGGTCAGTGTAACCAGCTGCTCTACACCATGACGGACAAAGAGGACCACGTCATCATCTCAGACGGACACTACTGCCCCCTCGGCGTGGAGCTGACGGAGGACGAGGGCAGGCTGGAGGCGCCGGCCCCCACACAGGGGCTGAAGACCTCCCCATCAGAGCCCGTCCTGCCCTCCTACACCTCCACCTCCTCTGCCAAAAGTGCTGAACCCTCCTCCGAGCCGTCTGACCCTCAGGACTCCCAGAAAGATGGAGAATCTGTAGCTAGTGGAGAGCTGCCCACCTCAGAGCCTGATGCATCAGTTCAGTCCAAAGGTTCGAGCGGCTCTTCTGCTTCAGTGAAGAATTCACCGTATCCAGACGAACAGGCTGTGAAGGATTACCTGAAGAAACTGACAGACACCACACAGGCCGAAACAAAGACGACTGTTGGAGGGCTGCACACTCTGCTGGTGAGGACGGTTAATGTTGTTACCTTAAACACATATTAACCGATAAAGCAGAAGACAATAAAGAGTCAAAAAATACCCATTAGCGGAGTTAGCTGCTACTCTCAAATTATTTCCAGAAAGTAAACTGAACTGAACTGAACTAAAGCAGGTTTCAGTGTCTTCTGCTGCAGCTGTGGTCTTGGAGGAACTTCTATCATAATTCACTGATCTTCTGTGTGGCTCTGTTGCGTCTCTTCCAGCCCTCGGCAGCAGGACTCGGTTCCTCCGCTCCCACCTCCGCTCTCAACACCCTGGTGGCCTCCTGTGCCTCCGCCGTGGGCGAGCGGGTGGCCTCCACCTACGAGGCTCTGTCGCTCAAAAAGATGATGAACTTCTACCTGCCCTCGGCGGCGGCCAGGTCAGGCGGCGGCGTGGGCGACAACAGCACCGAGCGAGTCCGTCAGGAGGACTCGGTTCAGGCGAAGAAGAGCTCCAGCACCGGAGACATCCGCGAAGAGGAAGCTGAAGGTCTGCGGCGTCGCCTCTCACTGCCAGGACTCCTCTCTCAGGGTAGATACGCTGTTCACCTCTTATCCTCCTCCTATGCCCTGCTGCGTAAGTACACCTTACGCATGTGCGGGTCGATGTCGGTGTGTGTCCGCTTCAGGCTTCGTTGCTCAGCTTTGTGGGCATGCTCTGTTTGTGTCCTTAATGTCCCTGAATGCAGCACAAGCCAGTTTTAGATAACAGTGATCAGCCACTACATGAAACCATGTCTGAAAGGCTAAAATCGCAGATTGCATAAAGGATCATCAGATTATCAACTTTCCAACAGTCCTTGAACAACTATGACAGGTTTAATAAGTGGAAATGAACACTTAACTTAGAGCCTGCATTTTTTCTACTATAGGTAGCACCTTTGATTCCAGCTTTTTAAAAAGTTTTCTTAGACAAATATCAAATACAGACTGAAATTAAACTTTCTTTGCTGGTGTTTCTATATAAACACAGCCTGCAATTCAACCAAATATTCTGTGAATTTTAGTCTAAGTCTGTCAGAAGTTTCCTAAACCAGTCACTGCTTCTCAACTTTACCAAAAAATGCAGAATTTTTGTGTTTTTACAGAATCTGATTACCACAGATGCTTTATTTATTATATTTATTTTTACTAAACATCATAATTTCAAGCTTATTTTTGGTTATTTTTTCTGATGGAATGGGACTGCACATATGATGCATTCAAAGACTATCAGAAAGTTAAAAATCTGCGAAATTTTTCCGTTTTTACAGGTCTTGGGTGGGTCTGATAAATGTGTTTTTTTTTTTCGGCTACAAATCGCCAAATTGAAGCTCCTTGACCTCCAGTTGCACTATCGATAATTTAATTCACTCATAAACCTCATTCATTGCTGGCATTTGTCAGGACTACAGCCTTTTTTGTAAGAGCCGTTGACTTCTTACTGCTATTTTATCAAAAGTAAAAAAGCATAACAACAGATGACTTGAAAATAACCCGTTTTGATGTGAAATTCTGGCATTTTCAGACTCTGACTCTGGATTTTAATGCCAACAAACGGATCTGGTGTTCACGCTTTTGCTGCATTTGAAGGTCCACTTTGAGGAGTGTTCTAATGTCTGAATAGTCACCTTTTGTGAGATCAAAAACAAGGGAATGCAGATTATTTAGCCTCTTAATTTGTTAATCTACCGTTAAAAGTGACAGAGAAAAGAGTGCCGGGTTGCATTCAGGTCAAAGTTATCACCTCCTCTCTACCTGCCAGAGCGCTGGGAAGGATTTACCTGATTTAATGGAGCAGAATGAAGGTTTCAGACGTGATTAAAGGAGAAAGGTGCATTATGGGAAAGCCCTGAGCTTGTGTGTGACCTCGAACCGGAATTAGCAGCTTTGTAGAATAGATAAATGGTCGGACTTTGCTCCATTTATCATTGTATCTCTTACTGACAGCTCGAGTTAGTTTGCTGTGGATTTCATCATCTGTTTCTAGGTCAGACAAATGTGATGATTTCAGACTGAAAGATCCGGTTTGACAAGGAAAACTGACAAGTAATCTAGAAACCTCTCATATATGCGGGCTAGACACGTTAACTCTCTGAAGTGTAACCAGTTTCTGTGTGTTTTTTTTTTTTTTTTAAGCTCCTGTTTCATTTTTCCTCAGCGGAGCGGTCGAATACGTCGTCATGCGGCGCTATAAGATGGCTTTGTTTACATTTGCCGGTTGTACGCCACCTTGGATTGCGCTACATTCACTACCTTTTTGCCCTTCATTCTGGCTTCAATTCACTTTATTTGAAAATTCACCAAAAATAAACTATTAACATAAACTAGATTCTGTAAAAAATAAAAAATTCTGTGCTATGTGGTGCAACCGTGAAGCCATTAATACCTCAGCTGGGACCACCAGTCATGAGACAAAAATTCAGAGACTGTTCAGTTGAAATGCAGGCAGTGTAATTAAGATCGTAAAAAGTGAAATCTCTGTAGTATGATATGGCTAGAATGTTGTCCATGCTTATTCTAGTTTTTTTTTTTCATTTTTTGTTAAATAAATCAAGAAATTCAGCTTTCTTTTTACATTTTTTTTGTGATTTCTGTCATTCTAACTGCAGGACATTTTCTGAGTTCTGTGTCCTTCTAGTCGTGGTTGTTCCGTTTCCATAGCGATACAGGACTTAATACTACAATGAGAACCGTCACCGGAGCAAAAACAGCCAGAAACCGCTTGGAGTTCAGCGGTTTTTACAAGAATCCTCCGAGAAGGAAAACACAAGCTGCTCTCGTTTTAGTCGTCTAAGTTGTGTTTACTGAACTCGCCGTCACCAGAACTAAATACTGTAGCTGTCAGCCGCCTGTCGGTGTTTGTTCTGTCTGGTTTCTCCTTGTTGTTTGTCGGCTGTGCGACAGCTTGTGTTTGAAGCTGATCTGATCTGCTGTCTTTGTGCTGGCATGCTCTCACTTTCTGTTTCTTAATGCTGGACTTAGTAATTTTGTTGCACCATGAGAAAGTGCAATGACAATAAAAAGGATTTCTATCTATTCAGGTGGGGCTACACAATATATATATATTTTTTAAAAATAACAAGGCTGTTTGACGACGTCTCTGGTGAAAATCCACTTTTTTTTTACCATGTTAGAATGTCCATATGCTGTTTTTTTTATATGCTGGAAGACACATTGTGAGTAAAAAATGCAGTCAACAAGGGCTACAACTAATGATTGTTTGCTTTATTGACTGTTTCTTTGAGTAATCGATTAGTTGTTTGTCTGGAATGCAAGAAAATGGTGAAAAACATCGGATCAGTGTTCCTCAAAAACCCAAAGATGTTCAGTTTCCTGTCAAAAAGGAGGAAAGAAACCATAAAATAGTCCCATTTAAGAAGCTCCATCTTCAGAATTTAGACTTTTTTCCCCCCAAATTTGGTGTCTAATTTCCTTTCTTTGAACAAAATAAACAATATGAAGATGTCAAAGTGTAATCGAGGAAGCTCTATATGAGAATTTCAGGTATTTTCTGATAGACCAGGAAAGAAACAAGAAAATATTGACATTTAAGAAGCTGTAATCAGAGAATTTAGACTTTATTTCCATAAAATTACTCAAATCGATTAATTTGATACTCAACAATTAATCAATTAATCTTCAGCTCTAGTTGGAGCTTCCTAAATGTGAAAATTTGCAGATTTTCTTTGAGCAAAATGAACAATATGAAGATGTCAAACTGTGATCTACAAAACTGTAAATTTGCATGTCATGTTTTTTCCCGATCGACCAGGAAAGAAACTAAAAAATATTCGCTTTTAGGAAGCGGCAAATAGAGAATTTAGACTTTTTTTAAAACTCAAAATGACTCAAACTGATCGATTTGATAATAGACGAGTAATCACTCAATCTCTTTAGCTTCAGTATGAGCTTCTCGTGTGAAAATTTGCCGATTTTCTTTGAACAAAACAAACAATATTCAGCTCTCAAACTGATCTATGAAACAGTAAATCAGCATTAGAAGAATTTTCTGATAAAGTAGTGAAAGAAAGCAAAAAAATATTCACATTTGAGAAACTACATGCAGAGAATTTAGACTACTTATTGATTAACGTTTCCAGCTTTCATTTGAGCTCGTCCAATGTGAATATTTGCATCTTTTCTTTGAACCTCCGACAGTGTCCCCTCGGCTGCTGAGGAAAGCCGGTCGTCCTCGGATGCGAGCGGTGGCCCTCAGCCCGCCGGGAGGCTCCGTCCCCGGGGCCCAGGAGGTGCTGCCCTCCCTGCAGACGGAGGTGTGGAGCTGGGGCCACGGAGAGCACGGCCAGCTGGGCCACGGAGACAACATCGCCAGGTAGGACACAGGAAGTACTGTTCAAAAACAGACGCATCACGGGAAGGACTTGGTCTGCTTTATTTATCAGATTTAGTTTTCATTACAGCAGAAAAATGCAATTTAGAGCTCAGATTGACTGTAGAGACAGAGAAGATTTAGGAAATTAAGAAGAAAAGATTCATGTTTAGAATTAATAGTAACATTTTTCTTTTTTTTAGACTCTAAGTGAACATTTTTTATGAACTGCAAATATGTTTAATCCTCTGAACTCCAAGCATTTTCAAATTTTTATTTATTTTTTGCTCCTTCCACATTTTTTCTCACTGAGGGTTCTATGGAAACAGAACAACGGTGAAGAAGTTGAGAGAAAAAGATGCTTAACTTACACAAAAAGACACATAAATGACACAAAAAGATGCTAAAACCACACAAAAAGATGTTCAACTTGCACAAAAATGACATAAGAAGACATCAAAATGACACAAAACAATGCTAAAATAACACAAAATGAACCAAAAATGACCCAAAAAGATGCTAAAAGGACACAAAAAGATGCTTAACTTGCACAAAAATGACATAAGAAGACATCAAAATGACACAAAACAATGCTAAAATAACACAAAATGAACCAAAAATGACCCAAAAAGATGCTAAAAGGACACAAAAAGATGCTTAACTTGCACAAAAATGACATAAGAAGACATCAAAATGACACAAAACAATGCTAAAATAACACAAAATGAACCAAAAATGACCCAAAAAGATGCTAAAAGGACACAAAAAGATGCTTAACTTGCACAAAAATGACATAAGAAGACATCAAAATGACACAAAACAATGCTAAAATAACACAAAATGAACCAAAAATGACCCAAAAAGGTGCTAGAATGACACAGACATCAAAATGACACAAAACAATGCTAAAATAACACAAAATGAACCAAAAATGTTACAAAAAGATGCTAAAAGGACACAAAAAGATGCTTAACTTGCACAAAAATGACATAAGAAGACGAAAAAATGACACAAAATAATGCTAAAATAACACAAAATGAACCAAAAATGACCTAAAATGATGCTAGAATGACACAGACACCAAAATGACACAAAGGATACGAAAATGACACAAAAAGACATAAATGTTGCAAAAAGATGCTAAAATGACAGTTTTTTAAAATGTTTTTTAATGTTTAAATATTTTAAAAATTAGAGAACTGAAATCAACACATACAGGGTGACTCTACAGATATTCAATATTTTACCGTTTGCATTTTTCATTTGTTTCCATACTTGCCTCCTCTCTGCTCTGTGTAAACAATCTGCAGTTCAGCCAAAAAGTTCCTGAATGTTTATCACAGCTGAGTCACAAGCAGCTTCACGACTGTGGCTAAGAACACAGATTTTTTGTTTTTTACAGAAGCTTCTTGGTGCAAATGATTTGTTTTTGTCAAATTTTCGAATGAAAAAACACTGAATAAGGCGATTTCGATTAAAAGCAATCCAGATTTTAGGCTGAGATTTGGTCACGTTTCTGACGTTTGCTACTGGAAAGTTGAAAAACAAATGATCCCCTCTGTATTGTTTCTGGTAAATGGTGCAATTCTGGTGATTTATCAAAGATAAAATTCCTTTGAAACACCTTCATCTACTGTTGTCTTCACCTCAGGAACCTGCTGTTCAAAGCTCAGATTAATAGAATATATCTATAATCAGGATTCAGTGATTTCATGCAGATGGACACAGTTTAGTCCAGTTTTTTGTCTCTGGCTGCAGTGTTTTGTGTTTGTTTGCAGGCTGCAGCCGCTCTGCATCAAAAGTCTGAACAATAAGGAGGTTGTTCGGGTGGCGGCCGGCGCTCATCATTCACTCGCTGTGACGGCTCAGTCTCAGGTCAGTCGACGGTTTGTATTTTACAGCCAGAAAAGCTGGATTTTTATCTCTTTTATCACTTTGTTAATTTATCTGTATGCATATATGTATATATAATATGTATAGCCTTTATTGTCTTTATGTTTGTCTTTATTCTTCTTTTGATTTTTTTGTCTTATTTCATTCTTTGAAATAAGCTTCATTATGATTTTAAGCTCGCCCAAGTCAGCTGAGATAGACTCCAGCCACCCCGCCACCCTAGTGAGGATAAAGCAGCGTATAGAGAATGGATGGATGATTTTAAGCTGACATTTGGTCAAATTTATCAGAAAGGTACATGGATACTGTACTGGATTTGTGTGCTTGTGCCTTCCAGGTGTTCTCGTGGGGCAGCAACAGCTCCGGTCAGCTCGGACACATGAACTCGCCGAGCACCGTCCCCAGACTCGCCAAGGTCAGGACGACCTCCACCCACATCACATGACACGAGTCCTCCATGTTTCTCACATGTGACTGTTTGCCTCCTTCATCTAGATGTCGGAGGGGATCCGGGTTTGGGACATAAGCGCCGGTGAGAAGCACACCCTCCTGCTGGCCGACGGCGACTGCATCCAGCCCATCATCTACTACAGCGGGCAGCAGGTGAAGGAGGAGCAGCAGCAGGAGGAGGAGGAGGAGGAGGAGGAGCAGGCCAAGGAGGCCGGTCGGCAGGAGGAAGGAGAGGAGGAGCAGGAGAGGACGGGAGACTACACCCAGCAGCCGGTGCTGCTGCCGTTCTGCATGAACGTAAGTCACAGGAGGCTGTTTCTGCAGCGCAAGTTAGTGTTCAGAGGGTTTAGATGATTTAATATCAGCATAAGTAAACAGCTGGCATCCTAGAAACAAACTCGGATTTAAAGAGTTGAAATCCTACAAATTAAAAATTGAGGTTTTGATCAGGGCTGATGTGAGTTTAAAAAAAAACAGTGAAAATGGAAAATAATATTTTATTTTTATCGCTTCTTTATTGGTGGTTGTTGTTGGAGACATTTTTGTCTGAAGCTTGTCTGTGCTGCTTTTTTAAATCGACACCTGAGGCATAAAACACGGTTGTCTGTCAGTACTAATACACTTAAAGTGCTGCTTTAGTCATATCCCATTACCTTTCTAGTATTACTCTACCAATCAAAACTGCCTTTTACTAGATTTTGCCACAATTTATAGAAATATGCATCTAAAAAAAACAACATTTTGTGAGTTAATCCAGACGTTTTGCTGACAGGATGAGAAAATCTGCTGTAAAACCCCAGAGTTTCAGATTGTTTGCGAGTAGTTTTTGTGTTGTTTTTCCAGCTGGGCTATGTGAGCAGTGTGTTTGCGGGCGGCCGGCGGTGCGTGGCGCTCTCAGACAGGAACGTGATGGGCTTCATCGCCAGCCTCCACGAGCTGGCGTCCGCCGAGAGGAAGTTCTACTGCAAGCTGTGCAGCATCAAGTCTCAGATCATCCGCCCCCTGCTGGAGCTGGGTAACGCCACGCATCAAGGAGTTTAAAAAAACATCTGCATGTTTGCCTTTCTTTGGCTGAATTCCTTCTCTTTGGTGACAGAATCTCTGAGCTCCGCCCTCGGTCAGGTGGTCCTCGGGGTCCTGCAGACGTTGGCGGGTCGGTTCAGCATCCTGTGTCACCTGACCGGTCAACACGCCGCCAGCCTCACCGCCAACCTGCGCCGCGGCCGCGAGGTCAAAAATCTGCTCATCCTCGACCACGCCGGCATCTTCCTGGAGGCTTACCGCGAGTATGTGTCTGATTTATTTCTAGATGGATTTACCCTCTGGACCCTAAAACCTGTTAAACCATGTGTGGTATTTCTTCAAATTCACTTTATTCTACATGTTCCAGTTAAAAAATTGCCCAAAATATACCGCTTGCAGTTACCATTGGTGAGCCAACTGTTACCAGCAGTTACTTGACAAATATTCACAGACTTCTCATTCACTCTATGTAATTATTTATAGATTTTTTTTAACCCTCTTAACCACAAAACACACCTGTGAGATTTGAAAGGCAAAGGATGTTTAAAAGATCATTTAAAAAAGCACTTAGAAGCTACTTAGAGTTCAGAGGGTTAACAGAAACATGCTGATCACTGCCTGTTTATTCCTTATATTAACACTTTACGCTCTTTATCCAGCTACTGCGACGCTTTGGGAAACTTCCAGGTGATGGGAGGTTTCCAGGCTTTGACTAAACCTTCCCTGTAAGTACACATCACACACACATAAAACACACTTTCTGCATTAGAGTGGCCAAAAACAAACAGAAATACGCCTCTAAATGTGAAAAAAGTGACCTATAATTATCATTTCTGACAACTGGTGGGGATTTTCTTGAAGAGACTTCTTTGGGAAGAGTCCCGAGCTGATCCAGAAGCTGTCAGAGTGCAGCGAGGAGAACCCCGTCATGGCCGACCTCCTGGTGGCGCTCTTCTACCTCCCGACTCGCCACCTTCACGAGTACGGACGCCTGCTGCTCAAACTGGCCACCTGCTTCGAAGTGGTAGGAAGGCTGAACTCAGGCAGCACGTTTGATGACTCCTGGTAGAATTACTTCACAGTTAGATGCTTTAATTCCAACATAAGGCAGCCTTACCTCTCTTTCTTTTGACAGTAGATTTTTTTACGTTGCTGTATACATTGTATCTGCACCTCCTGGGGTAATATCTGAAAATTAGTGAAATCTACTGGTTTCAGCCATGATGAAGCCTTTGAAACATCTTAACTAAGCCAGAACATGGCTTAAAGTAGCAACAAACGGAATGAAAAGTGATCAAAAATGAATCCAAAGATAAAACAGCGAGCAACTAAACTTTCATTCTCACTGTGTCCTTCTGCACAGAAGACATTTTCAAGTTATTTCTTCTTCTATTCATGGTTGTTTTGTTTCCATAAAGGTGCAAAACTTTATATGTTGGAGAAAAATTGGCACAAAAGAAAAGTTAAAAATGTTTCTTAAGAACATTGACCAAAAAAATCAACCAAAATCCAGCGAATTTCGCTGGATTTTGGTTGATTTTTTTGGTCAATGTTCTTAAGAAAATATTAGAAGTTTTCTTGATATATATGTAATCACTGTAGATTTTTTACTCATTTTTGGAAGATTTTTACTTATTTTTTACAAAAATTACAAGAATTTTCTTGCCAAATCTGTTTTGTTTTTTTTAAAATAAAACTTTAAAAAAAAAAAAACTTTAAGGAATTGTTGGAATTTTCTTCCTGAAAGTTTTGCAAATTTTCAGAAATTTGAGGATTTTTTTTGCTGAATTTTTTTGATTTTTTTCAAACAAGGAAACAGTGTTTTTTGGTGCCCGTACATGCCAACAACAGGAGGGTTAAAACTATAAAATATGTATGTTTAGAAGCATAATTTTCTTGATTTTCCTGGTTGTTTCTGCGTTTTCAGAGCTCCAGCGACTACCAGAAGCTGCAGGACAGCTGCTCCAAGTTCGAAGCTTCGGCCCTGCAGCTGAAGAGAAAACGGAAAGAGGCGGATTACACCTTCAACTTCTGGAAGAGCTTCCCTGGAAAAATGACGGTAAACATGTTCCCTCCCCGAGCGTATCCGTCCACATTGGTACCTCGAGGTGTCTGAATGGCGTCCTTGTGTCTGTCCAGGACTCTCTGAGGAAGCCTCACCGCCGGCTCGTCTGTGAGAGCAGCAACAAAGCCCTGACGCTGCAGAACGCCGGACGCTTCTCCGTCAACTGGTTCATCCTCTTCAACGACGCTCTGGTCCACGCGCAGGTCAGCCGCCGCCGCCGCCTCCTCTTCCTCTTTCACTTTTATGAAGCCGCCATATTTCAGACTCTGTAACCTGGTGTGTTTCAAGCGTTTGTGTGTGCTTGCCTCCGTGCTGTCAGGGCGTGGCGCCTTGTAAGAACCTAGTAAGTATGAAGCCAGCAGCCAGTCTGAGCGCAGTGACCCTCAAGTCCCCTGTCAAACCCTGCTTCTTCTTCTGCTGCTTCTTCTGCTTCTTCTTCTACTGCTTCTTCTTCTGCTTTTTCCACTTTTCTTCTGCTTCTTCTTCTGCTACTTCTTCTATTGCTTCTTCTTCTTCTGCTACTTCTACTGCTTCTTCTTCTTCTTCTTCTTCTTCTGCTACTTCTACTGCTTCTTCTTCTTCTGCTTCTTCTTCTACTGCTTCTTCTTCTTCTGCTACTTCTTCTACTGCTTCTTCTTCTGCTACTTCTTCTACTGCTTCTTCTTCTGCTACTTCTTCTACTGCTTCTTCTTCTGCTACGTACTTCTACTGCTTCTGCTTCTTCTTCTACTACTTCTTCTACTGCTTCTTCTTCTGCTACTTGTACTGCTTCTTCTTCTGCTACTTGTACTGCTTCTTCTTCTGCTACTTCTGCTGCTTCTTCTACTGCTTCTTCTTCGACTGCTTCTTCTTCTTCTACTGCTACTTCTACTGCTTCTTCTTCTGCTACTTCTACTGCTTCTTCTTCTGCTACTTCTACTGCTTCTTCTGCTTCTTCTACTGCCTCTTCTTCTGTTTCTTCTTCCACTTTTTCTTCTTCTCCTGCTGCTTCTTCTTCTCCCTCTTCTTTTTCTTCCTGTTCCTCCTCTTGTTATTATTCTTCTGCTTTGTTTTTTTTCTGTTTCCTATTTTTATTATTTATTTTTTCCTTTTCTTCTTCTTCCTCTCTGTCTTCTTCTCTTTGTATGTGTGAGGGGTGTAGGGCTCTGTGTCACAGGATTTTCACCCTTTTGAACAACACAAAATGAAACAGCTGGAGTCATAGCTGGGAAAATGTAACTGAGATTGAGATTTACCAGTTTTAATATAAATGTAACTTTTAATTCTAGTTTCAGATTTAGCATATGTATTCAAATACGACTTGAAATCATAACCAGGAGCAGCTGAAAGTCTCAGATATTTAAAAATATTTTGAGAAACCAATATTTAGGTTATTTTTTTAGGCAAAAATGCCAAAATCTTCATGTTCCAGCTTCTTAGATTTGATGCTTTGCTGTGCCATACATGAGAGTAAACTACACATATATTACTTAAGCCTTCAGTATTCATATTAAAGTTTGTGGATCTAAACATCAAACCATCAGCTTAAGAGTTAGTGTGAAAACAAACTGTGGTGCAACAGAAGAATTATTGACTTATTTTATTTGGATTTTAAAGCCTGTTCTCTGCCAAAATGTCAACACCAGGAACAACTGAAAGTCAACAAAAACCTTTAAAACAATGAAGAAATAGGGCTAAAAACCGTGGTGTACTGTCTTAAACCAACTGATTTGAGAAAATCTGCATGTTATCTCTAAATGAAGTAAATGTTGTGCAGAGAACTGAATACCTGCAGCCTTTTCATCTCTAATTACTTTTAAATCAACATACAAAGCTGCTATTTAAAGCATGTTCAATCATTTTTACCTGGTTATTTACTTGAATGCTAACTGATTAGAATTTTGTTGAATTTCATCCTAAAATATGACAACTTTTTCTTCAGTTTTGCACAGATTAAAGGCTGAATTTGTGAGCTAGCTTTAAACTAAGCGTCCTGTGTTTCCGGTGATGCTGAGCCCTACCTCCGCCTCCGTCCTCTGCCTGCTCTCCACCTGCAGGAGGCTGCATGGGAGGATGAACCGACCACAACCAAGGCTCAAACGCTCTTTTTCTTCCTCATTTTGCCAACCGATCCAGCTTGCACCTAAAAGCCTGAAGCCTTGGTTTCTTCCTGTTGGTTTAAAACCCTAAAAAGCACCAACAGTTTGTGGTTCACTTCTCCTTCGCCCTCCCTCTGTTTGTCTCTATTCCCATCCCTGTCCTCTCGACTCTGCTCCGGTCCTTCCTGTGGTCGTCCTGCACATTGTTCCCCTCTTCTTCTTCCTCTCTTGCCTTGAGTCGTGCTCGTTTTGTCGTCCAAAATGTCGAGCAGTCAGTTCTCTGTGAAAATGTGAAGCAGGTTTGTGCCTTTAAATTCCTGCAGAGGTGCAGCCGAGTGTCGTGAATCTGAATGAACGAGACGCTGCGTGTTGGTGGAAGAAAAACGTAAAACCATGCATGCTGAGATTAAAAACACGTGTTGTCCTGCATGACTGATGCATCATCAAGTTTCCTGTTTGAGCTGTGAAGGCCTTTTTTGCTTTAAATTCATAGTTTTAAACTCTAACCTTTAGAAACGAGCTAACATTTCTACTGATATCCATCTTTATCAGGATTTAATCTCACTTGTATAAAATCTTCATCACAACAGTTAAAATATTGGAAATTAGCTGAAATTTAAAGAAAGTTGCAGGAGAAATCCAAAAGCAGGACAGTAGAAAGGATTATCTATCACTAAATTTACTGTTTAGGAGGAAAAAAGATGCAATTTCTGTGCTTAATATTAATATAAAAATGAGTTTTGACCCATTAATAACATTTAATTAGTGTTTTTAAGCTGAAAATGCAGGATAATTATTTAAAGTGTTTCAGTTTTGCTGCTATTCTTAAAAAGCTGCATGTAGAATTATTATTGCAGTCTATTTATATGATATTTTCTGGTGTCTGTCCGGCAGCAGATTTAGAGTCAGACTGAAAATGCGTCATGACGTTTCTTCAACCTGTAAAATCTTTTAAAAGCTTCAAACTTAAAATTTTACAGTCGATGGTTTTCTGCTATGAACATTCAATAACTAGCATTTCTGCTAATATTCTAAAAAAAAAACTGTATCCAAAAGTAGCGTCGCATTTTTTAATAATAATATTTTATATAAAAAAACTTAAATGCAGAAATAAACATGTTTAATTTACATCAAATTGCTTCAAATTATGTCAGAAACAGGTGAAATGTTTCTTAATTTTAAGTAAATGAATCATCACTTGTTTAGCATGAGGAATACATCTGTAAAAGTCTTTTAAAAAGTCGAATTTAAATATCCTCATAATGACAACAGAGTCTTGTTTTTAAGCGTACATTCAGGGAAGTAATTTATTGTTGATTTTTTTTTTTTAGCATTTCTGCTCATATTCCTAAAAGATATTATTGTAGTCTTTGTATAAAATGTTTTACTTTTATCAAGTTAATGTGTTTATTCGCAATAAACGAAATAAATTAATAACAGATTGAATAGAATTAAATTTTATCAAAGCAAAAAGGAGAATCCAGTGCTTTTGTTTTGTTTTTTCAGAACTAAAGTTAAAATTTTGACATATAAAAAGCTAAACCTCCAAAGTTTAAATGGGATGTTGAAGCTTGAGATTATTACAGACTAATATTCAGTTTCTGCCATGTCAGTCACCAAAAAGAGCATTTTTAAATAAACGGAGGTATACACACGTGGACAAAATTGTTGGTACCCCTCAGTTAAAGAAGGAAAAACCCACAATTCTCACTGAAATCACTTGAAACTCACAAAAGTAACAATAAATAAAAATTTATTGAAAATTAAATAATCAAAATCAGCCATCACTTTTGAATTGTTGATTAACATAATTATTTAAAAAAACAAACTAATGAAATAGGGCTGGACAAAAATGATGGTACCCATAACTTAATATTTTGTTGCACAACCTTTTGAGGCAATCACTGCAATTAAACGATTTCTGTATTTGTCAATGAGCGTTCTGCTGCTGTCAACAGGTATTTTGGCCCACTCCTCATGAGCAAACAGCTCCAGTTGTCTCAGGTTTGATGGGTGTCTTCTCCAAATGGCATGTTTCAGCTCCTTCCACATATGTTCAATGGGATTCAGATCTGGGCTCATAGAAGGCCACTTTAGAATAGTCCAACGCTTTTCTCTCAGCCATTCTTGGGTGTTTTTGGCTGTGTGTTTTGGATCGTTGTCCTGTTGGAAGACCCATGACCTACGACTGAGACCAAGCTTTCTGACACTAGGCAGCACATTTCTCTCCAGAATGCCTTGATAGTCTTCAGATTTCATCGTACCTTGCACACTTTCAAGACACCCTGTGCCAGATGCAGCAAAGCAGCCCCAAAACATTACTGAGCCTCCTCCATGTTTCACCGTAGGGACAGTGTTCTTTTCTTCGTATGCTTGGTTTTTGAGTCTATGAACATAGAGTTGATGTGCCTTACCAAAAAGCTCCAGTTTGGTCTCATCTGTCCAAAGGACATTCTCCCAGAAGCTTTGTGGCTTGTCAACATGCATTTTTGCAAATTCCAGTCTCGCTTTTTTATGAGTTTTTTTCAGCAGTGGTGTCCTCCTTGGTCGTCTCCCATGAAGTCCACTTTGGCTCAAACAACGACGAATGGTGCGATCTGACACTGATGTACCTTGGCCTTGGAGTTCACCTTTAATTTCTTTGGAGGTTGCTCTGGGCTCTTTGGATACAATTCCAACGATCCGTCTCTTCAATTTCTCATCAATTTTCCTCTTGCGGCCACGTCCAGGGAGGTTGGCTACTGTCCCGTGGGTCTTGAACTTCTGAATAATATGAGCCACTGTTGTCACAGGAACTTCAAGCTGTTTAGAGATGGTCTTATAGCCTTTACCTTTAAGATGTTTGTCTATCATTTTTTTTCCGATGTCCTGGGACAATTCTCTCCTTCGCTTTCTGTTGTCCATGTTCAGTGTGGTACACACCTTTTCACCAAACAGCAGGGTGACTACTTGTCTCCCTTTAAATAGGCAGACTGACTGATTATGAGTTTGGAAACACCTGTGATGTCAATTAAATGACACACCTGAGTTAATCATGTCACTCTGGTCAAATAGTTTTCAATCTTTTATAGAGGTACCATCATTTTTGTCCAGGCCTGTTTCATTAGTTTGTTTTTTTAAATAATTATGTTAATCAACAATTCAAAAGTAATGGCTGTATTTGATTATTTAATTTTCAATAAATTTTTATTTATTGTTACTTTTGTGAGTTTCAAGTGATTTCAGTGAGAATTGTGGGTTTTTCCTTCTTTAACTGAGGGGTACCAACAATTTTGTCCACGTGTGTAAAAACTACATTAAACTGCTGAAAATGTGCAGCGCTGATGTATTAAAATACCTCTGAAGAGAAACGGTTTCCTTTTTCTCCTTTGAACTCACATTAAAAGTAGTTTTCTCTCTCAGTTTTTCCTTGTTTGTGGAGATTCTCTGTTTATTGTACTTTATGTTTCTGTCTCTCTGTGTTTGTGCTGATTGAACGTCGCAGTTTGTTTCTCTTTTATAAAAACCCTCTCTTTGCCTCTTTCTTCACCTGCAGTTCTCCACCCATCACATCTTCCCTCTGGCTACACTTTGGGTGGAGCCGATCCCAGAGGAGGACACCGGACTGTAAGTTTGTTCACTCGCAGGTTTTAAACCCCTGAGAAATCTCTGTAACCTTCTGAATCTCAAAATCTGCGTTGAAAAACACGCTCTCTTTAAAGAAATCACCAAACTAATGCCATGTATGAGACAAAGACAAGAGAAACTTGTCCAAAATCACACAAAAATTGTCCCAAAATGCCTTGAAACTTGTCCAGAATGACTCAAAATTGTCCAAAATGCCCTGAAACTTGTCCAAAATCACACACAAATTGTCCCAAAATGCCTTGAAACTTGTCCGGAATGACTCAAAATCGTCCCAAAATGCCCTGAAACTTGTCCAGAATGACTTAAAATTGTCCAAAATGCCCTGAAACCTGTCCAAAATCACACACAAATTGTCCCAAAATGCCTTGAAACTTGTCCAGAATGACTCAAAATTGTCCAAAATCTCTTGAAACCTGTCTAAAACCACACAAAAATTGTCCAAAATGACTTGACACTTGTCCAAAATCACACAGAATTTGTCCAGAATGTCTTGAAACTTTTCCAGAATGACTCAAAATTGTCCAAAATGTCTTGGAACTTGTCTAAAACCATGCAAAAATTGTTCTAAGCGATGTGAAACTTCAAAACTATCCTAAATGACTTGAACGTGTCTGTAAAATACGACCAAATCCAGTAAAAACCTCAAAATTCTGTCTCCTCAGTCAGCTGCAACCAGTAATCAAAGGCACTCAGACTTCTGTTTTCAAACTTGTCTGTATATTAGTGTGTTTTTCACACAGTAAGTCACGTTTTCAGTGTCAAACTGTGTGTCGTTTGTGCAGATTTGGATTAAAGGTGATCACACCTGAGGAGACGTTCACCCTGCTGGCCTCGTCTGCCATGGAGAAGGTCAATCTTTTCATTCTGCTCAACAGCATTGTGCTTCCATTCCAGTTTTCCATTGTGTCTGAACTGTGTTTTGTTTTTTTTAGGCCAAGTGGCTTCGCTCCATCAACCAGGCGGTGGACCAGGCGCTGAGCGGGTCGGGGCAGGACGTGGCGTCGGCCGGGTCGGGGCAGAAGTTGGATCCTCCCATCTCCAGGACGGCGTCGTACACTTTCTATAAAGACGGACGGCTAAAAGAGGCGACGTACGACGGCCGCTGGCTCGCTGGGAAACCCAACGGCAGGTTAGACGAACACACCGTCTGTGTTTCAGTTTTAAATATTGATTTATCCAGTGATCGACACCAATTGCGTCTTTTCAGAGATGGTAGTGGGGCCTCAGAAAGTTGACACCTGTCTTAATTTGGTACTCAAAATTGTACTAAACGACTGAAACAATAGTCTAAAATGACTCAAAAGTAGCCAAAAATGACTCAATAT
The DNA here is from genome assembly GCF_021347895.1 of Acanthochromis polyacanthus. Classification (NCBI taxonomy): domain Eukaryota; kingdom Metazoa; phylum Chordata; class Actinopteri; family Pomacentridae; genus Acanthochromis; species Acanthochromis polyacanthus. The sequence goes on along the minus strand of NC_067134.1, from coordinate 19,443,552 downwards.
TTGACGAAAATGACTGAAACTTTTGCTAAATGACAGCAATTGATACAAGATTACTTGTAACCTGTCCACAATGACTGGAAATTGTCTAAAATAATTTGAATGTTGTCCAAAATATTCTGAAATGATCTGTAACTTGTCCAAAATTCTCTAAAATGAATGTCTAGAATTACTCAAAATTGTGTAAAAGGACTCAAAATTACAATAATCTTGACTAGAGTGACTTAAAATTTGAACAAAATGAGGTACAACTTGTCCAAAATTACTTGAAATGATCTAGAATAACGTCAGTGTTGTCCAAGACGACTCAAATGTGTCAAGAAGGATTAGAAATTGTCTGAAATGACTCAAAAATTGCCACAAAGACCTCAAAATGCGTCTGGAATTACCCAAATTGTTCAAAATTTAGAAAAATGACAAACTGTTTCTGAAATTACTCAAAATTTGACATAATGACTTGAAAATGGTTCAGAATTACTCAAAGTTTGCCGAGAATGACATGAAAATGTCCAAAAATAACAATAATGAAGAATTATTTGTCTGGATTGACTCAAAACACGACTTGAAATTGTCCAAAATGACTTTAAACTTGTTCTAAATAAGTCAAAATTGTCCAAAATAATTCAAAGTGAGCCAAAATCACTGAAATGATCCCAAAATAACCTGAAACCTGCCCAGAATTACTATAAAAATGTAGCAAAATGACCATAATAAATAATTACTGGCCCTTAAAATGGAACAAAGTGGCACATTTTCAAACGAGGATGGTATTGTGGCCGTGGAAACATCCTGCAAGTGTGCATATATGTACATGGATGTGTCGGCATTGATACTAAAATCAGATTTATTGATCTTTCCAGAGGAGTGCTGAAGTGGCCTGATGGGAGGATTTACACGGGAGCGTTCAAGAACGGACTGGAGGACGGGTGAGCGTTGACCAACACACCACCTGAAGCAGTTCTTCTTGTTTTTTTTTCTCATGTGTTTATACATTTTTTGCGTGTATTTTTGTGTCTCTGTGCAGCTTTGGGGAGTTTGTGGCTCCGAATAAAACACTGAACAAGAACGACCACTATCAAGGTCACTGGAAAGACGGGAAGATGCACGGCCTGGGAACGTACAGGTGAGTAGAAACCTGAGAAACCCTGTCTGACGTTTAGCTCATATTTCTCTCCTGGCCTTCACTATAATTGTTTTACACTCAGATTTTCTCACCATGTGGCCATACTAAGGAACAAAACAGCATGTATTGTCACATTTTAAGGCCAAAAATTAAACTGATTAATCATCCATTGGAAAAAAATGTCTAAAAATGTACATTTATTTCCAAGAAGAAACAAAAAAATGAGCCTTCAAGCTTCGATTTTCTTGTTTTATTTTGTTGACACAGTTGAGTCAAAGGTTTTACAGCTTGAACCTCTCTTTCTATCAGTCCATAAATTAGAAAATACTGTCAGCAAACTGAATAAATACATTTTCACTATGTTTTTACGTCTCAAAATCCAGCTTAGGGTGATATTTTGTTTCAGATTTAAGCCCAAACTGCAAAATATTGTTATTTTAGTGTTATTATTCTGACAAATTCCCATGTCAGAGGACTGAATAAACGTCTTCGGTGTGACTGCAGATACGCCAGCGGGGAAGTTTACGACGGATCTTTCCAGGACGGGATGCGTCACGGTCACGGGATGCTGCGCAGCGGCAAACTCAACACCTCCTCGCCGAGCGTCTTCATCGGCCAGTGGCTGCAGGACAAGAAGACGGGCTACGGAGTCTTCGACGACATCACTAAGTCAGTTTTATTCACACGGATGAAACCGGATGAGCTCAGAAGAACGGGTTTGTGTTTTTAGAATGACGGTGATGTTTGTTTTCCAGAGGAGAGAAGTTCATGGGCATGTGGCAGGACCACCAGCGGCAGGGAACCGGCGTCGTCGTCACTCAGTTTGGCCTTTACTACGAAGGAGCCTTCAAAGACAACAAGATGACGGTAAATTCAGGCTTTACATCGAAAAAGACGACTTTTAGGAGGGAGAAAAACCCTGTCGAGGTTTAATCTGGTCGAGATTTTGTCCTAAAATAATAATTGCACAAATTTTCTCACATTTCCAACCTCCATCACCTTAAATATCTGATAATATGGAGTATTAAAACGCTAAATAAAGTCTATACAAGTGATTGAAAACATGCAGGACATCTATTTTTTAAAAACAAAGAAAATTATTAAGAACTCACAGCAGCACAGGCAAAGAAATGCACTGAAACAGAAAGTAGAACACATTTAATTCTCAGTTTAAATAATCAGAAATCAATATTTTTTGATCATTTGTTTGATTTGCGAGTGATATCTCTGTGCTTAAAATGTATAAGTAGGCAGGATTTATGCCCAATTTGATAAATTTACTTAAAAACGTTGTTAAAGCAGTTTATTATTGTTGTTGTTAATTGAGTTTCCTCGCCGTCAGGAGTAAATTAAAGCTGTTCGATGGGCAGAATAGAGTTAAATAGAATTCTACGAGATAGTGAAGTTTTGACCTGAGCCCTACAGAAGCCATGATTAGCGACTGTTTGTGTTTCAGGGCACCGGGGTCCTTCTGTCCGAGGACGACACGACGTACGAGGGCGAATTCTCCGACGACTGGACCCTCAGTGGAAAGGTGAACGTTTTAACTCTCTGAATTGTCCATTTTTAGTCACAGTGGGCTCATTTTCTGGCCGAAAATGGAGAGTTTCCTCTTTTCAGACCTCAAAAAAACATCAGTATCTCCGGAAATAGAACTTTCACAGCCGAGACATTTGATGAAGACAAGACAGAATAAGTTCCAGCAGATCTAAATGCTAAAACAGCTTCCTTCCTTCCTTCCTTCTTTCCTTCCTTCCTTCCTTCCTTCCTTCCTTCCTTCCTTCCTTCCTTCCTTCCTTCCTTCCTTCCTTCCTTCCTTCCTACCTTCCTTGCTTCTTTCCTTCCTTCCTACCTTCCTACCTTCCTACCTTCCTTGCTTCCTTCCTTCCTTCCTTCCAGAAATTAGGAAACTGAGGAAGGTGTGATTAAATGCGTTATCATTTACAGGGAGTTATTTTGTCAGTAATTAATTCATCCGAATTAACGCGTTAAGTCCTAGCCTTAATACTTTGATCTTACAGCATGAAAAAGCAAAGATTTTAACAACAAATTGACTTGGGAGACAGACGTTTTATTCACCCTCAGAGCTCTGAGTAGTGTGATAACATGTTCTGCTCCTGTCACATTTTTACTCACTGCAAAGTAAAGTCCTGCACCTCTATGGAAACAGAACAACCACGAAGAAGGAGAGAGACTTCAAGAAATGTCTTCTGTCCAGCATGACACTGAAAAAAAGAATTTCGCATAGCCTGCAGATTTTTTGTCACACAAATGTTGGTCACAGTTGAGTCACTGATGATTTTACTGTTACACCAAGAAACGCACATTTTTTCATATTTTACAGATTCTGTTTAAGACAAACGGATTATTTTTGGCAGCTATTTTTAAACAGGCATGGAGAATAAAATATCACAATTTTTTCTGTTTTTAAAGATTTTGTCTCTGGTGACAAAACCGATTTTGATGCTTTTGTTTAAAGATAAAATGCGTTTCAAACCCTCCATTGGGTTTTCGGGTTAAATGCAAACTTTTAAATAAAGCAGATGCAGGTGCACAGTTGTGATTGACTAAAACGCTGAACTCTTCCTCAGGGCGTGCTGACGATGGCGAATGGCGACTACCTGGAGGGCTCCTTCAACGGTGAATGGGGCTCAGGGCTCAAAGTCACCGGCTCCTACTTTAAACCTCACCTGTTCGACACCGACAAGGAGAAGACCAGAGCCGTGTAAGCTCACAGTGTGCTCATATTTACAGGAAATATTTTATGTTTGATTCATTTATGTTGTACATTACGTTTAATAATGTTGTAGGAAGTTAGGGAGTAAAGTTTAAATTATCTTTCAATGGACTCAAGTCACTTTTATTTGCTTTCTTTCTAAAAAAAAAAAATGATAGTACAGCATAATAATGCAAAGTTAATCCTCAGAATACTCATGAAAATGTCGAAAATGTTTGTGTTTGATCTTTTTTTGTCATTCTGGGCAACTCTGTGTCACTTTTGGTCAAATTTTGAGGAATTCTGGACACGTTTCAAATCATGTTGTTAAATTTTGAGGAATTTCAGAAACAACTGGGTCTTTCTGAACTATTTTTGTGTCAATTTTTGAGTAATTCTAGCCAATTTGGAGTCATTTAGAGCAAATTGTGAGTCATTTTAGACAATTTTGAACCCTTCTAGACAAATTTTGAATCATCCCGGACAAAGCTGAAATTATTTTAGACAATTTCAAGTACTTTTGGACAACTTCCACCTCACTTTGTTCATATTTGCAGTCATTTTAGTCAAGTTGTGAGTAATTCTGGTCCAGTTTCAAGTCATTTTGGTCAAATTTCGAGTCACTCTAGACACAATTGGTGTCATTTTGAGTCATTTTACAAAATCTTGGGAAGTTCTAGACAAATTTCATGTCATTTTAGAGAATTTTGAAGGATTTTGGACAAGTTTCAGGTTATTTTGCTCAAAGTTTGAGCCATTATGATTCATATTTTGAACCATTTTGGACAAGTTTCAAGTAATTTTAGACTATTTTAGGTCATTGACATTTTGAGTAATTCCGGTCCAATCTTTCTGTCAAATTTTGAGCAATATTTCTGTCACTGAAACAGGAAATGCTCTTTAAGATGCATTTTTACGTTGAATTTTTTGTACAGTTACTTGTAATGTTGAATACGATCTTTTTAAGACAAATTCTCTATGGTTGCCGCCCACAAGTGTTTGTCTTTATGGTGTTTTTGGTGCTTCATTTACACATTTCAAGCAACACACAGCATATTTTGTGACAGGTTTTGTGTATTTTTTCATGCGATGCTGCAGGAGGTTGGGGCGTCTGTGTGTCTGCGCTGAGGACAAATGGCAGGCGGTGTTCGAGGAGTGTTGGACTCAGCTGGGCTGCGATTCGCCGGGTCAAGGAGACAACGGGAAGGCCTGGGAGAACATCGCTGTGGCCCTCACCACCAGCCGGAGACACATCCAGGACAGGTAGATGCTCCAGAAACCTGCCTGACAGCAAGTTAAAGTTCAGAAACCCGTTCTTACGTTTGTGCTTCTTTCCAGTCCAGAGACGTTGTCCCGGAGTCACAGCAAAACTCTGGAGAGTCTGGAGGTGATTCCTCAGCACACGGGACCGATCACCATGGAGAGATACCACAGCATCCGCCTCTACCTCATCAAGGTGAGTCCAACAGCTGTCACGGTTCACTGCAACATGAAATCCTGAATCACCGATGGCTCAAAGGTTTTTACAATGGGATGAAAAAATGCTGCCAGCAGACTGAAAAAACATCAGTTTTCATGATGTTTTATGAATGAAATGTTCTCTGAATGTATCTTTGGATAATGTTTGTGAATTTCCCCGTTGAGGAATCAGTAAAGTTGTTCTTATATATGAACACGTCCATCTGTCGTCACCTTCAGAGTATAAATGGGAATAAAATTGACCAGTGCCTGGTAGAATGTCATTCCTGTAGCTGATTCCTGTGAGTCTGTGGAGCTAAAACTTCTCCCCTGCAGGCCTGCGACACCCCCCTCCACCCGCTGGGCCGGCTGCTGGAGGCCCTGGTGGCCGTCTACCGGATGACCTACGTGGGCGTCGGAGCGAACCGCCGGCTGCTGCCTCAAGCCGTCAACGAGATCAAGTCTTACCTCAGCCGCATCTTCCAGATCGTCAGGTACGCCGCTGAGCGCTCAGTCAGCAGCCGTCTGCACAGAGCTGAGATTTGATTCACTGTTTCATTCAGAAAACATGAAATGAGCCACAGCAGGTTTTTTAAATTTAAAAGGACACGATAAACGTCACATTTGAGTTCATTGTGTTCATTGATTCCCAACATTCCACTAATTTCTGCTCACTAGCAACGGTCTAAAAAGGATTAAAACTTATAATATTCCTACCGTGTTTATCAATTTCGAAGATAGACTTGTAGAGAGTTTTTAAAAAAGTGATATTTGCTTCTGTTTTTATATTATACACAGACTTTCATTTTTTTTTTTTTTACTTATATGACCTTTTGGAGACAAAATCCCCAGGAAAGTCTAATGAAATAAGAGTGTTTATTTCATTTTATTTAGTTTATGCTAAATTACCAATAAGAGCTCCAACTTTCTTCCAGATTGCTGCCTGATCTGAATCTTTTCTCATGACAAAGACACCAGAAGTTAAAAAAAATAAAAATAAAAAATGTAAAGGATGTTTTTGATTTCAGGGAAGGGTTTAACAAAATGAGCATTTTGTGGCATATCTCTGATTTTTTTTCTCTTTTAAAAAAAATAAATTAGTTCAGACTGTTTATTTTTGGCTTTTTTTAATTATTGGAATTTTCTTCCTGAAGGTTTTGCAAATTTTCAGAAATTAGTGGAATTTTTTTGCTGACTTTTTGGGATTTTTTTCAGACAAGGAAACAAAATTTTTTGGCGCCACTAAGTGAACAGAAGGATTAAAGAAACATTTTTAACATTTCTTTTTTCCACCAAAAAATGTTCAAATATTTCCCAAAAATGTTGAAAATGTGAACATCAAAAGTTTCACTGTGAAAATATATTTATTTTCTACATTTTCAAACTTTAAAACGGGTCATCTTTGACCCGCAGGACGACACGAGGGTTAAATAATAATCTAACTGAAGATCTTTATATTTTTTTGTTCCCTGCAGGTTTCTGTTCCCAGACCTACCAGAAGAGGGCGGTGTGATTCCAGAGCCGACCACCAGCCTCCAGGACATCAAGGACGCCACCGATGCCCCGCTGGAGTCGCCCAAACCCAGGTACGTCTCCGAGCATATGTCGCCATGATGGCAGCTCCACCGGCTCACCTTAACCTCCAGATTCCCTCCGTGTTTCAGCCGTGTGGTGAGCAGCTCGGCTCTGCTGCTGCCCGTCCTGCTGCCTCGTCTTTACCCGCCGCTCTTCACCCTCTACGCTCTGGATAAAGAACGAGAGGATGACGTCTACTGGGAGTGCGTCCTCCGCCTCAACAAGCAGCCCGACCTCGCCCTGCTGGCCTTCCTGGGCGTCCAGCAGTACGTCACACCACACGTTCACAGCAGAACACTTTCACTTTCTCAGCAAATCTGGAACTTGTTCTGTGTCTTTTTTGTGCCTTCACAGGAAGTTCTGGCCCGTTTCCATCCCGACTTCTTTACCTGCACGGGGAGAGAAGCAGCAGGTATCAGTTTGTTTATGTTTTTAAATGATAAAGCAGCATCTGGTTTGATTTTTTTGTTTTATTTCAACACTTCTTCACTTGTTTGTCATGTTTTTGGATTGTGTTGACTCTCTGAAGTGCAGTTTTTCCTTGCAGACAGACCAAAATTAAAATTATTAATCATTTTGTGGATTCATAGCTCTTTTATTTGCTTTTTTCCCGAAAAGTTCTGTTACATTACAGCAGAAAAATGCGACGATTCGAGCCTTTTCCAGGTCTTATTTTTGCTTCTGGTGCATTTTTCCTCACTGTGAGCTCATTTTTACTGCAGTATAAAGTCCTGTGCTTCTATGGAAACAGAAAAACCGTGAATAGAAGTAGAGAGAACTCAGAAATATCTTCTGTGCTGAATGACAGAAATGCGAAAAAACTAAAATAAATTACAATCGTTATCTTTTACTCAGCCTTGGTCACAGTCGAGTCACTTGATGGCTTCACATTTGGACGAAGAAATGGAGAATTTTAGTTAATAATTTTAGTTTTTTTGTGATTCAGAGGGTCAGTATGTGAGCTACACGGGGATACGTAAACGATGTTTGTTCTGCTGCGTTCAGGTGATGTCCAGCACCAAAGACGCCTGCTTCGCCTCTGCAGTGGAAACACTTCAGCAGATCAGGTAGAGACGTTTTTAAAACGGGCTGCATGAAGCATTTAAACCACAGGGGACACCAGTGTTGTTAAATATGGCAGAATAATTACAGTGATCCTTGTTTCATTTTTGCAGCACAACGTTCACGCCGTCAGACAAGCTGCAGGTGATCCAGCTCACCTTCGAGGAGATCACGCAGGAAGTTCAAGCTCTGCTGAAGCAGGACTTCCTGTGGTCCATGGACGACCTGTTCCCCGTCTTCCTCTACGTGGTGCTGCGAGCTCGGTCAGCGGCAAACACAAAAATCACAGAAAGTCACGCACAGCGAACACACACGGACAGTTAGCTAATTAGATCATCTTTTTGTTTCATGTTTTTAAGCAAAAACAGCAAAACTTTCACGTTCCAGCTTCCTAAATTTGATCATTTGTTGGTTTTCTTTGACATACATGTGAGAGTAAACTGAATGTCTTTCTGCTGGTCAGTCACTATTAGACACTTAAACACGTCATTTTGACTCTAAAAATTAATCTGTTTTGTTGCCATGAAGGTTTTATGAGGAGTCTGACAGTAAAACACGGACAAGTCGAAAAAAAAATTAAAAGGGCAAGAAAGATTGTGAGGTGCAAGAAAATTAAAAAAGATCCCAAAATCTACAAATATTTTAAATGTTATTTAAATGAGACATGAGTGTGGACTGTATAATCACACAAAATAAGGTCTGGATAGCCGAGACTACTCTGATTAGAGTGTAAAAAAGAAAAATACAGCTCAGACCAAATGGTTTGATGTTGTAATATTCAAAGGATTCAAGTGGAGGATCTTTAATTATTTTCTTGGTTCCCTTTTAGAATCAGGAATCTCGGTTCAGAGGTCAGTCTGATCGAAGACCTGATGGATCCGTGTGTTCAACACGGAGAACACGGAATCATGTTCACCACCCTGAAGGTAACATTTGAAACGCATGTTTTCTGTAAATATGTATCAAAATTACACCCTTAAATGGACACAAAATGACCACAGAGACACAAAATGAGCATAAAAGACACAAAACAAGCAAAAAAAGACACAAAATGAGCATAAAAGACACAAAATAAGCAAAAAAAGACACAAAATGAGCATGAAGAGACACAGAATTACAAAACGACCCCAAAGAAAACAAAAATGACCACAGACACAAATGCTTTTTTTTCGTGATTTATGGCATTAAAACTGTCCTACTGCGCTTAAAAGTGCAATATTTAATTAATATCATTTTATGCTACTTGCTGTATTTTAATAAATTGCCAAGAAAAAAAGCATTTGCACAGATTGAACTCTGTAAAGCCTGAAAATGTAAGTGTTCGAGTGGAGCAGTGAAGCCTTTAGCGTCTCAGCTGCTACCAACAATCAGGTGAGAAAAATTCATAGATTTTTCGACTGAGCTGCAGAATGAATTTAGGAAGTGGAGAGGAGACAAATGTGAAAACTAAGCTTAAAGCTAGAGACTGTTTCCTGTAATTGACTGTACTGTTCTCCTCCTCCAGGCCTGTTACTACCAGATCCAGCATGAGAAGATCACTTAAGACCGGATCCGCTGGTGATCCGGTGGGAAGCGAAGGATCTGCTGCTGCCATGGAGACGGGATCACCTCTCCCGTCTCTGACTCTCTACCAGCTTCTTATCCACAGATCATGAAGGTACTCGTGTGAATATTCTGCCGCAGACGAGCCTCTTAACGCCGTCCGGTGTAAAACGATGAATCCTGGGCGGTTTCTCCACCTCGGAGGGACGAAGACGTTTGTTCCGGTGTTTGTTCGGCTCATTGTGGGATCACTGGACCTGAAGATTCAGCCTGAAGAACAGAAACATGAAGTTTGGTCTGTTTGCTTCACACAGGCGGGAAATAATCTCCTCGAAGCTTCAGGATTTATGCAATTCTCGGCAGACAGATATTTAAGAAACCAACTAGTTCTTCTTCACTAAAAAGGAAGTAGGAATCGACTGGTATGTTTTTTATCCCCCTAACCAAGGATGCTGATATTTTCAGTAACGGTTAAATCAAGATTTAAAACACAAATTCCAATGCAAAACTTTGTTGAGATGCTTTTGTTTATTCATGTTTCAAACAAAATACCCCAAAGTGACTACATTTACACCAGTCATTCATTGATTTTGTCAGATTTCCAGCTTTCCAGCACTTCATCCGTGCCATCCGATTGGAAAAATTAACCAAATATGAGCTTAAAAATGGGATATTTCAACAAATCCACTTTATCCTATCTGTCTCTTGCAAAAAAATGCAGTCAAATAAATATTTTGCAAACAAGTTATGTAAAAAAAACTAAAAAAAATTATGTACTCATCATTTTCTCGACTGAACTGCAGGCAGTGTTTTCACAGAGCAGACGAAAGCCAATAAACAATATAAATAATAAAATATCTTTAGCATGTAGAGCCACCTTCTTCCAGTTTGGAAAACACATGTAGGCCTTTGGGAAAATGTTACACATGTTGACTGCATGTTTTCTCTCTTTTTTTAAAAAAATTTTTGTGAAATAAGTAATCAAAGAAATTCGCCTTTTCTTGTTTGTTTTTTTATGATTTATGGCCTCCAGAAATGTGGCCGATACCAGCTGACAGAGTGAAAGCACTTCCTAAATACTTCATTCCGTTTTTCTTCGCTAAATTGACAAAATTTTGTTAGTTTCTTCCTTTTCAAGGTTCTTTTTAGTGGTTTATTTGCCTTTATTTTGTGCATTATACTCCAAACTTAAACACAAACCATAAGTCTTGTGCTTTTGTCGCCAGAGGATCGGTTGGTTTGATAAATATCTGCCTAAGCGGTCATTTATGGCGAAGTTTGATACTGTATTTATACAAAACAACTCCAAACTGACTGTAACTCTAAATATCCATTTCTGTGACGTGAAGCTGAAGATCCGGCTTCGATTCGAGGACTGAAAGCACAGACTTTTCCCAAAAGCACGTTATCGACTGAGAAAATGCACAACCACGCTCTGGTTTTTGAAGAGGTTTTGCGGGAAAACCGACAATCTGAAGGCGCACATTGTTTTGTTTGATGAAGTTTCTGGTTCAAATTACTGTAACTGTACAGGACAGCGACTACATGTTTGTTTCCTAACCTGCTTTTATTGTGATTTCTAGGATAAATCTTCCTTCAACAGGAGGATTTGAGCTGCAGGAAGCTGTTTGTATTAATTGTGAATAACACAGGAGCTAAACTAACCGCAATCTGAAGCTACAATTTGAACTACAAAACAAATATTTGGGTTATTTTTTTCCATTTGCAGGTGAACAGAAGGTCAGCGGGCTTCAATGTGAACACATTAGAGCATTCTCGACCTCATGAAGCTCAAAGCTCTGCTCATCTGTTAATACTGTTCTTTTTTTAACTGTCACACACTTATGATCTGCGTCACACATGCCACTTTATAAAAGGGCTTAAGAGAGGAGTGTTTTGTTTTTTTAAAAATAACACAGACGGCTTTACTTTCCTCAGACGGTTAAACAACAGAGAGGCCGGCGGATCAGAGGTGAAGCTGCCGTTTTATCCGCAGCGGTTTTTGAAAACTGAAAACGGGCGTCCAGCTGGTACTGACAAAACCGATCTACAGTGTATATTATGTGCAATATGTCATTTAAATGTCAAAAGCTTCAGTTAAGATTGACTTTATGAAACATAAAAGCCCCAAAGGAGGAACTGAGTGCAACAAAAGTTCATTTCTGTGATTCTAATCTGAATTTTGTACAATATTTTGTGCGTCTACATGTATTTTTGATGAACAACTCAATCATCCTCAATATGAAGGACGCCAAATTCCTATAATTCAAGGTAATTTTGGCTCTTTTTGGGGTGATTCTGTAAGTTTTGTGAGCCAAATTTATGTTTTTGTCACAATTTTACCTATTTTGGGTGTTTTTCCTGGCATAGTTGAACCCTTCAAGGTAGTTTAGGCTCTTTTTGTGGTAATTTTCCAGTTCTTTTGAAGTTATTTTAGTTGGAATATTCCTCTTCTTCAAGCTTCTACAGACTGGGAGCTAGAATTTTTGAGTATCCACAGGCATTATGGCGCATCTACAAATATCGTCTCCAAAACACCTTCGACTGCCGCCTCAGTTCTTCTCTGTCAGGACTATGCATTCACTGTGGTAGTCCTTGTTCTCCCAACATTTATCAGGCTTGTTTTCATGCATTTAATAAGCAGACTCTACGCTTGCAGTTTTCCACCTAAGGATATATTTCTCGTCCTCCATCCATAGAGGTAGATGAGGTCGATGTGGATTCACTTTTGTTGCGCTGAGTTTCTACTTTGGGGCTTGAAAGTGTTTCTTTTTGATTGTTTCGAGCAAATACTCTGATGCAGTTTCACATTTAATTGATGTTGCACATGGGTGTACTTCTGTTGTGTAATGCGTGTTGGTCAGACAGATATTAGAAAAACTCAGAACTGCTGCTGCTGTTTTGCGTTTTAAGCGTGCCGGTGAAAGGCCACGTGCTCAGACATGATCCTCACATGTAATTTCAGAGTTTAATCATTTCGAATCTCTCCTGCTTTTTGCTCTTCCATCCCTGCTGAGACCATATGTGCCTGAAGTGAAGCAATATTGTCCTTTCTAGTTCATCCCCCAAAACGCCATCGACACACTTTAGGCAAAAGCAATCAAAACATCCGCCGGATTGAACATTAATTTGACGACCAGGGATTTAAGTTGAATGCTGTTCTCCCTCCTGTTTTTTTTTTTTTTTTTACTTCCTCTGCTGTGACTTTTTCATTTTACTGAACCACAATCTGAAGGCTGACATCAATAAAAACTGAGATTTCCAGTGCACAACAACACAACTGACTAGTGCAGAAGTATTACATGTATAGCAACAGTCGTACGCCAACTGACAAACTGTGTTTCGTATAAACTGAAGAAAGTGTTCATAAGCTCATGTTGGGTTCGTGTTTTTAACCCTGTGACTTGTTACCTGACTGCACCTCATGTTGTTGCGTTGTGAGTGAAAGTAGCTGTTACGTCGGTGGACTTTTGACTTGACGGACGCCCACATGTGTGTCTTTTACATGTCAAATGTGTTGTACCTTTAAATACTGACAAGGGGCAATAAAGTCATTTGATGGTTGTTGCAGATTTCGCTGTGACTCCTGCGTCAGCTTTAAGTGAATGAAAGGATTGTACTCTTTCTGCCACTGTACACTGAAAATACTTGAGTTTTCTTGGACTCTAGGAAACTTTCAGATTTGCTGATTGATCTTCAACACGAGCTCTGGTTGGAGGTCATTAAGCGACCCAGAAGTCTTTGTCATGGTGCCCCTTTACCGGCTTAACTGCAGCAACAACGTGAACTGTCTGAGGGACGTCCCCCCTCCAATTGCTGCAGTATTAAGCAGTAAGAGACTTGTCAAATTATTGTTTTTTTACCTAAATGCATGACTGGAGTGTCAAAAACTTGGATGTTTTGTGGAAACAGTGTCAAGAGCCTCGATATTAATCAGAAAAAAGTGACAAATCTGTTAAAAAATATCTTTAAAAGTCAATGATCTGGATAGTGTTCAACTAACCCAAATAATAACTTCCAAAGACATCAAAAACCTGAATATTAATGCTCAAAAGTATCAATAACCTGTATAATGATGCTCAAAACTGTCAAAAACATGGATATTAATGCACGAAAGTAACAAAAACCTTGGTGCTGATTCAGAGAAGTATCCAAAATCTAGATTTAAACTAAGAAAACGTCAATAATGTAGATAATGATGGTCAGAACTGTCAAAACATGGATATTAATGTCAGAAAATTGGACATTACCTGCAAAACGGTATCAAAAACCTTCACAAAAGAATCAAAAATCTGCATAGGCTGATACAAAGGTGTAAAAAATAATGGTCATTTATGCACTATCATATTAAAAATGTATATGTCAGTGCACAAAAATATATACAGCCTAGATATTAGCTTACAAAGGCATCTAAATCCTGGTTATTAATGTACAAATGTGTCAGAAATTTGGACAAACGGTATCAAAAGCTGGGATATTAAAGCCCAGAATGTCAAAAACCAGGATATTAATGCACAAAAATATCAAAAAACCTGGATAGTGTTGAACAAAAGCATAAATAATCCGGATATTAAATGTTATTAATGCACCAAATTATCCAAAATCTCACCAGAAATTACTAAAATATCAATTAACTGGATATTCATGCACAAGACCGTCAAAAAAACCTGGATATTGATGTTCAAAAGTAGCAAAATCTGCATATTAACACAAAACTATTTTAGAATGTGGATATTAACACTGAAAACTGTCTGCAAAAAAAGCACAAATTGTAAAAAAAAAAAAATCTCTCAAAAGTCTGTCCGTATATCAAAAAGCTGCATTTTAATTCACAGCTCGGAGAGATGGATGCTAATCTGACGGAGCTAAAGCACATTAGCTGATCATTAAATACAACTTAAAAGGGCTTTTCTTCACTTTAACTACATGTGTTGAATGCATGAGTTTGAAGTGGATTTTTGAGTGAATTTTCTAAATTTGCAGATGAAGAGGAATTCGAAGTGAATCCAGCAGGTTGTTGCTCTTTTCGAAGGAGAATCGTCCTGCTGTGTGTTGGCAGCTTTAAGCCTTTTCGTGTCAAGAGCCGGGAGATAATCTCAGTGTTTTGGGTGCAATAAAGCATCTTAGGAGTTTGTTTGCAGAGGGAGGACGGGCACATTTGGTCAAGTTATCTGGGAACCAATCTGGAGATTCTCCTGAATTTTAAAATTTTTTCTTTCATTCGTGATCTCCAAATGTTTTAAGCATTCATTCAAGGTTTCTTCCACCTTCATTCGTCGAATTCTCGTTCTTCTTTATACAGAAGAACTCGCTTCAGTTTCTCCCTGGATTCTGAACATTAATGCCCAGAATTGTCAAGAATCTGGATATGAACGCAAAAATGTATCAAAAATCTGGATCTTAATTCTCAAATTTGTCAAAAGCCATGAGAAAAATGCACTGAAGCATCAATAATCTAGATATTCATGCACAGATTTATCAAAAATCCTAATGTCCATGCACAAAAGTATTACAAACCTGCATGTAAATGTTTTACAATTGTCGAAAACATAGATATAATTGCATAAAAGAATAGGAAATCACACTATTAATGCAAAAAAAGGATAAAAAAAATCTAGATTTTAACTTACAAAGGTCTCAAAAATGTGAGTATCAATGCACAGAAGGAGAAATATTCTGGATAACAGCGCTCAAACATGCCAAAAACCTGAATATTAATGCAGGAAAACATCAAAAATATGGATATTAATGCAGAAAAGTGTCAAAACATAGGTATTAATATATAAAAGTAGGAATACTCTGGATATTAGTACTCAAAAGTGCCAAAAACTTGGTTAATAATGCCGAAAACTATCAAAAATATGGACAATAATGCACGGTGGTGTAAAAAATATGGATATTAAAGCAAAAAAGTTTTTCTGGCGTCCATTGACTTCAGATGTTTTAAGCATTCATTTGAGGTTTCTTGAGCTTTAATTCTTGTTCTTCTTTTTGCAGAGGAACTTGCTGA
The DNA here is from genome assembly GCF_021347895.1 of Acanthochromis polyacanthus. Classification (NCBI taxonomy): domain Eukaryota; kingdom Metazoa; phylum Chordata; class Actinopteri; family Pomacentridae; genus Acanthochromis; species Acanthochromis polyacanthus. The sequence goes on along the minus strand of NC_067134.1, from coordinate 19,428,069 downwards.
ATGTCTTGAATCCCCTGAAGTGACACCTCCATTCCTCCCTTTCTGTCAAGCCTTCTGCGTGCCGCTGAAAGAGTTAAGAAGATTTGGCAGCTCCGCGGCAGCCAGCCAGCCGGTGAGGGAGGAACCGGCTTCCGGTGGCCAGAGGCAGGCGGCTCACTTGCCTGGGATTAAGTGGGATCGGGGGAGATTACAGCCCTCTCTCTCCTCTCTTGTTCCCCCGGAGCTCGATGAAAGCTCAGCGCTCTGTCCGGTCTCCAGGGTCCAACTCATCGCAGATATCAGCACATTTCCGTCTTTCCTGCAGCTGCCCTGGAGCTCGGACCTGCGTGAAGACCTGAGGAACCTCTGAGGCTTCAGGTGTTCAGGTAAGAGGCGTGCAGATTATTTTCCGAAGAGAGCGGGGCTTGGAGGATGGCCACACGGATCATCCTCCTCTTTATCTACAGAAATCTGCCCTCGAAGAGCTCCTGCTGCTTTATTCTTCACACCTCTGAGACGACTTTTAACCAAACAAAGGCTGAAACTCAGCCACAGCTGAGTTGTTCTGGTTGCTGTGAGTTGTCACTAGTGCAGCAGGAGATTATAATCTGCACTTCTCTGTATTTACATCACCATTAACCCCTGACCCCGTTCACACTGGTGCAGCCAGGGCTTCTTTCCTTTCTCCTTTCTACCTGCTTCTGCTCGGATTCTGACTCCAAAGCATCCACGATCGCTGCATGTCGGCTGTAAATTTCATTAACTGCAAATTTGTGAAATCCTCTAAAGCCGATCCTGCATTTTCAGCTAATCTTGGTCTTGTAGAGCTGTGCAGAAAGGTCGTTTCAGGTCTTTTAGTTTGGTTAATTGTTAAAAATGACAGAAAACCTGTTTTCTCCTGCAGCAATGCTGGAGTGCAACTGAACGCTGCACTGTTCTGAGTATTTCTGTTTGAAAAATGAACAAACATCCGTAGAGCCTGAAGAAAACAAGCCTTTAATTGTCCTAAAAGATCCTTAAATTCATCTTCCAGCTCCTAAAAGTTCTGCAAACCCAGCAGATGGAAATAATTTGTCATTTTAAAGTGTTTGCTGCCAACAAGAGGACTGATGTTTTGGAATAATAGGTAGCGTTTGTCATGTTAAACTGGAAAATCCTGCACAAAAATGTCAAAAATCTGCACATTAACTTACAAAGGAGTCAGAAACCTGAATATTTCTGAGCAAAAGTATCGCAAACCTGGATATTAACTGACAAAAGTGTCAAAAAGCTGAATGTTTTTGCACACAACCGTAAAAACCTTGAATATGACCTTGGAACAGCCTGAAAAATCTGGATGTTAACGCACAAAGATATCTGGAGTCTGGATACTAACTAACAAATGCATAGAAAATCTCAATATTACAGCACAAAATTATCATGATTCTGAAGATTGATGCTCAAAAGTCTAAAAAATCGGGACATTAATGTACAAGTCTGTGAAAAACCATTAAAATAATGTACCAAAGCTTCAAAAATCTCATTTTTCATGCATAGATTTATCAAAAATCTAGATATCCATGCACAAATGTCTTAAATATCTGGATGTTGATCCGCAAAAATATTAAATATCTAGATAGTAACTTGGAAATACATAGAAAATCTGAACATAATTGCATAAAATTAGCATAATTCTCAACATTAATCCCCCCAAATTCTCAAAAATCTGGCTGTTAATGCACAAATGTATCAAAAACCTGGATATTGATGCACAAATCTGTCAAAAACCATGAGAATAATGCACCAAAAAATCAAAAATCAGGATATTCATGTGCAGATTTATCAAAAAATCTAGGTATCCATGAACAAAAGTATGAAAAATCTGCATATTAATGTTTTACAACTAAGCAACTAAGCATAGAAAAAAACGGTTATGATTGCACATTAGCAAAATTGTCGATATTAATACCCCAAAAAGTCTGAAAAACATGGATGTGAATGCACAAAAGCATAGAAAATCTCACTGTTGATGCACAAAAATATCAAAAATCTTCACGCTGACTTACAAAAACATAAAAAATCTAGATATTATCGCACAACATTAGCAAAATCCTGGATATGAATGCCCAAAAGTCTCAGAAATGTGGATATTAATGCTCAAAACTGTCAAAAACCTACATATTTATGCAACGAAAACTGAAAATCTTAATATTAGTGCACAAAAAGATCAAAAATCTGGATATAAATTTACCTAAAATAACACTTTTTGTTTTGTAGAAACCAAAAATGCAAAGAAATCCACTTATTATTATGTTCTCCATAAAACTGTGGATGTAACACTTCACTCTAATAGTGAAAACCTTTACAGTGACACATGACAACAATTTAAAACATGTAAAATGGAAACTGGAACATAAAAAGTAAGTTTTAGATCAGTGTTTCAACTGCAGAACTATTAGAACGTCACTGTGATGAAATGAAACAATGGAGTGACATTTTACAAATTTGGGTTGTTGAGATTTTAATCTTGTTGCTCTTCATTTTATTTTCTGACTTTGTCCCTCCAGGTTCCAGTCAGCAGCCAGCATGAGGCAGGCGGTGGAGGCTCAGGTGTTGAATCCTCACTGTGAACTCGGAGAACACGGTCAGTACCCGACATTTATCCCGTTAACGCGCTGATTCGTCCTCCTGTTGACGTCTCCGCTGTCCGTCCGTCCTGCAGGCCTTCGTCAGATCCTGACGGACGTCATCGAGGAGGTGAGGCAGTCGGTCAGTCAGGACATCGACGGAGCTGAAGTTCTCCACAGTCTGCTCAACGCTCCCTGGCTGCAGTCGCTGCTCAAGGTCTGGAAACACTGACAGCTTACTGTTGGTCTTCATTTCAGTTGCAAAAACGTGGATATTGATGCACAAAAGTCCCTGGATATTGATACAGAAAGCATGAAAAACCTGAATATTACTGCAGAAAAGTTCCAAAAACCTGGATATTAATACAGAAAAGCATAAAAAAACCTGAATATCACTGCAGAAAAGTTCCAAAAACCTGGATATTAATACAGAAAAGCATAAAAAACCTGAGTATTACTGCAGAAAAGTTCCAAAAACCTGGATATTAATACAGAAAAGCATAAAAAAAACCTGAATATCACTGCAGAAAAGTTCCAAAAACCTGGATATTAATACAGAAAAGCATAAAAAACCTGAATATCACTGCAGAACAGTTCCAAAAACCTGGATATTAATACAGAAAAGCATAAAAAACCTGAATATCACTGCAGAACAGTTCCAAAAACCTGGATATTAATACAGAAAAGCATAAAAATATGGATATTAATTCACAAAAATATCAAAACCTCAATATTAATGAGAAGAAATTTGAAATATTCTGGATGTTACTACTGAAAAGTGCCACAAACTTGGATTTTAATGCAGAAAAGTATCAGAAATATAGATCTTAATGCACAAGGGTTTGAAAATCTGGATATTAAAACCGATAAACTGGATATTAAGACACACAATACAATAAACATATAAACACACAAACCTGGTTGTTAACATACAAGGTTATAAAAAAACCTTAATATTAACACACAAAATTGTCAACAAACTGCATATTACTGCTCCAAAGTCTCAATAACCTGGATGTTAACACAGAAAAGTATCCAAAACTTGCATAAAAATGCAGAAAAGTATCAACAACTTGGATGTTAACATGTTAATCATTGCATAAATGTGTCAAAACCCTCAATATTAATGTACCAAAGCATAAATAAAATGCATATTGGCACACCAAAACTTGCAAATGAGTACTAGTAATGTAAATATGTGTAATAATATGTGAGAGTGGATGTTTGTTCCTTGTTTCCAGGTGTACGAGTGTCTCCAGAGGTACCTGAGAGATTCTCCTGCTCCGGCTCTGGATTACGCTTCCGGACTTTCTCTGCAGGTTTGTGTCTGGTGATGAATTCTCAGTCGTCATGTTGAAACATTTGTTGAACTGTTTGTTTGTTTGTGTAGTTGCTGATAGACATCCGATCGTTATCCGGCTGCTCTGAAGACGCCAAAGAACTTTACCGTCTGTTGAGGCAGCCTCACCTGCAGGTACGAAACACCTGAACTCATCCGTCGCTGTTAGAACAGCTTACAGAAAGAAACCTGGATATTAATGTGGATCCAATACCAGTTCGCAAAAGCATCAAAACTTTGAATATTTTGTACTAAAATGTCAGAAATCTGGATATTAATTCACAAACGTATCAAAATGTTGACATTAACTTCCAAACCAGTAGAAAACCTGGTTATGTTAAAGTGAATATGACAGGTTTTATATTTAACGGTGTGCTGTTCATTCTCCAGCTGGTCGCGGTCCTAAACCTCCGTTTTGTTTCCAGGCTCTCCTGTCGGCTCACGATACGGTGGCCCAGAAGGACTATGAGCCGGTTCTGCCTCCGATGCCGGACGACCTGCCGGACGACGAGGAGGCGACTCGGATCGTCTGTCTGGTGAAGAACAAGCAACCTCTGGTGAGTCCAGACCTCCTCAGTGGGATTTAAATTCTGGAAAAATGTGAACAAAGTTTGGTTTGCAGCGCTCACGGTAAAAAAAAACAACCATTTTAACTGTAACTAGTGGGAGGATATACTGTTATTTTACACGACTTTTTGTTACATTACTGATGGTATCGAGTAAAATTACATGAAAAAACAATAATTCACATTTTGACTTGACTGCTTTTACTGTATTTTATCAAAAAAAAACATTTTTACAGTATTAAAATGAGCAAAGATTATATTTATTTAAACATTTCTATTATTTAAAACATTTTATGGACTGAGAAAGTGGTGCATGATTTTCAAAAATATTTATATTTTACAGATTTAAATTACAGATAATATTTAGTAAATCAAAGAAAATAGCACTAATTTGACGTTTGCATTTGACATATATTCAGGACTGAAAGTGTTAAATTATTTTATAGATTTACCCTTTTTTTTAAAGGAAAACAGAAAGATTTTGACACAAAATAATCCTGTTAAATTATTCCTAATATTATTATATACAATTCTGTATTACCTTTCGTGTTAGCAATAATTTGCCTGTTTTTGTTTGTTTTTACAATATGTTACCTCCCACCTCCTGAGAATGAGACTGTATTTTATTTTTTAATAAGTAGTCGTGCTATGAAGACATCAGTAAAGCAGGTTTGAGGTGCCAGCGGTTGATACTTGGATGATTTCCTTGAAAGAAAATTGTTAAAAGGTCTTTGAGTAGCTTCATTTTTTAATGGTTCTGTCCCACTGCATCATAAACCCAAACATTTATACGTGACCTGAATACAATCCAGAGGTGTCCACATGCTTTTGGTCACACAGTCAGATTTGGAAATGGTTCCTTCCTTTCTACCGTCACTGTAATTGTGAGGCTGCATGTAAAACAAACTAAGCATGAAGGTAGGAGAGTATAGTTGTAATTTGAATGGAGTGGCCATTTAAGCTGCCTCTAATCTCATTACTGCTTCACATTTTAACAGTTTGTCTGCCTCCGATGTCGTCCGCATATTTCGGGACACAAACTGGACCGTGGAGGAGCTCCAAGGCTGTTTTAGCAGATGGATATTTTAATATGTGGGTTGTGCAGCTGACGGAGAGCAGATGTTTGACTTGTATAATCTCTCATTTGTGTAATTGCCTGTCGATGCTGCAGATGAATTTCAAACCGCTGGAAGAGAAACGGGAGACATCTGATGCTAATTTACCGTCTGCAGGACGATCCGCGTGCTGCTTCTCTGTTAGCGACATGGAAACAGAGGTTCTCAACTCAGCCGCTGAAGTTTGTAACTCATCCAGAGGAGTCATAGGTGTCTTAGTGGCCGCATTCACTAGTTTCTTTCTTGTAACTCCATCAGAGGAGACATAAGTGTCTTGGTGGCCTCCCTGACTCGTTACTTTTTACTTACTCCTTCAGGAGAATCATAGATGTCTTGTTGACCTCCTTCGTAAGTCTTTTTCTGGTAACTCCATCAGAGGAGCCATAGGTGTCTTGGTGGCCTCTATTATTAGTCTGTTTCTGATAACTCGGGGGAGGAGACATAAATTTCTTGGTGGTCTCTCTCACTAATCTCTTTCTGGTAACCTGCTTGAGAGGAGTCATGGTGTCTTGGTGGCCTCCCTGACTAGTTACTTTTTGGTAATTCCTTCAGAGGAATCATATATGTCTTGGTGGCCTCCTTCATTGGTCTCTTTCTGCTATGTCTTTCAGAGGCGTCATAGGTGTCTTGGTGGCCTCACTTACTAGTCTTTTTCGGATAACTCGGAGGTGGACTCATACATGTCTTGGTGGCCTCCCTGACTAGCTACTTTCTGGTAATTCCTTCAGAGGAATCATACATGTCTTAGTCCCTCACTTGTCTCTTTCTCTCTCAGTCACTCAGTTTTTGAGGACAGCCACCTCTGGTCAGATTTATGCGTCTTTAAATGATGGCTTTAACTCGACTCCAGGGGATATTCAGTGACTCGTTCTGTATCCACCTCCTGACTTTTCAGTGTGAATGTGTTGAGCCTGTGTTGTCCCACAGCTGAGCGACCACCGCCGGCCTGCTGCTGCCTCCCCTCCCTCCCCTCCCTGTGCTCGGAGGCTCAGAGGTGGGAGGCGCAGTCGCTGGGACACGCTGAGGCGTTTCACCATGCAGGGGCTTCACCGAGTCGCCGAGAGCCAGAACCCGAAGGAGTCGTTGTGGTGTCGTGTCCAGAGAGGCAGCTACCCGCCCACTGAGCCGCCGTGCCGGCCGGCGGGGCATCAGCCGAACCCTCCACCGCCTCAGAGTCAGCTGACAAACCACTGCAGAGTCTGTTACACCAACCTGCTGTGGGAGCAGAGCTTGAACCGATCAGCTCCTTCGGTTTACAGCTCCGTGCTGATCGGTAAGGAAACATCTGGGCCTTGTTTCTACCTTCACTACCTTTAAAGTGAGAGTAGTGAAAAAACACTGAAAACAGCCTCATGGATGCTGTTGGGAAACGAGGTCCTCCTCATCACTTGTCGTTGCGTCTTCATCCATCATCTATTCATCTGTTTTGATCGACTTGAACAAATGCGATAAAAAATAAATTAGAACCATTTTATTTGAATGTGAGTTATTAGTTTGAAACTGAATTCAGTTGGAGTGATCCGACCTGAAAATTTAACTCTACGCTTCCACATTCAGTTTTTTAGGTCTTTTTCATCCATCATCCATTCGTCTACGTTAAATGATTAATAATGTCTGTTTCGTCCTCGAAGACAACATTGACAGAGCTTGACTTCAAAAACACTTGTAGAATTGTATTAAAAATTCATTAAATGATTGATTCTGATTTGAATCGGAACTACCTGAATTTTCAAAATCATGTAGTTTGAGTTTGTATTGTTTTACTTGAACATTTGTAAAGAAACATTTGATTTGAATCATGTTATTTGAAATGGAATCCCTCCATGCTTTCATATTCAGGGTTAAAAATTTAGATTTGAAGGAGTAAAGTTAATATGAACGACAAGAACTGAATTTGAATATCTGGCAATCAAAGAACACTTGAAACAGCCTCAGAAATGTTTTCATGACTCGTCATCTGCGTGCTCCTCATCTTCATTGTCCATCCATCTACTTTCATGGATTAATAATGTCTGTTTAAAAGTAAAGAAACTGAAAGAAGACTTAAAGCAGCCTAAGGAGTGTTTTTGTGGAGCGCCTTGTTCATCACTCATCGTCATCTTTATCTTCCGTCCATCCGTCTACTTTCATGGATTAATAATGTCTGTTTTTTTCTCGGAGACAACATCATCGAAGAGCTCAACAACGCAGATGAGGATGAATCAGGACGGATGGCCGGCGGTGCATCCCCAATCTCCACCGGCCGCCGTTGGACCATGTCTCCACCATGCCTCACGGTGCCTTACAGCGACTACCTCCCTCCAGGTCTGCCACGGCGGTTTCCAAACAAAAGCCCTCGTATCCGGACGGCTCCGCCAAGCCCCATGCGCCCCCACCGAGTCCTGGAGGTTCCCCCTGTGGAGCTGGCCAAGCAGGAGAGTCTGGACGAGCTGAGGAGCACGGTGCAGCTGGCCGCCAGCTCCATGGAGAGCAGCACCAAGGACATCAAGCTGCTCGGCGAGAGGATGGCGGCGGCGACCGAGCGCATGTCGGAGACGGTGCAGGACAACTCGCAGGCGTTGGCGCTCCTCACACAGGTGGTGGATCGACTGCAGACGCTGCTAACCACCACCAGAACGGAGCTCGACACCTTAAAACCGCCCGAATCCAAGAAAAGCCCAAAGTCCGGAGGCCACCGTCCATCCTTGACGCACCAATCCAGATGTTCCCTCCTCTCTCCGCCATCCTTCACGTCCTCCTCGTCCTCCTCGTCCTCCTCCAGCTCACTCAGCAGCTACATGGAAGCTCCCTCCACCTCCAAGCCCACCAGATGCCGCTCGGTGTCCTGCCAGGGATCTCCTCGGACGACCCCAAAGGTGAAAAACGCCCTCATGAAGAAGTACAGCCACGGCGATCATCCGCTCACCAACGGGCTGCTGGACGAACCCAAGGAGGCCAAAGGAGGTGGTTCAATCCAACAGAGGAAGAAGAAGAAGAAGAGGAAGAAGACGACATGAGAGATTCCCAAAGATCATCCAAACAGTGGACTTGTTGGGTCCTTTCAGAGTGGCTCGCCTCCCAACCCACCGTGGTAGTTTTACTTTTACTGCTCTTCTTCCATCATTGTCTTTGTTTCACATCTGGAACTTCATTCCAAGAACTTTCATTTCATCTGCCTGAACCTTAATTCCATTTTCACTCCGAATTGACCTTGAATCTGAATTGCTCAGCTTGAATGACTGAATTTGAATCACATACGTTGAATTTTCATTGTTTAACTTGAATGATTTCATTAAAAAAAAGATTGAATTTTAAACTGAATTATTAGCTTGAAATTGAATTCAGTTGCTTTGAAATTGTACTTGATCCTCACTGAAAACTCTCCATATGTTTCCAATTCACTTTTCAGTGCAGTAAACTGAATTAGAAAATTGAAAACTGGACATGGAGGTCTGAAGATCAAATACAGTTTCAGAGCCATTGAGTTCAGTTTCAATCATGAAATCAGGTAAATACCAAACGTGATGTAAATTCAGAGGTTTATTTCACTTCTACTCCACTTCTTCCATCTTCTCTGTTTCACATCTGGAGCTTCCTATCATTCTGAGCCTAAATTCCATTTCACTCCACAGATTTTACCCTTCGCCGTGACTGCTTCCCCATTTTCCATCCATCTTTGTGTCTGAATATATCAGGTGTTAATTCTTCATATTTTTTTTGTTTCAGGGAGCGACTATAAAGAGAAACGAGATCACAGGGGAGATTTTTATAGCTCGGGTGATTCACGGAGGACTGGCCGATCGAAGCGGTGAGATAAGTTTGGTTTTTGTGATGCTGGTCAAGTGGAATTACTGAGTTTGACTGATGGCGTGAAATAAAATACCTGATTTTTGCTGGGCGTTGGCAGGTTTGCTCCATGCAGGCGACCGGATCATCGAGGTGAACGGTTTTCCTGTAGACGGGATGGAGCCTGAACAAGTGATCCAAGTTGTGGTAGGTCAACGATGACTGGATTTAATGTTTTGACATGAACTTTGAAAAAGGAACAGTGAGAATCAAAATGTACAACTTTGTGCTTGTCTGGAAATGTTACTTTCAAATATTAACTATCCCATAGATCAACTTTTCTCAGTTGTTATCCTTGATAAATCAACGTGCATATCAGCTGGGTTTACTCTTTAGTATTTTTTTTGTCTTTAAGGTCCTGAGAATTTTTTCTTTTTAAATCTGACACTGCACGAAAAATAACAACACATCAGAATCAGTGTTTTTGCTAATCAATGAATATTTGATCATTATTACCAGAATTGATGTTGGTTTCAAAAACTAATTCAGTTTTAGTGAAAAATAATAATATTTAATAATTTGATGGGAGATTTCTGACATGGGCATTTATTGTCTTAAAGATCCTAAGTGTGAAGATTTTTTTAACAATAAAAATCGACATTGTATACAAAATAATGCTGCAACCAACTCACGATGTTATTATAAATATAGAGAAATCAAATTACCACTTATTATATGGAAAACATATCCTGTTTTGTGCTTTTTTGCATCAAAAACGACAGTGACAAGGTGTAAAATAATATATAATATTTTTACGGCCGTATTTTTTTGACATTTTTGTCTTTAAGGTCCTGAGTGTGATTTTTTTTTTTTTTTAATTTGGACACTACATGAAAAATAATAATGCATCCAAAAACATCCCTGTACCACTTAGAGATAGATCATGTTTTATGTTTTTTGCATCAGAAAAAACAGCGACAAGGTGGAAAAAAATATTAATATTTTGACGGCTGTATTATTTTGACGTTATTGTCTTTAAGGTCCTGTTTGGGTTTTTTGAACCTGACATAAATGTGTCACATGAATGATAGTTTAATGAATTTAAATCTGAATATTGAGGTGAACTTATCCATAATACATCCATCCATCTACATTAGCCAATAAGTGTGCATGCTGATGGCTGTTTTTATTCTTTTGGGACCTTCTATTATCTCCTTCTTTCATACATCCAATCAGCAAGCTCGGTCGCAGGGCACCATCATGTTCAAGGTGGTTCCCATCACAGAGAGGCCGGTCCACAACCAGACGATGGTAAATCTGCATTCATCTTCTGCCTCTTTTTCCACTTGTAAACATCACACTAATGAACTAGCGTGTTGCGTTTCAGCTGTACGTCCGAGCCATGGCCGACTACAGCCCCCAGCAGGACCCCACCATCCCCTGCGCCGACGCCGGCATGAGCTTCAGAAAAGGCGACGTCCTGGAGATCGTGGACCAGACCGACGCCCTCTGGTGGCAGGCCAAGAAGCTGCCCAGCAACACAGCCTGCGCCGGCCTCATCCCGTCCACCAACCTGCTCAAACGGTCAGACACTTTATGTTTTTTGTTCATTTAAATACATTTTTTTTTAAACTGTATTTTTTTTTCAAATAATGTAAATTGCAGTCAGGTCAAAATGTAAATTGATACTTTTTTCCCCTGTGATTTCACTAGATATCTGTAATTTTGCAAAACAGGGAAAAATCTGTCGAACAATTGAAAAATGAATTGCCATTTTTGAATCCTAAATAAACTTAATACATTTTAAATAATTACTTCTTTTAAAATAATAACAAGTATGTCCAAAATTGTACTTTTGCTCATTTTATTACAGTGAAAATGGTTGATTTTTAACCACTCATTTCTGTGATTTGACGAGATTATTAGCTATAATTTAAAACATATTTTCTCCTTAACAAACCATCTTGTAACAAATTCCCTAATTTTCTTTTATTTTTTTCACAGTTTAATATACATTTCAATGAATGATTTCAAAAATCTGTAAATTTTGCTAATTTAAATACATAAAAAATAAACAAATGTGTGTAATTTTACAATCAAATGCAACTTTTATTTTACACCTTGAAGGTCATTAAAACATACAAAACACGCTAAATATTATTCCCATCATATGGGCTCTTTAAAAGTGTATCTGTGTCATTTTAAACCAAATTTGCAAAGAATTTTAAACAATGAAAATATGTACATTTCTATTAATTAGGTAAAATTACAACGGTATTTTGTGAAGCAATTAAGTGTCTAAAATGCAAAATGGAAAAAAATCGGCTGATTCAAGCTTTCTAAATGTGAGAATTTGCTGTTTTCCTTCTGGTATCTGTTGTTATAAAGTGAATATTTCTGCGTTCTGGGACATTTAAAGACCTTTTCCTTTGGTTTAACTGGTTTCTTTTCATTCTGACAGGAAGCAGAGGGAGTTCTGGTGGTCTCAGCCTTACCAGCCACATGTCTGCATACAGACCTGTGAGTAAAATCACAGTTATTTCAGTTAATATGAACTTTAAAGTCCCATTGCAGCTTCACAGACCAGTTCTCTTTGTGTTTTGCTCCACGTTTACTGAAGTGAGCACTGTAGAAGAAGGTAAGGACAGATCCAGAACACAGCCCAAGTTAAATCTGCACATTTAGTTTGGGTTTTAGGGGAAATTTCACTTTTTATTTCCATTTTTCACCCACAGAGGAAGACTTGATGGCCCTCGATGAGAAATGTGTTGAAGCAGGTAAAGATTCAGCTGTGATTTACTGCTTTATGGGTCAGACGTGTTTATTTCTTTGTGTTTTATTCCCTCTGTGTGTTTTTTCTTTGGCGCAGATGAAGAGACATTTGAATCTGGTAGGTAAGTCTTTGTGGGTTTGACTGAATTTGTCTCTGAATTCGGAGCGTCGCTGTGATTTATCGTCCTACATGGGAAATATGTTTGTCGTTTCTTTTCCAAATTTTCCTGCCATCCAATGGGGGAAATATCAGAGGAGCTCAGAGACGGTAAGAAAACCTCCAATGCCAAATCAAGATTTTTTTCTTTCAGCATTTGATTAGCATGTTTGTTTTCTCCCTGAACAAGGTTTCGTCCTGCAAGTAGCAAATCATTTCAGTTTTTTCCCCTTTTTTTCCACTTTTATGTCAAAATACGAGCCACAATTAATGGGATATTGCTAATTCTTTGCATTTTTCCTTCATTTTTCTTCTCTTTGCTGATGTTTTTTAAGTCATCTGCTGTTTCTTGAGATTCTTCTGCTGTAGTTTGGAATCATTTTTAAATAACTTATGCATTTTGAGGATCTGTCTGTTTTAATTATGTTCCACTCTGCTTCTCTTTGTGTCCAACCAGAGGAGGATGACTTCAGCAGCAATATTGAAGGAGTATATCTGGGTGAGCAGGTTAAAACTCTTCATTTCTTGCATTCTGGGGAATCTTTATGCATCAGTTTACGGTTGAAATGTCCATATTTATGTCAATAAAAACCCTAAATTCATTCACAATGAGTCTCTTTCTTTTATTTCCTCCTTCAGTGGGTTTCAGGCGCAGCATGCGTCTGTGCCGGCGTCGCTCTCACAGCACCACCCAGCCGTCCTGCCACACCCGCTGTCCCAGCAGCTGCTACAGCGCCCTCAACAGCCCCTACGAGGAGGTGGTTCGATACCAGCGCCACCCAGAGGACGCACACCGCCTCATCGCTCTGCTAGGTTGATAATATAAACTACATATGTAAATTAAAAGCCAAATGTTTTTTACTCCGCCAAGGAACGTGGCCGAGTTATGTGATGATCGGTATATGTCTGTCTGTCTGTGTGTAACATTACTCAAAAATGAACAAACGGATTTGAATGAAATTTTTAGGGAAGGTCAGAAATGACACAAGGACCAAGTGATTAGATCTCCGCAGTGATACTTCTTATACTCTGGATCCAGGGATTTGTGAAAGATTTCTTTATCATTGCGAGACAGCAGCATGGTGTCACTGTAACCATGACAACAAGTGAACACTACGTCAGCTGCCTGCTGACGATCACATGATTGTGATTCTACTAAAAATCCACCGCTCCGGACTTATCAGGACTTATCCATCGGAAATCATACAAGGAACAAATGATTAAATAGTGGGGGTGTCCCATCAATTCCAGCCGCCTGCTACATATTTTGGTCACACAATTCGGTATCTGTACATCTATATTCTCTCTTCCTCTGATTTTTTTTTCAATATTTCAGCTGTCGGAAATGATACGATTGAGCAGCCTTGGGGTACTACTGTGCTCCCTGAGTGCTATTCTTGTTATTGATGTGATTCGATTTTTCTTCCTCCTCTCAGGTCCGTCTAGTGTCGGAGTGAATGAACTTCGCAGGCGTCTCGTTGAAATGAACCCGAACATCTTCCAGGGAGCGATACCTTGTACGTACACTTTACAACGCACGGAAACTTTCCAAAAACCCTCGCACATGCAGCGTTTTTCTTCATTCTGAATTCTGTTAAGCAGGTTTCTGTGATAATCTGAAGAAATCATTTTCTCAGACAGGTAATAAAGTTTGTTTTCCTTCACCAGACACCACCAGAGCACCCAGAGGATATGAGGAGTCCGGCAGAGAGTATTTCTTCACCAGCCGAGAAGTCTTTGACAACATGGTGTACAACAACAGGTGAAGCTACGGATACTGCGACCTGTTTATGAAGCCTTTTCCTCGTCAAACTGCTGATTGGTGGTCTGATTTTAAAAGTAGTGACTGCTGGTGTTGTACCAAAAAGTGATCTTTTAATCCACAAAAACAGCTGTCCTCATGTGTCTGCATGATTGTAGTGTAGTGTGTAGTTGTTTCAGAGTAATGTTTTGGTGCCCCAGCTGCACAAATATTGCAGTTTTTTAATATAAATGAGAGTTAGTGTATTGTTGAAATGGAACTGTGTGTATTTGCACATTCATTCAGATGAGAGCAGCTGTTAACGTGATGCTGAAGTCAAGAATAAAAGTTTTCTCCTTTTATAAAATCTAAAACTGCAGTCATTTTGCATAAAGAGCTTGTTAGTCAGATTATTTTTTTGTTAATTAAAGCATCATGTCCTCCAGGTTTGTGGAGTACGGCGAGTATAAGGGGACTCTGTACGGCACCAGCATCGAGTCTGTGAGGGACGTTTTAGACTCCGGAAAGATCTGCGTCATCGACATCGAGCCAAACGTGAGTCCAGACGCTTTCAGCAGCAGAATCGCTTCACTAAAATGCTATGAACGTGTTTTTTCATTTGAATTTATGTGTGTGTGTTCAGGCCATTCAGGCCGTGAGGACCCATGAACTGAGGGCCTACGTCATCTACATAAAGCCTCCGCCTCTGGAGAGACTCCGAGAAACCCGACAGGATTCATTCATCACCACCAACTACTACGTCAACAGACCCTTCAAAGTATCTGAACCTGCTTCTCCTGTCTTTATCACATTTAATTCCACAAACATTTGGTGCACAAAATTTCCTGGAAAGTATGTTGTGAATGTTCAAACAAACATTTGATCGTTTATGATTTCAGAGGGGGAACAAAACATACGTGTGAAGATCATTGCTGCTAAATCCATCGTTCGATGATTTGACTCTTAGGGTTTTCGAATTTTCTGGGAGCTGGCTCGATTTTTACCCCAAACTTGGCTCATTTTATTTCCAAACAAAAAATCAAAGTGATGTAACAAATTTCATTTTAGATTTTAAATGCACTGTAGCACATAACCTACACATCGCTTCATGTTGATTTAATATAATGTAATGTAGGTTTTGCTAATCAATTCTTTTTTTATCTTCAAACCACATTAGAACTTACATTTATGAGTGTTTTTGCAATTTTATGAAAGTTTGAAACAGATAAAAGCACCTTAAAGCAACTCTTTAAACTTAAAAATGTTAAAGGAAAGTTACTAATGTATCGTTACTATCTTAATATCGTGATTTTATCAAGTGTTTTCTCACATTCAGTTATTTTAACTCGAAACAATTTTGCAACTCAAAAGATGAGTTTGAACTAATGAGCTGATCACAAAACGGTAAAGAAAAAAGAAAATCAGTCTGTAGCTTTTTTTTATGTGACTAGGGGACTCAACTTATTATCTTGAGTTTATTAAACCTGTTTCTCATGTTTAGTTAATTTAACTCAGAAAATTTTACACTTTTGCAATTCAGAGAGGAATTTAAACGAGTTAATCGATCACAGCGGTGCTCAAAATGTAAAAGGAAAGCTCATCTGTTTGTAAACATTGTTTATGTGGCTAGTTCATTTTACTCACTTTAACTTACTTTGAGCTAATTAATCAGCTGAAATGTAAGTAACTCAAGGTTTTTAAGGCAGCAGGGGAACTTTTCTAAGCTGAAAGAACTCAAAAGGATGATTTGTGAACAGATTAAAGCTGCATATCTACATTACAAAGTCACGTCACAGTGGGAAAAATGCTCCTCCCATTTTGACTAAAAATAAGACAAACAGACTGGGTAAAATGTTGAGTTTTTGCAGTGCATACCTACCAGTAACTAGTACGTTTCCCACATTTGAGACACTTTAGACTCAGTAATCAGAGCCGACTTTGGTTCCTCCACCAGGACGAAGACTTCCAGGAGATGGAGGAAGCGGCCCGGAAGATGGAGTTGCACTACTCTCAGTTCTTCGATTACGTCATCGTCAATGACGAGCTGCAGGATTCCTGCGTCCAGCTGCTGACGGCGGTGAGGAAGGCCCAGGACGAGCCTCAGTGGGTTCCTGCCAGCTGGATCCGACCCACCGCCGAGTCGTAGAGCGCAAAACAACATGGCAGCTAGTTTGGCAAACTCAGCGTCTGGAATATGGGCAACGCTTGGAATATTTAACACAAACCTGGATGTGCAAAATCAGTTTTTATTACTGCATGTTTGAGGGGAGTAGGGCACAAAAAAAAATTCTCATCTTTGTGTTTGTAGCGTGCTTGATCTGGAGTTTAAACGGCTTCAAATCCGAGAAGATGGATGAACTGGAGCCCAAAGACATCCCTGAAACCGTCTCACTGTTCTTATTTGTTTCTTCATAGCTGCAGTAACTCTACAACCAGGAGTGTCTCTTCCTGATGTGCTTTTTGAATTTAAATGAGAAAAAGTTTGGGTTTTTGTGCTCTGTGTGCAGCTTTCATTCTAAATTTTTGCCCTGCTTCCTGCTCTTCAACACAAACCTGCAACAAAGATGCTTTTTCCAGTTGATGTTTACATGTTAGAAGGTTGTTTTGTTTGTTTTTGGGGGTCAGTCTTGATGAAAGGTGTGCTTCTTTGTGTTTTCCGATGAAATGTGAAATGTGTCGTCGCATGCCAAAGAAGCGGTTGAAGATTTATAACAGATTTCCAAAGAACTTTGTTTGGTTTGCAGAAGTAACACCTGGTGTCCTTACTTCATTCAGATAAGCTGATGAATTCTGTGTGTTTCAAAGTAAAGTGCAACCAAAGCAATGATGTTTTAATATCTGTACCTGTTTGTGACATTAATAAAATACTTGTTCGTCCTTCACATGCCATTTTTTCAGCTACTCTTTGCTATAGTTTGCTCTTTAACCCTCCTGTTGTCCTCATTTACAGGCACTGAAAAATATTGTTTCCTTCCATGAAAAAAATCCAAAAATTCAGCAAAAAATATATCTGAAAATTTGCAAAACTTTCTTCATGAAGAAAATCCCAATAATTCCTTAAAAGTTTCCCTTCAAAGTTTTATTTTAAAAAATCCACTAAATGTTTCAAGAAAATTCTTGTAAATATTTTCAAGAAAAAAAAGAGTAAAAATCTTGCAAAAAAATCCGAAAAATATCTAAAGTGATTACATATATATCAGTAAAACTTCTAATATTTTCTTTAAGAACATTCACCGAAAAATCAACCAAAATCCAGTGAATTTCGATTTTTTTGTTGAATGTTCTAAATAAAAAATTTTAACATTTCTTTTTTTTTCCACCAAAAAATGTTCAAAGATTTCCCAAAAATGTTGAAAATGTGGACAACAGAAGTTTCACTGTGAAAATATTTTTTTCACCACATTTTCAAACTTTAAAACGGGTCAATTTGACCCGCAGGACGACACGAGGCTTAATGCTACAAGTACTGTGATTTTCAGTCGGTTACCAATCTTCCAGTGTCATTTTCCATGTTTGTAAATTAGATTTTGATTTTTTTTTTAGCTCCTCTGTGTAATTCTTTCTCATGTGAAACCATGATGCGTGGATAGACTGAGGAAGTACCAATATTCACAGCTCATTTCTAAAAAACATGTTCTTGCAGTTATGATAATCAGGAAGCAACAGGTGGACTCAGGTTAGTTTCAGTCATCACAGATCAGTTCAGTTTTGTTGCAAACTTTCTGCTTTAAAACCTCAATTTTCAAATTAGTCATTTTAACATATTAGTCTCTGATTGTTTATGAGACTGAATACTCTACTGTAAACTTAAAAATAATGTGTTTTATGAGTGTTGACATGATCGGAAATTACTTGACATTTCAGCAGCACTTTCAGAGAGGGAGCCTTATTTTGAAGACACGGGATGCGCGTCTCCTAAACGGCTCCGGGTAAAATCGTTCCGTTAGCGCAGTGTCAACAATAACAGTAAAAGTGGCGGTTTACTCACTTTTTAGCGAGTTAACTCTTTAAAATACACTCAAAAGCTGCAAATGATTGAACTAGAGGGATAAATAAAGTCGCTGGTTTCGGTGATATTTCGGCGGATGGATACGAGAAGCACAAAGGTTCGTATTTTCCTAAATAACGGCTGCTAGCTTAAATGTGATTTAACCGACAATAACATCTGATAACTGGTAAATTTGGCTTCCAGGGTTTGTAATATGTAAAAATGTCCTTCTTTGCAGTGTAAATTAAATGGTAAAGTTTAGATTAAACTCACCAGCGTGTTATAATAATATACAGGAGTTAATATTGTTCGTAATTTCTGTCTTTTCTCTGTTAATAAACAGAAAATGAGGCCCAGGGAGCTCCCGCCTCTTCCGCAGGTAAGTAAGCTCACATTTCATCTTTTTGAATTTAAACTAACAAATAGTTCTGTCTTTTAGCATCTTAAATCTACTAAAGGTAAAAACATTGTGCTTTTCTGAGAGTCTGGGCTACTTTCCTTCCATAATATCTCTACTTTCAAGACCTTTGGATAGAAAAAAAGACCCCTTTAGGTGTTTATTTTACTGCACTTTGTCTGTTTGCATGTGAAGATTTTCATTTGAAGGTCATTATTTCAGAAATTAGATTTTTTTTTCTGTCACTCTGAGCCAGAAATCACTTCCTCAGTAGCACTTAAATCCACCTGACTTTGCAGTTTTATTTACATTAATATATGTTTTGAAGATTTGTACGTTGTACTTTGTTTATATGTCATTCACAATGGTTTGTACAACATTTTATTTATTAAAACTTGATGAACTTTATTTTATTTTTTCTAGCCATTTAGAGTATTTTCTGATTTGTTTGGATGGCAAACAGATATTCAGAATCCACTTTGTAAGAACTGTTGACTTTATTTATAATTTTAAACCTGACTTTGTTTCTGATTTGTGAATGCAAATTAGCACATATCTTGCTAGCACATATCTCGTTCCTCAAATTTCTAAAAACTTTAAAGGCAAAAAAATATTAGTTAATTGTTTTTACCCACCTGGAGCGTCTCTGTATTAATCTGATTTTTTAAAATATATATATTTAAAGCAGCAAAATATTGAAATCTATTTGGATTTTTGTTTTTGGTCAAATTAAGACGATGTTTTGAGCTCAGGGGCATTTCCACATTTCAAATTTTTTTAGACATTTTGTTTAAGTAACAAAGTGTTCAAGAACGACAGAAAACAGTAAAACTTTTAGCGAGAGAACTCAGCGATGATACTTTATGTCACAGATCAGTTCAGTGGAGCCTACATTTCCCATGATGCCACTAATAACATCATCACCTTTGATCCCAACTTCCTGGGAATATTTAGTCCAGGACATTACCAGGATTATTTTCTCAGACTTAAATAAAGCTCCTCTGAAGCTCCAAAGGAATCACTATATACATCTGTGCTCGGTTATAAAGGAATAAAGTTTTGCAGGTTCTAGCTTCTCAAATGTGTAGTAAAAGTAGCAGCAGCGGCCCTGAAACGTACATTAAAACACAATATTAACACATTTGCAGTATTTAAATTCAAATTTGGAGATGTCAGGTGGGTGTTTCATAGCTGAAAATGTGCTTTTTTATGGTGATTATTTTGGCTTGATGGGAAACCTGAGAATAAATAACCCTTGTGTCGTCCTGCGGGTCAAAATTGACTCGTTTTAGTTTGAAAATGTGCAGAAGAAGATATATTTCCACAGTGAAACTTCTGATGTCCACATTTTCAACATTTTTGGGAAATCTTTGAACATTTTTTGGTGGAAAAAAAGAAATGTTAAAAATGTTTCTTAAGAACATTCACCAAAAAATCACTTTAGATATTTGTAGGATTTTTTTTTGGGAAGACTTTTACTCATTTTTTTTTTGAAAATATTTACAAGAATTTTCTTGCCCAATTTGGGGGATTTTTTAAAAATAAAATTTTGAAGGGATTATTGGAATTTTTTACCTGAAGGTTTTGCAAATTTTCAGAAATTTGGGGAATTTTTTTGCTGAATTTTTGGATTTTTTTCAGACAAGAAAACAATATTTTTTGGTGCCTGTAAATGAGGACAACTGGAGGGTTAATGAAAGTTTGAATATAAAGTCCGAGAATATTGAATAAAACAGAAAATGCTGATTATAAACGCCTTTTGTACACATGGGATTTGATATATCCCCACCCAAAAAAAGTGACGATTCTCAGACTTTTCATTCCAAATTTATGACAAATCACAAAATTTCATTTAGCCACGTGTAAAAAAACTACTTTGCTGTCATTTGCCGTGTGGTTTAAATGAGAATCAACAAAAGTTTCTGAAATTATTGCCCTGTTCTTACACAATAAATGCCCAGATGATCAACATATTGCATCCTCAGATTCTGAATTTGACCATGTAGCACTGAACCAAATCTAAGTTTCTGTTATTTGTTCACGAGTAAAACCTGAAAATTCATTCAAAAAGGTCGCCTGCCTGTAGGAACCCACTGACAGATTAAACCACGGACGCACTTTGCTAATTCAAAGACTGCTGCAGCTCCAAGAGTTTGAAAAAAGCCTTGAGCAGTGTGACCTCTGTCCTGAGTAATCCTCGGTCCTGGCAGATGCATGAACACAGATTTAGCCGAAGATTTACCCGTCAGGACGTCATGGGTCGCTTCACTCTTACTTGATTCTTGGGTGAAATGGCCAGAAAGACGACGGTAAGGTTTCATTTTGACTGTTTTATCTGTTTCAGCTGAGAATTTATCCGTTCTCTATCACAACAACCAAACTGATTTACTTGTCGTGGGTCGTGGATTTGCCAGCATTTTATCATGACCTTGGTCTTGTTGTGTAAGAGCAGGTGTCTGTATTCCAGGAAATGTTTGTTTTTGGAGGAGAGAAAATCAGGTTTATCTACTTTTGATGAGACCAGGTGATTCATTCCTCGATTTATTAATTGTTTCATCTAAAATGCGTGAAAATGGTGAAAAATCTTGATTGGTGTTTCCCAGAGACCAAGAAGTCGCCCTAAAATGTTGCGTTTTATCAACAACAAGCAAAAATATTCAGTTTACTGTCAAAGGTGAAGAAGGAAACAAGAAATTATTGACATTTAAGAGGCTGCAGGCGCAAAATGTATTTAGTTTTTTCTTGGATAATTAATCGATTATCAATATTCAGTTCATAATAATTGACAGCTAATAGACTAATACATACAGCTGATCATTTTATTCTGTTGCTTTTTAAATGAAATTGTATTTAAAAGGTTCAAAAGCCACTAAAAACTCCAAAGATTTTGAATGTTTTATAATCTCAGTTACACAATATTTTCATCTTTCCAGTCTTCTGACAACATTTTAAATTCAAATTTGGATTGTTTACTTTAACTAGAGCCCGACTGATTCTGGATTTTTGGGGACAATAATGATTTTAAGGAGGAAGGAATTCTGATATTGATCGATCCGCCAAGTTATTCTGAAAAGGGAAAATCGTGTGGTCATAGTTTGTTAATTTTCCAGCAATATATTTTAGTAGCTGGTTAGAAACTTACCATGGAGACACCGCTCCACTCCGCACCGCCGTCTGCTCAGCTACATGTGCTGCAGATAGAGCTGAAAGGTTCTATTCAAATAATATTTGACTGCTTTGATCATTTTTTCTGTCTTTTTTCCTGCTTAATTAATAATATTTGATTTTTTTTAAAAGTAGAACTGACAAAAATGACACTAAAATCCAACTATATATATGATGTTTTTCACACTTTACTGTTAAAAAATGTTTTATGTGATTTGAAACTGTCTTTTCAGAAGTCTGCTTCTGTGTTGATGCTTTTGGATGCAGTTTCAACTCTTTCTCTTTGTGTTTCTTCAGCGAGGCCAGCGATCTCTTCCCACAATGCCGAGGTAAAAACAGCAAACTGTTGAATTTTAAACATTTACTGTGACTGTATTGATGTTAAACAGCCAAACTAAACTTCTCTTCTGTTGTGTTTTGTGATTTGTGGACTCGTGAAGTCAAGACACGACTGGTGAGTGAGGATTTACGCGACAGGAAAAAGGCTGTATTTGTATCGAAGCTCTTTGTTTGACTTGTTTTATGTGTTTATCGTTGTTTGAAGGAGAAGTTCCAGCACTAAAACACAAGAAGAAGAGAGTTAGGAAGGAGGCAAATGGAGTCGATGACATGGACGGTACAAAACGCCTTAATTACCTCATTTAAAGCTGCTTTATTCTCAGTTTAAAGGTTGTAAAGGGTTGTTAACAGCCTGTTCTACCTTTTTTCCATTATTTTGGAATTTCTTTCACTGTAGATGTTTTAGGTAAAAGGATAAAGAAATAAAACAGATCATTAATACCTTATTTTGTCTTTCTGATTGATTATTTCTTCCATTTGTAGTCGACTAAGGGTCTCTTTATAGTTAAAAGCTTTGTCATAAATGCTCTTTTCATTACATTTTTTTTTAAAAAAGTATTTAAATGTAACTTTGAAAATTAAAAAACATGAATAACATTTAGTGCAGTGTTACTTTAGGATGAAATGACCATAAAGACGGCATTAAGATTCTTATTTTGGCTGACTTATCAATTCTCTGCAATGAAAGCCAGACCAATTGTTCTATATGTGGTCAGAGCATTTTATAATAAGTTTTGTTTTGTTTTATACAATCTAAGCTCATTGTTACAGAGTAGATCTCATCTGTTAATGTGTTTCAGCTGCATTCACTGAAATAAAATGCTTTCCAAATCCAGTTTTACTCACTCCGAAGTGTTTAACGAGTAAAATTTCACTTTGTTCTTGTTGCTTTTTGAAGAAAAGTTGCATAAATGGGCTCAGGAAGCTCTAAAAAATCTTTAATTTTGTTTTAAAATGTTTTATAATATTAGCTATGCACTGTTTTACTTCTTTTTCCTGTTATTATACGGTTTATTTTGTTGTATATTTGTGGGAAATGCTTTAAAGTAAAGGATAATGGCTTCAAATCAGAGCTTCCCACTTGTCATGATATCGTAAAAAACTGTCTTTCCGACTGTTTTTTCTTATTAAAGCGAGGTCAGTTTGCAGCAAATTGAGGGTTTGAATCACTTTTCAGTTGATATGTGTTGTTTCAATGGGGGAAATAAAATCAAAAATGCATTTAAATGTGGCTTTGGAACATAAAAATGTGAAGAACTCAAAGATCTTTTCAGATTAAAATCCTGCTTTTTGCTCTATCTGTTCCGTTCAGATCAGGGGATGGAGATGGGAGGCGTCGGCAGTCGGAGGGCGTCCGAGATCGGAGAGAATCTTTCCCTGGAAGCCACGACGGACGCACCGCCGCAGAGGAGGAAGAAGAAGAAGAAAACCGCCACGACAGGTGAACATCTGGACTGCTGCTGCTTGTGTTTAAATCAACGCTGGTCTGACTCCCAGAATGTAGACTGAGGGTGTAAGAGCAGTTCTGATCTGAGAAACATCCAGGCAGCAGCCGACACGCAAAAATGTAAAGTTTGGTTGAAGATTTGGATGAAGCAGCAGGACAGCACCGCTAGTTTGAGAAATTTTATTCTTTTCGACGAGAGATCTCACCTTCCTCC
Source organism: Acanthochromis polyacanthus (assembly GCF_021347895.1). NCBI lineage: Eukaryota > Metazoa > Chordata > Actinopteri > Pomacentridae > Acanthochromis > Acanthochromis polyacanthus. The sequence goes on along the minus strand of NC_067134.1, from coordinate 19,404,479 downwards.
ATCAAAACAAAATAGCAAAAACGTTTCACAGCTTTTATCTTCCCCATGCAGTAGAACAATGATGAGGTGCACTCAGAGCATCCACCACTACAGCTGAACATCGCTAGTACGTCTTGCTAATTTTTTATTCTAAATTATCTATTTTTATGACAGTGCTCGCCTCTCTGAATGAAGATGTCCTCACCCTCATTTTCTGTCACTCTTTTTCAGTGAATAATGCAAACATTGCACATAAAAGTCAACTTTCTTCCCAGAATTCTGTCTTTAGGTCTCTTAAAACACGTTACATCATGCAATAACTTTTCAAACCGTCATTTTTCGTGAAGTATAATGCATAAAGTTCAACCTGCAAGTTGCTCTTTAAATATAAAGCGTCTGGATTTCAGATCTTGAAGACGACCAAGCCGAGCTGGTGAACGGAGATACGGCAGCAGATCAGACCACTGATGGAGAGGAAGTGGTGAAAAAACCCCGAAAGAAAAAGTAAGAGGAATTGTTTTCATTCCCAATGAACATGTAGGCCTCTTGCTAGGTTATTCTTTTGACGGAATTTGACTTAAAAAATGTCAGAAAATAGTGAAAAAATTCATGTAGGATTCATTTCAGAGGCAGGACTATCAGAAGTTTGAATTTGTTCAGATCCATCATAGCATCCAAACAAACTGGACTTGATGAACAAAACGTTGATCAACTTGAGAGTGTTTTAATGTCTTTCAGGAAGTCCAAAGTCGTGGAGTCGCAGCTTCCAGATGAGCTGGATGTGGAAGAAGACGATATCATCACCGACACTCCTCCTCCGATCCCCCAGCATTCCCTGTTTTCAGCCCCGCAGGGCCAAAGCCAGCCGGTCGGGAAGGTTTTTGTGGAGAGAAACAGTGAGTGTCAGCAGACGGACAGGAAGTAGAGGAAGCTTTACATTAAAGCAGGTCTATGAGAGTGGATTTTAAGAAGTGATTTCAAAGACTGCAAGCTTTGCCTCTTGATGCAGGTTAAATGTTGGGATTTTGGTGATTCCCTCTTCAGTTTAATTTCTATATATGTGCGTGTTTCCCTGCAGAGCGGTTCCAGGCTGCAGAACGCTCAGACTGGAGGAAAACCAGCGACCAGATGACAGACAACATGACTGAATTCCAGCACATGCAGCCGCTGTGGACGACCAGAGACGTCTCTGTCAGGGTGCACGAAGGCTTCAGGTGAAACAGCTGTCGGAGCTAAAACATCTACTGAAACGTGCGTGTTCTGTGTCTGAACGCCTCTGCGTGTGTGGCTCAGGGTGTTCGGTCTGTACTGTCACGGCTTCCTGGCGGGCTACGCCGTGTGGAACGTGGTTGTGGTCTACATGCTGGCCGGGCAGCACCTCACCGCTCTGTCCAACCTGCTGCAGCAGTACAGCGGCCTGGCATACCCGTCACAGTCGCTGCTCTACATGCTGCTGGCCATCAGCACCGTGGCCGCCTTCGACAGGTAGAACTCATAATCCACCACAATCAGTCAGACTTTATTATACAGCAGGGTTCACACAAATCTAACACGATACAAAGAGCTGATAGAACGACACAAACAAGGCCGAATTTATTCATACCCCAGCAAATTTGAACTTAAAGTTACTTTTAAATATAAATAAAAGGTATTGTTTCAAAGGTAATGAAAAGAGTTTAAATACTCAGGATGCACCAATGTTTTGTTCAGTTTTTCTCCCAAGAAAACTCCACAGGGCACCTTTAAGTTGCGTTTACATCATAAAGCTTGTGATTAAAGATGTAAAGTCAGTAAATATTGTGTCTGCTTCCACTCAGAATGAACTAAATGACACCAGTTTGCTTGTTTTCTAAAAGTGAAACTGCTTTTTTTGTTGTTGTTTTTTTGTCAGAGTGAATCTGGCCAAAGGTTCGGTGGCTCTAAGGGAGTTCATCACTCTGGACCCGGTGGCTCTCGCTTCCTTCTGTGAGTCCGTCGTCCAAACTCAGACCATTAACCCTCATGTCGTCCTGTGGGTCAAAACTGACCCGTTTTAAAGGTTGAAAATGTGTGTGTGTGGGGGGGAATCATAGTGAAACTTCTGATGTCCACATTTTCAACATTTTTGGGAAAACTTTGAACATTTTTTGGGTGAATAAAAAGAAATGTTAAAAATGTTTCTTAGGAACATTCACAAAAAAATAAACCAAAATATTAATACATGTATTCACTTTAGATATTTTTCAGATTTTTTTTTTTTTGGAAGATTTTTACTCATTTTTTGAAAATATTTACAAGAATTTTCTTGCCAAATTTCTGGGATTTTTTTTTTAAATAAAACTTTTAAGTGAAACTTTTAAGGAATTATTGGAATTTTCTTCTTGAAGATTTTTGCAAATTTTCAGAAATTTGGGGAATTTTTTTGGCTGAATTTGGGGATTTTTTTCAGGTAAGGAAACAATATTTTTTGGTGCCCATAAATGAAGACAACAGGAGGGTTAATCAGTCTCCACTCAGATGTATCTCACTCTCTTTGTTTACTTCCTCCTCTCAGTGTATTTCTCGGCGCTGATTCTGTGTCTGAGCCAGCAGATGACCAGCGACAGAATCAACCTCTACACGTCCTCCAACGCCACGTTATGGTGAGTTCACCGCAACCATCCGACGCTCTGATTTCCTCACTAAGCCTGGATTTGATTCTTCTTCTCTCTGCTCCAGGCCTCCGGGGTCGGAGCACCAGATCCTGCACCCGTGGGTGACCGTCAACCTGGTGGTGGCGCTGCTGGTCGGCCTGGCCTGGGTTTTCATCGCCACCAGACCAGAGACCGACTACACCGAGTGTGAGAGAGAGCGTCTAACTCTGCTGTGAAGTGAATCCATGCTGAAACGTGCAGGTTTACAGTGTTTTTCCTTCCTCCTCAGGTTACCTCCTGGCCATGGAGATCGAGCCTCCGAAGCCGGAGGACAAATCCGAAATGACCGCCTGAAAAAAAAATCAGTGGAACTCACTTCACCGCTTTGTTGTCACTTTGCACATATTTTTTGAATTTTATTTTGTCTGTGGATGTCTTAGAGGTTATTTTTATATTTCTGAAATGTGCTCGTCTCTTTTAAATACACGGTTTTAACAACAAGGCTTCTGTATTCCTGATGTTTTCAATGAGATAAATTAAATGTCGATTGAAAAAAAGACGTGCACTGCAGTGTTCTGAGGATTTAGCCTGTATATTTGGGGTATATTGTTTGTTCTTTTAGAAACTGGCAGAACCTAAGATGTTTTTTTTCTCCTTTTAATTCATCAAAACATGAACAAAATGAGTCACAATTTTGTCAAAAATTACACAAAAAATGAACAGGAGTCAAAATGTGTCCAGAATGACAAAAAATATGAACAACAGGAGTCACAATTTTTTTCTCCAAAATTACACAAAACATGAAGAAAATGAGTCCAAATTTGTCCAGAATTACACAATTGAACAAAATTAGTCCAAATTTGTCCAAAATGACATAAAACACCAACAAAATGAGACAAGTTGTGTCCAAAATGACACAAAACATTAACAAAATGAGTCCAAATTTGTCCAAAATGACAAAAATCATTAATAAATTGAGTCCAAAATGACACAAAAATGAACAAAATGAGTTTCTCCGATATGACACTAAACGTCAACAAAAAAACTGCACCAGCAGATGTTAAAATAATAGTTTAAGTGTAATAATTTAAAATAGCTGAACTGTAAATGATAAAAAAAAAATGTCAGCTGGGTGAAAGCAGTTGAAGTGTCAGATAAACTTACACTTGTGGAGTTCACTCATCGATTCAATCTGTGCCCCTTTGGTTCGCTCTGCCCTCCATTCAGGCTGTGTAGTCGAACACGGTTTCTGTTGACGTGGTAACGGCGCTGTTATCAGTGTGTTTGGAAATATCCGGATATCGATGAGTAAAAGTGAATAAAACTGAACATTTCAAAGCGAGCAGCCATGCTGGACTTTGCCATCTTTGCTGTAACGTTTGTCATCATTCTGGTCGGCGCTGTTCTCTATCTGTACCCGGTGAGTCACTTGCAAGTTTGGAGTTAGCTAGCTAGCGTTAGCCGCGCTGTGGCACCAGACTCCTAACGAAAAACGAAGATTTCACGTTTCCGCTCATATCCACAAGTGCAAACATCTCATGAAACACCATTTCAAAAGTAGACCTAATATTAAACGTCTTCTGCAGATTTCGGCGTTCATTTACCTCAATTAATCGAAACCAGCTTTCATGGAACACAACTTTAAGAAGTCGCGATCAGCATAAATAGCACAAACAGAGAGTGGAAACTGTATAAACAAATGCTTCCGGGTGTACAATTAGTACGCCGATTTTACCAAACGCAAATAGATGATTCAGAAATCCTAAATTAAGACACACAACATATATGGTGGTCAGTTAAAAACAAAGTGTTAAATTGACATATTTCCCAATGGGGTTCCATATAAGTGAATGGAATGCGAAATTATTGGAGCTAGCCAGTGTAACAGGCCAGAATCCCCCCCCCCCCCCAATAGTTAGAAATTAAATGTTCAGTGATACAAAATAAAGATTTTAATGTTATTTCACACACTGATAAGTCAACCTGATCCACTAAAATGCACAATTTTAACTCCCTTAAACACAATTTTACACACTTGAATCTATACCAAATGCAACTTCATGGAAATATTGCTTCATAGAAAAAAATCATGCAGTGAAGTGAACATCACATGGACCGATAATTGGAAAAGGCAATATTTTCTGTGCATCAACAGTCCAGTTAGACCGAATTAGCCTTTTTTTCACAAGATAATTTGTTATGGAAACTCAGTAGAGCAAAAAATACAAAATCTGCATGACTTCAGTCATTTTGTGCATTTAAAAGTGGTTCTTTTGGCCTTCTACACCTTTTTTTGTGACACCAACCTGCCAACTAATTTGAAAAGAATGGGCACCAAGATAAGCAGGATTCACTTCTTTTGTTGACATTAAAAGCTATTTTTATTCTTTCTTTCAGTCATCCAGGAGGGCCTCTGGCATCCCAGGTCTCAACCCCACTGATGAAAAGTAAGTTGTCATGTTTTCGCTTGTTACTGCAACTAAATTATTTGGCCCTGAAAATGAAAAAAAAAATATGCAAAATGATCAAATGAAGGTTGACTGTGCCAATGATACTGGTATTATGGCCCCAGAAAGTTTGTATATTTATGAATGGATCCTTATTTCCTACTAAAACACACGCTTTGGTTGACATTTTAACAACTTTTCAGGCAAGTATGACAAACCAGGGTTCATGTTTTTGCCATGTTGCCAAAATGTTTATGTGGACTCTTGTAGCAAAACCAAACCGCTGATCACTGTGGTCTGTGTGTTGTTATTATATGTGCAGAGTGATAAACTGCTTCCACATTGTCTTCATGTTAAAATGTAACAACCCTATAAGGTTTGTTTTGATTTATGGAATCACTGGATGTCGTGTTTTATTCCCTCAGGGATGGAAACCTGCAGGACATCGTGAACAGAGGCAGCCTGCATGAGTTCCTGGTCAGTCTGCATCAGGAGTTTGGTTCTGTGGCGTCGTTCTGGTTCGGCGGTCGGCCGGTGGTCAGTCTGGGCGCCGTGAAGCAGCTTCAGCAGCACATCAACCCAAACCACAGCAGTAAGGAAACCTGTCTGATGAGCCGAGTTTGTTCAGAAGATCTGCAGTTTCGACTTCTTAAATTCAAAGTCTGGCCTTCAAATTCCAGTTTTTATTCCAATTATTCAAGCTGAGGGATTCAGTTTCAAATTTAAATGTTTCTAATTCAGTTTCACATGAATTTCTTTGGGTTGTAGACAAAACATTTGTCATCTTGAGCTTTTTAGAAACACTGATTCACATTTTTCACCATTTTCTGACATTTTTTTATACCAAGCAATAATTAGTTAATTGAGTAAATAATCAACAGAGGAAATAATAATTAGCTGTCGACTTTTCCATTAATCACCAACTATTTTAATCATCAGTTGATCAGTTTTAGCGTTTTTATCAGGATGAAAAGTATAAATTAAATGTGAATATTTTCTGGTTTCTTTCCTCCTCTGACAGTAAACTGAACATCTTTGGGTTTTGGACAATTTCTTGAGACTTCAGTTGACATTTTTTACTACTTTTTTGACATTTTACCCACCAAACACCTCATAGTTTAATCAAAAAGTATGTGTGAAAGTGAAAAAAAACTGTTAGTCACAGTTCTAGTTTAGGAGAAATCTCCTGCAATAGAAGAACTTCATGTGTTGATCAGCCTTTTTGTTCAAGCAGAAATAAACAGCGCTTTAAAATACTGTATTTTGATAATTATTTAATCAGTTTGGGTCATTTTTAAGGGAACAAAATCGATGCTTTCTGTCCTTTTAGCGGACTCCTTTGAGACGATGCTGAAGTCGTTGCTCGGCTACCAGTCGGGGACGGGCGTTTCCGGGGAGACGGTGATCAGGAAGAAGCTCTACGAGACGGCCATCACCAACACGCTGCAGAACAACTTCCCTCTGGTGCTGAAGGTTCGCGTCGCCGCTGAAAAGACACGTTTCCAATGTTTCCGACCGCGTGTTTACTGCGTGTTTACTGTGTGTTTGTCGTGTGTTTACTGTGTGTTTGATGTGGTCAGCTGGTGGAGGAGCTGGTGGGGAAGTGGAGGTCTTACCCGGAGGCCCAGCACACCCCGCTGTGTGCCCACCTGCTGGGCCTCGCCATGAAGACCGTCACCCAGCTGGCTCTGGGGGAACGCTTCAGAGACGACGCTCAGGTGATTTCGTTCCGCAAGAACCACGACGCGGTAAGAACAAACTTTTATAAATACTCTTTTTGCATTTTTGAGTGTTTTTTTTTTTTTTTTTACATGAATGTTAAGAAGCACCAGGGTATGATGCATGAGATTTCACTTTCTATCCACATTACTTCTTCACAATCAGCTGTTTTTTCATCTCCAATAACTTCCTTATATTTACTTAAGATATGCAAAGTTTTGCCTTCATACGAGAAATATTTTCAGACTTACACACCGTTGATGTACTTAGAGGAGGGTCCAAATTTTAGGATTTTTAATTGCGTCTTCCATCATTTCTGAGACCCATAACCTCATATCTACACCATTTACAGTACTGAAAAACAGATTTGAGTTCTGTTAAAAACTACATTCAAATCACTTTTACATCAAACTCCAGGTGGTAAAATCCAAAAACAAAATCTAATTTTTTGTGTGTTTATGAGCCGACAATTTCAAAGAGAGGGACTCACATGCACATCATTTCAGATGAAATCAACCAAATCTGAAAAAACTTCCCATGTGGCCTTTTCAGAATCACCAGATTTTTTTGGTCTACAGTAACTTTAGTATATTTATTTAAGATATGCAACATTCTGCCCTCATACTATGAATATTTTTAGTTCCAGGCCCTTGAAGTACGTAGAGGGGAGTGTTTTTAAGTATGCCTTCTATCATTCCTGAGCCTCATAACTTCATCACTACAGCAGGTAGACGCATGAAATTTTCAGGGCTGAAAAACACATGTGAGTTCTGTTCAAAACTACTACAACTACTTTAGTAAAACTGGTAACGTTTATGACACGGAGTCATAGAAACAAGCATCAGTCCCCTGCATAGCTTACTCACATATACACCAATGAGCTGCGTCTGAGGAGGTTCTGGGGTAAATTTCCTTAAGATTTGGTTGATTTTTATATGAAATACTGAGGCTTCAAAGTCAGAAAATGAAGGGACTGATCTGTTGTTCTGCCGACGGCGCCAGATCTGGTCAGAAATCGGTAAAGGCTACCTGGACGGCTCGCTGGAGAAGAGCTCCAGCAGGAAAGGACATTATGAGAAAGGTGAGTGACAGCTTTTCTAGTTGTTGTCTTCGTTTTCTCAGCTTTAGCGCCTTCACAGCTGCTGCGTGTTGACGTGTGGAGCTGTGAGAGCAGAAACAGCCTGGAAGCTTTGCAGAGGCTCAGATGTTGTCAGAGCTGACAGTCGGCTCGAAACTCACCCGCTGTTGATCAGCAAACAGCCTCTGTTCGGGGCTTTGGGATTGATTTATCTGCCAGAAACAGTTGCTGCACTCGGCATCAGGCGGAAATTAATTTAGGATTCTGTCTGAAAGGCTGGAAACAAGACAAAGACGTAAAATGCAGTTATTTCAACCTCTAGTGTGTGCAGTAAATAAGAAAAAATGATCTGCAGGTACAATAAATGTTTGAGAGCAGCACAAGATGTATAGAAAATGTTCAAACATCCATATATATATATAGATAGATATACACGTAGAGGAGCTTTCAGGGGCCTCAATGTCTCCCTCATTTGGAAATTTTACACTTTTTTGACATTTTCAAGGGCCAGTACATCTTAATTTTTGTCATTTTAAACAAATTTGAGTCATTTTGAATGATTTTCAAATCATTTTGGGCAAATTTTGATCAATTTTGGACAGTTTTGTTTTATTTAGAACACTTAAAATAGGGGAAAAAATGGAACTTTGCATTTTCATGTTTGCCACACATCAAATTCTACTGATGTCAGGGCCTCAAAAGTTGGTGAAGTGTTAACCCAAAACTGTAGGAAATATGGATACATCCATATACGTACACTTACTGGAACTTTCTAGAGTCTAAATACCAGCCTTGTTTGAAAATTTTGCATTTTCCCCCATTTTAAAGCGTCAATAATTATTAATTATTGTCAGTTTGAACAACTTCCAAGTCATTTTGAACAAATTTCTAATTATTTTGATACATTTTGAGTCATTTTCAAATCATTTTAATAAAATTCTGAGCTATTTTAGATCATTTTCATTGATTTTGAGCATGTTTTAAGACATTTTGGACAATTTTGAGTCATTCAGGACAGGTCTACACTTAGAAATGGAAAAAAACATGAACCTTGCCTTGTCATATCTCTCTTACAACAAATTCTACTGATGTTTGAGGCCTCAGAAGTTAGTGAAATGTCGACACAAGGCTGTATTTTTAACAGAAAATATAGATACAGCCACTAATATATGTATTTATATATAGATACCTACACTTACAGCAACTTTTAGTAGATCCAGTACCACCTTTGTTTGAAAATTCTGCACTTTTTTCCATTTTTATTAGTCATTAAATATTCATTATTGTCAATTTGCACATTTTTTTTGTCATTTTGGTCAAATTTTGAGTAATTTTGAACAAGTTTCAAGTCATTTAAGACATTTTTGAGTTGTTTTGGACATGTCTAAACCTTGTCTTGACTCAAAAGTTGGTGACATTTAAATTTTTTTTCCCACTTTCAAGAGTCAGTTCCAGTCCATTTAATCATTTGGCTCTGTTGGCAGCTTTTCTGCCTGTGTCCTCAGCAAACTTCATGGCTGTGGAAGTTATACTGATCCCTTAAAATGGCTTCAAAGGTGTTTTTTGAGAGTGAAAAAAACAAAAATTCCTCAAAACACTAGTAAGTAAACTCTGAACTGAATCTGAGACGGTGCAACAACACGACCAGCAGCTGCAGAATCAGTTCTGATGTTTTGAGCTTTTCTTCACGAGTTGCTGCAGCTTTAATCAGTTTTTTCCTTCGTTGGTGCTCAGCTCTGTCAGAGATGGAGTCTGTGCTGCTGTCGGTGGCGAAGGAGAGGAAGTCTCAGAGGAAGCAGTCGGTGTTTATGGACGCTTTGCTTCAGTCCAGCCTCACAGATCGACAGGTGACGGCTCAAACATCTTCACGGTTCCCACAAAGGTCCCAAAAAGTCCTGACGTTCATATTGTTTGTTTCAGATCATGGAGGACTGCATGGTTTTCACTTTGGCTGGATGTGTCATCACTGCCAACTGTAAGGTCACATTTTGATCCTCTTTCTCTGTTCTGTCGCTGTGTTAACACTGTCTGCAGTAAAAGCGAAAAGTCACGGTTACACCTTTAGCATAAGGCTGCTGTTATGATTTCCAGTCTGCATGCCATGATGCCACCAAGCAGACAACAACAAATCACACTATTACAGCAAATACTCCTGTCTGAAATGTAAACACTGTGTTTCTGCAGTGTGTATCTGGGCTCTTCACTTCTTGTCCACCTCAGAGGAAGTCCAGGACAAGCTGTACCAGGAGCTGCAGGACGTTCTGGGTTCAGATCCAGTTTCCCTGGACAAGATTCCTCAGCTCAGGTAGCATCTCTGGACTGTAGATTTTCTATAAAAGATGGATGTAGCCACGAGAACTTGATACTTCCTAAAACTTACCTTGACTTATCGCCTATATTTCAACTAAATGGGACCACAGTTTACTAAATGAACTACATGTTGGACTTAAAGAAGCTTCAGATTAGCTGTAGGAAAATGCTTGCTCACTTAAATGAAAAGTGGCTCATTTTCAAATAGACTTCTATGCAATCAGGCAAGCAGAGGAGTCGCCCTCTGCTGGCTGTGAGAAAGAATGCAGGTATCATGATGTGAAGCACGGTGACGGCAGCATCATGATGTGGGGAAGAGTCTCAGCAGCAGCTCCTGGGAGGCTTGTAAAGGTAGAGGGTAAATTGAAAGCTGCAAAGTCTAGAGAGGACGACCTGATGTTACTTGGGACAAGATTTGTTTTCCAGAGTCTAGACTTCAACTGAAAATTTGTGTCTGTAGTTCTTCACTGTCCAGACTTGGAGGCTCCATCCATCTTTTATATTCAGTCTGGACCTGCACTTATACGCTGCATTTCTTTAATAACATCCAGACGTTCAATAACCTCGATCTTATCACATTTCTGTTTCTGGAAGATACTGCCAACAGGTCCTGAACGAGACGGTGAGAACGGCCAAACTGACCCCCGTCGCCGCTCGGCTTCAGGAAGTGGAGGGCAAAGTCGATCAGCACGTCATCCCCAAAGAGGTATCAGGTTTCCTGCTGTCTGCCTGTTTGTTAAAATGCAGATCATAGTTTTCTGTTTCGATTTTCTCACCTTTTTGGTTTGACCTGCTGAGGTGTTACATTCACAGAATTCTATTTAATATATGTCTGTGCAAACAGTCTATATCATGGAAATGTACACATTTTTGTTTCTATGCACGATTCTTTTTATGACGTCTGAAGCTTTTTGTTTTAGCCCTCTGAACCTCAAGCTTTTTCTGGGGGATTTTTACTCGCTGCAACATAAAGCCGTGCACATCTATGGAAACAGAACAACCACGAAGAAGCAGATAGACCTCAGAAATCAGAAAATGACACAAAATCTATCCAAAATACTTTTAAAATTCACAAAATGACTTGTCCAAAATTACTGAAAGTGTTCAAAATAATCACAAAAGTCCAAAATAACGCAACAAAAGCCCAACTTGACTCAAGATTTGTCCAAAAGGACTGGAAATGACTGAAAACTGTTTTATTTTTGTCACCTTTTTTTTCATGAGACATGCCAAATAAAGTGATTTTCATGATTATTTCAAAGACTGTTGGAAAATTGAATAAGAACATTAAAAATTCTGTGTGTTTTTACAGTTTCTGGCTGTGATAAATGGTGTCATTTTGTCATTTTTTCGAAGATTTCAACCTCGTTTTTGGGTTCGGAGGGTTAAATGTTCTTGCTTCAGGTTAGGAGAATCCTGATTAATAATCTGTTCTTATGAGCTCCACATGAAACACTGCTTGTTGTTTTATTTCAGACTTTGGTCATCTACGCTTTGGGAGTTGTTCTGCAAGATGCTGACACCTGGGACGTCCCGTACAGGTTCACTGATTGGATATTTGATTTTTAGAAGTGACATGTTCCCCATTTGATTATAAAAATGACAGGAAAAAACCTTAATCTTCCACGAAATGTGTCAAATATTTAGTGGTAGTAGTTTTCTGTGATATACTACACTCTAAAAATCTGTATTTACTGAAAGATGCTTGAACCAAAACAGGTTTTTTTCATGATATCTGACAAATACAAGGGCGATACATTCTGAATGTGCAGAAAGGTTTGAATTACACATTTCCTGAGAGCCTTTCTGCATTTATTCCATTACATTTGGATTAATTTTTACATAAATAAAGACTTTTCTAACCTTAAACTGATGGAGAAAACAAACTAACTGGTCCATAAATTTACCAGAACAAAGGGAATTAAGTGTTTAAAGCTTGGACTTTTTTGATGGAGGGCACCCAGAGCTGTTGACAGTTTGACAAATTTAAGACCTGATGTTCCAGTTTCTGATTGTGTGTTTACTTTGACGTCTGTCAGGTTTGATCCAGATCGATTTGAGGAGGAATCAGCCAGGAAGAGCTTCTGTCTGCTCGGTTTCTCTGGGAATCAGACGTGTCCAGAGCTCAGGTAAAGGCTGCAGTTAAAACGCACAACTTCCATGTGTTGTTATGATGATTAGAACAGTGGACTGAGTGTGGATAGATTTCAGAAACAGTGGAAGCTTTTTAACCGTCTGAACCCCGAGCAGTTCCTGTCACATTTTTAGTGACTGTAGGCTCATTCATTCCTGCACGTCTGTGGAAACAGAACAAACATCAAGACTCAGAGAGAGCTCAGAAAATTTACAAAAGCTTCCCAAAATTATTATAAATTCCTAAAATGATCTAAACTTTGTCCAGAATTACCAAAAATGTCCAAAATTACTCAAAATGTGTTCGAAATGATCACAAAAGTCCTGAATAACTCGACAATTGCCCAAATTCACTCAAGATTTTTCCAGAATGACCATAAAATGCCTTTCGAACCCACTGTGGAGGTTTTGGAGCTCAGAGCTTTAACCATCACTTCCATTTCTTCTCCGTCAGGTTCGCCTACACCGTCACTACAGTCCTGCTCAGCTCGGTGGTTCGGCAGCTGAAGCTTCACCGGCTGAAGGGGCAAACGGCGGAGGTCCGGTCTGAGCTGGTTTCTACGCCTAAAGACGAAACCTGGATCACCGTCAGCAGAAGAAGCAGCAGCTAGTCTCTAAAACGGAAACATCTTCACGGAGATGATTACCAGCAGAGTATTAAAAATCTCAGAAATACATCATTTCTCCGCCAACATAATGGTAGTTTGGAATTAAGCTCTTAATTTTTATCATTTTAACGACAGTCAGTTATTTTTGCACCACCGTCGTCTTTCTGGTGCTTTTTACTGCTCAGTATTCGGAGGCCTTAAGCACATTTTTAAATGTTCACAGTTCAAGTTTGCATTTTTTGAAAGTCTCTCGTGTGTTCAGGAGGGAAACTCGACGCTCTAAAGTTTCTGTGATGTCGAGAAAATCAACTTGTGCCAGCTAAAGTTTACCATAATTTCCAGAATAACTGCCTTTAACCAGAGTGTAGACATGTTTGTCTAACGAAATGAGCCACGCTGTTCTAAGACGTTTCACTTCATCCTTTATATTAAAGATGTATGAAGATTTTGTGTCATTTGTTTTTTTTGTTCCGTATATCACAGCTTCCACAACAAGTGAACTAAAAACATCCATCCAGTTCCTTTAAAAGAATTAAAAAGTCAGATTTTGAATTATAAAAGAAAATTAATAACTACTTTATTCAGTGTAATATTCCGGAAACTTTTATTTAAAAAAGAATGGAATAGAGCTTTTAAAGGGTGTTCTGTGAATCATCAGTGGGTTTATTGTGGTCGCCCTGCAGTACCGCACTCAGCCGCGGGGGCGCCAGCGAGTCCGCACACCTCTCCGCTAAAGATGTGAAAATGGCGGAGCTACAAATGCTTCTGGAAGAGGAGATTCCAGCAGGACGAAGCGCTCTCCTGGACAGTTTCACCAATTTGGAAAGAGTCGCGGAGTACTGCGAGAGCAACTATGTCCAGGTAGGCTGTCACACGCCTGGGACAGAGAACGGCGGAGTTTTTTAGCTCGGGTTTTTACGTTCGGCATCACTGGCGGCTAACTGATGCTAGGCTAGCTGCTGCTAACGCTGCCGATGCGGTGCAGCCGTGTCAGCTAGCATCGGCTAACGCGAAAACAAGCCGCTGTCAAGGCGCTTTTTATCACACGGCACACTCGTAATTCACAGTTTCCCGGCCACAGTCGTGTCAAGGAGTGTCAGTGTCGTTTTTTGGTTCACATTTCCATCGACACAGAGGTGTGTGGGACTTGCACATCCATAGTGGGCTACGCATTAGCCGACTAGCCTGTTAGCCAGCTGCTCGGTCCAAATAACCAAACAGGCACCGTGAAAATCAATTTGCGTGCTTCTCTGCGGGATCAGTCACCGCCGCTACAGCAGCCAGCGGACCGAGCACCGGCCGGAGATGTCGGACGTGATATCAGGGCAGATTAATCTGTGATGAGCCCCGGCTGACAGCAGATAAACCGCCGTGACAGTATTATAAACAGTGATTTATGATGCTGGACTGGAGCGCTTGGTCTTCACGTTGCAGCCACATTACGCCTGGAAATGCTTGTAGCTTCACCTACATGTTCAGGTTTAGGAGGAAAGGGTAATGTTGCATTTCTCTGTCCACATATTCAAATACTGTTGCAGATTTCCATAGCTTGTTGGCTTGTGCAGAGGCGTTGTAGGGATCTTTACACACTGTGGGACCAGAAATATTTAGATTTCAACCTGGTAATTGCCCTATTTTCAAGAGTTAAATGAATATTAAGTGTGAGACACTCTGTTCTCTGCAGAGTAAGGTCATCCCACTGTGCTTTTAGTTCCACATTAATATCACAGTGAGTGCAGCTTTGGTGGTTCTGAATCAGTCTTATTTATGACGTTTCACACCTATGATCGCATGTGAAGGTGCACTTTGTGATAGAAATGCTTGACAGCCGGTTACTGTTTTAGCTACCAGCTGGAGTGAAGTGGGAGTATCTTATCAGCTATCGACCCTCTGAACTCCAAGCACCCTCTGGGTATTTTTGTTTACTCCTGTCTCATTTTTTTTCTCTGTGGGTTCATTCTTCACTGTAAAATGAAACCCTGAACCTTTGTGGAAACAGAACAACCATGACTAGAAGGCAAAAGAAGTCAGAAGTGTCTTTCCAGTCATACATAATTTAGTAAAGAGTATAATATATGCATTTTAATACTTATTTTGCAAACAAATTTACTGACCTTGAGTCAACAAGTGCAATATTTTTCCAAGTGTCTTGATGAAAGTGGTGCAGATCACTACTGTTCTGTCACCCAGGCCTAGGTTTTAGTCAGTATGTGATGTTATCAATACTATCTTCAGCAGAAAACATAACAATGTATGTCATTTTTTAATCCTGTACATACAAAAAACTTCTCCAGGAAACAAAGATGAAGTTGCCATTGAGGTGCAAAAAACTCTTTGGAAGGAGGTTGGGATGTGTTTGTGGACACTAAAGGTGCAATTGTCAAATGTTGGATGTCACTTTTCAAAATAGAATCTTCCTCAAAATCCAAGATTACAATCCAGACAAACAGCCAAAGAAGATAAAAAAAATTCTTGCTGTGATGGATGGATTATCTCGGACTAAAACTGTGGAAAAACAGTGGTGACTTTACATGTTATAGATAATTTACTCTCTATATTTTCAATTAGTTTTATTTTTCCTCATCTGTGCTCTGTGCCAGCACAACTTGCAGCTTTAGCCAGAGATTTTTTTTTTTGAATTTCTGTCATGTGATTGTTGGTTACAGCTTTTTCACAGAATTTATTCATAGCCAGCACTTGATTTTTGGTCTTTTTTTAAAAAAAAAAAAGACCAGTAGAACACTATTATGTCTTTACTAGCAGTACTGGTAAAAGGTGACTACATACTATAGATATTTTTGCTACTACTTTCTGTGCTACATAAACACTAACTGCAGTTCAGTCGAAAAATTCTCTGAATTTTTGTCACATGACTGTTGCTCACAGTGGAGTTATTATTAGCTTCCCGGTTTTCTGAAGGAGCAAAAAATTTTCTATTTTTTTTTCAGAATCCAGCTAAAGCAAATGGGTTATTTTTGTTATTTTTTTTTAAATGAAAAATATATAATAAGGTGATTTTCATGACGTATATCGCAAAGTTAAGCTTAGATTTGGTCAAATTTCCTAATTAAATGGCATTTCATAGGTGAGTAGTTCAAGGACCATCAGAGTTTCAAAATCTAACATTTCTTCATGTTTTTACAGCTTCTAGCTCTGATAAATGGTGTAATTTTGATGATGCTCTAAAGGACAACATGTCTTTCCAACCCGGCAGATGTTGGTGTTCATCCTTCAGGTCCTGTAATGAAAGAAGCAACTAATAATAATCAGACTAAATCTATGGTCTGCGTTGCTTTTAAAAGCCGCTCAGGATGTATCCCTTCCTTGCCCTTTCATCCTGTTTCTACCTGCAAAGCTTCTTCCATTCAAACCTTTCGCTCATTCCTGCTTTTTGTGAGTTAGTTAACCTGTAACCAGGGCGCTCTCTGTGACACGCTGTCATAGAAAAAGTGGTGTGAAGCGGATCTGCTGCTTGAAAAGCCCACACTGGCCTGTTTGATCACCTTATTTTCTGGGGGTTTAGTGCATGATTGGAGTGACGGATGAATAGATCCGGGGCTGCAGCCTCGCCACGCCAGCGCAGTCACTTCCATTCAGAAGCTTTTGAAATTCTGCAGGTGTGATCTCATCTTTTCAGCAATTTCCTCTCATCCCGAAGCTCGACAGCACGGCTTTGATAGGTGAGAAATTTGGGAGCGCCGTGTTACCGAGAAGAGGTTTTGACAAGGTGTGATAGTGAAACCCGATGATGAAGAGGGCTGATCAGGTCTGACAGGTCGGCCTGTGGAGGCGGTGGTGGGGTTTGGATGTTGCCAGATCGCTGTCTGACCGCCCGCCCTGCTCTGCTCTCGGCCTGCGAGGTTTCCCAGCTGCTCTGAGACGAGTGTTAACACTTCTAGATCAGCATTCATCAGGAGGATATTTCACCTCTTTATCTCCGCCCTAATTCATATCCCTGTCCTGCTTTGTCTGTCTCTGATGCAGCTTCTCTTGGAGGAATTCACACCTGTTGAACTTGTATTTTGGCTCTCATAAACAAGCACAATAACTGTGTGACGAACATTTCTACCCTTAATTTACAGCAGATTAGGGATGGACCGATTAACGATCCGGCCGATTATTGCTTCCGATATTTGGCTTTTTTTCAGATTATCTGCATTTTATTGGCCAATTATTGCTAAATTAAATGCGCTACTTCAGGTCTCAGGGTACTGCGGTCTCACAAATGTCAGAAAATATGCTACTCTCACAGTGGCTAATGCTATGCTAACGGTTAGCAGCTAAGCTAGAAAGCAGCCACACATTAACCTGGAGCAAAATCTGGAAAACGGTAGTTAATAATGCTTTAAGATATGAACCTTAGTGGGCAATAAAAGTGATAATAGAGACATGACAGCAACATAAACGGTCCTAATTTAATCGCTCCTGTTTCTAGTTTACATATTCAGCTATTTTCACCCTTGTTAATGAAGAAGTCTAGCTATAAATGACAGGTTCTTGGCTCTCACATGCTGTCAAAACAATACAGTGTATGTCGGTTCCACATATCGGTCATCTCTCTTTCTTGATTACCAATAATCAAGATCAGTACTGGCCCTGGAAAACCTTGTATCAATGGATTCCTGCAGCAGATACCAGGAGTTATTTTTGCAGTAAAATGAACAGCAGATGAAAGAATTCTGCACCGTTGACATTTTTAGTAAAAATCAGAAGATGTAAATGTTGTTGTTGACTTTGGTTATACTTCCTAATAGTCCCCATGTGACGTATTTTTTCATTTTATCTGAAACTTTGATCTTGCCGTACGTTATGCCGTCTTTCCTTTTCTTTTTTTGCATTTCTTTTTGCTGCTGCCTGACTCTTAACTTGTACAGCACTCATTGTTCTAATTGTTCTCGATGCACAAACTTGATTTGCTCTGTTTTGACATCATTTTATTTTGACAAAAGCGACATTGGTTTGCTTGAATCGCTCGTGGGAAGACTGATCTTGGAGAGTTTTTGTAGTCGAGTAAAGGTTGTCTGATTCATCGCCTCTGACTGGAGCTGCATCGTTGCTCATTTTAGTGGGAGTAGAAAAGTGTGTCTGCTGAAATTATCAATGATTTTTTTGGGGGTGTTTTCCTCTAGTAGGTGCCGCTGAAGCAAAAGGGAAAGCGTATTGTTTATTACTCAGGTTTTATCCACTCCTCTCATTCACCACAGGTGCCAGATTTTGCCGTATTTAGTAGCTGATTCGGTTTCCTCATCGATTACATATAACTGTTTCCTCCATCTATCAGTTACAATTTTTCAGTCACAGGCAATTTCCGGCATCGTGTCTCCTTCCATAAAATCGGTTCCTGTGACTTCCTGAGCTACAAAATTTTATGTTCTAGTGCACAGACGAGACCTTGCAAGTATAAATTGCTTCCACCATCTTTTTATTACATAAAAACACACCAAAAAGTTGAATTTGTGATATTAGTTAGGCTTCAAAGATGGAAGAACCCTAGAATATGTATGTACGACACTATTCCAAGATAAAGACTTGATTAATCCTGAAGGAAATTCTCTTGCTAGATATCTTTTAGAAAACAAAATGTAAGAAATGCAGTGCCTCATAAAAAAGCAACAAGATATAAGAACAATACATTACTGGAAATCTAAGTAAATAAGACAAAACATGACTTATTGTACGTGAAAATTAAATATTGGAGAGGAATTGTACAGTTAAAACATTTCTTTAAAACATGATTTTGGGGTTCAGTTGGTTAAATATAGTAGTAATAATAAATATGAAAATTATACGAGCTCTCCATGAAAAATGAATGACTCAGGACCAGCATCTACACATTTTGCTGTAAATAATGATAACGACAAATCAGCCCTGGATCCTGGATTGTAGCTTTTGCATTTTGCTTACTTTATTGCTTCTAATTTGATTCATTGTTCAGCCGTTTAGCTTCAGCTCCAAACCCGAGTCACGTCAGATTTGTCGTCTCTAATGAGATATTTTATCATCGGCTGATTTAACAGATGAAAAATGTCGTCGTTCAGCCCCTCGGGAACCAGTTTGTCCTCATACTCATGCAGCGCTGCTCCCTTCACACACCTTTAAATGACGCCATTTGTTTGCCGGCTTTACCAGATGCTTAAATTAGTCTGATTTTACCGTGAGGCCTCAGAAATTACATCACCAGCACTGCGTGTTTCTCTTAAAAGGGAATTTTACCGCTGAGGATGCTCCTGATTGAACTGCCGAGGACTCCCCTAAAAAGAAAAAAAAATAGAAATAAAAACTCAGACTTCATTCTGATTCAGCTCACATCTGCAGCGCTGCTCTGGACTCATCTGCATTGTTTTAAAACGCATAAATACATACATTCCACAGATTTACATTTGAGCCGTGGGTCAGTGTCTCTGAGTAGAACGGAAAGAAGAAGAAATCTATAGGCGGGTTTTTTCACTTCTTCTGGCGTTGGGCTGTCGCAGCACAGCTGTAACATGAACTAAAATCAATTCATCAATATCCAATCAGCCCCCGAACGCTGCTGTGACCTGGTGTGTGTTTACCGTCAGTAATCTAGTAAATAATCTGCTGCGACGCCACAGATGCTGGCTGGAAGTAGATACTGAATCTTGTTGTTTTATGCTCACAACTAATGACTTTTCATTATCAATTAAGCAGCAGATTATTTTCCTGATTAATCAACGCGAGAAGATAATGAGGAACGTCGATTGCAGTTTTAATCACCCTGAGGTGACATCTCAACTTCAGTCCAGAACTTGAATATGGGAGAAAAAAATAGCTCAGTTCAAGAATGAAGAATCAACGAATGTTTGGTTTGTTGGCTGAAAAATGAAAATCAGAAATGAGCAACTCTGTATGCTATGTATTAGCTCTGTTAATTATCATTTTAATACTTTATTTTCATTATATTGACGACAAAATGTCAGAAAATTCAGCGAGAAGTCCAACATCGATTGTTTAAATGCTAAGATTATCAGTTTTCTACCACGTAAGGTAAATAAAAGCTGGAAATCGTCATGTTTGAGAAGCAAGAACAAACCGTTTTCGTGGTTATTTTTTGCTTTTATTTAAACACTTATAACCAAGAGTTGTGTTCCAGCCCTGCATTAAGTCATGCATATAGGAATCTAGGTTTTGTTTGTATTATATTGGCTATGAAATGTCAAAAATGGTGTTAGAAGGCTAGCATAACCTGTTTATATCCAAAGAATAAAAGCAGCAACTCCTTATGTTTAAGAAGTAAGAGGAAAATGCAGTGTAAGGAGCAAAAATCAACAAATATTTGCCTGAAAGCTCCCTGAGAGAGTCAAAATAGTTGCTGTAACTCAAATAAAATCTGGAGTCAGGTCATCTATAAGCGTTTTATTATTTTATTTGTCTTATATTGACTTCAACAAGTTGGACACCAGTGAGAAAAATAAAACGGAGATTTATTCACACTGAATTAATGCTGCAGTGGCAAAAATCATAAAAACAAAGCAACAAAAATGGTATTTCTTGAATTATTTATGCTACAAAAACCTAGAATCATCATGCAGAACAGACTCTATGTACTATAGATATTTTACTACTTATATTTTGAAGTTGTTTCCTATCAGCAGTTAAACTGTCCACTCTCAGATTTTTTGCCACATGACTGTTGGTCAGAGCCGAGAGAATAAAGGCTTCCCTGTTGCACTGAGAAATGCAGATTTTTTTGTTTTTTGCAGAATCTTGTTAAAGCCAAGATGCTTCTTTTTGGGGGGGATTTTTAAATGACCCGTGCAGCTGTATTACCTGCTGCTCACTGTAATACCACTGAGGGGTTTTTCCTCCTGCTTCACTGAAATCTTACTTCTTGTCACTGAAGCCTTTTCTAGCAGCAGTTTCTTTCCTTCAAACTGCGTCCAGGTTGCTCTGGTGCCACAAAGACTGTATTTGATGAAGTCTGTCCAACACAAGGTGACCTCCCAGTGCGTTGTGTTGATCTTCAGTATTTCAAAGTTTACCTTTGATTAAACCTGTTTGTAAAGGAATTGTTGGCAGATTTTTGTTGTGGAGAAAAAATTGAATGCTAAGAGAAGTACCTTACAGTTAAAACAACAAAGCAAAAACAGAAACATACTGAAGAATAAGAGGTTGTTGTACACCAGACACTGTTTATTTATTGCTTCATTTGAAATCGCAAAACAAATGCTAAACTAAACAATAGAATATCCTGTTAACCAACTAAATACACTGTTTGGTTAGTTTTTCTTTTGTTTTGCCGAGTCTAATGAGGATATAAATTGAATATTTTGGCATTTTGAGGTGTTGGTCAGCAAGCTACTGGATGTCACTCTATTCTTCGTTCTTGTCACTTTCCTTTTGATATTATTATATGATATTATATTTAATAGACTAAGTGATTGATTGCTAAAATATGCAGCAGATCTGTCACTGACTCTGTGCATTAGTGGACCAGAAACGTGCAGAAAAATGATGTTAGGATGACCTTGCCTTGTAGAGGTCGCCTGTTCAAAGTAGAATCCGTTTTTGAAATGTCTTCGTGCAGCTGAGGCAGAGTCTCACCCTCCTCGCTCTGAACAAACAGCATCATCTGCTCCACTAGAAACTGCAAACACGTCTTCTGAAAGTCAAACATCTTTCTTCTGTCTGTTCAGTCTCCAGATAAGCAGAGGGCGCTGGAGGAGACCAAGAACTACACCACTCAGTCTCTGGCCAGCGTAGCCTACCTGATCAACACGCTGGCCAACAATGTCCTGCAGATGCTGGACATCCAGGCCTCACAGCTCCGCCGCATGGAGTCCTCCATCAACCACATCTCACAGGTAGGAGCTGGGGAAATAAATCACTTTAGTTCACGCCGTTTTAATCGTAGGCTTTCCCCTGATCAGCTGTTGAATGGAGGACAGCCAGACTGTTAAAATATCACTCAGAAGCAGGAAGGTTTTATTGCCAAGTCGTTTTTCACATACAGCTAATTGCAGGGGTGCTCAACCTTTTTTGACCCAAGATCTACTTTTCAAGTAACCAACCTCCCGAGATCTACCAATCCGGTGTCGACATCGCAAACCCACATACATCGTTTCCAGCCTGCAGTAACTAACCTAACAACACTTTTTCTTGTCAGGCAACCACTAGACGTCACATCACAAACCCTCCCTCTCTCAAACACACACACACACACACACACACACACACACACACACACACACACACACACACACACACACACACACACACACACACACACACGATGTTGTTTGATGAGTTACTCTGGACACATCATCATCAAAAAAAACAAACTAGCACATTGAGAATGTTGTCCATGCTCTGGCTAGTGGCTTCATCATGTTCAATGAAAACTCACATTTTTTTGAGCTTTTCAGAAAGGCTTTTCTTCAGTGCTGGTGCTATGACGTGTATTTATGTAACCAGCATGCTGATCTGACGCGAACCGTTTTGACAAAGCATTTTTATCTTCAGCTAACTTTTTACACAGATTAACGAGTGGTTGAGATCTGATGAACGACAAGTCTTGTTCTGCAATGAACACACATTTTTAAATCACAAACCCAGTCAGTCATTGATGCTGGTACCTCAGCGGTGGATGATGCTCCCGGTAAATGAGTTGTAGGTTTCAGAGAGGACAGAAGCTCTATGGGTCTGACTCCTGACGGGTCTACAGAAGCACCCGGCTCCTTCAATTTTTTGCACCACCAACCAAAGGGTTTGCTCTCCCCATTTAACTCTTGCAAAGATGCGAAGCGCCATTTATTTTTTTATTACTCAGCCAAGGAAAGCGGGGGAGTTATGTGACGATTGGTCTACATTTGTCCTTCTATTTGTCTGTGCACAGCATTTTTCAAAAAAGGGGAATAACGGGTTTGGATGAAATTTCCAGAGAAGGTCAGAAGTGACACAAGGACCAAGTGATTAGATTTTGGTAGTGATCCGTCTTATAGTCTGGATCCACGAGTTTGGTCAAGATTTCTGTATCATTGAGAGATAGCAAAACGGCGTCACTGTAACCATGACAACAAGTGAACACTATGTCAGCTAAGGGCTAATTAGTTGGAAATAATACAATAACTGAGCAGCCTTGACGGAATTTCATTATACACTGTATAATGACAATGAAGCTAATTCTATTCTAATGCTGCGCTCTCTGCGTACCGGTATGGACTCAAATGTAGCTGGATTTCAATGTCTTTCTAAGACATATTCATGGAATATGAGGAAAATGTGCAGGGTTACTGATTATACAACTGGAAATGTGATGTTTTTTGAAATCTTTTTTTGTAGCTGTGAATCACTTTGTAACCCTTGTGGTCAGGTTTTTAATCAACTTTTCCCTATCTAAAGCAGCTATCATCATTATTTTTGCAATTAAAACGTCTCAAATGCCAATCTAACAGTGTGGTAAGTCTGTATAATTCAGTGTATCTGCATCCAGAGCTGCACGCCGGATTAAAAGATAAGAGATTTTCCTCGACATGCAGCAGGATTTGCACTTCATATTACGAAACTATCCCCCTTCTCCTCAGTCGGCTTTGAGGGATTTAGGCGTTTAATTAAGAAAAAGCAATGTGAAAGTTAAAACAAACTTCTTCTTGCTAGACGGTGGACATCCATAAAGAGAAGGTCGCCCGGCGGGAGATCGGCATCCTCACCACCAACAAGAACACGTCCCGCACGCACAAGATCATCGCCCCGGCCAATCCGGAGAGGCCTGTGCGCTACATCCGCAAACCCATCGACTACAGCCTGCTGGACGACATGGGCCACGGAGTCAAGGTGCTCCTTCTTTTTCCTTCATTTTAACCTTCTAATAACCAGAAACACGCCAACCACAAGCCGGTCTGTAATATTAGCCGAGCATTTTTTGCTCCTGTGGGCTTATTTTTCGCTGCGATATGAAGTTTTGCACCTTTATGGGAAACAGAACAACAAGAGCAAGAAGTAGAGATAACGCAGAAATGTGTATTTTGCAGTTTGACAAAGTTATAAAGCCATTAATCGTATGGGGGGGAAAAAAAGTTTTATAGCTGAAATCAACATATACAACATCTTTCCAAGTGCCCACAGGTGTTACTAAAACTGGAAAAAGACTAACTGGCTCTATGTGTTATAGATATTTAACTACTTACATTTTAAATTTACTTTTTGCCCAAAGTAAACACGGCCTGCAGTTCAACCAAATGTTTGACTGTTGGTCACAATCTATCACTAGTAACTCCACGGTTGCTCCAATTAATGCAGATTTTTTTCATTTTTTTTTTACAGAATCCGGTTCAAACAAGCTGTTATTTTTGACCAAATTTTAAAATTACACCTGTAAAATACAGCGATTCCCAAATTTAAGCTTAGATTTGGTTGAATATCCAGATGAAAGAACATAGTGGAGAACCAAGACCCATTAGAGAGTTGAAAATACAACAATTCTTTGTGTTTTTGTAGATTCTTGTTGGGGTAAGTTGTGTAATTTTGGTGTCCAGAGTAGAATTTAGTGTAATTGCTACATTTTTTACAGTGTAGTTTACCCTCTTTAGCCCTCCAGACTTTATAATCTTGACTAAATAACTCACAGCTCCTTGGGATGAAGCGTCAGAATGCATGATTTTAAAGTTAATATGCAAAATAAAAATCAGACAAGTTCACAAGACAGTCTGGGATAAGTGTGGCATTCAGAAGTGGAAATGTGTTGTGGGATTATTATGGGCTGCTCACTGCAGAATGAAAAGGACTTGTGGAGGTCAGACACTTAGTATCGCGTTTCAGCGGGCTTCGGAGTCGAGTAATTTCAGAGAAAATCGATGCCTGAGGCTTTTCTCCGGGATGAGAAGCTAAAGTCAGCCGGGACACGAAGTCTGTCACCTGCTGCTGGGAACAGGTTTCTGTCTAATAATTATTTTATTTGATCAAACAGCCCCAGTGTCTTTTTCTATATAAAGCTCATTTCCCACTGACTCCGTGAACAAAGACAAGCTTGTTTGCCAGAAAATGGAATCAGTCGCTTGAAGCTCACAAAGGTTTCAAAGATCGAATTCCTCACAAGTTAACACTGAGCCATTGTTGCCCGGATCTCCCCAGCTTGGCTTTATGCACCACATGCTTGAACAATTGTTGATTTCCTCTTTTCTTTCACACACTAATCACCTGATTTCTTCTCTTTCTGTTTCTGCTTGCCTGATTTTACCTTTGTTGTCAACCATAGTGGTTGCAAAGGTTTAAGGTAAGACTTTCAAAGTAAGAGCCTCGAATAAGAGAGGGGTTTTTGTTGTGTTTTTTTTCCTTGAATTGCTGTGTTTTTTGTTTTCTTCCTGTTTTTATTTACATTTTAAGTAGGGGTCAACTGATAGCTTCTTTCAGAGTATATACTAGTATTGATCATCAGTAATCAAAGGGGACTTTTAACTGATATTTGGAACCGTTACTCATAAATTTATAACCGCACAAGCTTTGCTGAAATCCCCTTATTTGTTTGTGCTTTACAGGCTTTATTAAAAGGAGCTTTTAACATTTATCCTTCAGTGTTGATTGGGTGTTATTCGTGATATGTAGGCAATGAGATCGCACAAGATTTCTGCAGAATTTTGAACTTAACGCTGCATTTATGGGATATACAAATAAAAGCACCTCCAAAAATCAGTTGACCCCGAATTTCAAGCCCTTTGTTTGTTGTTGAATAAAGAATTATTTGCTTTCTGATTGAAAATTAAATGACATGACTGATGCTTCTCTTATTTCTCACCTCGAGCCAGGCTAGGTTAGCTTAGCATCCAGAAAAGCACATACATGTGTAAAACTAAACATCAGTATAGCAGACAGGAAGTGACAACTGTCAACAGACATCAAAATAAAGGCTTTTTCAAACTAAAACTACATCGATAGTTCTGCCATAAGGGCAAAACACCATGGAAGTGAAGTTAGATTTAATAAAACACTCGAAACACTGATGAACATCTGCATCATTAGATCAAGTTGACAAAAACAGTGCAACATATCAGGGCTCCAGACTGCAACTCAATGGTCGCATTTTGCGACCAAAATTTGAGCGAGTGCGAGTAAATTTTTCATCTACTCACGCAGGTGCGACCAGTAAATTTGCCGTTTTTTTTTTTTTTTTTAATTACTATTGAGTATTTTTTGTTGCTGACAAACTTCTGTTCCACACTTCAGCCCAGTAGACAGTAATGCGCAAATGAACTGGTTTACCAACCGACATTAACTCCAAAAGAAGAAAGGAAACGAACACCAAAGAAGGCGGCGAGCGGGGGACGAATGACGGGGACTTTTCGGCAGCGTCTTCGTCATGTCAAGAAACTTCTCCTTAGAGAAACACTTCCTGTGCTGCTGGAATGGTCACAAAATAAAAGCCCGTAGCATTAAAAATACGCCTTCAAAATAAAAGCCTGAAAGGAACGGTTATTTTAGCATTAGCAAAACAAAGTCTTGCCAAAATTGATGAACTGATCAACAGACATTTATAAGAGTAATTTACACGCGATTCGGTATAAATACATAACGTGCACATGCATAACACATGCCTGTGCTCAGCACAAGCTCTTTTTTATAGCAGATTTCATCCGTCGAAAACGATACATCAACTGAGCAGCCTTGGTGGAATACTGCACTCTGAGTGCTTTTCTTGTTATGTTTTGTCAAGTGCTGCACAGTGAAATGTGAATTGAAAACATAGTTTCCGCATTTACTGTGCAAATATTTATCAGTAATACAGTCAAAATGAGAGGAAATGTTATTATTTACTTTGCAAGTCGATTTTGGTGTGCGCCCCTAAATTTTCTGGTTGCACTCCTAAAATTTTAAGTTAGGGGCCACTGCGCTCCTTGGAAAAAAAGTTAGTCTGGAGCCCTGCATATTTTGTCATCTTCTTATAAAATGATTCATACATCCATAAAAGTCATTGGTATTCATGACTTTTCCAAAGAACTGATCGATATCATTTTGTTTACATTTTCGCTGGAGTTCCGACTTGCGGCGAAACTCTGACGTAAGTCGAGAACCAGTGTGTTAATTAGGGTGCTTTCAAAGTGGATTCGGTTTCCTTTTCACAGAGCCAGGCTCACTGTTTCCCCGTTTCCAGTCTTCATGCTAAGCTAAGCTACCTGGTTCCTGCTCCACATAAGAGTAGCATCAGCGTCATCCACGAACTCTTAGCAAGAAAGCAAAAATGGATGATGCTAAAAACGATCAGAAACATTTACATGGTGGAAGTTCTAACCAATATTTACACCTCTACTGCAGGCCAGCGCTCAAAACATGAAGGCCGGAGGAGGAGGTGGACTTCCTCGCACCAACCCCCCAACACAGAAACCCCCCAGCCCGCCCATGACGGGGAAAGGGACTCTTGGGTATGTAAACTGCCCCGGTGCTCTTAATGGACGTTTGGAAAGCAGAGTTGTGTCCGCGAGGAGCCGAGCGTAGCTTTGGGAAAGAAACCAGGAGCTCTCCAGATGGTTGCTCACAGTTTCATCATCGCTCCTTTACCTCCTGGTTTAATTAGAGTCCCTGCGGTGGTTTAAATGTATTTTAGTGCCAGTTCGCTTCACAGCGGTGCTCTGTGCTGCTGAGGTTTGGGAGTCACTGCTTCATAAAGAATCTCCTCAACCTGGTTTTGTTTATGCAGGAGTTTTACATCAAGCTGCATGCTGAAATTTGACAAAGTCACACACATTGGGAGAACATAATCCATTAGGATTATCTATAAGATGAGCCAAAAGAGTTCCAGACAATTGTTTTAAAAGGTTTGGCTTTATTTTAATTCACACTGTCCAAACTTTGACAACCGGTGTGAGTTTCTACACCTTCAGATTTCATGCTTTGAATTAGCTTCGAGCTGTGTTTCCATGTTTAATGATCATTTTGAATGTTCAGATGAGATCAGGAAATGGGAAAAATCAGTTTTTAAAAGAAGGTTTATGCTCACTTGATCTGGTTTTGAGATCTTCTGAAGAGCTACTGTGCGACCTTGAAACAGCATAAAACATCTCCGATACCAGCTGACATGGAAGCATAATTAGAATTGTCTAGATCAAAAACAATACCTGAAGAATTCTCTCCATCTTCTTCAAGTGGTTGGACAGATTTTTATTTGTTTTAGCACTTTACAACCAACTTGTTTGCTTTTCTGGCTTCTTCTACTTTTAGTACAGCCATTGTGACACTACTCACCTTAGTTTCTCCAAAGCAGCCTAATTTAAATTTACAGACTCCAAACTTTGGCTGATATTTGCTCAACAGTTGCATATAAACGCAGCTTTTCATTCCCTTGTCATTTTCTGGCTGGAAGACCAAGAAAGGGAAGTATGTTTGGTTGATCAGTGATGCTTTAAATTAAATTTAACACCAAGATTGAGCTGTCGTGTCCAACTGAACAACAGAGCTGGGAGTTGTTTACGTCTTTGTCATTATATCAGAGTATTTTCTGGCTCATAATAAGCTTTTAGGGGAGAACTACAAATGACAATAACAGTAAAGTCAAAGCAATACATCTGTGTTACATTATTTAACAGAAATCCTTGCATTTTATTGGCATTTCTGGCCAATAGGTTAAAAAAATACTAAATTAAACTTGGTTAAAAAAAAGGTAATTTTTTTTTTTTTCATAAAATCTTTTCATTTTGGTGCTGGAGATTTTTATTTAGGGCGGCAAAAATTAGTTTGTGTTGAAAAAAAAAATAGACACCTCAGTTTCAAAATGTAGATCAATATTAGCCTTTTTTTTTGTTTGTTTTTCATGAGCAGAAGAAGCCAGAATGTCACGTAAACCCAAAAAAACAGCCAAACTACTTGGTCTAAAAATGGTAAATTTCTTTTAAAGTCAAATGACAGGATACAGAAACCAGATTATAAGTATTCTGAATGTTTGGAACATTATGAGGCACTAAAAGATGGAAATAAATTGTCCGTTGTAGAAGAGTGAAACCTAAAACTGTCAAATTTCAGCAATCAGTCTGACCACTTTTTTAATAAATTGAGTGGAAGTGATTCTATTTTTTTCCACTTAATAATTAAATAATTGACTGATAATTCTGCCTGTAGCTTATTAGAGATCAGGATTATTTAAATAGGATCTATAAACTGCAAAATCATGTCTAGTTTACTTGATGTTAAACAGTTCAATTTAAAGGATGTTGATCCAAAATATTGATTTGAAAACAGATATTTGGAAGTTTATATTAATACAGAAGTCTTTTTTTGGAAGCTTTCATTAGAAAACCATCTTTCTTGAGATGTTTTGTGGTCGTTTCTCACCCTCACTGTTGTAAAAATGAAGATCAGGGTGGGTTTTGAGTAAAACTTGTTGTGTTTTACCTGTCGGAGCTCATGAAAGGTTTATTTGATGTTGTCTGTTGTGTGTCTGACTGTTGAAGGTGTCTCTTATCCCACAGGGACTCCGCTAGTAAACGTTGTGTTCTTGTCGCCTTCGGGGAGCTTCCTCGACGTCGAATGCTGTTGGTGTTTCTGTGTGTGAACGTGTGTGTGTTGAGTTGTGCGACTGTCCGCCCCTTCATGTTGTCCTCCAGAGGCGTGTTTGTGTGTCCGTCCCTTCAAGACGCATGTCGATCAGCCACAGCTCCATGACGCACCTCCTGCCGCAGCCTGAGGCTACGGGCGGACATCTTTCTGGTTTTAATTTACCCTCCTCTTGTGGTTTCGTTTTATTTTCTTCAGATTTTACTTTTCAGTTGTGTGTTTGTGACCCAGCTCGCCCACTCCTGGCTGCCCCATATTCCTCATAGCAACGTTTTGCCATAGCAACAGTGCTCAGAGATGGGTCACCCCACTGTGTCAGCTGGGAAATCTACACGCCAGCGCATCTTTGCAGGCCCAGATCAATAAATTTGAGGGTTGTGGTTTTTTCTCCCCCCCCCCCCATGTTAAAAACTGAGGACGTCATTAGCATAGCGCTGCTGTCGGGCTACAAAACCACGTTGTTTTTATTTAATGTGTGTTAAAGTATGTGGGCAGTGCTGCTGTATAAGACAGATGTTTTTTATTACCTTAAGACCCTATAAAAATCTGTCCTTTTATGGAAGAAAACCAAAGAAAACAATGTGTTCAAACTTTTTTTTTTCCAGGGGCAGAATAATTTCACTAAACTGAAAGTGAAATCTGAATTTATTAGTCAGAATTCTTACATTAAACTGAGCTTAAAGAGTGAAAAAAATCAGGACTCTCGAGTTTAAAGTCAGGATGTGAATTCTGACAATCAAATGTTTGAGTTTTGAGTTTATTGTCAGATTTTTGAAAATAAGAATTCTGGATTTAAAGTCAGAATATTTTTTTTAGAAAGTTCTGATTTCCTACTTTAAAGACAAAATTCTCGACAAAAGAATTTTCAATCAAAAGTCAGAATTTTAAGTCACCTATGAGATTCTGAGAAGTTAAGATGTAAAAGTCAGACATTTTTATTTAAATTCAAAATATTGAGACCAAATTCTGAGACGAAAAATCCGTGTTCTGATTTTAATGTCAGATTTATTCATTTTTAAAATCAGAATTACAGAGAAAAGAAGTGAAGTGAAGAAGTTATTTGTTAATTTGAAAATGTCAGAATTCTGAACTTGGAGAATATATTTGAAATGATGAAAAACAAAACAAATTCTACTTTTAAAAATATTGGATAAATTAATTTCAAGTCAGAATTTTTCTAAAATCAGAATTCTGCCTTTAGTCTGAATTTTTCCTCATAAATTTACCAAATTTTATTGATCTTGATTCAAGCCTCCAAAGGGGCTGAATACTTTTTATAGATGTGCATGTGACCTAAAATATGCTTGACAGTTAATTGAGCTTTAAGAATCTTTTATCCACAACCAATTAAGAGAATTCCATATTTTTTTAAAATCCAAAACTGTGCAGGGAAACATAAAATAGAAGCATAGTCTGCATTCTAGGTTTTATTTTTGAGTTGTAAATGTAATATAATTGTTTTAACTCTCAAACCCAGTTCTGTATTAGATATACCAGACTTTTCTGACATATTATGAGTGTGTACCTGATGTGGTTTCTGTCCGGCAGCAGCGCCATCGTGTCGTCTTGACTCCGCCCCCTACCTGGACCTCAGCCCCGATCTTCGCCACCTGTCATTCCCCACATTTTAAGTTTGCACTTGTTTGTTTCTTGCTCTCCTCCTCCTCCTCTTCCTCCCCCCTCCCTACACTTCTCTGTGGATGTCTCCCCCCTCGACTCCTGTCCTCCTGACCCTCCCGCAGGCGACACTCCCCCTATAGGACGCTCGAGCCGGTGCGTCCACCCGTTGTCCCTAACGACTACGTCTCGAGCCCGACGCGCAACATGGCGCATCCCCAGCAGAGCCCTGCACGCACTGCATCCGTTAATCAGAGGAACCGCACGTACAGGTACCCCCTCCCCTTACCCAGCATGCCTTTCTACACTTTTTAAACAAGCCCACTTTTCCTCTCCTTCTTCCCCTTCTCTTCTTCTTCACTCCTACACTGAAAAAGGCGAGTAGCTTCTGAACATCTTTACCTTCCTCCTCCTCCTCCTCCTTGTTCTCTGAAGTGACTCCTCGCAGTAAAATCTCTTTTTGTATGTAAACCGAAACTAATTATTTGATGGAAGATCATTAGGGCCACTGTAAAAAAAGAAAAAAGGAACAACTTTAAAATTTAGAACCTTTCAGTCAGAATTCTAAGAAAAAAAAGTTAGAATTTGAAAGAAAGTTTGACTCAGAATTCTGAGGGAAAAAGTCACAAAACTTCAAGGTTTTCAAGAAATCAGAGTTGTGAATTTGAAGTCAGGATTTTAAAATGTCACAATTTTGCCAAAGGGAGCACGTCTGAATTTTTAGAAGTTGATGTAATTCTAAGTTTAAAGATGGAATTTTGAAAAATAATTAAAATCTGAATTATGTAAAAAGTAAGAAATTAAAAACAACTTGGAATTTTGAGATTTTAATCAGATTTTTGTCTTATTTTAGCTAAAGTCAGTTTTAAAGACATTTTTGTGATAATTTTTATGGAAAATTGAATTCTTAGTATAAAGACAAAATTCAGAAAGACGTAAAAATTCTAAAAAGCGTCAGAATAAAGTCCAGTTAAAAAGAAAAAAACAAAACCTGCCAAGATTGTTGTTTTTTTAAAAAGGCAAAATTTTACAATAGTAAGCATTTTGAGTTTGTCAGGGTCTAAAAAAGATAGATTTTTGAAATTTAAGTCAAAATTTAAAATTAAATTAGAAAAAATGTCCAAATTTAATTTGAAAATGTCACAATTCTGCCATAAAGCACACATTTGAGTTTTAAAAATTTGATATAATTCTAAGCATCAAAGTGGAATTTTAAATTCTAAACCAGAATTCATTTAAAATCTGAATTCTGAAAAAAAAGAGTAAAAAAACAACTTAAATTCTGAGATGCAAATTAGATTTTTGTTTTTGTCTGAATTTACAAAGTCAGTTTTAAAGACATTTTATTATTTTTTATGAAAAAGTGAATTCTGAGGATAAAAGAATTTTGATTTTAATGACGTCAAGTTCTTTTAAAAACTCAGAATTCTGAGAATAAATGTCAGACATCTGAAATACGGGAGTCAGAATTTTAAAGAAGCCAGATGAGTACAAAGACAGAATTCTGAAAAAGTAAAAATTATAAAATGCGACAGTCATTCCATTTAAACAGAAAAGAAAAAAAAACAGGATTCTTTTTTTTTTTAAAAGGGCAAAATTTTACAGAAGTCAGCATTTAGATTTTGTCAGGATCTAAAACAAACATGTATTTCTAAATTTCAATTAAAAATTTAAAATTAAGAGTTGAAAATGTTCCAAATTTAATAAAAAAAATGTCCCAATTCTAAGGAAAACATCAGATTAAAAAAACAGCAATAACGTTTAAATTAAAGATAGAATTCTGATTTTATGTGATTTTTTTTGTTGTTGTTGAAAAACAGGATACTGAGAAAACAGTCCGAATTTCTTGTAAAAGTTCAAACACTAAGAACAATTGTAGAATATTTAAAAACAAAAAACGTTCGAATTCTTGGTTTATAGTGAGAATTCTGGGATGAAGTCAGAACTAAGCTGCACCTTTCACAGTGACCCTCGTCGTCTTCCAGCTGTTTTGACCACATCAGGCTTCTGTAGCAGCTCTCAGGTGAAGCAGACTGACAGTTGATTTGGAAATCGCTCACCTGTTCGCTCCGCTCGCTGCTCAGATAAGGACAAAGAAACGAGGCTGAGCAGAGATTCAGAGCTGTATTTAGCACGGCGAGACGCCGGTTCCTATGGTAATAGTCATTAAATAGGCAGCGTCGCCCCCACAGTCCTGTCAACCAGTCAGCTCGTCTCCAAAGACGCTTTCATCCCCAACAGAGTGATATTCATAGACTCCTCTGTCTGGCCTGAGAGCAGTGAAAGCAGCGGGTTTGAGGGGGAAAAACAACATTTCGTCACTGCGCCCCATCTGTCGGCCAAATGTTTTTCTGGTCCGGAAACAGACGAGATAAGTTTCCCCGACTCTCCTCTCAGCACAGCTCCATCCACAGCTCATGTTCTCCATCCGTCATGTGTCCTGGTGCTTCCTGCTTCCACGGCGTCTCATATCTTTGTCTCTGTGTCGTGTGTCCCTGTCGAGGCTTCCGGCTGCTTTCTTTACTTTTTATTTCCTATCACTGTGACATAGTCATTTCAAAGGCATACCAGCTCACGCTAACACATCAATGCTCTTGAGGGCGATATGTGAACAGACTGAGTTATTGAGGAGCCAGAAAAAGACTTGCTGGAAGCAGCTTGTTGTTCCAGGCTGGTTACACAACCGTCGTAGTGTCACACCTGGAATTCAGGACAGAATCAGACGTGCAGAGCCAGTGTGATGGTTTAATGTCGCATTTAGGTGCATTTAAAGTAAATTATCGTTATTTTAAGGAGCCCAGGAACTATTTCAGGAATGTTATCTGTGTTTTCACCAATGAAAATGTATGAAATCCTTTATTCCAAACCGCTTTTTAATATTGGAATTGGGTGCAGCTTTAAAACTATGTATCTTTACAAAATTAAAACTCAGATGATGGCAACTGCAGTGTGAGCAAGATTCTACATTTAT
This sequence comes from Acanthochromis polyacanthus, assembly GCF_021347895.1. Classification (NCBI taxonomy): domain Eukaryota; kingdom Metazoa; phylum Chordata; class Actinopteri; family Pomacentridae; genus Acanthochromis; species Acanthochromis polyacanthus. Next base: position 19,370,511 of record NC_067134.1, on the reverse strand, counting down.
TATTTGGCACTTTTTAGGCATGACAGGGCAAAGAAAACCCAGTTATTTAGGCAATTATTGCAGCTTTTGTGGTGCTTTTCTCTTCACCCCACCTGACAACAAGGTCATGTTTGAAGAAAAAGACATAATAACTTTTTGCTACTATTTATTCATCCCGGTGCCACAGACATCCTGAATATTATTACACTGTGGGCTCATTTTGACTGCAATATAAAGTCCTGCACTTCCATGGAAACAGAACTCGCACAGAATACTTCCAAGCACTATTGGAAAGTGGAATGTCTGATGTTTTTTTTTCTGCTTTTACAGTTTCTTTCCCTGATATAAGGCGACATTTTGGTGAATTATTTTATCTTTTTTAAAAATAACAGAAGTGTCAACTGCTGCTGTTTTCCTTTATGAATATTTGCTTAAAAGTCTTAATGTTTCACATATTCTCCACTTGAGATACAAACGAGTTCCTGAGTTTAGTTCCTGTGGCTCCTTGTTGCCATTTTAAGCTAGAAATCAGGCGCAGGCTAAACCAGAAGCCTGGGTGTGTTTGAGTGTTTGGTCTGACGTGTTTTGCCGCCTGCCGACAGCAGTGGGAGCAGCGGAGGAAGCCACCCCAGCAGCAGTCGCAGCAGCAGCCGAGAGAACAGCGGCAGCGGCAGCGTGGGCGTGCCCATCGCCGTGCCGACCCCAGCCCCGCCCACCGCCTTCCCAGGTAACGCCCACCTTTCAGTTTCTTACCTGTGAGAGCTGTGTGAACGAAACTAACGAACCTAACCTGACTAATCTTTGTTGAGTCCAGGATTACTTCACACTCTGGAGATAATTAGTTCAGCCGGAGTCAGACTGCAGGAGTTTGGAATCACATCAGATATTCTACTTTATTCTCAGACATAAAAAAGATTGGAAAATAATGTGAGTTTAAGTGCCTGCAGTTTTCTATAGGATACCAAATAAGTTCAGGTCAATTTTGTACAAAATTATACAATACTATGAACATTTTTATTGTTGACCTATTTAGTTAAACTGCCCTTTGTCCCACCAGCTATGATCTATATTCTGTACATTTTTATTGCTTTTAATATGACTACTTATTTATAGTTTTGTTATTTTTATGGGCTCATGCCCTGTAAACAAGAACTTCCTGTTTCTATTAGCTTACTAAAGCTCATAGAATAGGAACCATAAACACTAAATAATCTATAATCTACGATGATCTTGCTCCTCTGACAGTCAGGATGATTGAAATGACCCTAAAACTGCTGCAGTCTGACTCTGAACCGGTGACTCTGGACCTGCTGGAATCCTTTCTCTCACTCTTCTCTTGTCTTGACCTTCCTCACCAATCCTCTCTTTCCGTCTTCCCCCTCACTCCGACCCCCCCCAGGTTCAGCCCCCGCCCCGTCCAACCCGGCTAAACCTCCCCCAAACACTGCCACAACCCCCGGGGCCCCTTCCTCGGGCCTCGACGGCCCCCCACAGGCCCCCAATCCCCCCGTAGAGATCCCGCCTGTCCCCCCACCTCCTCCCCAGCTCCCCGCCTCCGTGGCCCCCACAGGCCCTGCTGCTTATGGCAACCCTGCACAAGGTGAGTCCGACCCGGTGGGATAAGATCACCCCTGCATCCCCAACATCCATCCGTCCATCCATCCATGCTGCCCCCCTGGAACCCACCTCCCTGCTTGTGCGATGTGCTCGTCTACACGCTGCATATTCAGACTTTTGTCTCCTCAAACAGATTCTGAATGTAACCGCTCCAGTCTATCCTATCAGGGAGGCAAGACAAAAATATAGAATTCATGTGGAGCTGCATTATTTACACTCTAAATCAACAAGTACATTATTTCCCCATTTAATGCACCCATATATTGTCAAAACTAATTATTATGATTCAGAAAACCATTTAAGGCTGATTCTAATTGATAAATGATTGGAGTTTTGATTGAGAAGTGTCAAAATAGTTCAAGTAGATGAACTAGTCATTAAAGCTTGAAATTCCCCCCAAGTGTAGGCAGTATTCACTCATGTATTTAATCTTTTTAAAGGTGTTTTTGGTCATTATTTTAACTGTGGGGCATCATGCTGTCCTACAGATGTATCGATAGCAGCAACACACTAAGTAAAGCAATTCTACTTTCAAAATACTTGAATTAAAATGAACTTTTCACATGTTTTTTTTAGTGTTTGCAAGAAAACTCTGCAGAACAGCTTTTAAATTCACGACTCGCAGTTATTTTTCATGTATTGTCAGCCCTGGATCTGCCTTCAACTCATAGTCCTCTGAACCCAAGTAGTTTCTTTGCGTTTCATTTTCTCCTGTCACATTTTGACTGTTAACAAATTTTTCACTGCAATATGAAGTTCTGCACAACCATCACTAGAAGGGGAGAGAACTCATACATTTCTGTTGTGCCAAATGTCACAGTTGGAATGACAGAAATCATAAAAAATGAAATGAAAAATGTAGTTTCCTGGGTATGTAATTTACTAAAAATTGGAGTATACATAGTTGTTACTTTCCCAAGTGCCCACAGGTGTTCAGTACTGGAAAAATTGGTCATTTACAACTTCAATTTTTAATTAGTTCCCATAATTATTTTCTCTCTGCTCTGTGCAAACACAGTTCAATCATTTCACATTTCAATTGCGCCACAGAGCACAGATTTTTTTTTTTTTAATTTTCACAGGTGCTGCTCAGTGAAAACTGTTTATTTTCACCAAATGATTTAGAATAAATCAAATGTAAAGCATTACTCTGTCAACGAGATGTTTCACCATACTGGATTTATCTCCCAACAATTTGCTTCTCTGTTCCCTTTTTTTTTTTTTTTTTTTTTTGAGCCATGCTGCATTTATTAAATTGTTCATAGTTCAACCGAAAATTCAGAATTTTTCAGAACATCAAATTTTTAATTTTTTACGGCATTCGGTTGATGGAAACTATTTTATTTTTGGCAAATTTGTAAAAAGAAGCACGTAGAATGAAGAGATTTTGATTAATGATCACAATTTTAAACTATCATGATGGTTTAATATTAGTAAATTATTCAGCTGGGGCCACATGATGCATTCACAGACTGTTGGAAAGTTAAAAACCTGACATTTTATTTCACTTTTTAGTATTTCTGGCTCTGATAAATGGTGTAACTTAGGCAATTTGTTAAAAAAATAGCATGAATTTCCAACCCAGTGGCAGGTTTTGTGGTTCAGAGGGTTAAGAATGCCCCTTAAATAACAGACAGCTCTTATCTGTGCATCATTTATTTAAATTGGAAGGATGAGGGTTAATCTTAAAGAACATTTCAGAGCAAACATGAACTCTGCTGCTGGATCCTCTACCTCCATCCCTCTCTGCATCTCATCAGCCGCCGGCGTCTCCGTCGATGAGGCCGTTTTCCGATGCATAATGCATGAGCTGTGTGGTGAAACGCTTTCTTTCATTTCGTGCCTGTTTGTCCTTTTGCTTCACGCTGTGCAGGTTATTTTCTGTGGCTCGGTGTTGTCGTGATCGGTGAATGTGCTGCTGCTGTTCAGGACAAAAACAACGTCAAGGTTTACACTGGATTAGAAGAAGGCTTGGCATGATTTTAGGCGTCTGTCAGTCAAGTAGAAGTTTTTTTACAGCCACTGTGTCATGCAAAAATCCTTATATTTGCTCATTTTTTCACACATTTAGGTGCTGTTTGTGCAAAAAAAATATCAGTTCTTTAGCTTAGAACAAGGTTTGTTTTAGTGAATACATTTGATTGAAATTAGTCCAATTTCTGTTATTTATTCAGTATGTTTTAAGCAACAGACACTGAACCAAAGTGCTCTCTATTTGAAAAAAGCATAAACATTACAAATTAATATGAATAATGTAAATATATAAAGTTAAATGCCTAGAATTTTTTATGCCAGACCAAAATCGCTCATCTTTGTGGCTGTGCAGAAATAAAGATTAATAAATTTTTGTTAAAAAATTATAATTATTACCATTAGCAAATATGTCTACAAATAAGAGAACCGTACACCATGCTTTTTAAAATTAAACTAAAACGCTGCAGTAAATAAACAGAGAAGAAGATGAAGCTGCTTCCCTCCTAACGGCCCTCTGCTGCCCCCTGCTGTCTCCTCCCCGCAGGTGCTCCTCAGTTCTACAGCATGAACCGCCCGGTGCAGCAGCCCCAGAACGCTCCGGTGGGAGGCTCGCTGCCGTACCGCCGACCCTCCTCCGTCACCGGTCAGCCCAACATGGCCCACAACCAGAGCCAGCTCAACGGGGGGCCGCACTTCGCCCAGAACCAAGGTACAGTCGCACCAAAACCACCGGCTTACAGGCAGAATGTTGGTTTTTCTTAGGATTTTTTGACAACTGTGATCCTTAAAGAGGCGGGAAGACAAATGTAGGGCTGCAGTGTGTAGTTAGATTCCTTGTCTGTGTATTATTTTTCTATTATGATATTAATCGCTCAATAAAATGTCAGAAAATACTGGAAAAAATATCTAAAAGTTGAGAAAACCAGCTGGTAAATCCAACGAACATCACCGAATCAACTAGTTAAGCAGCTTTTTGAGCAATTTATCATTAATTGTCAGTCCAACCACCGGGTTTACAGACAGTATATTGACTTTTCTTTGGGGTTTTTTGGACATTATGATCCTTAAAGAGGTGGGAGGACAAAAGCAGAGCTGCAGCTAGGCATTATTTGCCTTATTTGTCTATTATTTTCCTACATTGATATTATTCACTCAATAAAATGTCAGAAAATAGTGTAAAAATAATCTAAATGTTTAGAAAACTAGTTGGTAAATCAAAAGAGCGTCACCGAATCGACAAGTTAAGCAGCTTTTTGAACAGTTTTACATCAATTACTTAACTAATTGTTGCAAAAAAAAAGAGAGAAATAAACGTACAAATGGCAACTTAATCTGTTTTGATTAAAACAGGGTTGTGCATGTTTTATTTGAACAATTCTTTAATTTGCAGCAGCTGCACGGTTTTCACAGTTTGGTGTTAGTTCTTCTATCGAGGCAAACAAACGCTTCATAATCACATGAATTGTAGTCACATTTAAGTGGATTTGTTGTATTAAGGTTCAGATAATATGAATTCATCTTCAGGATTTTAACCCTTTAAATCCCAGCTTGTTTACATAATGTCACTGTTGGTTTTTGCCAAGAAAAATACCCAAAACATCTGATTTTTTACATAATAAGTAATACTTGGAACATTTTTTTGCTTCTTTTTTATATATAATCACTGGGATTTGTCAGTGATTGATTCAGACAGATTTTTGTAAGATTTGTAACAAAAATTAGACCTCTTTATTTTAAAAAAACTGCCGTAAAAATCTTATAAACTCATAATATTTAACGCTTTCACTGATGGTTTTATACCCAACGACATCACTTCTGATCATAACAACTAAATATCCATTCAGTTTAATCCTTAAAACTCCATTATTTTGTATTTCTGTAATGTTTTTGAGTGATTTATTAACTTTCGTTCTCACCAAGACTCCCTGATGTTGATACTGGACTTTCTTTCCAAAGATCATCTGATTATTGAGCTGCTTTCTAATAACATTTGTCACCATTACTCTTATTACACAGTAAACCGAAAGAATCTGAGTTCTCCTCATATGAATTCACATGAGCTTCTTTCCTCAGTTGATCTGAAGTTTTCCTCCGTCTGATCTGCTGAATTAATGCTCTTTGTTTTGTAGTTTTTCTATCAGGAGTCCAGCTTCTCTCCGATCCTTTAGGTTTAAAAGGCAGCACACTCTTTTCTTTTCCTGAAACGCCTCCAGCTCTGTTGTTCCACTTCCTTCCTCACTGTTGTTCTGCCTTTCGTCTCTTCATTCCTGGCTGCAGTTTGTTCTTCTAAGATTCAACGAAGTGACTTTAAACTGCAATTAACAACTTTTTTTCAATCAACCTGCTCGATTATGGTTCTAAAATGTCTGAAAATTGTCCGATTATTCGGTTTACTGTCTTAGAACCTGATGAACATCTTCATCTAAATCCCCAAGTATGAAGAAGTTTATTACATCGAAAAGAGATTCAGAGCTTATTCTTGGATCAAATTAATCTGGTTATGTTAAATTATGGGGCTAAATTCTAGAGCTACATGTGGAGACTTGTTGGTGTAAGCTGTTAATCTTGCAAAATGAGCAACTTTTCCTACATTTTCAGATCTTTTCTCGACTAAACAATTGATCAGTTCATATTTTCTGCTTGTTTTCTTTAAATTCATGATGATAAAATAGTCAGAAGCATCCCTCTGACGTACATGAACTGTGCTTTGCTGTCGTCGTCATGCTTTAGCTCTTGTTCTTATTTAACTCTGCTGTGCTCTTCCTCTGTGTTCTAACGTCGTGTTCTGTGTCCTCCGTCTTCCCGTCCGTCCTCCGTCTTCCTGTCCGTCCTGTTTGGTGGTAGCAGGCCCACTCGCGCCCCCTCCCCCCTCCATGCAGATCACCCCTCAGCTGCCTCTGATGGGCTTTGTGGCCCGAGTTCAGGAGACCAGTAAGTGGTTTTTAGCTCCTCGCTGCCTCTGCATGACGTCCAGCAGAACCTCAGCGGTTTGCAGAACATCAGCCACCAGCAGACGCCACAGTTCTCTTCTTTGTCCACCTGTAGACGTGTTTTTGGACAAGCGAGAGCTCCAGAGAGCCTTCAAGGCTAACAGATCTGCTGTTGATTGCCTGTTGCATTTTTCACCCCACTATAAAGTCCTGCGTCTCCATGGAAACAGAACAGCCATGGCTAGAAATAGAGAAGTCCAATATGTAGTTTCATGTTGTTTTTGTGCACTTATGATGTGATTAAACATAAAAAAATAAAATTAGAATTACTTAATATACCAAAATAAAATATACAGATTCAACAAATACTACTTTAAGTGTCCACTGGTGTTACTAAGAGTGAAAAAAATTGACTCTACATACTATAGATAGTAAAAAAAGTTCAGTCGAATATTTGTGGCTTTTTTATCATGAGATTGTTGGTCACAGCTGAGTTAGTCATGGCTTAGCAATTGCACCAAGAAGCATAACATTTTTTAGTTTTTACAGAATTTAGTTTACACAAACAGTTTATTTTTGACAGTCTAGGAAAACAGCACAATCATGATTAGAAGTAGAGAGTACTTTGAATTTTTGTCGTGACTGTTGGCCGCAGCTCGGTTAGTTGTGGTTTCTTGGTTGCGCTGAGGAGTGTAGAATTTTAGTTTTTCACAGAATCATGTTTGTGCAAAGGTTTTGTTTTTGTAGGTTTTTAAAATGAGATGCGTAGAATAAATTATATTACCATAAAGTATCCCATTTTTAAGTGTAGATTTGATTAATTTTCCAGACAGAATGGCACGCCTCATGTTTAAAGAAATTAAAAATTCTACAATTGATTCAGTTTTGTTTTTTCTTTACATGCCTTTAAACCTCCTGATTTTTTAATACTCTCTTAGTATTTTTCCTCAATTATGCAAAGTTATATATAATGTTGTTACTGTGCAAACAGAGCTACGAATTTCACAGGTTCTCCCGATGACAGATGGAGAAAAAAGCGAAACAGAAAATGCATTTTCCGTTCTATTGACATGAATCTTGTCTAGTGATTAAAAATGAACACACAGCACCTTTTGCACAGCAGTAAATGTAATTTTTGATCTTTTAAAAACACTAAATGGTGGATAAATAGAGGTCTATTTGGTGGCAGATGTTGGTGGCTGGTGGTTTGTTGATGTTAAAATACGTGGAAAGCATGTTTGTTCATGATCCTGTTGGATTTTTTGTTGTTTCCTCCCTCTGATTTCTCCTGATTGCCCTTAAACTTGTACCCGTTGTTTTTTAAATGCATGTTGAGTCATAACATGTTCACTTTCTGCTCCTTTCATCTGTGTTTGTGGTTGAAGTACATCCAGCATGAACTCTTTCCAAATGCATGAAGGTGTCCGTCGTGTTTGTGCGTCTTTTCTCGCCTCTGATTGGTGTTTTTATTCCTGGAAAGTCTCAGACGTGCCGCCGCCACCTCCTCCTGCCGACGAGCCGGTGTTCGAGGAGCCGACTCCTCCGCCGCCGCCGCCGCCCGAAGACTACGAGGACGACGAGGACGAAGAGGAGTCGGCGGTGGTGGAGTACAGCGACCCGTACGCCGAGGAGGACCCGCCCTGGGCGCCACGCAGCTACCTGGAGAAAGGTCTGAAATATTTACCTTAAAATACTGAAAACATCTGGAGGTTAGTTTATTTGGTGCTTCTGTGTAAATTAGGAAACAACCCCAAGTATCTTCTACATGTCTTTTTTTTACTGCTACATTTTTCTTCACTTTGGCTCAAACTGAGTTGAATTTAATTTATTTGAAATTGAATTTTTTTGATTGAGGCTGCGTTAAATTAAAATTCAACAGTCTCGTTTTCTGTATATTTTTTTTATCAAAATTCCGATTCAAATCCTGTGATTCAGGTTCAGTTTACGGCACTGAATTTGGATTTTGAACGCTAAATATGGAGACGATCATTTATAATTTCAGAGCAACTAAATTCATTTTCAGTTGAGTAAATTCAGTTTGTGTGATTAAGAGTGACTTTTATTTGCAGTTAAAGTTAACTCCATTTCTTTAAATAATAGAGTCAACACCCTACTACATTCCACAAAAATGTTAATTTACCTGATTAGTTGAGGTGTTGGTAATAAACGGCTTTGCGGTTACGCCCAGAAACACAGAACTTTAAAGCTAGCAGTTTATTTTTGGTGAATTCTTAAATTGTAGACTTGTACAATAAATAAATTTCAATTAAATATCCCAGTTTTGAGCTCTGATTTGGTTCATTTTCCTATCAGAACAATAAGTCACAGATGAGTTATTCAAGGACTGTCAAAAATTTGGAAATTATTTTCATTTTTCCCCCTTGTGACTCTGACAAATGGTGTACTTTTGATGATTTTTTTCCTTTCAAACTGTATTTTCTTTTGCAGTTCAAACAAATTTAAACCATGTGATTGAGATTCTTTTTTTTTATATTTTAAATACTGTTTTTTCAAATTGAGCAGTTACAAACCAGTCAAATTCATTGTTTGATGGTTATTCAAGTTAAATTGGAATGTAAACCATTTACATACATTTCGGGATAGTATCGGCCCGATATTGGCATAAAAATGTAATATCGGTCAATATCGTTATCGAGGTTTTTTTGCATATCATGAAAACCGATAAAATAATGCCTGGATTTCTCCAACACTTACCGTCTCATGGAGGGAGGGAGAGTGTGAACTGTTATTTGAGACAATTTCTTTTTAAAAATGCATTTTTTCCATAACTTAAGTGGAAGTAATTTACTTGCTTGGGGCATGATGTATTAATAACACAACAGGAGATCTAAAATTAGTTAAATAGCCCACATATATTGGTATTGGAAATTGAGAGTTGGACAATATCGGCATATCATTATCTGCAAAAAAAAGCCGGTATCGGACACCCCGACATACATTGTTTTAAAACAGCATTTAAAGTTCAGTTTCTAGGCTCCCATGTAAACACTGTTGGGGGATTTGGCTCTCATCATTTCCACGTTTTCCCTTCTTCTTCTTCAGTGGTGGCCATCTACGACTACACCCGCGACAAAGACGACGAGCTCTCGTTCCAGGAGGGCGCCATCATCTACGTGATCAAGAAGAACGACGACGGCTGGTACGAGGGCGTGATGAACGGCACCACGGGCCTCTTCCCCGGCAACTACGTCGAGTCCATCATGCACTACGCCGACTGAACAAAACCCTCCCGACCGACCGCCGCCATCGCCGCCGGAGTGGGGGACGGGGGAAGTGGGGGAGGGAAGGGAGCCAAGGGTCAAAGACTTTGATCAGACAGAGCATGATCACCTCCGGGGGCGCGAAAAATGAGAAGAGACGGGAGGGAAGAGGAGGCGGCAATACGACGAACTGATGCCCAGTCATTCTCTCGACATCGCCGCCATTGTAAAACAACCACTACTCTAGATAAGACGTCTTCATTTACTCCTTCACGGGACGGACCGAGGCCGCTACATTCGCTTATTTCCGCTTCTTCCTCTTCTTTTCTTTTCGATTCACCCTTATTATTTGAAGCTGTATTTATTCGTGGTGGAGCAGGCTGGAGGGAAACGCTAAGAAAAGCACATCAGACGTCTTAAGGATCCCCAGGAGTGCTTTAAATTTATCGATCTGGTGAAGGAATCGTCCTCCAGATCCTCGACTGCACAACGACCCAAATAATTAACCCGTTTTCTTTACTCCTCTTGGTCCGGTTTTTGCTTGCAGAGCGGAGGCATGTTACGACGAGGATTAAAAAAATTCTGCTCTACTGATGATTAATGTCTTAATATTTTTAGATATGGTGTGGTTTGGTTTTTGATATTCACCCTCTACAACAACGACGCATTTAGGTCATTTCTAAGACGCTTGTGCCATATTGAAGTGTGTGTTGCTGTTCAGAGGTTATCACTTCATTTGCAATAAAATTTGGACGGAAGTGGGTTCGTTGCGCGATAAAACTTTTATCTTTTTTCTTTATTTTTCTTCCCGACGTTGTTTTGAATCGAAAGCACATACATTTGTAGTTTTAAAAAAATATTAAAAAGGTGTAGAAGAGACGAAATAATATAAATGTGAGATGTATTATCAAAAACGGGATCTGAAAAGAAGCCAGCTGTCGTGGTGAAAATGGTTTTCGATAGCCCCCCTCGATGAAAAAATTATGGCGCCGTTTGTCCTCCGTACAGTTTAATACGCTTTGGTGTTTGCGAGGGCTCCGTGCTTATGTCAGAATCTTTATTTTCTATTTAAAACAAGACAAAAAAAACACTAAAAAAAGAAGTGGGTCTGTGTGTGAGTCTTGCATGCCATTGTTCTTATCTGTACTGGTGTCCCAAAAACCTAACGTGGCGAGAATCACCCATTCTAAAAAGACCGAGCGGGAACCACCAGCCTCATCCAAAGAGACTGTTTCAGTCCGGGAGTCGCCCTCCGACCTGCGGGGGAGGGAGACGCCTCCTCACCCCTCTCCCCCCCGACAGTAGCCGTCATTACAACAAGTGGTGAAAAATAAAAAATCGTGTGTGTTTTTCAAAAGCTGCTAGTGAATCCTGCGGCGGGGCGGAGAAGACGACACTAAAAACCCGCAAAGCTCCTGCAGGATCCACAGCCTCCCTGGAGTCACAGACAGTCAACAGTCCATAATGCCATTGTGTTGCACAGTTAAAGTTGAATTGCAGAAGTATCATATTTGTAAAATCATGAGAACAAAGACAATAAAATTATTAAGATTTATCGAGGCCTTGGCTCTTGTTCTGTTGGGTTTTTTTTTCCTCGGTTGGTTGGTGCGAATGCAAGAAGATAAAGTACATCTAGTTGTTCTTTTAAAGCAGAATCATTCTTTATAATAATACATGATAAAAAATAAAAAATATATATTTTGTTCTCAGTAGGTGAGGATTCTTTTCATTGTGATAAATGTATTTTTTAATTTAAAAAAATTGAATAATGTCAATTAATGCTGAATCGATTATCATCACTGTTAATCTGTAAATTATTTTTCTTTAATCAATTAGTTTGGTCTGTAGAATGACAAAAATGGCACCAAAAAAATAAAAAGTTTATTACGCTTCTCATCTTGGAATAGAGGGGAATATTTTGTTTATTAGAAAAAACTGATGCTTCATATTGTAGGTTCTTAATCAAAATAATTAGCAAGGAAATTTTAAAATAATTCAGAATTCACAATTAAATTTTTATCAGATTAATCATGTTTCTTTATATATATATATATATATATATATATATATATAAATTTAAATTTTAGTTATTTAAGTTTTCTGAAATTAATTTAAAATTATTGAATGAAGACTTAATTTAATTTTATGAATTCAATTTGAAATTATTTAATTAAGGCCTTTTTTTTAGAATTAAATACAGTGCAAACAGTTCAGATAACAGCAGCTGCAATAACATTTAAAATAATTATTCATCATTTGCCAGTCCTCAATATACATATGTTTTGAATTAACGGCAAATTTTACTGAAATAATGGGGGTTTTACTGATTAAATAAAGTACAAATAGTGTCATTTTATAGTCAACAATTTATTTAATTTTATTTTCCATTTTTATATTTCTTATTATTTATGTTTAATTTTATTATTTGTTTTTATAATTTATTTTTTATTTTATTATTTATTTTTAATTTTATTATTTTGATTTTAAAATTCAGTTTAAATTTATTTTTATTTATTATGTATGGTAAAAAAATGTTTTATTTTAGTAATGTCATAAAAGTTTTTACATGTAATTTACCGTTACGTATTGATGTTGTACAGATTCTTCATTTATCTTATATTATTTCTCTAACACAATGTTTTGCTGCCTTTTGTTGTTCGTTCATGTCTTTTTGAGGCAGAACGAACCTTCTGCTCTCATAAATTGAAGCTCTGCTGCCATCATGTGGATTTTTCTTGCAGGTTTCAACGTCAGCGTTTCAAAACTTCTCCTCCAGCCGGTAATGTGAGTAAACGTCTGATTTAAAGTGAGTGACAGCCCCGGATCTTCAGCGTGTTTCCTGTCTTTCAGCTGCTCCACCCAGCAGCAGGACTCACCTGGTGAAGCAGGTTGAGAACAGGTGGAACCAGAACTGAGCTGCAGCTTCTTGTTCGCGCTCAGGAAGTTTTCTGCTGCTTTTTGGGGATTAAAATGACATTTTATTGTGTTTTATCAACCGTGGATTAGACTCTACAGACAAATATGTGATTTCTAAACCTTAAATGGAGCAGACTGTGCTGGTTTTGGATAAATCTGACTTCTTTCTTTGACGTTTCAGGAGATTTTTGAGTCTAAATCAGTGGAAATGAGGAGACTTCTCTGCCTCCTCCTTGTCTTCTTGCTCTGCTGTGGTTCTATAAAGTGTGAGCTCCAGGGTCAGAAGCCTCCGTCCAGCAGCATCCCCACCGTCAAACCTCTCCACGATGAGCTCAACCAGCCCCAGGCCTTCCCTGAGGAGCAGAGGGCCAACCTGCCCGTCTTCACCATGGACTACCCCCGGATCCAGGTGCCCTTTGAGTTCACGCTCTGGGTGCTGCTCGCCTCCTTCGCCAAGATCGGTGAGCTGACAAAACTAGGAGACACTCTGAGGTGGACAGCTCACCACAGTGTCCTCATACTTCCCTCCTGGTTTCTACAATAAAAAGAAAGAAATATTCAGACTTAAATGTCATCAAAATATGCATTATTTTTATTCAGCGACCTTTATGTAACCAGGAGATACCCCACGGAGATTAAAAACTTCTTTTTTGTGTTAGTCCTGGTGAAGATATGCCGAAGCAAATACAAAACAGTTACAAAATGAAACTAGACACTAGCAAAAAGAAAAAAAGAGTAAATTTACAAGCTAATAATTTATAAATAGTGACATACCGTGGTCAATTTTTAGACAGGAAAGAGTTCCTATGAGTAAAAATTCAGGTTTTTATTTATGTGGATGTTATTTACAGATTTGTCTTGATTTTTGAGGTTTAACTTTTAACATTCTGTGTCTTTTTGATGTAATTTTGTGTCGATTTCTAGCAATTCGGGGTCTTTTTGTAGTAATTTTGTGTCTCTTTGTGGTCATTTTGTGTCTTTTTGTAGTAATTTTGTGCCTTTTTGTGGTCATTTTGTGTCTTTTAATCGTAATTTTGTGTCTTTCTGTGGTTATTTTGTGTCTCTTTGTGGTCATTTTGCGTCTCTTTGTGTTTATTTTGTGTATTTTTGTAGTAATTTTGTGTTTTTTTGTGGTCATTTTGTATCTCTGTGTTTATTTTGTGTCTTTTTGTGGTCATTTTGTATCTCTGTGGTTATTTTGTGTCTCTTGTGGTCATTCTGTGTCTTTTTATGGTCATTTTCTGTCTTTGTAGTAATTTTGTGTTTGTTGGTGATCATTTTGTGTCTCCTTGTGGTCATTTTGTGTCTTTTTGTCGTAATCTTGTGTCTCTTTGTGATCATTTTGTGTCTCCTTGTGATCATTTTGTGTCTCTTTGTGATCATTTTGTGTTTCTTTGTGGTCATTTTGTGTTTCTTTGTGATCATTTTGTGTCTCCTTGTCATCATTTTGTGTCTCCTTTTTGTTGTAGTTTCGTGTCTCCTTGTGATCATTTTGTGTCCCTTTGTGATCATTTTGTGTTTCTTTGTCATCATTTTGTGTCTCTTTGTGATCATTTTGTGTTTCTTTGTGATCATTTTGTGTCTCCTTGTCATCATTTTGTGTCTCTTTGTGATCATTCTGTGTTTCTTTGTGATCATTCTGTGTCTCTTTGTAGTAATGTTGTGTCTGTTTATGATCATTTTGTGTCTCTGTCATCATTTTGTGTCTCTTTGTCATCATTTTGTGTCTCTTTGTGATCATTCTGTGTCTCTTTGTGATCATTTTGTGTCCCTTTGTGATCATTTTGTGTTTCTTTGTGATCATTTTGTGTCTCCTTGTCATCATTTTGTGTCTCTTTGTGATCATTTTGTGTTTCTTTGTGATCATTTTGTGTCTCCTTGTCATCATTTTGTGTCTCTTTGTGATCATTTTGTGTTTCTTTGTCATCATTTTGTGTCTCTTTGTCATCATTTTGTGTCCCTTTGTGATCATTCTGTGTCTCTTTGTGATCATTTTGTGTCTCTTTGTCATCATTTTGTGTCTCTTTGTGATCATTCTGTGTCTCTTTGTGATCATTTTGTGTCTCTTTGTCATCATTTTGTGTCTCTTTGTGATCATTCTGTGTCTCTTTGTGATCATTTTGTGTCTCTTTGTCATCATTTTGTGTCTCTTTGTGATCATTTTGTGTCTCCTTGTCATCATTTTGTGTCTCTTTGTGATCATTTTGTGTCTCCTTGTCATCATTTTGTGTCTCTTTGTGATCATTTTGTGTCCCTTTGTGACCATTTTGTCTCTCTATCTCTCCTTGTGTCTCCTCTGGTGTCCCTCCAGGTTTCCACATCTACCATAAGATCACCATCTGGATCCCAGAGTCGTGTCTTCTGATCTCCATCGGTCTGATAGTTGGAGCCATCATGCACTCGGTGAAGGAGGAGCCTCCGGCGGTGCTCAGCTCCAACGTCTTCTTCCTCTACATGCTGCCGCCCATCGTCCTGGACAACGGCTACTTCATGCCCACGCGGCCGTTCTTTGAGAACGTGGGCACCGTGCTGTGGTACGCCGTGGTGGGAACCCTGTGGAACAGCATCGGCATCGGACTCTCGCTGTTCGCCATCTGTCAGATCGAGGCGTTCGGGGTTCAGGACATCAACCTGCAGGTCGGTTTGTCTGCTCAGAGGTCAGAGGTCACAGCTGGAGTATGTGGGTGTCCTGTGTTTGTAGCCGGTTTGTGTCTCTGTGTTGTAATTTTGTGTCTTTTTGAAGCCATGTCATGTCTCTTTGTGGTCATTCTGTGTCTTTTTGTCATAATTTTTTGTCTCTTTGTGGTCACTTTGTGTCTGTGTGGCCATTTTGTTTATTTTTGTAGCTATTTTGTGTCTTTTAGTCGTCATTTTTGTCTCTTTGTGGTCGCTTTGTGACTTTGTGGTCATTTTCTTTATTTTTGTAGCTATTTTGTGTCTTTTTTAAGTCATTTTGTGTCTTTTCAGTTTTTTATTTGTGTCTCTGTGTGGTCATTTTATGTGTTTTTGTAGTAATTTTGTTTCTTTTTATAATAATTTTGTGTCTTTTTGTGGTCATTTAGTGTCTTTTTGTAGTAATTTTGTATTTCTTTGTCATCATTTTGTGTTTTTGTGGCCATTTTGTGTCTTTTGTCACTATTTTGTGTCTTTTTGAAGTAATTTTGTGTCTCTTCCTGGTCGTTTTGTATCTCTTTGTGGTCATTTTATGTTTTTGTGACCATTTTGTGTCTTTTTGTGACCATTTTGTGTGTCTTTGTGACCATTTTGTCTGTCTTTCTGACCATTTTGTGCATCTTTGTGACCATTTTGTGTCTTTTTGTAGCAATTTTGTGTTTCTTTGTGATCATTTTGTGTTTCTTTGTGGTCATTTTGTGTCTCTTTGTGGTCATTTTGTGTCTTTTTGTTGCCACATTGTGTCTTGTTTTGTTTTTTATTTTGTCTTTCCATAGTC
Organism: Acanthochromis polyacanthus; assembly: GCF_021347895.1. Lineage (NCBI taxonomy): Eukaryota > Metazoa > Chordata > Actinopteri > Pomacentridae > Acanthochromis > Acanthochromis polyacanthus. The sequence continues at coordinate 19,354,423 of NC_067134.1, read as the reverse complement.
GTCTGTGTCCTGCTCTAGTTATTTTGTTTTCTTACCGAGTTCATTTTGTCTGTCTGTCGCTGTCTTGTGTCTCTTTGGATGTGTTTTATGTTTCTTTGTCACCACTATGGTGACGACCATCCTCCTGGACACCAGATGTTTCTGTTTTTTTTATTTTTCAGAGCTGAATGACGGTCATCAGCTGATTGATCCACACCTGAGCTCTTTCTGACAGCAGCTGAATGTTCATTTTCTGGCTCTTGGTGCTTGTTTTGCGTGTCTTTGTAGACTTTTCTTCTTTCTTTGTTGTCATTTTGTGTGTCTTTATACTTTCTTACATCTGTCTGTCCTGAGTTATCATCTCATTGCAGTTGTTTTGTGTGTTTCCTGACCTGTTCTCTCTGTTTGCAGTCAGTTATTACATCTTTGTTCATAAATTGTTAAAAAAAAAAAGGCACGGCAAGATGCATTTAGCAGCTGCTTTTTTTATTCAATATGATGAAACTGAACGTTAATCCTCAGTTTTTAAGCCAGAGAGTTGAAATTGAAACACCTGCAGCTCCTTAAAATGGTTCCAGTGCACCATCAACCCCCAGCATGGATTCACAGGAGGCTGAAATGTGTCTTTGACTGCAGGAGAACCTGCTGTTTGCCTCCATCATCTCTGCTGTGGATCCTGTCGCTGCTCTCAACGTGTTCGAGGACATCGGAGTCAACGAGCAGCTTTACATCGTCATTTTTGGAGAAGGACTCTTCAACGATGCCGTCACTGTGGTGAGTGGAGCTTTATTCGGTGTCATTTCATCAGGAAACACGGACGATCTGCAGCATCAATGTTGTCACAGAAGCCTAGAAATCGCTGCTATTTCATTCTGTACCAGTGTACTGAAAAGCCCCCCTGATGGTTTTTAAATAAATGTTAATTGAGGTATTATTTAGTTGCACATTAGAAGCGTTAAAAACAAACAGAAGTATCTATTTAGCTAATTTCCAGTTAAAGTTTCCAGTTAAAAATGTTTATTTTTTAATATTTAAGGGATAAAATGTAGAGGTTTTCATGTTGTGGAGCAGAAAACCAGTTTGTTGTTGAATCATCAGAAGTTCTTTTGGCTTCGTGAAGACATTTTTGAACTTTCAGCTCAAACTGCACATTCCTTCCCTGATATTAGTAGAATATTTGTGGAAGCGTTTCTCTGTTTGAAGCGTTAAAATCAGTTTCCTCTCAGTCCAGTTTGACCAGTTTGTCTGCAGAGCGGAACAATAAGCCTGGTGTTCTTCGGCTCAGTTTCACTTGAAGCTTCACTCGGTGTTTGTTTGTTGCTGCAGATTGACCAAACATTTCAGGATTGTTGGTTTAAAACTCCAGGCTTTAAAGTGAAACTGAGCTGCAGAGTTTGATGAGAAGAACCAGTTTAACAGCTGGTTTCATTTTGTCTTATTCAGTGGAAGAAATGCACTTTGTTTGTCCTAACTGGAGTATTTCTTTTGGACTTCTGTGTGTCTTTTCGTGCTCCTTTATACTTCAGCACCACGACACATTTTCCAGCTTCACCTACTTTAAACACTGTAAGCTGCAAAAACCGAAAATAATCATCAAATATTTATCGTTCTGATGGTCCCTGAACATATCATCGGGTTCCATGAAAATTCACCAAATAAAGAGTTTTTTTTTAAAAAAGAGTGTGATGGAAATGTTGCCAAAACTAAATAATTTACTGCAGCCAGATTCTACAAAAACCAGAAACATCTGAGTTTTGAATCTAAATGTTAAGATTTGTGTGTTGTTGTGTAAAGTTAGTCCAGTTTTAAATCGTTGCTTCGATGGAACTATCTCATTGAAAAATTAGTCAAATATAAAAACCATTTAATCTAACCACATTCTGTATATAAATAAAGAAAACTGACCGAATAAAGAAATAAATGAATAGAATTGAATTTCTGAATAAATAAATAAATAAATTGACTAAGAATAAACAAGCTAATTCATAAAATTGACTAAGGATAAATAAATAAATAAAAAAATAAATAAAATTGACTAAGGATAAATAAAAATAAAAAAATAAATAAAATTGACTAAGGATAAATACATAAATAAATAAATAAAATTGACTAAGGATAAATAAATAAATAAAAAAATAAATAAAATTGACTAAGGATAAATAAAAAAATAAATAAAATTGACTAAGGATAAATAAAAAAATAAATAAAATTGACTAAGGATAAATACATAAATAAATAAATAAAATTGACTAAGGATAAATAAATAAAATTGACTAAGGATAAATACATAAATAAATAAATAAATTGACTAAGGATAAATAAATAAATAAATAAATAAATTGACTAAGGATAAATAAATTAATTAATTAATTGACTAAGAATAAATAAATAAAAAATAAATAAAATTGACTAAGGATAAATAAATAAATAAATAAATAAATAAATAAAATTGACTAAGGATAAATAAATAAATAAATAAAATTGACCAAGGATAAATAAATAAATAAATAAAATTGACTAAGGATAAATAAATAAATAAAATTGACTAAGGATAAATAAATAAAATTGACTCGCAGAATAAATGAATAAAACTGACTTATTGAATAAATACATACATCTGACTAAATAAATAAACAAACAAATAAATGAATCAAATCTGAGCTCTGAATTTTAATAAGATTTTTTGCATATATCAAAAGAAAAAAACTGCTGACCAAGAGCTTGGCCTCTGTGCAAAAATCCTAATATATAAAGTAAATAAGTCGTATTAAATAAATCTAAAACGTTTTAAGAAACATCACATCTTATCAGTTGATTTTGTTGTTGGTTGATCACAGAAAACGAAATTCCTGCAGTGTTTTATTTGCAATAAATACCAAATATTTTATGATTCAAGCTTAATCATTATTGTGTTTTTTGAAGGTAGATCTTTGATGATTTAAATGTTTTCTGGGTTTTTGTTCAGCTGAATTTAAAGTTGAGTAAAGCAGCATTTAAAGTTGAATTAGCTGTTAGCGCTAACTGAACTCGCTAATTTTAAACTTTTTAAGCAGGACTCTTGGAGTATTTGCACATCTTTTCCTGTATTTCTCCTCTGTAGGTTCTGTACAGCATGTTCTCCTTCCTGGCCGACTTGCCGGTGGTCGAGTCCGAAGACGTTTTCCTGGGAGTCGCTCGGTTCTTCGTGGTCGGGGTGGGCGGTGTCCTGTTCGGCCTCCTGTTCGGCTTCGTGGCGGCGTTCACCACTCGTTTCACCCACAACGTCCGTCAGATCGAGCCGCTGTTCGTCTTCATGTACAGCTACCTGGCCTACCTGGTGGCCGAGCTGTTCGCCATCTCCAGCGTCTTGGCGTGAGTTTTACTGCAGCTCCTGTCCGGTTTCTACTCACTGCTGGTCCATTTCTCTCTGCTGTGTGAAGTCCTGCACCTCGATGGAAACTAGAATCAACATGTCCAACATTCCAAAGTGTCCGCAGGCGTTACCAAAACATAAAACTACTTCTTTTCATCCTTTTTTCTCTCTGCTTTGTGTGAACACTGCCTGCAGTTCAACCAAAAGTCTCTGAATTTTTATCACGACTGTCGCTTACAGATTATTACTTTATAGTTTCGTGGTTGCTCAGAAAAATGCAGATTTTTTTTGTTATTTTAGTAGAAAATAGTTAGAATATTTTTCCACCTGCGTTAATGTTCTTAATCTAACTTGTAGTTTACTAAAAGCTGCTTCGCTCTGATCAGTAACAGATAGTAAAGAGGTTAAACTCCTCCTGAAGCCTGAACTTTATACGACTTGTACCGACTTGTTCCTCCACATAGTTTTCCAGCTTCACAGTGACATGAGAGGAACCATGTGATTCAGTTTTATGAATGAGGGAAAAAATACAGACAACTGTAGGCGGGAAATAAGAGTTTCAGAGCAGCTGCTATGAGATACTGGAGGGTTTTATTAAACACGCCAATCAGGTCTGAAAAGCAAATGAAGCAAAAATAATAATATGGATTAAATTGTTGTGATAATGTAGTTTTTAAGTTGTGAATCTAATTTAAGAAGATTGCTTAAGCAATCAAAAACTGTAGTTAAAACTTTTTATTTAGTGTTTCTAAGCACTGGTTGTTTTTTAAAAATGATTTATGAAGCTAGAATAAGTCTAATTTTTGTAAAATATTAAAAACATTACTGAAAAATATCCCTATAACTAATTAAAGCAATGGTGTTGTTTATTGTTCTTGTCTAAGTTCATGAAAAATGTGTCCAAAATAGCCCTCAATTTGTCAAAAACAGCCTGAAATCTGCTCAGAATAATCAAAAATCTCTCTAAAATAACTTATTTGTTCAAAATAAATAAAAACCTGTGCAAAAGAATTCACAATGTTCTAGAATATTGTCTAAAATTGCTCAGAATAAAACAAAATGACTCAATCTATCCAAAATGACCCAAAACCTGTCCCTAGTAACTAAAAATCTGCACAATAATTCTAAATATGTTCTAAATCTGTCCAAAATTATTCTAAATGAATCCCAAACGACAAATAATCTGTCTAAAGCAACACAAAATGTGCACAAAATAACTCGACATCTCTCTAAAATGACTTTTTTTCTGTTCAAAATAACTAAAAACATCTGCAACAATAATTCACAATGTTATAGAATCTGTGTTAAATGACTCAAAATTTGTCTAAAATGACTTAATATTGTAGAGAAAGAACTAAATCTTTTCAAAATAAATTCAAATTTAGATTTTATCCAGCATGAACACATGATGTTAAAGAATGGACCTGTATTTCAGCTCCTGCCTGCAGATTTATTCATCTTTTAACTTTTATTTTTATTCATCCTCTGAGCAGTATCATAACATGTGCCATCACCATGAAGTACTACGTGGAGGAGAACGTGTCCCAGAGGTCCTGCACCACCATCCGTCACGTGGTCAAGATGTTGGCGACCGTCTCCGAGACGCTCATCTTCTTCTTCCTGGGTGTGGTTACCATAACGACGGAGCACGAGTGGAGCTGGGCCTACGTCCTGTTCACGTTGCTGTTCGCCTTCGTCTGGAGGGGAATCGGTGGGATTTATCAGACTAAACAGGCTCCTAAACGTTCACCGGCGGGAAGAAAAGTGTGATTTTTAAAGACGTTTTCCATTTTCAAAAAATGGCTAAAAATCTTGAGATAATTCCAAAAAATACTGTGAATTTATTGCAATACAAAATAACATTAATGACTTAGAACTGTGGTTTAACCAACAATACAAATCCATGTATTTGAAGAAAATTTACTTTTTTTTGACGTAAACTGTTAAAATACATTTAATTGAAGTACTGTAGGGATTAGTATGGAGTCACAGGAGTGCCACATCAAAATATAAATAAATAGATAAATGTGCAAATAAATAAATACATAAATAAATGTGGAAATATAAAGATAAATAAATAAATAAATGTGGAAATAAATAAATGCATAAATAAATGTGGAAATATAAAGATAAATAAATAAATAAATGTGGAAATAAATAAATGCATAAATAAATGTGGAAATATAAAGATAAATAAATAAATGTGGAAATAAATAAATACATAAATGTGGAAATATAAAGAGAAATAAATAAATGTGGAAATATAAAGATAAATAAATAAATGTGGAAATAGAAATAAATAAATAATAAAAAGGAAAATTTTGTCTTTGCTTTTACCTTTTCTGTTTTTTCCTTTTATTTATTTATTTACTTATCTTTATATTTCCACATTTATTTATTTATATTTTGATGCGGCACTACTGTGACTCCATAGTTAGCAGTGTGCCAAAATGCAGCTTTTACCATGACAATTTTTCAGTTTTATTTGAAATGCATCAAAATGAATAAATTACAAAAGTAGAAATTAAGAAGGTGCATTTACACAATATTTGTTTTCCTTTAATAGAATGATTAAGTTCAAATGTATTACTGTAAATATTTGCTGCAAATAAAACACAAATAGTAGCAGTCAATACAAAAAACTATTTCTTGTCATATTCATTTTATTCACTGTAAAAAAACATAATTTTACAGTAGTTTTCATTTGACATGTTTTTGAAACGTACGAAAACATGAATTTATTTAAATAACAGACGATGAGTTTACATGTGTAATATAGAAATTCAAAACAGTTTTTATCATGAAGATTTACCAGGCTACAGGTTTTTCCAGTGTCATTTTAAAGATTATATTGTATTTTTTTTTACAGTTTTATTTATTTTTCCATGAAATTCTTTCTCCTGCAGGGATGCTGGTTCTGACTCAGATCATCAACCCGTTTCGAACCATCCAGTTTAACTACAAGGACCAGTTTGGTTTGGCCTACGGAGGCCTGCGAGGGGCAATCTGCTTCGCCCTGGTCTTCACTTTACCCGACAACATCAACAGGAGGAACCTGTTCGTCACGGCCTCCATCGCCATCATCATCTTCACCGTCTTCATCCAGGTGAGATGGAAGCTCCTCGTGATGCCTCACACTGAAGCTTTCTTATTGGCTCTGAGCTGTCCTCTGCTGGACAACAACATTATTTTATTTATCCCAGCTATAAAAGAAAAATAAATCATTGGTTCTTTTACGTATATTTCAATCTAGTTCAAAATAGTTTTTTAGTGAAGTTTTTTTTTATTGTCTCAGAAGGTTAAGGAAAAACACTCAATCATTCAAGAATATTTGCCCAACATAACTCAAAATCTGTACAAAATCATTAAACGTCTGTTCAAAATTATTAAAATCTGTCCAAAGTAGTTAAGAACCTGTTCATAATATATTCAAATCTGTTCAAAATACTTTTATAAACTGTCTAATATAGTTAAAAATCTGTTCAAAGTAATTAAAAATCTGTATAAAATAATTTAAAATCTTAATTTAAGAAAAACTCCTTCCAAAAGGATTTAATATTTGTACAAAACACAAAGCCTGTACAAAATACCTAAAAACCTGCTCAAATTAATTTAAAAATCTGTCCAACATAGCTAAAAATCTGTATAAAATGATTTTAAAAACATCAATTCACAAATCCATTCTTTCCAAAATGTCTTAATATTTGTTGAAAATCATTCTAAATCTGTCCAAAGCAACTCGAACTGTCTAAAATGACTAAAAAATGTCCAAAGTCATTGAAAATTTGGTCAAAATAGCAGAAAAAAAAATGTCAAAAATGTTTAAAAAATTTGTCCAAACTAACTACAATCTTTTTTTTTCACATTTAAAATTAAGCAGATTTAAGCAAAACTAAATAGTAAAGCACTGCATGATTTTCCCCTCACTATAATGTGTAATGTGTCGTTTACTGAGTCAGATAAAAGGGAATTTCTGCTCCTAGAAGCGTCGAAACGTTCAGTTTTCTTGTTGCTCTGCAGGGAATCAGCATCCGTCCCATCGTGGAGTACATCAACATCAGGAGGACCAACAAAGACCTGAACACCATCAACGTGGAGGTCCACACCAGAGTGAGGAGTTCTTCTTCTTCTTCTTCTTCTTCTTCTCTGGTCTCTGCTGCCCCCTGCTGGTCAATAGCTGCTGTTGCATCATAAATGAAGAAAAACATGAAAAATATTTGCTTAAAATGTGTGATTTACTGTCTGTACTAAATCTGTCTTTAAAGTAACAAACATTTTATAGTCCAGAGTAAAATGTCTCAAATGTCAGTTAGGAAAACGTTTTTACAACTTTTCGTGATGCAACTACAGAGATTTAGCAGCAGAACCCGCAGCTTCTCGGCTTTACAGAATTTTAAAGTTGATTTCTGCTCTTTTTTTAACCTCCAGCTACAATTTTACAGTTTTGATGAACAAGAAAATGAATTAAAATGTATTAGTAAACATCAGAAAGAGTGGAATATTTAGCCGCTAAAAAGTCAATTAGCGGCTTTCCTTCTGGAGCTGGTGGAGACCAAAAATGGAGCTAAAAGAGGCTAGATTTAATGCTGCTTTTTGTTTCCTGTCCAGATGATGGAACACGTCGTTTGTGGCATCGAGGACCTGTGTGGTCAGTGGAGTCACTACTACTGGAAAGACAAGTATGCTCAGACCTTCAGCTGTATTTAACAAAATAAAAGCATGATGAAGTGGAATCTTTACGTTTCTCTGTTTGTTTCAGGTTCAAGAAGTTCAACGACAGAGTTCTGAGGCGGATTCTGCTGCGAGACAACCGGGCCGAGTCCAGCATCGTGTCTCTGTATAAGAAGCTGGAGCTGCAGAACGCCATCGATTTACTGGACACACCGTTGGGAGATCTGAGCGCAGCACCATCTATCATCTCTCTGCAGTAAGACGCCTTTAAAACCTGATTTATTTTAAAGAACGCTTCATCTGCTGGTTGTTCAGAGCGGAGATGGAGTGAGAAAATAGATGATCAGGTACAAGGTGGCAACAGTTTCACAATTTAGATCAGGACTTGATAAAAATAACTGACATTATTTTTAGTATTTTTGTAAATACTGCAGAGTAAAGTCACAATACACTGTAAAATAAAAAAAATCTGTGGTTTTACAGATTTTTTCTTTTTATCCATATTAAATAAAAACATAATTAAAATGAAAAAAATAGAAGATAATTTAAATGTCTGACATAAAATTACATTAAACACCCTACAAATAATTTAACTTTTTTAAAGAAAGGTTTTTATTTATGTTTACAGTGGCATCAAAATAAGTCGGTTCATATTTTTGCATCTAAAGAGCTTCTCAACCCACAGCGGAAATGGTTTTACATTAAATCTGTGTGCGTTAGTGAACAGAAAGTATTGATTTTATTCCGGTTGAGTGTCTCTGCTAAATGCACGAAGCGTTTACTGCGAGTCTAATTCTGCTGCAGCTGACCAAGCAGTTTTCCATCAGCTCCTCTTAACATTTGCTGTCTTTAACCAGCGACGAGAAGAAGGAGGCGGCTCGGCCCAAGAGGAAGTTCTTGGCCGCTGACGTGAGGAAAATGCACGACATCCTGTCAAAGAACATGTACAAGATCCGACACAAGGTACCGAAACGCTTCAGCTGCATCAAAACTATCAGAAAGAGGGAGGTTTGATTTAAAACGCTCCTAAAATAAAGTGAAATGTGGTAAATACAAGTTCAGATCAATTTAGTTGGAAAAATCACCATGAAGCTGTGAAACAATCAAACCTCTGAAGGCGGAAGATCAATTAAATTGACTGAATTTAATGAAGCAGAACATCAGGGTTAAACGGAAATTCCCAGCAAATTAAAACACTTTGAAATGTTTTCACTTTGTCTTAATTTCTGTTTGACCTGTTACCTTTTATTTATTTTTTTGATCAAACAGCAATAAAACAACAGTTTACTGACCTGTTTTAAGGTGAAATGAGGTTTTCAGATTAAAATGTTGCTTAAATCATATTTTTGCAGTGTCTAAATTCACAACCAATTCATACATGTATGTTTTTTGAGAATATAGACTGCATTTTGTTGCGATTTCTGCTGGAATTCATATATTTTTCTGCTGGAATTCTTAGATTCATGCCACTTTTTTCCCTATGTTTTTATTATTAACAAATCCTAGGTTAATCTGATTTTTTTTTCCCAGATGTTTAGTTTCACCTTTTTAAAAATGCATTTTCATCCCATGAAGCAGCAAATTCTAGTCAAACTGGTACAAACAGGGAATTTGTTGGGGACTACTTTTAGTGGCGGATTAATACTCATTTGGAGGATCATTTGGTGTAATTTGTAAAAATATTTAAATTATTTGTTGCTCTTTAATGACACCTGTTGACTTTAAAATATATGATATATTCATAGTTTTATTCTTTAAAGAGGAGAAAGAAAATAATTTGAATGTTATGGTTAAATCAAAGTTCCAATTTTTTACATTTTAAACATCTATTTTTTTTTACAAATTTCAAAAATACGGGAAAAAATCTGTAAAACAAAAACAACAATTCTGTTCATTTTTTTACAGTGTATCAGAAAAAAATGTCATGATGTAATGATAAATGACAAATAGAATTGCACAACTTGTATTTTTTATGAGTTTTGTTCAGACGAGTCACTCTAAATAATAATCTCAGCCCAACATTTACCACTAACTGTATTTTCTGTGTTTTCCAGACGATAGCCTACACCAACAAATATAATCTGCCCGACAACAGTCGAGCCAGGGAGATTCTGATTCGCCGCCACGCCAGCATCAGACGCAGCCTTCGACCTGGAAGTTTGCGGGAGTTGGTGGGTTTTAGTTTAAAAGAGCTTCACACATGACTTGCTAGCTGTCCTCACCTGTTCCTCCTCTTTCAGGGAGAACAGAACATCCCCAGGTCTCAGAAGTATTACTCCCTCCAGCCTGGAGGAGACCTGGAGTCTGCGTTCGGCCTCAGGAGACGAAGTCACGGTGAGATCTGTTGAACTTTCTTGATCCCTCTGACCCCTAAAATGTACCTGTGGTTTTCAAAGGCATGTTGTCTTTAAATAAAATGCCAAAATTAAAACATTTATCAGAGAAAGAAATTGTAAAAATAGAAAAATTTAACAAAGTTTCAGTTTTCTGACAGTCTTTGAACTAATCGTGTGTGCTGTAAGGTTCAGTTGGTAAAGTTCACCAAAATCTAATTTAATTGAGGAAAAATTTGCCAGGAGCCAAAAAATGCCCAGAAACGTTTGACAGGGTTGACTGTAATGAAATATTAACAGAAAATCAGTTCCATCTATAGCTGCTAACGTTAGCGTGCCTCATAATATAACGATGTTAGAAATTTTCAAATGAGCAAGTTCAGTTTTTAAAAAATGTTGTTTATGTTAATTTTTTTTTAGTTTTGTAAACTGAGAAACTGCTTGAAGTTCTAAATGCTATGACTGATCGATCTTGTGTGTTTTCAGCTGGTGATGAGGTGGACCGACTGTCGGCTCGCGTCCAGGCCTCCGGTGTGTCTCCACGGTCCTCCTCCCGCTCTCTGGTGCCCATGAGGAGGCTGAACACCATCCAGGAACAGGGGGGTTCGGGGAAGAGCGTTGTGGACGAGGGGCCCTCTGGAGGTCCGTTCGGTTCCAGCCTCAGAGGCAGGAAAGCTGCGGTTCCTGCACCCAGGAGACGCAGCTCGGATCGAGAAGACGACTCTGAACCTCCAGGAGGAGAGGAGGAAGCGCTGCCTCCTCCTCCAGGCTGGGTACCCGAGGACGGAGACCCTGGAGAAAATGAGGCAGGAAACCCACTGCTGAGACACTCATCACAGATATCTAGAAGCTCCTCCAGGCTATGACTGAAAGCAGCCTCATGTTTGATATTTGTAGATGGACATCTGCCTCACATCTGCTTTTAGCAAATATCAAAACATTTTGTTCACCGTCAATGACTGGAGACAAAGAGACTCTGATGGTCTGTTTACAGCGATCATAAAGACTGTCCTGGCTTATTTATGCTCTTTTAAAGCATATTTACAAGATTAGGTGTCATCAGGAAATCACATAATTGAGCCAAACCTCTTCAACACTTGTTTTATTGAAGAATTAATGTCATATACTGTCAGTAAGTCCAGTTTCCATTCACTCAGGGTCATTATTATGTACTTTCAACATGTTTAACAAATTTTATACACATATTTTTACAATGTTGACATTATTTACATGTTTTTAAAGGGAATTTTGAGCTTTGTTTTTATTAAGTTGGCAAATTTTAAGAATTAAGCTGCTCCACAGGTAAGACGGGAGGGGAAGGGGAATTGAAATCCTGATGTTAAAGTGAAATACTTGATTTGATTAATGAGCTAGTCTTATTAAATTTATTCAACTTAAATCTATTTTAAAGAAACTTTAGTGTAAATTACACACAATATAAAGTTGATGCAACCTTATATCAACTCAACCAATCAAAATAATGCCTGCAACTTTAAAATTTTACGTAAATAATCAAATTAAAGTAAATAAACTTCTTAACCAGTTTCCACTTGAAATGTTTGCATCATAACATGTTGTTTTTTTTTAAATCAAACTGTACATAGAAAGTCTGGAGTAGGCTATAGAGAATAAGCATGTATTGTTTATAAGCAGCTTTTATTTTTTAAGCACAAAAATACTAAAAATATGAATTTCAATGCAGCTTCCTTCCATCTTCCACCCCTAAATGTTAATTTAGGATAGTCCCAGTTGTGTTCTATTCACGGAAACATGGCAATAATAGCAGTTTTCTGCAGCTTTAAGGGGATTAATGTGCGATTATCTGAGCTGCCAGTCAGGCTGAGGCATCGTGGTCACGTTATGGTGTAAATATGTTAGAAATAGAAATCTAATTCTGCTTTAAAAAGTGCAAATACTAGTTTTTAATATCCCAATCCAATTAAACAGATGGCAGCAGCGTGGTCTGTACAAAGACAGTGTTGTGATAAAATTAGCAGCAAGTAGAACCCAGACTTTGAGCCAATAAGTTGGTGAAATTAACTTTATTTAGCAAGAAAACAGACCTAAAGGCTGGAAATGATTAAAAACCTGAACCAGACAAAAGCAGCCATTTGCTAAACCTCCCTTTAGCCGCCAGATATAGCCGCCGCAGCTCTGCTAAGCTTTAAATCTGTGTTAAAGCATTAAGTTAAAAGACAAAAATCTAAGCACAAGACAGTTTGAAGGACAGTGTCCTTTATCTATCCTTTACAAAACCAAAAACAAGTTAAAATCTAAAAAACTAGATTGAACAATCTGCCTCAAAGCAAGCTACAAACGTTAGCATGTTTGGCTAACTACCTTACTACATGTTAGCTTAGCTGCAGCTGTCAGCTAAGGTTAAGATGGAAAATATGACTAGCAATAAAAGACTGCTTTTTGAAAATGGGAGACAATTTGCTTTCAGTAATAGATTAGAAATGATTGTATTTTTCTTTTTCCTGTTTTATTTTTATTTTTCATCCTGTTTAAGTGAGAATTGAGTCAGACGTGTGGATATGTGCACTTAAATTGTAGATAGTATATTTTTACTATTATTATCCCCCGCCTCCACAAAGTGGAAAAGGGGGATAGAGGTTTGGCGTCCGTCCGTCCGTCATGAAGGGACAGCTTTTCTTGGAAACTATTACAGCTAGGATTACAAAATTTAATGTGTAGCTTCACACCATGGACACCTTGATCAAGTTCGAAAATGAGATCTGTGCGATAATATTTAACAGAGTTATGGCCCTTTATCACTATTTTGGATATAGACTCATAGACATCACGTGGCGGGGGATGTTGATGACCATGTCGTCTTGTTATTACTATTTGTAATGAAAAACTAATGAACGAGTAAAAGTGATATAATTTGTATGTAGGAAAGTTATTGTAGGTATTTGAAAAGATATTTTAACTGGAAAAGCTGAATTAGAATCTGTAAAACATATACATAGCTATTAAATGTAAAAGCGCATTGTGCTAAAAGGTGTATATTGTACTGCAAAAACTCATATTCTAGCAGAAAATGTACTTGTTTGCCACCTTTGATCCAAATAAGATGCCGTCCTTATATTAATAGAATCCGACCAATTTATGTTCCTTTCGTAATGCATTTGCTGCTGCAAATTGGCTCTATGTAAAGATAATTTTTAGGAGACAAGCTTATAAAATCAATAAGAAGACACTCGTCTGTGCTTTCAAATGATCTTATGAGTGTAGCATCCATTTTTTTAATTTGTTTAACCTTCAGTTGAATGTGAAATGATGTAACAGAGACGTGGATCCAGTTATATCAGCTGATGGAGTAACATTACACCATTTAAACAGAGCATTTGAAACCAGCCGGGGGACCCACAGGTGCCATTAAACTCAGGAAAGAGGAGATCGAGCACAAAACACTCCCCCTTGTTTGCTTTAATGCCCTCTTTTATTAGTTCATTTGACTCTCTGACGGCCTTCTACACCCAGATAATCTATCAGAGTTTGTGTCTTTATATCTCCCTCTCACGGGAAGCAGGAACAATAAATCTATTTTTGTTTCTTAAAGGTGCATCAAAGAAATTCAGCAAAAACAATCCCAACAATGTGTTCGAAGTTACATTAACGCTGCTTTCTGGAAGCTGAAATGTGCAGGAAGTGTTTAAAAGTGAGTTTTTCGGTGAAGTTGTGCATAGAATGTCTCAGATGAAATAGAACAGATGTGAGCTTTTATCATGGCAGCCTGCAGTGGTCTTTACTCTGATTTCTGTGCAGAGAACAAACGGTGTAAATCTGCTGTGACAGGAAGCTTTGAACAGGAGACAGTAGGCATCTCTTTTTGAACTTAATACACAAGTTCAGCTGCAAAAATACACAAATGCTGAAAATGACAACAAGGAGAGTCAAAGTGACCACAAAGAGACAGAAAATGACAACAAGAAGACGTAAAACTGCTACAAAAGATTCACAACAATCACATAAACCAGAAAATGACCACAACGAAATATGAAGTAGTTCCAGAAAAACTGAAAATGTCTACAGAAAGATTTGATGACCACAGCTGCTCTGAACGTTGTCGTATTGGTGGCTAAGTTGTGCACACGAGGAGCCATTTTTCACGTCGGGACCGAGTGTGAATCGACTCATTACAGCTCTGCTCTGGAAAGTGTTTGTCTTGATTACTGCACAGCTGCTCTAATTAAAGACGCTCCACTGGATCAACAGCGTTTCATTATTTACTGAAAATCAGTTCACTATGAAATTAAACGAGATGAAGGAAGACAAAGACCTGATGAAAGCACAAACTGGGAAGGTTGCTGTTGCTAAGAATTCCAAATTATGGAGATAAATGAGCCAATTGGAGCGAAAACGGACTATAGTTTTTTTTGGCGTTTAAAGTGAATATTTAAACTAAATGTCCACCCAGTTGCATCATTTATTACTGGACTACAGAGAAACTATGTCTAAATTTCTGCTTTTAATTTAATCACTTTGTTAAAATGAAAAACTCCAGAAAGTATCAAGTATCTGACACATGATCAGAGCATCGCTAGGGAAACTTCTGCACTTTTAATGATGCTTTCCACTTTTTGAGGGGCTTTAATTACATTTTCTCAAGCAATTACAGAAGCAGAACGGGATTTTCTCACAGTGCTGTTGTGGGATTTTTCCGGATGCAGGCATTAGAATATGATCCAGTGTTGATCCAAAGAGAAATGGGCTTAATGAGCATCATCCTGTTCACATCTACTGCAAAGTGAAGGCTCAGAACAAGAAGATAAACATTTTCTGACAATACAAGAATGAAATGACTCCTAACTCAGAAATATTATCACAAAAAGACTAAACGTGACCAGAAAAAGAAGCAAGACAACCACAAAAAGGTCAAAATAATCTCAATAAAGAAGCAAATCAGCCACAAAAATGTGCAGAGTACCCATCAACAGAAGCAAAACATCCACAAAAAAATAGCTAATTAACCACAAAAAAGAGGAAAATCCAGAACCAATAAGTGCCAGTTAATCAAAAAAGGTGCTAATCAGACACAAAATTCGTCACATGACCACGTAGCGGTCTGTATCGCTCGAGCATTGTCATGTGACAATGTTGTGGTCCGCTAGTGACTGCCCACCGTCCATGCGATTTTCAGATGTGAGGCGCTGCCTCTAGTGGACACGTGCCTTCAGGTGGAGTTAATCACAAAAACAAACAAAACAACATCAAAAAGATGCAAAACAACCACAAAAGGAAGCAAAACAACCACAAAAAGATGCAAAACAACCACAAAAGGAAGCAAAACAACCACAAAAAGATGTAAAACAACCACAAAAAGATGCAAAACAACCACAAAAGGAAGCAAAACAACCACAAAAAATGTAAAACAACCACAAAATGAAGCAAAACAACATCAAAAGGAAGCAAAACAACCACAAAAGGAAGCAAACAACCACAAAAAGATGCAAAACAACCACATAAGGAATCAAAACAATCACAAAAGGAAGCAAAACAACCACAAAAAATGTAAAACAACCACAAAATGAAGCAAAACAACCACAAAAGAAAGCAAAACAACCACATAAGGAAGCAAACAACCACAAAAAGATGCAAAACAACCACATAAGGAAGCAAACAACCACAAAAGGAAGCAAACAACCACAAAAGGAAGCAAAACAACCACAAAAAATGCAAAACAATCACAAAAAGAAGCAAAACGACCACAAACAGAAGCAAACAACCACAAAAGGAAGCAAAACAACCACAAAAAATGCAAAACAACCACAAAAAGAAGCAAAACAACCACAAAAGGAAGCAAAACAATCACAAAAGAAAGCAAAACAAACACATAAGGAAGCAAACAACCACAAAAAGAAGCAAAACAACCACAAAAGGAAGCAAAACAATCACAAAAGGATGCAAAACAACCACAAAAGGAAGCAAAACAACCACAAAAAGATGTAAAACAACCACAAATAGATGCAAAACAACCACAAAAGGATACAAAAACCACAAAAGGATACAAAAAACCACAAAAGGAAGCAAAACAACCACAAAAAGATGCAAAACAACCACAAAATCAAGCAAAGCAACCACAAGAAGTTAAAGCGAACCACAGAAACCATGAAGTGACCTGCTGCTGTGGACGCTGCACTTCTCAACCTTTTTAATCTACAGCCAGTGGAAAGCCAATGTTTGATGCGGACGCTAAAAGCTGAGCGCGCTCAGTGGGGGGCTCGGCCATAAATATGAGTCTCGGCGTGGAAAACCTCCAGCTCATCAAACATGGATGAGGCCGGTGCATTTTTAATGGAGACAACAGTTTACTGTAACGAAGAGCATGGAATCTGGGAAGACGCGGAGATCTAACGTCTGTCAGCAGCTGATTGACGAGCTGCTTTATTACACAAACACACGTCTGACGCTGTAAATAAACCTCACTAACTGTGACTAATTACACCTATTGTACCTGAAAACTCTCTGATGCTCCAGCAGGAGGTTTTGTAGAGACTGAAAGCACAGGAAGTGCATTTATTTATGTCCCACAGCAGTAATTAATCTCCCACTTCCATCGTTTGAAGACTGATAAATAACTGCAGGATGTTAAAGATTCATTTGAATTCAAATTTAAATCTTTTTCTGGCTGGAACTGACAGAAACAAGAAATAAAAAGTAGTATGACTTTGTGGTAGAGGCGTTGATGATGTGTTTTTGTTGTAGTGTTACTAAAAGTCCAAAAATACACTAGAATTTAGCATTTTTTGTGGTTGTGTTGCTCTTGTTCTGCTTGATTTCCATTTTAAGTGATCTTTTGTGTTTGCTTGCCATTTTTTGTGGTTGTTTTGCGTCTTTTTCATTTTGCTTTTTTATTTATCTTTTCTTTATCTTTATCATTTAGCATCTCTTCTAGGATATTCTTCCTCTGTTGGGGTCTTTTTATATCTCTGTGAATATTTACCATCTCGTTTTAGTTGTTTTTCCTATTTTTGCCCATTTCGGCTCTTTGCAGTCACTCTTGTGCCACTTGGTTTGATCATTTCCAGCCAAAACAGAGGATTGGTGAAATAAAAATTCACTATGAATCAACACTTAGCTGGGGTGTGAATAGTTTCGGGCTCAGCTGGAGGCTCTGATTGGTGCTAATCAGGGGCAGGTGTGTTGGCACTAAGTGATCAGGTGAGCTGAGAGGAGAAACCACCACAGGTTTCCATTGAGAGGCAGCAGGAAGCTTTCACTCATCTCTAAGTGATGCATGCTTGTTTGTTTCCTTCTCTTCAGCTGCAGTAAAGGAACAAACAGCAGCAGGATCTTAACGGGTCAAAGGTTTGGTTCGGTTCAGCGGTGCCGGTTGAATAAATGTGAGAGAAAATCTCCACATGTAAATTCTCACACCAAACGCCTGCAAAGTCTTTGCCTGGAGCGTCTTTGCATTCTGATCAAGAAGCATCTTGGTATGTGGGAGGAACTGGCAAACATCCTGCTTCATGAGCTGTCTGTCAGCCGCACACAAGGCTCGCTGCCGGAGAGGCGAGAAGGAAGAGGGAGGGTCTGTGTTTAAAAGCACCCAGAGCGTTTAGTGCCTCGCACAGAAACAAAGCATGGAAAACAGATTGTGTTTTTGAATGTGTTGCCTGTGGTGGAGCTTCAGGGAGAAAATCTGCAGCCTCCAGTGGATTCGGTGGTCAGAGGAAACTTCACAAACTGAGCAGATTTGATCTTCTGTCTTTCTACCTCCAGAAAAAAGGAGAATTCAGCGAATAAAAATGAACCAAACTGCAACCGTCTCCCATCAGATTGAGTGTCAGCCGGTCAAAGATGTCAAGGTAGGATGGATTTTAACGCTAATTTCTTTAATTTCTGTCTTCATTAAATCTTCTTCCCTTCCTCGGACAGTTTTCACACTTTTATCACCACGCTAACACAACTGAATGTGTTTAAAATGACTTGGGTCTGGCTACCAAACTGCTTTATTTGAACTTTTTACTTCACATTAATGCACAACTCTACATTCTCGATGTTGAGCCAACTTTCTGTCTTTGCGGCTTCATTATTCAGCTGAATGAAAGAAATTAAACTCATTCAGTGTCTATTTTCCTCCCTGAAATGTTTATTTTTTGAACTGCTTTTTAATTATCTGCCAAGATGTCCTTGTCTTCTCTATTTCATCTTGTTTCATCTATTAAATTTCCTCAACTGAGCCTCAAACCATCAATTTTCCTCTTTAAACTATTTGTTTTTAAAAGTGGTGTGGTGTCTGAGAGGGTTTTTTCTTTGGAGGCTTTTGATCAAAAAGGATTCGGATAGGTGAAAATAGTTTTCTGTTTCAGTCGGACAGATTTAATGTTGCTTCGTATTTGTTTGTTGTGATGTTTAACCTCATTTTCACCAGATTCCCATTAAATCACTGTTCTCATCACAGATCATTTGAATGCAGATACAAGGACCCACTCCAGCTTCTAGCAGATAAAGTAGATTATCCTCTTCTAAATTTAACCAACTGGTGCCTACATTTAATTTAACACCTTATCTAAACAGTAGTTTTGGTGCAAAAACTCAACCTAGTAGTTTTGGAGGTTGAAGTGAACTCAGTGTTTGTTTGGTTTTACCTTTTGGATACAATTTATGAAGTCATTTTGGCAACTAAACTTCACCAAAAAGTGTTGGTGCCTCAGTGTAGTTGAGTAGTTTTGGTGTGTAAAGCTAGCAGAGCTGTGTTTGTTCCTAAATGTAACCAAGTGGTTCTGGTATTTAAGCTCGACTACATACAGGCTGGAAACACAAACAAGCATGAAGTGGAAAAACAGCGAGTGAAAGTAAAAGTCAAAACACGGCTTAAGAGAAAAAATAAAAGTGTATTAATGGTTCAAGATGGGACTTGAACTCAGATTTATTGGCTGCAAACCAACTTCAAAGTGCAAAACTGTGGCTCCACTGCTATTAAAGAGGTGATAACAGCTTAGTGAGCTACTGGAAGGCTGAGGAAATTCATCCGTATGTATCAGGATGATGTGCAGTGATAAAAGGCCGTTTAATGGGCTCTTAATAATTCATGTTAGCATTAAGCTACAAACAACGATGAGAATTATTGCTTTGAAAGTGATCGGGCAGATAGCTTTGAAGTAGAGCATAACTACGGCAGCTCAAAGGCTATGAAGTGGCTTCAAAGACAGAAAGCAAGATAAGAAACTGGTTTGTTATCAGCGATGACAGACCGTGTGTGTGTTTGATTTTGTTGGTGTTTTTAGGAATGATCGTCATTTTTTAAAAAGCCACAGATCTGTCAGCTATAAAATCGGCACTAATATTGTTTCTGGGTGTCAGCGTGGTCGGACACCGTTGTGCTTTTGTCTGATCTAAAATGCTGCTTGTCATACTCGGAGACAGAAGTGCTTTCATTGCTCTTTTGCTTTTCAGTGTTTGATCATTTTATTGTGTCTGGACTGGCTCACAAGCACACTCGTCTGCCTTTTATCACCTTGATGCCGTGTGTCAGTTTTGCTGAATTGCTTTTGAAGTTGCGGTTTTGAACATATTTCAGAAGTTGGACACCGAAAAGCTCGCGTTTGGGACAAAAGATCAAGTACCGGAGAGAGATTTTTACACAGCAGCATCCTCTCAAATCCCAAATAAGTGTTACTAGACTTTGGGTTTTTACACCACTTATCATGTAATGTCATAAAAGAGCTGGTGGGAGATTTAAGCCTTGATTACACTCCACCACCAACATGTAGCTTTTGTTATACAACTTTCTAGTCCACTTGGAGGGTTTGGTTATGTATACACTTTTCATGGTTTTTCTTTACTTTGATGACTATTTACATTCAAAGCACAGATTTCCACTGGTCTAATGTCCATTCCTTGTGTTTGATGGCACAAATAAATCTCTTCTGCTTGTTGCTTTGTCTTAGTAGTTTCTGAGCAGCTGTTTGACCATAAAGGCCTGATTGGTTCAGGCTCCTCTGAACAGTTGATGTAGAGATGTGTCTGCTACTAGAACTGTGTGGCATGTATTTGGACTCTAATCTGAGGTGCTGTTAACTTGTGATTTCTGAAGCTGGTGACTCAGATGAACTTCTTAGCAGCAGAGGAAACTCTTGGTCTGATGTTCTGCTAGCCTAGCCGCGCTAGACAACCCACGGCAACAAATTTAATTCTCTGCCAGGGTGGGTCTAGTTACCCTCCATAAGGCTCGAGGCTGGATTCTCCTAAAACTGGCCGGACCAATCACCATGAAGTGTAGAGTCAGAAGGCGGGCGTAACGAAGTGACGACAGAGGCGTGACGATTCTGACAGAAACAACCGGCGCACAATAAACAGTTATCTTTCGACTCGGCTTTGGACACAGCCCTTAAAGATTTGAAGCTAAAATTCAACTTGAAAGATAAACAAAGGACGGCACTGAAGTGTTTCATTGAGAAGAAAGACGTATTTGGACTTATGCCGACGGGATATGGCAAATCCTTAATATACCAGTTGGCTCCGCTGGTTGGGAAGCTAATGGGACTTAGCCACAATCCGCCGGCACTCCAGGAACTACGTCAGCCTATTCGTTGCGCTGATTGGTTGTATACCTACCCAATTGCTGCAGAGTGATTTGAAAGACAACCTTTTAGCCCGCCTCCCTCCCTGTCGAGCGTCCCTAGACCCTTGTGCCTTCAGAACATGGGTCTAGCACGGCTAGGCTAATGTTCTGCAGCTTCATGAAGCCCAATTTGTGTCACTGAGACTTTAAAATAGAACTACATGTTGGTTTTTAGTAAAGTCAGAAGAAAAGAAATGCACAGTTTAAGAGAAAAATGGCATTTAGCTGTTGGTTTTGCATTTAAAATGGTAGAAGTGATGTGACTGTAACTCTTGGTGAATTATGAAAGTGTCAAAACATCATTAGCTGCTGTTTTTAAAATTTTATTTTGACAGATATTTCTTGCAGTGTTTGCTCAGTGGTATTGATAAATTTTGAAGCTCCAGCCTTCTACATGGACTCCTGTGATGCACATTTCCCGCCGTTTTTACCGTTGCAACACATAAAACCATCTTCTATGAAAGTGGGAATGTGTTCATCCCAAGCAAAGCTGAGAATTTACGACAAAAGCGATTAAATTATGTTGATTCTTCAGCAGCAGAGCCTTTTATCTGATTAAAGTAAAGCCACTTTTTGTCCAGCTGATCCTCTGCATGTCAGTGATGAATGATCAAAGCGGTTTTTGTGACCTTTTGGTGTTTTGTTGCAGTTAAAGGCTCCGACGTTGCGGTGCTTCATTATTTCTTGCGGTTTATGCAAAGTGGCTCTTTGCTGCCAGCAGATCCCTCAGACAGGAAGAGGAACAGTCAGCCAAACTATAATCCCACTCAATCCTGTGCTGCAGCAGCAGGACTCAAGTAATCTGGCAGCCGATAAGAGCGACAACTTATGCAGAGAAATGTGTCACTTCTTCGGAAAAATGTTGTTTCCGCGGGAAAAAAATGTCTCCCTTCCATTCGTTTCAGCAGCCTGATCCACTGTGACGCCTTAAAAAACACCCACAGGACTCGACACAACAGCAGCAACATGAGCCGAACGCAGATGCCTCGTGGCGTCTCATTTGCATTATTTAGCCTGAGTGCTTTTAATAGTGTCGTAAATCAGAGCTAATTCACCGCTCGTAAATCCGTCGCTCCCTCTGGAGGTACAGTAAGTGGAATTTTACGCGAGGCAAAGACGCTAATGCTAACAGAGAGACAAACACGGTAACGCTGAGATGTGCTGCAAACATGAATGCACACAATTTCATGTTCAGATTGTATTTTTGCTGTAAAAAACCACCTTCTGGCAGAAACAACAGGTGTGTCATCGTCCACTCCAATTAGGTAAACGGGTAACAAGTAACCATGCTAACGTTGGCGACCTCTAGTGGTCATGTTGATAAGTGCTTTTAAATCTCAGAGGAAACCCTGGAAATGGATAAAATGGAGCTTTGTAACATGTAGAAAAGATGGTTTCATAATCTAAACTCAACCACCAAACTATCTTACTTGAGACCTAAACATCACTAATGAATAATCAAAGGTCTTTCTGTGACCTCGTTGTTTTGATATTCTCACCTCTGACTATTGGAACAGAACTAGCATTTTTCTATTCTTTACAGAAGAAGTTACAGTAAAAACAGGCTATTTTCTGATTTTTCAATTCTGCGTGTGTTGCAGATTTAATCACATTTAATGCTGGATCGACTGAAATTAATTCTGCTATTCAATGCTAAAGCTATAATAAGAGATTGCTATTTGTCATTGTTTAATGGTGTATCTATAGTAACATGTAGGATGTCTTTGCTAACAAATGGGAAGTTTTCAGTATAAAAAAAATTAATTTGTAAGTAAATGGATAAAATGACGGCAAATGTGGTGGCAGCTCATTGCTTAGACTTGATCCTATAATTTAAAAAATAATTATATTATAACAGTGTCTACGGTAAAATAAAGAAAAAGAAAAAAAAACATTTTCTGCACTTTTTCTTGTCTACATTTTCTATTGCAAAAATAATTATGCATTTTAATAAAAAAATAACTTATTTCCTGTTATTTAATTGCAGATCAAAAAATAATAAAAGAATTACCAATGCTATTATTTAATGGTGTATCTATAGTGACAAATGGAACATAAAATAACAATAAATCCATAAAATAACAGAAAATATGTCTGAATGTTGTTCAGATTTTGTCTGGAACAAACTGATTTTGTTCATTTATGCTTCACCTATTGTAAATAATAAAATATGTTAATATCAAACAATATAATAATTATGTAAAATAATACATTTTGCAGCACTATACCTATAGCACTGTACCAAAAGTGATAAGTCGTGTTAAAAAAATTCAAATCTGTGATTAAAAATTTATTTTAAACTTGTATACATTCATAGTTTTTCATGCAATAATAAGAATTCTGCTAAAATAAAAGGGATTTTTAATAACTTTATAAAAAATATAATTGGAAAATGTACAATTAAATGAAAATCAACCCGTTTCATTTAATATGGAGGACTTTTGTTGAAGAATATCATGCTGCTGTTCGTTTCCAGACATTTCTGAGTGTTCATATAAATGTGGAGGTTCTGCAGCACAGATCACTGCATATTAATTACAGTCCAATACAGCAGCTAAAGTCAAACAGGTCATTATCTCTGCTTCTCTGTGTGCAGCTGCTGCCACGATGAGGCCGGTTGTTGCTTAGTAACTTGCTATCGCAGCACATCTTCATCATATATATGTTCATCAGTCAAATCCTGTTTTGCAGCAGGTCAGAGGAGTGGGAGAGCGTTGGCAGTGAGTCAGCGGTAAAATGACAAGTTTCCTGTAATGCCCAGAGCTCTAGCTGATCTGGTGGAGATTCTGTTGACTTTTCTACCTCGTACATCATTCATAACGTCAAAAACTCAAACTCTGAATCGTGTGCAGGAGGATTTTTGTTTGTACATAAAATTCTGTCTGGTTCACCTCTTTCCTCTGTCCACTTTCACTGCAAGAAACACGGAAATCAAATCAACAAATAGTGCTAGAATTTGCTAAATCTTAAATTAAAGTCCCTGTCAGGCTACATTATGAGGAAATAAACCTAATCTGCAGTTTTAATTATGTTTCCAATCCATTTAAAGGGATTTTCTACACTGCTAAGCCACATTCATTTGGTGCTAATAAACTCCACGTCTCAACTGGGCTCAAAGGCCTGAAAGCATTAGCCTGATTAATGTGTGCAAGAAATAGAAAAAAAATGTATGTTCAGATAATTTAGTCTTATGTTTTCTGTATGTTTTTTTTCATAAGATACTGTGTTGATTATGACTGGTAAGACAGATGCTGAAGATGATTCAGTGACAGAACAAAGCATCTTATCTCCCATTTTCACAATTGTTTGAACACAAATTTGCACTTTAACATGCATCAAGGCCTCTGCTGTGCATATGTTAGGATATAATTTGAATTAGCAAAAGTTAAATTAGCTTGAAGCGGTGGAACCACAATAAATCTGCAGGTTTTTTCCCCCTTCTTCAAGGAGCTGAGACGAGCAGCTGTAAATGAATGAGTTTTATCAGCAGAGGGCAGCGTTGCATAAGGCTGCTGTCGATGCTTGAGGTGAATTTACTGACATCTTAGTGATGCAATGTGAAACGCTGCTGACCTCGACTCATTTCAGAGGCACAAGCATGTGAATAAAAATGAAAAAATCTGAACATAAAGAAGCATGAAAATAGACCGAACTTCAGCCATAAAAGTAAAAGGTTTGGATGTAGAGCCTGCTGCACAGTAACCGCCATGATTCAGTCTCGAAATGGACTCGAGCTGCTCTCGTCCTTGCTGCTGCTTTCTGCTTTGATGTCTTATTTTTGGGTCAGTGAGTCACTCGGCGCCGAGTTCCACCTCAGGAATCATCTCAGGTTAGCTGGCGCTCAATTATAATTGGCCAGACCAAGGTCATCTGCTGCAGCCGGAGGCGACGCTTAGCTCACTTCCTGCTCTCAGACAACATTTATCAGCACCCAGACAAGCCAAGGATACAGCTGTGGTGTGGACATGTTCAGATAGAGGGAGTTAAAATGTGAAATACAAGATACATGAAGGCTTGTTTTGCTTTGATGCATTGATCCGTAAGACAGCAAGGATCCCAAAAATTAGTTAAAAATAGTGGAGTACCTGTATTATAACACTGAGTGTAAAGATGGTGAAAATAATGGCAAATATCTGTGAAATAGTTGTAATTTGAACTGATCTGAATGCAGGAAAACACTGTAAATGAATTCATTTTAATTAGCATATTTAATAAATATTAAATTTCAAAAATATGTTGTTATATATAAAATTAATTAAATATTCAAATGACATTTCAAAAAAGCTACTTACCATTTTCATAATCCTTATAATGCTGAAAAAATTGCTAATGTCTGTAAAAATATTTTTGGTGGATTTAAACACATTAAAAGTGTGATTTTTATGGTCAAACTAGAAATGACTAACTTAATACATATTTCTGATGTGAACATTACAATTTTAGTGTGTTATTTTGCAGTATAAATTAACTTTTCTGTAATTTAAAAAAAAATTCTGTAATTTCACAAAACATGGAAAATCTGAAAAATTGCTAAAAAATATTTGGCGTTTTTCAACATAAAATAATATAATAGTTGTTGTGTTATTAGCATTATTATTATTGCATTAATATTAATGCATTTTTTCCTGTTATTTACTGGTTTGTTAAATTATAAATAATTGAATCAATTGGGAAAATCTGCAAAAAAAAGTGTCTATAAAAGTGTCTATTAAAAAAAGATAATAGACTGACACGTGGAGGTGTCACAGTTGTATTACACAATAATTTAACATTATAACTCTTAGGCTTTGCTTTTAGCCTTCACCACAGTGTTTTTTTTTCTTTCTGTCACTGTGGAGGTAAATAAGGAGGAAACAACCAGTGAATGTTAAGTGAACTGCTGCAGTGTAGAGCTGAGTGGACAGACTGAGCAGCTCTGTAATGCTTCCAACTAATATGAGCTTTTCTCTTAATCAGTATTGAACTCTGTGATCCGTGGCGTCTCTCCAGGTGGTAATATGAGGTTATGGGGAGATGAAGCAGAAAAGTGAGTGTGCTGACAACTCTGTCATGAAGTCTACTTTTTAGATTTTTATTAAAGACATGATTTATATATTTAGCTTAAATTAGGCCTGATGAGCTGAACTCACCTGGACCCAGCTGTCTGCTAAGATTAGTGGGAGATTTGGAGAAATATGCTCATTTGAATTGTTGCCAAAAGTGAGATGAGAAGATTACTGGAGCCTGTAGGAAGTGTTGGAAGATTTCCATTCTTACTGTTGTTCAAAACTGAATCCTTGTCAACATAATTTGGCTTTTTTGACCAGAATTTACAACAAGACTCCCCATGATTTACATCATGATGATGCCACCACCGTGCTCCACGTCATGCCGCCACCGTGCTTCGCGTCATGCTGCCGCCGCCACCGTGCTTCACGTCATGCTGCCGCCGCCACCGTGCTTTAAATAATGATGCTGCCACTCTGGACAAAAACCTTAATGTTTTTGGTCTCTTCAGACTAAAGAACCTTTTTCCAGTTGTCTTCAGCGTCTCCCACATGCCTTCTGGTGAAGTCGAGTCCAGAATTAATAGGTTTTGTCGATAATGTCTTTCTTTGTCTCCTGTTAAGCTTTGAGCAGTGAAAAACAGAACATTTATATGAACAGTCTCTCCATCACAGTCACGGAAACTCCTTCAGAGGAGTCATAGGTGTCTTGGTCACTCAAATTTTGAGGACGACTTGCTCTTGGCAGCTCATGTGCCATAATATTCCTTCTTTTCTTACTGAGAACTTTCTGGGTAAAATCAATAACAACAACAATCCCAAATGGAAAAAAAACTAGAGGGAAAAACTAAGCAACTATTCAGCAAGAGACTCTGTAGAACAGGTGCTTGAATTGAGCAAATGTTAGATTTTGCTATTAGTCACTTTACACAGAGATGTACTATTTTTAGATGCGATGACATGAGCAGACAGCAGGTGACACATTAACGCTGCATCAGACTCCAACCGACAGCAGAACAGCAGTAGACTCTGAGTCTATTCCAGAAAAGTCGACACAAAACAATTACGCAACCGTTTTCCTGAACAGCTTGAGCTCCAGTGGTCTGAATAAGAAAACACTCTGGCGTTTTAGTCACCGAGGCAGTCGCTGAGGAGATGCAGTGAGTGATGCTTGAGGTGGTCTGTAGGTTTGTTTTTTTTTCTGTTTGTGTAAAAGACAAAGTCAAACTCGGAGTCCTTGACCTTCATGATGAGTGTTCGGACGTGCAGATTCACTGCTGCTGCCTTCTTTCTCCTACTCTGCTTGTTTTTGTTCTCTGGGTTCATGTCAGTGCAGCTTATGAGATCTAGAATATAAACCCACAGAATATTTACTTTCAGGTGACATCCAGCCCAAAGACTATCTGTAAATGCAAAAAATGCATGGTCTGATATTGCATAGGTTTAAAATAAATGTTTTAATCTGCCTCACGTCTCCACTAGTAGCTGTTAAAGCTAAGCTAACTAGCAGCTGAATTTCTGTTATACAGGCAGGATCTTTAAATCAATGTACAGTCATTTCAACATATTCTGTGAAGTCATGCACAGTTTCACCTTCATAGTATGAATATTTTCAGAGTTACTACCTTGAAATACATAAAAATCAGTCCAAATTTCAGCCTTTTTTAAAATTATTTTTCCTTAATTTCTGAGCCTTATAACCTGATATGTTCAGAAGAAAAATACATGAAACTTTCAGCGCTGAAAAAAACTTGAGTTGTGTTAGAAACTGCAAACAAATCAGTTTTACATCCACTCCAGTTTACTGTTTAGCCAGTTGTGCTTAAATTTTACGTTTTACAATTGTTATACATTCCTATATAATATGGACAACTAAAAGTGTAAAATGTGGACCCACCTTTTTGTACTTTCAGGCCTTGTGACTCTGAAAATATGCACAATTCGAAGCTCTTCATTCAAAAATTGTATAACAATCTGATTCTGAGGTCAGATGGGAACTTTTTTTCAGATCTGGCTGATTTCCTATGAAGTGACCCACTTTAAAGTCCTGCCTTGCAAAGTTTTGATGAGTTTTTTCCTCAGATTTTGCGGCGATCGAAGTGAACGTGAAGACAAATTAATGACAAAGGGGTCACGTTGGCTCCCAAAGTAAATGAATGAATGGCTCTTCATCGAGGCGCTAATGAGCTTTAATTCAGTCACAGTCGGTGTCTGTGAGAGACGAGTTCACGGCGCCTCCTCCAGCGCTGCAGCACCTCTTATTTTAATTTCTATAATCTGTCTGAGCAGGTTGGCTTGACTTTGAACTCCTGCTGTGCTGCGGAGTCTGAATCCTTCCCTCCGGACCGAACCTCCCTCCAGGCTTCACTTCACTGTCTGTCAACCCTCCTGCAGCTCAGTGATTCAAAGATGTCGGAAATTTGCAGCTTTTAATCTTCTTACTGGCAAATTTCAGGTCTTTTGAACAGCAGGATTATACTGTGTCAAAGGCAGGTTTGGGGTTTTGAAAGGAAAATTCACCTTGAATTTGTGGATCTGATGGATAAATGATGGAACAGGTTGGCTATTCCCAGTCAGGACAGCTGATTTTTCAGTCAGGACACATCAGTTACGGATATTTACTGCCACAGCAGACTAAAGAAACCAGAATGCATTTTAATTCCTGTTGCATCTTAACTGTGTACAAAGAAACAGCAGCAGAACACCTGTCTGGGGGAGATGGTGAAGGAATTAAGAGGATTTTTTTTAGACAAACGCACATTACAGCTTCTGTGTCTCAAATCAACACCACACTTTTAGAAGAATATCTGCTCTATTACTTCTGATTTACCTGAAAAACGTATGGTGTAAAAGTTATATATTTATGAAGTTATTTGGGAACTTTTAGCTGCAAGTATTAAATACATTTCGAGGTAAAACTTTGACAAAAATCCTAATCTGAGGCTGTTTGAACATGAATATGTGAGGAAGTGTTAAAGATAAAAACATGAGATTTTCCCTGCTTGTTCTCATCATGTCACTGATTCAGAGTCTGTAAAGGTTCCAAACACGACAAATAATCCCAGATTTAAAAGAACATTTTCTTCAAATTCCTGTTTATGGGGGAGAACTTGTCAGACATGGTGGTGGTAGCATTATGATGTGAAGCAGAGCATGGAATTTTTCTGGTCTTTTTCACTGTTTTTCATGTTTCATTTCAACCATAATCAGAGATTATTTCATCTACTTGTCCAGTATGATTGATTCTGAGGATTTCAGGTTTTTGTCTTTGATAGTTTTGCAGATATCATCAATCAAATGGCCTCAAATTTAAATTTTTCTCCACAACCTGGTTAGTTTGAATGTGTGCTGCTGCTGTGATTCCATATGAAGCTACTAAAGGTCAAAAAAATAAACTTAACTTACAGTTTCTAACATGTTACCCACCTATATAAACATGCAGGTGTGTTTATATCAGTGAAAATGAGCCCACAGTGAGGAAACTGGCTGCAATTTGGCGATTTAAGCAACAAAAGAGTGATTATACGACTGTATTTAATAGCAGACAAAGGCTCAGGTGGATTTGTTTTTTGCTTTTATCTCCTCGTAAAAACCCACTTTGGTCTGATTTACCCTTTTGACACAGAAACCGGGTGAATTCGGCTCAGAAATTCCCCCCCGACGCAGAATTAGATTATCAGGCGCCAAGTGAAACTGGGTTGACTGATTTCAACTTGTGAATGACACCATTTTTTAGCTAATAAAATCAGAACACAGGGTTTTTGTGTGTGTGTGTGTGTGTGCCAGACGTCTGTTTACTCTGCAGAGAAAAGCCGGACGGACGGACGGACGGACGGACGGATGCTGCTGCTGCTGAGAGCAGTTTTCAGTTTTTAATACGTTGCTTTTTTTAATTGTTTCTGGGTAATTCTGTGCACCTTTTGAGGCTTTGTGCAGCAGCTGGGGGAGAGTTTGAAGCTTCACCATGATGGATCCAGAGATCAGGTTCATGGAGGTGAGGAGTCTCTGATTTCTAGATTTCTTCTGGGCCTTCACGGCTGCAGCGTTGTGCACGTTCTGCGTATATTTACATGTGAGATAAGGTGGTTTCACGTATGGTTTTCTGGTCCAGGGAGGTTCATGGAGGCTCCGAGAAACAGAAACGCCTCCTCAGGGACACAAACTGTGTCACTGTGTTGTTGTGATTCATGAATGAGCTGCAGGTTGTTTCTGAGCCAGTAAAAAATGCAGGAAAACTCATCTCTGCTCGCCTTTGTTTGCAGCTGAAAGACGCTTTTGTGAGGAGGATGTAGTTTAGTTTGTGTCGTATCATGAAAGAGCAGGTTGTTGTTGCTGCACTTTAAATCCATTTTATTTATTTTTTTAAGTTGATTTTTAAATATCCTGTTAAATCTGAGAAAAAATAAATTGTAAAAACAAAATGAACCGGCAGACCAAAGCTATAAATAATTTAATTTGTGTTTTATTGAATTTTATTTTGCTTTGCTTTGTTAAATATCCTGTGAAATCTGAGAAAAAATAAATTGTAAAAACAAAATGAATAGGCAGACCAAAGCTATAAAAAATAATTTTATTTTTCTTTCATTTAATTTTTTTGTTTTGCTTTGTTTAATATGTTAAATCTGACAAATTTATTTAAAAATTGTAAATCGCAAAGCAAGAAAACAGATCAAAACTATAAATAATGCCCATATCAAAAAGCCTTTATTTTATTTTATGTAATTTATTTTAATATTCTGTTAAATCTAAAAAAAAAAAATGTAAAAAAAACAAACCAGATAACAGACAAAAAACTGTAAATAATGCCCACATCAAAATGCCTTTTTTCATTATATTTAGTCTTATTATATTCTATTTTCAGGAAATCTTTTGGTTGTTTACTCACTAAGGTTTCCAACACTTTAACCAAAACATACAATTTGTAACTCAAAGAATGACTTGACTGAATGCTAAAAGAGTGATTTGTTGTGTTTGGATCAAATAGTCTGAGTGGATTTTGACAAAATATGTTTACTTCTGGTTGATCCTGGATGCTTTGTTTGGAACAAAAACATCTGTTGTCACTTTTGGTCAAGTTAATTTGGGTTTGTTGAAGAGAATCTACAAAAAAAGACTTTAAGTTTATGCAATCTCTTATATTTATTTTCTGTTTTTAATTGAACGATGTTGCTTTGTTAAAATCTGCTTTCACTTTGACATGAAAGAGTCTTTTCTGTTGCTGTAAATTCAAAGTAATTAAAGGAGAAGACTTCCACAGGAGGTTAAATACTTTGGAAAATAGTTTTTATGAAGCTTCTTTTTCAGCTGTGGCTTTTGTATGTTGGCTCAGGATAAATTAGACTTTTATTTGTTGCCTGGCAGCACAAATAACAGATGAATAATTTAACTAATTATAGCAAAAAGTTCAACCAGCTTAAAGGCATGAATGTAAAATCATGCAAATGTATGTCTGAGGTCCGTTCATGTGACTGTTCTCATAGCTGCTGTGTTAAAATATCTCTTTTATTTTAGTTTTTTACAGTCCTCCTGCATCTATGCACCGTAGGACCCTTGAGTTTGGATGGAAACATCCCATCATGAACATGACTAACAGCTGCACACTCCCACTCTCAGCTCCTTGTTCTGTTTGAAGCTTCGCTGCTCAGAGCTGAAGGTCGCGCTGC
Source organism: Acanthochromis polyacanthus (assembly GCF_021347895.1). Classification (NCBI taxonomy): domain Eukaryota; kingdom Metazoa; phylum Chordata; class Actinopteri; family Pomacentridae; genus Acanthochromis; species Acanthochromis polyacanthus. The sequence continues at coordinate 19,322,864 of NC_067134.1, read as the reverse complement.
AGCAGAATAAAGACCCGTCATGACAAATTCTCTTTAATTAACATTATTTAAAGGTTCGGTCTTTGTTTTGGGTTGTTTATTCTCTCAGGGAGGATGAGGAAAAGCCAAAACAGACTGCAAAGCTCCTCAAATTAGGACTTGAAATCACCTTAAATCAGATTTTAACATGAGATTGATGCTGTTTTAATCAGCTTGCACCTTCTGTAGCGTTCATAAAGTGTTGCAGAAGTGGCTGCTTTTTATGCAGATTTACGAGAAATTCAGTTAAAATTTGTGCTACATTTGCACTAAAGGCCCCTGTTTAAACTCCACCTTAAAATATTTAGAAATTCACATCAGAAACTTAATATTTTCCTTCTTTTTCTTGAATGAGCTGATGTATTTTTCATGCACGGCAGTAGAAAATGCTATAAATGGATCCGTTTGTGCTTAAAGACATGAATTCAGTTTGAAGGAGCTTCTTCCTCGTGCTGAAAGAATCTCTTTCAGATGTTTTTATGCAACACTTCAGCTCCACGTCTTCCTGTTGTGCCATTCAAGGCTGCCTCCATCTCCCAACAAATTCTCTGAATAGTTGTGGTTTCTCAAACACGGATAGCTTTGTTATGAAGGACAGGGAATAGAACCAGAGATGCCCAATAATAGGACTAAACCAGACGGTTACTCTTAGAAAAGTGGCGTCCTTTTCTCTGCAAGAACCCTCTGAACTCCTGGAAGTTTCAGTGTTTTCAGGAGAAAAAATGAGAAAAAAGTTGGCTCAACATACTGTAGATATTTAACTTTTTAGATTTTTTTTCAACCTCTACAAACTCGACGTCTTTCTCTCTACCCTGCACTTCAGCTTTATAAATGTTCCACCATGCTGAATGTATCTTCTAAACACTGTTTTTGAGCCTTGCTGCTTTTATTTTATTGATCCAGAATGTTTTTTTTTCCCCTCAATCTTTCTAATTTGCATGGAGAGTCTCTGAATTTTTGTCATGTGACTGTTGGTCACAGATGAGTCACTCAGGACTTCATGGTTGTGTCAAGGACTGCAGATTTTTTTGTTTTTTACAGAATCATATTTGGGCAGACTGTATTTTTTTTGGTGAATTTTTATTTTGTTGTTGAATCATTATAATTTTAGCAGAGACGTGACTGTTTCACCATGCTGAATGTATCTTAAAACGACTTGCTGCTCTGTTCACTGTTTTTGTGCCATGATGCTTTTATTTTGTTGATCCAATATGTTGATTTTCCTCTGATTTGTTTTCATTTTGCAGTTAAGCAGAAAACGCATGCAAACAGTTCTTTATTTGTGATTACTATTTAAATTAGACCTATAGAATTAAATGTTTTTAATGAAATATGACGCTTTGGTTGAATTTCCTGGCAGAACAATGAGAGCAGTTAGTTCAAGGACCGTTGTAAATCTGATGATTCTTTCTGTTTTTACAGTTTCTGCCGAGTGAAAGGTGAAATTTTAGTAATTTTTTTAAACTTTCAAACCTTCTAGTGGCTTGGAAGTCATCTGTTCTTGCAGCAAATGTGTCAATACTCCAAACTTCCAGCCTGGAGTCTGTAGTTAGTAAAGACAGCGAGAAGTTAGATTGAAAAAGTTCAGTAATGAGGCAGCGATGGGTGTTTCTCAGCAGCTGTATCTCCCTGCTTGGATTGGATTGTGTTTCCCAGAGAGAAGCAGCTTTAACCTGCTTCAGTCTGGATCCTTCTGGGTCAATTAACCCACTTTCTTATCAAAAACAGACTTTTGAAGCAAACATCAGTGTGAGTCTGCAGGTTAATTACATTCACCTGCTGTCTCAAGTGGAAACTGCTCCCTGATTAGAAGAAGCTCAACGGTTTTGACCCATTAAGACAAAGTTAACTGGAGCCTTTTTCATTTTTTACATGTGCGTTTTAGTGTTAATCCAGGTTTCTTAGTCAAGGTAGAAATCAATGGAAAGAAAGTATATTTTAATCAGTGCTTTTAGGATTTAATTAGTCCATGATCATTTATGACAATCATTTGGATCATTTATCATCATTTAACACAACATACAAAGCACACACAATGTAATACACAACGTAGTTCCACTGATAATTTCAGTAACTCGAAGAGTTTGCTGCCAGCTGTTGCATTGTTTTGCCAACGTGTTTATTCAAGTGTAAATCTGCTCATAAACTATAAAATGTGCAGAAATGCGTTCATCTATGGACACACACAGCAGCTCCAGCACTGCAGCAGAACCGAGGCTGTGGTTTGAGGACGGAGGAGAGGATCTGAGCCTCTGGGAACGTCGCTGAACTTCCCAAACAGCAGCAGAGGTCAGAGAAAGAGATCGGCTCTGATTCCTCCTCCTAAATATTTAATGGAGGAGGGAAGAGACTCCAGCAGAGCTCTGAGGATCTGCTGCTGGCCTCCTTTCCCTCCATCATCTGAATTTTCGATCCCTCCTCGTCCTCTCCGTTGGTTCTCTTTCCACTAAGTGCTCAGGAAGTCGTGCTGCTGCTGCTGGTGGTGAGCGGCCGCTGCATCCTTGAAGCTGTTCGGTATTTAAAGACGCATTAGAGGCTGAGAATCTGATGCTGCAGGACAAGTGAAGGCAGCACGATCTGTGGGTTCATTCATGCTTCTGCTCAAGTACAAAACAACATGGGAAGTTTGGGTGTAAAATTTGACTAAAATGACAGCTTTCTACCAACTCATTATTGGAAATCTGAGCCTTGCCAATGATTTGAAATGCAATTTATCATTTAAAAAATTCCACCGTTTACATAATGAGTCAATATTGAAGCTGTGTGAAAAGTGACAGCAGGGAATAATGCTATTTTTGGACACTTGAACTTCATTTTCATCTGGATTTCTCTGGTTCAATCAGGAAAAATAGGCTTAGAATCATGCTATTTCATTAAAATCTGTTTATTCTATGTCTACTTCTAAAAAAATCACCAAAAATAAATGATTTGCTGCAACCAAATTCTGTAAAAAATTAAAAATTCTATGATTCCTGGTGCAACTGAAAAGCTATGAGTGACTCAGCTGCCATAAACGGTCACATAATGAAAATTCAGGGACCTTTTGGTTGCAGAGAGGAGACCAGTATGGAAACTATTTAAAAATGTGAATTGTTAAATCTCTATAGTTTGTGGAGTCGTCATGGTAACATCAACGGACACTTGATGTTGATTCCAGTTTATTTAATTTTTGTAAATTAAACACAGAAATTCATTTTTTTCTTCACCTTTTCCTCATTTCTGTCATTCTAACTTTGTTTTACTGCACTGAAGGCTTTTCTCAGCTCTCTCTATTTCTAGTCATGATTGTTCTGTTTCCACTGAGGTACAAAACTTTATATTGCTGTGACAAATGAGCCCACAGTGAGCAACACTAAGCACATACATCTCACAAACTGCCACATAAAAGCTGTAATAAATATAACAAATGCCCACAAATGTAAGACCTGTTGCAGTTTTATTTTGCAGAAGAAACCTGACTTTCTTTTTCCAGACTGGTGGAAAGAAAGTCGGAGAAATTTCTCCACCAAACTTTCAATCTGCGATTTATTCTGAAGGCTTTTAAGGAGGGGGTTCTTCAAAGATCACTCAGTTCATGATTTATGGAACATTTTGGTCCTGGAAACATGGTGAAAATCGACTTTTTCTCTGTGTTGACAGGTTTTTCTGTTTCATGGAGCGATTAAAAAGAGAAAATCAAAGACTTTAAAATGTGAAGAAACCGTTTTGATCTAACTTATAAATGAGATAAACATAACATGTCAGAATTTGTCACATAATTTTTGCATTTATTTGAGACCATTTTGTGGCTCGTGGTCATTTGTGTCCTATTTTAGTCATTTTGCATGTATGTGGGATTGTTCTGTGTTTCGTTTTAGTTATTTTGAGTCTCGTTTTGGTCACTTTCCATGTATTCGTGTTATTTTTGTGCCTCATTTTGGTCACTTTCCATGTATTCGTGTTATTTTTGTGTCTCATTTTGGTCTCTTTGCATGTATTTGAGACCATTCTGTGGCTTGCTTTGGTCATTTATGTCTCATTTCAGTCATTTTGCATGCATTTGTTATTTTTGTGTCTCATTTACATCACTTTAGTAATTTCACACGTATTTGAGGTAATTTTGCGTACTTCATATCCTTTTGTGTCTCAGTTTGATTTCATACAGCTTTTGTTGCCATTTTATTTCTGAATTTGGTCATTTTGCATTGCTAATCACTGATTTTGTGTCTGTTTGTCTCTTTTTGGTCATTGTGCACATCTTTGCGGTCATTTTGTGCCTCATATTGGTCATCTTGCATGTATTTACAATCATTTAGTGTCTCATTGTGATTATTTTGGATGTGTTTGTGGTCATTTTGTGTCTGATTTGGATAAAAATGTATTTTTTCAGTTCACTGTGCTCCAAATATTGCATGGAATCTGCATCTCTCTGTTGGACTCCTTAACCTCGGCTGCCACGTACGACTAACACTTGTGTTTCCAGTGTCTCTTCCTGACTAGAAAACTGACCTTGATGTGTAGAAATCTGTGTGGTTCGCTGGACGGAAACCTGTCCACTGTACGCGGCTGACACATGTAATAATGTCACCACGATTCCAGCGAGGAGGAGCTAACAGAAATGTATTATGACAAGCTGATCAATCATCATGCGGCCCACTGACAGCGTACGATACGTCTGCCGCTGTCCCAATGGTGATCAGAGGCTGCTTCATTAAAATTAATGCAGGATTCAAGGTCAGTTAACTGTACGGCCTAATGCACATGTTTAGCATGTGGGATGCAAACGGGCTGGTTTCAAACGGCTCTGCAGCACTTCACCAGTATGGAAATTATTGTATGTTTAGGGGAGTTTGAATCATTACATCTTTTTGGATGTGTTTCTGCAGACTGGGAGTCATTTTGTCAGACAGTATTTTGATTTATTCATTGATAAATATCACCTTCCCAACACTGATGCAGCCTCATATCATCACACTACCACTTCTGTTCTTCACTGTCAGGACTATGCATTCACTGTGGTAGTTCTGGTCAGGTTCACACCAAACATGCTGGTCTCTTAGTGGTCATTTTGTGTCTTTCTTGTGGTCATTTAGGATATTTTTGGTGGATTTTGTGGTAATTTTGCAACCTTTTTGCATGTATTTGAGACCATTTTGTGACTTTTCTTGGTCATTTATGTCTCATTTTAGTCATTTTGCCTGTATTGGTGTTATTTTTGTCTCATTATGGCCATTTTGCATGCATGTGGGACTGTTTTATATTGAATTTTAGTTATTTTGTGTCTCATTTTGGCCACTTTTCATGTATTTGTGTTATTTTTGTCTCATTTTGGTTATTTTGTATGTATTTGAGATCATTTTATCTCTGAATTTGGTCATTTTACATCCCTACGTATTGATTTTGTGTCATTTTGTCTCGCTTTGGTCATTCTGCACATCTTTACAGTCATGTTGTGTCTTATATTGGTCATGTTTGTGTCTTATATTGGTCATCTTGCATGTATTTACAATCATTTTGTCTCATTGTGGTTATTTTGTGACTCTTGTGGTCATTTTGCATGTATTTGAGGTCATTTTGTGACTTCTTTTGGTCACTTCGTGTCTTATTTTGCTCATTTCAAACATCTTTGTGGTCACTTTATTTCTGGATTTGGTCATTCTTACATTGCTACGTATTGAATTTGTCTCTTTTTGGTCATTGTGCACATCTTTGTGGTCATATTGTCTCTTTTTGGTGATGTTTGTGTCTTATTTTGGTCATCTTGCATGTATTTGCAATCATTTTGAGCCTCTTTTTGCATGTTTTTGTGATCATTTTGTGTGTTATTTGGATACAAACTGTATTTTTTCAGTACACTGTGTTCTAAATATTACATCCCCTCTGAAACCTATCCCCTGCTTAATGTGCCCCCTCTGTGTTCACATGAAATCCACCCCTCATACACACATATAAAGCACACATGAGGAGATAAAGCCCCTCCGGCTGCCTCGTGTTTTTGCTGCCATCTTCATGCGTTTCCATCTCCCCTCCTGTTGTCTTCATTATTTTTAGCCGGGCGGTGGGCTCGGCGTGTCTTTAGGGTTTTCTCGGTGACACCTATCCATTTGCATCCAGTCACTCAGCAGCAGGAAAGGCCAGCTGGTTTCCGATCTGCTCGATTGTCTCTCCTCGGAGGGATTTGAGGCGGTGCGGTTCATTCACGCTGAGCTGTAATCCTATAATTTTTCACTGTGGGATGCTGGATATCACAGAAGGGCCCTCAGTCCCCGAAGTGATACTGTAGGAATAGTAGAGTGACATAATCAGGAGTAAAAATACCACAAAGTGCATCACACACACTCACTGCAAGTCTCAGTGGGGATATATTGCACTGCAGCATGGCTTCATCCCCCAAATACTGTTTTCATATTAAATACAATGGTTGTTTTGGATCATTGTGGTCATTATTTTGTTCTGTCTGATTTAGGTCACTTTGTGTTCTTTTGCTGTAAGTGAGTAACTCCTTTTGGTTATTTTGCATATCTTTTTTGTAATTTTGTCTGATTTTAGTTTTTGTGTCGTATTTTGGTCATTTTTTGTCTTATTTTGGTCATTTTGTTCTAACTTTGGTTATTTCTGTCTTATTTTGGTCATTTTGCATGCATTTCCACTTATTTTGACACTTATTTTTGCTGTTTTATAACTCATTTTGGTCATTCTGTGTCCTATTTTGGTCATTTTGTGTCTTATTTTGGTCTTTTTCTTGTAGTAGATGTTTTGCATCATTCTGGTTATTTCTTTGTGGTAATTTTGCGTCTCATTTTGATCATATTGTGTATTCAGATTTTTATCTGAAGTGAGGTTCCCACATGAAACCAGTTTTCTACGCACCAGACTTGGTAGAAACACGAACATGCTGGTCTGGCCGAGCGGCTTTTATTTTGAAAGGCTGAGCGGAGCCTTGAGCTGATCGCGCGCAGCTGTGAGAAGAGGCAGCAGAAGAGGAGTCGCGCGGACAGGTTGGATGTTATTACCGGGAGACCGGCGGAGGAACCGGACGGAAGCATGACGGCGTCCAAAGACCCCACGAAGAAGAAACCCAAAGAGAGCCAGCAGGACGAGGTACGAGGAGGAGGACTGGGAGGCTTTACTGGTTTCTGTTTGAGGGCTTCACTGGTTATTACTGGTAGCTGTACTGGTTTGTACTTGTACTGGTAGCTGTGCTGGCTTGTACTGCTAGATGTACTGGTTCAATCTGGTCGCTGTACAGATTCCTACTGGTAGCTTCTCTGATTTCTCCTTGTAGCTGTACTGATTCTACTGGTAGATTTGCTGGTTTCTCCTGGGAGACTTCACTGTCTTCTTCTAGTGGCTTTACTGGTTTCTACTAGGAGGCTTGACTGGTTTCTACTGGGACGCTGTACTGGTTTCTACTGGGAAGCTTTGCTCAACACTATGGAGAATCCTTCAGGTTTCCAGTGTGACAGCAGCTCTTTATTTTATTTATCAGAATAATTTTATTCCATTTATTTTCTAGAATCTCATCAGTCTCCAACAGGAATCAGGAGGAAACAACCAACTCTCTCTTTGTGGTCATGTTGTGTGTCATTTTGACTTTCAAGTGTATTTTTGGACTCTTATGTGGTGGCTTTAAGTCAAATTTTCTTAATTTTGTGTCTAATTGAGGTCATTTTGTATCTGTTCAGCTGTTTTCTAGCTAACTTTGGTCATTTAACTTCTCATTTTTGGACATTTGTCTAATTTGGAACTCATTCCGTGCCTCATTTTAGTTGTTGTGTGGCTTAAATTGGTCATTTTGTGTCTTATCTTGGTCTTTTTGCTTGCATTTTCGCTCATTTTGTGTGCTTGTTTTGGTCATTTATCATATATTTGTGCCCATTTTGCGTCTCATTATTACTGTTTTGTGTCCATTTACCTGTTTCTATCTAATTTTGGTCATCCTGTGTCTCACTTTGGTCATCTTGCTTATATTTGCACACAATTTTGTCTAATTTTAGTCTTTTTAGTCTTTTTTTTTAGCATGCATTCACACTCATTGTATCCATTTTTGTTTTTGTCTCATTTTCTTAATTTAGTTTCTAATTGTGATCATTCTGCACCTGTCTAGCTCTTTCCCATCTCATTATGTGACTCATTTAGGTAATTTAGCATCTATGTTCAATCATTTTGTTTCTCTTTTTTAGATATCTCATTTTCTTAATTTTGAGTCTGTCATCATTATTTTGGTAATTTTGTGTCTCAGTTTGTTCATTTTGCCTCTTGTTGCGACTATTTTGCGTCTTTGCCAGCACTTTGTATCAGATTTTGTTCATTTTGTGTCTCATTTTACTCATTTTGATGCAGTTATTTTGTATCTTTTTGGCCGTTTTACATCAGTTTGGTTGCTTTCTAGCTTTGTTGCCACTGTTTGGCATAGAATTTTTGTTTCTGGTTGTCTTGCATCTTTGTGTAGCTGCGCATTTCATCTTTAGATATGTGTAATGTGTTCTGTCACTAGAACCTTGTAAAATCCTGTTTGACCTTCAGTATCTCTGAATATTCAGATGTGTGTTTGTGTTTTCCCCTTTCACCGTCAAACACGCTCTCCCTGGATTTCCTCGCCTGCTGTACTTTCCAGCGTAGTGAGTCTGATTCTACAGACTGTTGTGTTGCTTTGTGTCCACTGAAGCACAAACTGAGGCAGGAATTATGTCCGAGATGTTGAACTAATACTGTGTAGGAGTCGATGGAGCAGCTCCGCCTCCTGCTCCCTGCCAGTCACCAATCTGTGCCTCATTTTGGTCCTTTTGTGTCCTTTGACATCACATTTTGGTGGTTTTGCTTGTCTTTGTCATTTTGCATCACATTTTGGTAATTCTGCATCTCATTTTTGTCATTTTGTGTGAAGTTTGGGAAATTTTGCTTCAGATTTTGGTAATTTTGTTTCTTATTTAAGTAATTTTGCTTCACCTTTTGGCTGTTTTGCATCTTATTTTGGTAATTTTGCCCATCATTTTGTTCCTTCTGTGTCTTTTTGTTATTTTGCATCTGATTTTAATCATTTTGTGTCTTATTTTAGTAATTTTGTGACATGTTTAGGTCATTTTAGTCACTTTGCATCTTATTTTATTCATTTTGGTATTTTTGCTTATTTTGGTCCTTTTTTGACATTTTAGTCATTTTCTGTCAAGTATGGGTAGTTTACCATCTCATTTCTGGTCATTTCGCGTCTCATTTTGGTAGTTTCATCTGTCATTTTGTTCCTTTTGTGTCTTTTGGTCATTTTGTACGAAATTTGGGTCCTGTTGCTTCAGATTTTGGTAATTTTGTGTTTTATTTTAGTCATTTTGAGACTCATTTTAGTCATATTGTCATTTTTTTTTGTTTGATTTTAGTCATTTTGCATCACATTTTAGTTATTTTGTGTGAAATTTGGGTAACTATGGTTCTGATTTTGGTCATTTTGCATCTCATTTTGGTGTGTTTTACCCATCCTTTTGGTCTTTTTTGTGTCCTTTTTGTTTTTGATTTTGGTCATTTTACATCACATTTTAGTCATTCTGTGTGAAATTTGGGTCATTTTGCTTCTGATTTTAGTAATTTTGTGTCTCATTTTGGTAGTTTCGCTCCTGACTTTGATCTTTATATGTTTTATGGTCATTTTGCATCTGATTTTAATCATTTTGTGTCTTATTTTAGTAATTTTGTGACACGTTTTGGTCATTTTAAAAACATTGCATCTTATTTTATTGATTTTATGTGCCCTTTTAGTCATTGTGGTATTTTTGCTTGTTATTTTGGTCCTTTGTTGACATTTTAGTCGTTTTCTGTGAAGTATGGGTAATTTACCATCTCATTTTTGGTCATTTTGTGTCAAATTTTGGTAGTTTTGCTCCTGACTTTGATCTTTTTATGCTTTATGGTCATTTTCCATCTCATTTTGGTAGTTTTGTGTATCATTTTGCATCTCATTTTGGTCATTTTTCGTCACTCTCCCTGGATTTCCTCGCCTGCTGGACTTTCTAGCGTAGTGAGTCTGATTCTGCAGACTGTTGTGTTGCTTTGTGTCCACTGAAGCACAAACTCAGGCAGGAATTATGTCCAACATGTTGAACTAAAGCTGTGCAGGAGTCGTTGCTCAGTGTGAATCTCGTTCTGCTGCTTCATTAATTAAACACTTTCCACCTCAGCGGCTCCACATCTGACACAGATCGTTGTCGACACATTTTAGTCTCCTTGTGTCTTCATGTTTTATCATTATAATCCTCCGTTTACACCAAAGTCAGGTGGAGTCAAGATTTAAAGTCTTGTGGAGCGTTCAAGACGAAACATGATCCAAAATTATCACAACTGTTTCTCCCTGCTGCATCTCCTGTTGTCGTAGTAACAGTGGAGGAAGCACTTGGTCTCTCATATTGCTTATTTGTTGTCTAATTTGTGTAATTCTGTGAATCCTTTTGGTTACTTTAGTCTTGTTATGTCTCATTTGGTTCTTACTGAGTTGTTTTCCGTCTCATTTTGGGCATTTTGTGTCTAATTTGCATCATTTTGTGCCTTATTGTGGTAACTTTGCTCATTTTAAGTCTAATTTTGTGCCATATTTTGTTCATTTTACATGTAATTTGGGTCGTTTTGTCCATTTCATCTCACATTTTGTCCTTTGGTCATTTAATTTTGTGCTTCTTGTCTAATTTGGGTCATTTTGTTCCTATTTCGTGGTGACTTTGGTAATTTTACATCACATTTTGTTTGTTTTTATGTCTAGTTTGGGTCATTTAGTGCTTATTTTGTTTACTTTTGGTTGTTTTACACCCAATTTTCTTCATTTAATGCCACCTTTTGTACTAATTTTTTTCTTTTTGGTACTTTTTCAGAGACAAAAAGTAGTTGCATTCCTGCGGCAGATGAACCAGGTTTTCTGTCGATTGTTGTAAATCTGAGAGCAAACAGCTGCTTCCTGTCGGTGTTATTGTGTTTCTTCACACTGTGGCAGCAGCAGGAAGTTTTTCTGCTCACCTCTGCTGTTCGTGCCGTGATTGAAGTGTGAACGAAGAACCACGCCGTCTGTCTTCGTCTTTCTGTCTCTCACCTCTGGAGGAAAAAAACGACTTGGATGCTTCGTAACAGCTGCCAACCGACACCGTGTCGCTGCTGGAAACACGGCGCCACACGTCCACAAAACGAGCTTTAACCGGCATTATTTCCTTTTCAAATTCTCAGCTTCAGGTCAGACTTTCATCATCGGAAGTGAGAAATGATGCGAGCTCAGAAATGAGTTTGTCTGCTGCAGATCAGAGCTGAGAGGACGGACATGTGGAAGCTTTTGTCTGATCCTGTGTTGGTGGATAATCAGTGTTCAGTCTGGACAGGATGAGGAGATGCTGGAATGACTGAGTGTTCACATCACCCAAGGAACAGAAAACAATGTTTCTGTGGTCTTATTTTGATGTTTAACCAGCAAAACTCCATGGAACCTTTTCTCAGTCTGTTGTTTTGGTATTGTCTCATGTTGGTCCTTTTGTGTCTCATGTTGGTCCTTTTGTGTCTAGTTTTGGTCTTTTTGTGCCTCATTTTGGTTGTTTTGTCATTTTGGTCCTTTTGTGTCTTATCTTAATAAGTTTACATCTCATTTTGGTCATTTTGTGTCTCATTTTGTGGCTCATTTTAGTCATTTTGTGTCATTTTAGGAATTTTGTGTCTCATTTTGGACATTTTGCATCTCATTTAGGTAACTTTGCTTGCCGTTTTGGTCCTCCTGTGTCTTTTTGTAATTTTGCATCTCATTTTGTGTCACATTTTGGTTGTTTTGCATCCAATTTTGGTCATTTGGCATCTGATTTTGGTTGTTTTGCGTCTCATTTTGGGCCTTTTGTGTCTTATTTAACGTTCCATTTTGGTCATTTTGTGTCTCATCATAATCATTTTGCGTCTCATTTTGGTCATTTTGCATCTAATTTAGGTGGTTTTGTTTGCCATTTTGGTCCCTTTGTGTCTTTTCATCATTTTTCGTCTCATTCTCACTGGATTTTCTCGTCTGCTGTACTCTCAAGTGAAGTGAGCGTGATTTTGTCTGATCCTGTGTTGGTGGATAATCAGTTTGGACAGGATGAGTAGAAGCTGGATTGACTTCGTGTCACATCACCCAAGAAACAAAAAACATGATGTGTAACCGGCAAAACTCCAGAGAACTCTCCTCATTTCCTCTTCATCACAAACGTTCCTGATCCAGCTGTAGATCGATGCTCACAGCTGGAGAATGAACCACATACGGAGGAGCGGTTTCTGAAGATGACGAATGATGTGCTTTTGTGAATGTGTCTGCAGGAGTTTGTGGACGTCAGCCCGCCGCAGAGGAACTGGAAGGGCATCGCCATCTCGCTGCTGGTGATCGTGGTGGTCTGCTCGCTCATCACCATGTCGGTGTTCGTCCTCACACCCGGTATGACCACAGAGGAGAGTTTCAGTGTTATTTTAGATCTCAAATCTATAAAAAATATTGTTTCTGGGAAGAAATGCGAAACAGAATTGACTTTCTGACACATTGTAAGAGGAAAATATGGATAATTTTCTCTTTATATTGCATTTTTTAAGAGTTAAAAAGTCAATTTTCAGTGACTAATACCTGGATTTTCCTTGTTTTATTGTTTTCCAGTCGAGCATCCTGGAAGCAGTAAGTCCAGACTGACCGTGGCGGATCTCTACAAGCCAGAGTTCAGCGTTCACGACCCAGAAGCGACATGGATCAGCGGTGAGTTCAGGGAGTCTTCATACTGCGGGAAAAATCCACTCTTTGATCTGAAACAGCCTCCAGAGAATGTGGACCGACTTTTACGTAACATTCACGTGTTTTCGTCCCAGCTCAGGTTGTAAATATAAATGCAATTCAAGTTTAAAAGACATGTTATAATTATAAAAAATGCAAAATTCACACCATTTATCAGATTCAGAAACTGCAAAAACTGAAAAAGTGATCAGTATTTCAACTTTCTGATGCTTTTTTTTTTTGACCATTCATCTTTGGCATGTGGGTCCATCAGGAGAAAAAAACAAATCACAGCTTAGCACTTTGATATTTCTTCAAAACTGCTTTATTCTACATGTCAATGTCCAGAATGACCCAGAACCTTTCCAAAATTGTTAAAAAATTTGGTAAAAGGGGCTCAAAATATGTTTAAATTGACCAAAATGACTGACATTTTGCTTCTAATGACCCAAAATGTGTTTAAAATTGCTCAAAATGCAACCAAAACGACTTAACTTTGTCCAAAATCATTTAAAACCTTCTCGAAATGAATGAAACTTATCCAGAGTGACTCAAAATGTAACCAGGATGACAAAAACGACCCTGAATTTGTTTAAAATTTCTTAAAAATGGAATAAAGTGACTTTGAAATATGAACTTAGATTTCAGTGTTTTCTTGGATAAAACCCAAAGTCACACATGATGAGTTCAAGGACTGCTGGAAAGTTGATAAGTGATGATTTTTTTCAGTTTTTACAGTGTTTGTCCCTCATAAATGGTGTAATTTAGCAGGATTGTGGTTCAGAAGCTTTAAAAAGGTGAAATTAACGACATAATATTGTTTTTTTTTTTTGTTTTTTTTTAATCCTATAACATGGAGGCAGGACTCTGACTAACGGCTGTTCATAGTGAACATGATCCCAGCAGCAGATTGGACATTAAAGCTCCAATGAGAACCCCTCTCTGGATGTTTCCTCCTCAGGTGTTCTCAGTAATTGCAGCAGTAAAGTGTCCGTCAGACTAAATCTGAACACACAGATGACAAACGGGATGAAAAATCAAATTCACAGCCGCACCAACAGGTTTTCTCTTTACGTCTCGATGCATCACACCTCTTCACCTGAGCTCACCCTCTTTCTCTGGGCCTCGACACCAACACCTGCTCATTATATTTTCCCCCAGTGCTACATGAAATGCTGCTCTACTGGAGGTGTTGCAGCCTCGGTCTGTATCCGAGGGCTTTGTTGTTTTATCCCTCCGGCTCAGACTCTGGTCCGAATGTGGAGAGTCTTTGCTGTTTAACTGGAAGACAGATTGTGTTTGCATCTGAGGAGGAAACAGAGTAAATATCAGACATAGAAGGCAAAGCTGAAGGAGAGAAATGCCAAAATGACTGAAAATTTGTTTAAAATGACTCCATATCTGTGAGAAATCAATAACAGAATGTCCACAGTGACTCAAACTGTTCAGAACGACTGGACACTTTTGTAAGATGATTAAAAATGAGCTTTAACTTGACTCAAAAGTTGTCAAAAAAGAAGAAAATCTCTTAAAACTTACTCAAAATGCATTCAAAATGACTGAACTGAAATGAAACCGTCCACAGTGACTTAGAAAAACATTCAAAATGATTCAAAACGAATCAAAGTATGTCGAAAAATGACTAAATCTCATCCAAAATGACCCACAATTGTTGAGAATCATTTGAAACGTTTCCTAAATCACTCAAAATTAGTGCAGAATTACTACAACATCCAGAATTACCCAAAATTGACTGACAATGTTTTAATAAGTATTCAAACAACTGTCCACAGTGACTAAGAAATTGTCCGGAATCATTCAGAACCTTTCCAAAACAGCTCAAAATTAGCTTGAAATTACTCAAAATGTTTACATTGACTTGAAGTATATTTCAGTTGACTCAAAATTTGACCAAAATGACTAAAATTGGAAAAGTGTTTAACATGACTCGAAAGTTGTCTTTGACTGAATAAGTGTTTAAAATGACTAAAATTGTCTACAATCACTGAAAATGTGTTTAAAATTGTCCATATTGACTATAAAAGTGTTTAGATCGATTCTAAAATTGTCAGTAATGACTGAAAAGGTCTTTAAAATGACTAACGTGTCCATAATGACTGCGAAAGTGTTAGAAATAACTCTCAAATGTCCACAATGACTGAAAATATGTTAAAAATTGTCCATAATGACTTAAAATGTGTTTAAAATGACTCTAAAATTGCCTTTAATAACTGAAAACGTGTTTAAAATGATTCTAAATTTGTCCATAATGACTGAAATATGTTTAAAATTAGCTTATCTCTGTGTTGCATCAAATGCTTCGCAGGATTCAGATTCAGGTCTGAAAGTAGTTTTTGTTGTTCAGCTGCTTCCAGGGAGACAGATTGTTTGTATCTGAGCAGGAAACGGGAAATATCAGATAGGGAGAAACTAAAAGGTTGTTTTTGTGGTGGATTGTGGAGCGTTGATGACTAAATATATCCATGACACCTTTGTGGAGGCCTGCTGTTAGAACAGAAGGTGTTTGATATGAAGCAGCATGTTTACCTCCACAGGTGCATCATATAACCGTCTTAGAACCATCATGTAATCGTCACGTAAACATCACGTAATCATCATGCAATCGCTGCTCCTGCTGCTTCTCATTATGGTAACGCTGCTGGTTCAATCTCTCATAGCAGAAACTCACTGGATCGATTTTAATTTTAGGAATATTAGCAAATTACAGACAATATCTAGTAATGTATAGTAAAAAATATTTTTATTATACTCGGTAAAAACTGAAGTATTTTAAGCGTATTTTTTCCAATTGAATTTTTTATTTTCATAACAAATTTTCTCAGTAATATTGAGTAATATATATATATATATATATATTAGTGTAAACAATAAAATGTAGGTTTTAAACAGTTTCTAACAATTTTTTATTTTTTTTCTTATTATAATTATTATTTACGAATTTTCTCAGTTAAATTGCTGACAATATCTAATGTGGAATATCGAGTAAAAATAATCTTTTTTTTATTGTACACAGTAAAAATGGATGTTTTAAACTGTTTTAACAGTATTTTTTAAATATTTTTTATTAAGTTGTTAAATTACAGGTCACATGTAGTAACACCGAGTAAAAAAAAAATCATTTTTTTTTAGTGTACAGAGGAAAAAATATGTTTTAAACGGTTTTAAGCTTTATTTTTGAAATCGATTTTTATTTTGCAGATCTTCAGTTGTTAAATTTCAGATATATCCAGTGGTATCCAGTAAACTCAGTCTTTAAATATTTTTTTAACCATTAAAAAATAATCTATCATTCATAGAATTTTCTTTCAATTCATGGCAAGTATCTGCATAATAACTGAATTTTTTGCTCATTTATTCTAATTATTTAAATGTAGATGAATTTCCAGCTTTGAGAAGTTATTGTTTGTTTTTTTTCTTCACTTGGTTTAACTGATCGAACACACAGGATCAATAATAGAGCTGCAGATGTTGGCTGCTGCTGGCATGGACACGAAGCTATTTCATTTCTCAATGAACTCCTCTGACAGTGGATGAATAATGAAGACATGCAGGAACCAGTTAGCTGCTGGTTTGTGCTGTAATGAATGTGAGCCCAGCAGGGTCAGGCATCCCATTAACTGTTAGCTTCAGATGGATAATCAAACTGGGAGCATGATGTCTGTGTAAATCTAAAGCGCATCAGGTGTGATGGGAGTCCAGGGTCCGGCTCTGGATTTACTGCCGGTTCCCCTGGAGCTGCTCCGGCTGTAATTCAAACACGGTGGAAAATTGCTTCCTTGTCAACCTGCGACTCGTTTCTTCTCTCAAACGTGCGAGTTCAGCAGTAATTTAGCAGCAGAGACGCTGGCATCGTATCTCTAATTATCACCGGATAGATTCTCGGAGCGGAAACAAAGCAGGAAAATGACAATAAAACTCCCAAATCACATCTGGGGAATCTAAATGTTAGAAATGAAAGATGTGCGGCTGAATAATATTTCTTCTCGGCCTCATTAGGAAACAAAACAAACACACCAGTGGCCTGAGCTTGGCAGAAATATGTTGCTGAGCTGCACACATGAAGCCTGAAACGCTGCATGTAAATCAAATGAAACGCGCTTTTAAAGACACACCGGTGAGCCACTAAATGCTATTGTCTATTTGTCGCCTCTGAGCTTTTGAGGCTTGCTGTTAAAGCAAATTAAAAATCCCCAAACGACACCATTTGTCAGAGACAGAAGATGAAGATAGTCAGATTTTCAACCGTTTTATCCTGAACTACACTTGTGACTTTACGGTTTTTATCTGGAGAATGAACCAAAATTGTGACATTTCCTTCAAATCACATTATTCCACACGTCTCGTTAAAAATTCACCAAAAATGATCTATTTGCTTGAATGAGATTCTGTCAAAAACGCAAAATTCTGAGCTTCTTGGAGCAAACATACAGATATTCGTGACTCAGGTGGGATCAATGTAGAATTTTTAAAAACTTCAAATAACGTCCAGATCAAAAATGGGCAATTTTACAAAAAGTAAGTAATTCTTTTACAATGTTTTGTGCAAAAATACGATCTTTTTTTGTTATATTTAAATTAGAGAAATAATTATTTTACAGATATTAGGCATTTCAAGGAAAAACTGTCTATTAAGAAGAGGAAAATTTTGGAAAATGGACCAAATCTCAGCGTAAAATCAATTATTCTCCATGTCTCGTTGAAAATTCATAAAAAAGCAATATATAATGTCAGATAAAAAAATGAGTAATTTTCTAAGTAGTATGTCATTTATTTACAATGCTTGACAGAATGTTTTTTCTTTTGCTGTATTTAAATCAGAAAACAATATAATTTTACAGATTATATAATTAAGAAGAGAACAATTTTGGAAAATGGACCAAATCTAAGCATAAGATCACTTTACTTATTTCATTCAAAAATTTGTGAAAAATTAACAGTTTCTTAAAACACATTCATGCCAAACTCAAAATATTCTGCGCTCCCTGATGCAACCAAAAAGCCATGCTTGACTTTGCTGTGAACATCAGTGAGGTGACAAAAAATCAGGGACTTTTGGGCTGAACTGCAGGTTTTTAGGTACAGAGCCGTGCGGAAAGAAATTAGAGAACAGTAAAATATCTGCAGTGTGTGGAGTCCTCAATTTTTTTCCAGGGATGATTACAGCAGCGGAAAAATGTTGAACATGTTGATTTCAGGTTTTTCTAATTTTTATGGAACAAAATTGAAGAAATCAGCTTTAGTTTTTTCCTTTTTTATGATTTATGTCGTTCTTTCTGCATCATCTGACGGCTCCCTCTCCTCCTTCATGGCTGTTCTGCTCCTATAGAGGTGCAGGACTTTATGTTGCTGCAGACTGTACAGTGTTACAGTGATTATTCCATACTGCTCTGATTCCCTCGAGACATCGGCAGCATTATGGACGCTACGTTGAGTCCTGACGTTGCCACGGTAACCACGTAATCTCCTTTTGTGTATGGCGATCATTTCTGGAGCCGGAACGTGTCTGGTGAATTATTCATGAGGCCGCTGTTTACGTCGTGTGATCTTAAAGTCTGGTTAACGTGTTTCTGCGGGGTTTTAACCAGAGATGCAGAAGCAGCGTCTTACATAACGCAGCGTGAGTGTAATCAGCTGTGGATGAAGCCGCTCGACTCGTCATACCTGACTGCTAATGAGGTCTGTACAAACGAGCTTCATGTTTAGCAGAGAGCCCAGCGAATAAATCAGCAGGAATGATGCATTATTTATGGTGACATTATGTAAAATAAATAAATCATGTGGGGACAATACAGCAATACTAATAGATTCAACATTCAACACAGGAGCTAATAAATACAGATAAAATGGTAAAGACATGACCAAAAGTATGTGGACACCTCAGTTCATCCCAACACTGTCAAACAGATGTTCCCCTATTTTGTTAATTTGCACATAATTACTAGTAAAATCACAGAATAACCATTTATTTACGTGTTAACTTTAAATCTGGCTACATTAACATCCACATTAAGTCAGGTTTTATATCTATATATAGATATTTTACAGTATTTAAGTTAAGTGTAGCATTTTGTGCTGTTGTGTGAAAGATATTTTTGGAAATTAAAGTGCCATTTTATACACTTTAACATTAAAAAACAATAACTGGTGAAACCACTGAAAAAGTACTAATTTATCCTTCAATAAAAGCAAAACTGCATCTGTATTTTTGCAAATGTTTGTTTTCCCAATGTCACTGTGGAATACTTTTTTTTTATTTTATTTTTTTTACTGTATTTATATTAAATCTACAGATATTAATATGGAGTCACATGAGTGCCACATCAAATATAAATAAATAGATAAATAAATGTGGAAATATTAAGATAAATAAATAAATGTGAAAATATAGAGAGATAAATAAATAAATGTGAAAATATAAAGAGAGACATAAATAAAAGGAAAAAACAAAAGGTAAAAGCAAAGACAAAACTTTCCTATTTATTTATTTTTCTTTATATTTCCACATTTATGTATTTATTTTATTTCTCTTTACATTTCCACATTTATTTAATTCTCTTTATAATTTCACATTTATTTATTTATTTCTCTTTATATTTCCTTATTAATTTATTAATTTATTTATATTTTAATGTGGCACTCCTGTGACTCCATATATTTAGTGATATTTGATAGAAAAAAAAAATCTATCTAGGAAAGATTGAAAATTAATAAATACTAAAATTACAGATATTTTAAAAAAAATTGCTAAAAAAAAAGAAATTACATGCCAACCCTGAAATAAAAAGGCCAAAACTGCACATATCCACAAAACACATTGGCTTATGACTTACTGCAGACATGAAAATCAATACGTAACAATATAAATATATTTATCGTAAACTTTTATAGTAATAGTCTATTTACCGTAACTCCTTTTACTCACATTGATTATTATTTATCAGACCCTTTATTTAGGTGTTTTCTTATTTTTACACTTCACTGTTTAGTTCCGTAACTTTTATACAAGCTGCTCCTGTTTTTTCTTTTTAAATAAACCTGTATTTTGTGTAATTTTCTTTTCTTTCAGATTCAGAGGTGGTGTACAGGAACAGAGACGGTCACGTCATCAAGTTTGACTTTGTCCTGAACGAGACTGAAGTCATTCTGACCAACAGCACTTTTGTAAGTGTGGTATCGCCTTTAAAATGTTCAAATGTTTTCATTTCAAGCTGATATTAACTCCCCCTCCATTCTTTCTGTTTATGAATATGCACACTGAGCTTCTGCAGCACTTAAATTACCGTCACACTGATCATTAATGACTTATGTTTTTATTCGTGTTAACAGAATAGAAGCACATGTGTGTTTTTGTTCTCTAATTTAGAGCATAGATGTTAGAATGACTTGAGAGGCATGTTATCTTTAAAAAAAAATACCAAAATTACACCATTTATCAGCCAGAAACTGCAAAAACGATTGTTGAACAAATCATGTGTGATTTTCAGGTCTATCACAAAATTATCCACAAAAGATGCACAAAAAAACACTTTGTATTTGTCACTTTCAAAAATTTTTGTGGCTTTAAAATACAAAAAAAATGTTGAAAATCTTTAAAAATTGCATGCAAACTTAGTGAAAAGCAAAGAAATCTTTCTGCATTAGAAGTGACATACAGTAAGTGTTGGATTTTGCCTCCTGACCTCGCTGTTGTTGGCTATTAATGCTGTTGAAGGAGCTCTGATTGGATCAGGAAACAGCATTTAACATTCCTTCATCTGCAGAATCACAATGCTATGAGATCTCTGTGAGGAGGGTTTGTTTCCTCATTTCAGCTCACCTTATTTGGTGAGAAAACTAAAATGAATCAACAGTTATCATCATCTTCTGCAGTTGCATTACTTCTAGGAATATAAAATGGTGTTTGTAGCTGCTATTTAATAAAATCTGCTCAGGAATATTTATTATATTTATCAAAATAAGTCCAAATTTAGCAGTTTTCTTTCTAATTGCACCATTTTAGTCCTCATATGAACCTTTTTATTTCTTTCATCTTTCAATGCGTTTTACAGAGTCTCCCTGTGTTGCTGGAGCTTGTAGTTTCAGTGGTTACATAAGAGGATTTGTTTTGGATTTGTACCCACACGGTAAGCCTGTCAAACCATTCGAGCGAAATCAAAAAAAAAAAAAAAAAAAAAAAAAGCAGAAGTGGCCTCATAGTTTGGAAGTTTGACCTCCTCCAAAATTGCAAATGCCACCAGCTGCAGCAAACAAAAGTGAGCGTTCGCTGCCTGGCCGCACAGCTTTTAAAGGACGTTTTTCATGTTACTGCACAAAAAAAAATCAAGCAAAAAGACACAGTAATGGGCACCAAACAGACACTGGAATCTAGAAATGATGTTAAAATGTTGTTCTGTCAAATATTCGTCCACCAACCTGCTGTGGTTTCCTCGTGGTTTTCTGGCCTTTTGCTGCCACATTAGCTTTTACCAGCTGCTTGTTTTGTCGTTGAATGGAAGCTGGAAATGTGAGTGATGTTAGTTCACAGAAAAGGAAAATATCAAACCATTAAATACAAATCATATCATTTAAAGATCCAATTCTTTGCTCTTACAGCAAATATTTAACCCTTTGTTTACTTTTTTTCAGATTGTAAGAGCTTTTATACATTTTGGGCCTGAATAAAAACTTGATTCTGTTTATGGAAATTTAGCTTTTGAAATTGTTTGGGTTTAGATGTTTACATGAATGCTAATTATAAGAGATAGCTGGTGATTACAATGAATCTGATAGGAAGTAATGCAGTTTTGCTACTGAGATACATGTTTAAATGCTAACCTGCTAAACTGCAGCTGAGCAGCATCATTCATTATGCAACCTGAGCTGCTTCAGTTTGTGTCTTATTTGTGCACAATATCTGAAAAGAGAAGTGACATCCATCATGGTTCAGTTATATTATTACATTTTTTGTTAGGTGGCTTTCAAGGTGGCAAAGTACTCGCTGTCTGCAGATCTGAAGTACGCGCTGTTCGCATACGACGTCAAACCGGTGAGTTACACAGGAAAATACTTGAATCAAAAACACCTGAACAGCGTCGCATAAGGAACACACAACAGCTGGTGTTTTTTGATTTGCATCTTCACAACCACGCAGGCTGTGATTGGAGTTCTTCCTCAGCGTTTCCAGCCTTTTGTTTTATCTCCTGGCAGGCTGGCATTTACGCTGTGCAATACACAAGAGTGTTGTCCTCACTCATCTACATGCACCAAACACACAAACTCACATGAACTGTGGCCTGCAGCTACAAGCCTGGGATGTTTTTTTTTTTTATTCTCTTCTGTTCTCTGATGAGCACTCGGCTGCTTTTTTTTTTTTGTCTTAAAAGCAGCGGGAATTGGCATGAATTGGAATGATAGGCTTTGATGCTTTGGATGGTTTAAAGTCGGAGGCTGGACTGAGGGATGCACACAAACGCAGTTTCTGAACAGGTGTGGAGTCATTAGCTGTGTTTCTGCTTTTCTGCACGTGTCCTTGTTCATTTTTACTTTGTTCATTTTCTCTGTGTTTTGTGTGTTTTTCTGTCAGTCATCCTCAGAAGGCTTTCTATAGATTTTTAGATTTGTTTGCAAACAGATGGATCCAGGCTCGGGCTTAGAGACGCTGCAGCAGCTGATAAAACCAAAAGGAGGACGTCTGCGCGTCCTGCAGTTTGTTCTGCAGTGATTGACGTGTTAAAACCACATCTTTGTCTAAAAGCTTCTCACAAAAAATACATCCTAAAAAAGCCCTCCTTGATGTGTAGGAACATAGATTTCCTTTATTTTTCTATTTTCCACACATTTCCCTCCCCTAAGACATATTCAGGCTTAATTGATTGAGCTACAGTTTTATTTGTTGCTATGGCAACGTGACATCCCCCTCAAAGTACAAGTATCACTTATTGAGATTTCTTTGCTCGCTCTCAATTGAATTTTTCTCAGTTCGCGAAGGGAAATCACCTGTGCAAGATGCACAAAGCACAGTTCAATAAGCGAGGCAGAAGCTTTTTATAAACGGCAAATAAAACGGGCTGGATTTGTTTCGGAGGATGTACAATAAATCCGATTGCCTCATGGAGCCATACAGATTCTATTTATATATTTGAGATGGTTCCTAGTTAATAAAACCGCTGTATTCCATCTCCTCCCTCATTAAGTATTTGAAAATTTGAACTTCCCACTTCAGCATTGAGAGGATTTGAGGCGGTACTCGTGGGTCTCCAGCTGCTTGTTCACAGTAAAGATGCAGCATCAGGAAATTGGCATTATCCATCAGTTCCCATGTTGGCTGGAGGTGGACCTGGAGCTAGCTGGAGTAGGTGGTCATCATGAATATGCAAATGTTATGAAAATAGCAAAAACTAGCTGGCGGCCGGAGGGCACGGTGGAATTGAGCTGGAAGACGAAGCAGATTTAAATGAATCTGAAGCATTTTTGGTGACTGAAATTTCTCACGTGTTTGAAAGAGAATCGGGATTTGCAAGAATGAGTCAAAGGAATGATGTAGTGAAGAGAAAGTGGGTATCATGCTTGTGTGTTGAGTGTAAATGTGTCATTTTGGTGCACTTCCTGTTGTGACTGACACTGAATGTCAGTTTCCTTCTGATTTGATTGCTCTGCACAAAAATTAAACATTACGGGGTCAAACAAATGGCTCAACTGGTTGAGTGGGCGCCTCATGAACGGGGACTATAGTTCTCGATACAGTGGCCTGGGTTCGTTTCCAGCTCATTCCTTTACTTAAGGTCTTCCCCAGTTCTTCTCCCCACTTTGCTAGTTGTATTAAGTTCATTTTGTCGCTATACACTATATGAAACTGTTAACTTCTTTAAACCGACAATTCAGAAACGTTTGTTACCTTGCTAACATGTTTCGACAGCTCCTGCTGTCTTCCTCAGAGCGTCATCTGACGTTTGGTGACGTGTCCTTTTTTATCACGTGGTCAGTTTATCACTTCGGAGACTAATAAGCAGACGATGGATCAGGGAAGCCATTGAGATCAGGAAGCGGGCGGGCCACACCATGAACTGGGACGAGGGGGCCTACATCCTCTCGCACACTTGGGACACCATCCTCCGGAGACCACCGGGAGGCGTGGTCAGTTTGACAGATTTTGACAGATCTGTCAAACTGACCACGTGATAAAAAAGGACACGTCACCAAACATCAGATGACGCTCTGAGGAAGACAGCAGGAGCTGTCGAAACATGTTAGCAAGGTAACAAACGTTTCTGAATTGTCGGTTTAAAGAAGTTAACAGTTCCCCACTTTGCTGTCTGCCTCGTCACTGACTTATCCAAAAAGGCCCAAAAAATCCTTTTACAACTATGATAGTGACATTGAAAATGCTGCGTTCATAGTAAATAGACCATATATTATTATTAGGGATATCCCCCGATATTAACATGAAAATGTGATATCGGTCAATATCGTTTTTTTTTTTGCCTGTCAATAAAGAAATGCGTGGATTTCGCTGGCTTTTACCGCACATCATCAAACTGTCGTGAAGCGTGCAAACAAGAGTGGCTGCAGTAACAAGCTTGCTGTGCCTGACTATCAACATGTCTGTGGTTTGGAATTATTTCCAAGCCCACATGTGTCGGTGTCGGCTGATGCTGGAATCAGAAATTGAGAGTTGGACGATATCAGCATATCGGTTTTTGGCAAAAAAGGCAATATTGGGCATCCCTAGATTTATCTAAGTGATTCATTTTCATTCAAAAAAGCAAAATGTGTCTTTCTTTAACTCTGGTTTTATTTTGACAAATCGGGATTGCACATTGAAGTGTCGACATAATGTACAGTATTTCATTTTTCTGGTGCAACATTTCAATTTTAATGTCATTTTTACAATTTTCAACATTTTAACTTCACACTCGACTTGAGATGTGATTTAAATACCGATTCTGTATCTGTTAAAGTGTTATAAATACTGTAGTTAAACAAGTGGCACAAGCAGGGACGACATAAAATGATATTTGAATGAAGTAACTGTTAGAGCACCATATATTATAGCTAAACATCAGCTGAATAAAATGCATTGAGTTGCTCTGTGTACCAGACTTTAAAAAAGAGAAAGTTTTGATTGTTTTCTGAACTCAGACGGTGACATTTCCTCGAGGTATCGGTTGTAGATGGGTGTTTGCACTGTGTGATGGGTTTTACTGTCTGGCTGCAGATGTACAGATATTCGTACACGGCGTCTTACATCGTCTACAACATCTACACGAGGTGAGCCTGTTTGGATTTTCATCACTGTTTGCTCTCTGATGCGTTCAGAAACAGATGGTGGTTGGTGTATATATATATTTATATTTCTATGTATGGTGTTTTTTTTTGTTTTTTTTTATAGGGAGGTTTGGGAGCTAAACCCTCCGGAGGTCCACAACGCAGTCCTCCAACATGCATCCTGGGGAAGACAAGGACAGCAGCTGGTGAGGCCGACTGTTTGTTTTTACAGAGTCTGATCCTTTCTCTCCATCTCCTCGCCGTCCTTTTATAAATTCATGCTGCATTGAGGCTCCGGTGGGATCGGCGCCGATGATGCGATTGTTTTTAATGCAATATAGGCTCTGTTGACGTCCACGCTGTGCCTCGTCTGTCTGCTTTTGTCTGTATTTAATTCCACATTTTTACATTATATTACTCTCAGGTTGCTTCCTCGCACTTATTAGTTGAACCAAGAAAGTAGAGCCGACAGAGGAGGTGCTTTTCTTAATAATACCCCGACTTTACTTTGCAAGAAAGAGTCTTGGGCGTTGCTTTCATTTTAACGCCTGTGTAAATGCAGCACTTTGAGATACAAGCCGAAAACTCAGTGTTCTTCTGTAATGCCACCTAATAGTGCAAAAGACTAAAAAGAAAAGTGAGAATTTAAACTTTTAGCACAATGCCTCAGGTAACAGACAACCACATCATTCATGACTGGAGGGTAAACACATCCAGTTTATTCCAATATTTTTAGTTGGAGACCAAACAAACACTTTTTTATTGCCCGCTGTTTATGTTTTAGCTGCAGAAGTTCTATTTGAAGCCACAGAAAGCGATTAAACCCACACACCTGCCCTGATTAAGACCTTGAATAAAGAGCGGGCTGCTCCTAAACAGGATGTCTTATTTATTTGATGTTGGCATCATTTATGTCTATGGAAGGGTTTTATGTGCTACAGGTAATAAAATTGGCTGCTGTGCCTCTGAAATATTGAAAAGAGAGCTGTGGAAATTCTGTAACGGCAGGAGAAAACTGAACTGAAGAGGATATTGGTGAGGCTGCAGGATGTCAGACTGATCCTGTTTGTATTTGCAAATGCAAATATTAAAACACTGATGGAAGAGACAGAACAAACACCGCGCGCAGGGCTGAAGTGGGAGCTTTAATATAAAGAAAAAAGGGATTCCCATCAGAGAGGAAATCAAAAAGAAAAACAAATCAAGTGGACAAATAAAACCAAAAAAGGCAGCGTGACGGCAGAGAGGAGAAAAACGGCGGATAGAGGCGAAAACCAATGAAGTAAATTTGCATGTTTTGTCTCGTCTTTCTCTTCAGATCTACATCTTTGAGAATAATATTTACTACCAGTCGGATGTGAGGAGTAACTCGCTGAGAATCACCTCCTCTGGGATGGAGGGAGTCATCTTCAATGGAGTCACTGACTGGCTCTACGAAGGTGAGTTGTTTTGTTTTTTTTTTTTTAGAGGTATTTGGGATTTTTAGGAACTGAAAGATGCAGTTTTATTCTTTAATAATACACATGAATCAAACATGAATGGATGGAGGATGAATCCGACTGTTATAGTAGCATGAGAAGTTCTTTAACACTTTGGTTTATGGTCTGATACCTGCAGAACCAATGGTGTCATTCCATCTTAAATCATCAGATGTTCGAACAGTTTCTTCTCGACTGTCTTTGATTTACCTGAAAATTTAATAGGATAAAATGTGGATATTTGTGAAAGTTTGGCTCAAAATTCTAAATACTTTCCAAGATGATGATGATAATCAATTTACTCATTGACCCGCTTTCAGCATAATCTTTTTCCACAATGAAATTTGAGGCTGTTGGAATGACAAAATCTGAGGAAGCATTTAAAAAGGAAAAAATATCCAAAACATGCATCTCATTTCTTTCTTTTTTCACAGCACTTTAAACGGGCACTGTTACCTCTTCCTTTTTATGCAAAAATAAATCAATATTTATGTATTTGTGAATAATAATTCTTACACTTAAGGGAAGAGATAGCTGAGAGTTTGAACAGAATAAAGAAAACTGCCTTTAAACATAGGTTTTTAAATGATTTACTGTAAAATATAATTTTTTAAAAACATTTTTAACACCTTAGAGTTTGATTCTGGCCAAAGAAAGCATCTGTCTGCCTTTAAATGCAGTGAAAGTCTGAGCTACATGTAATAAATACAGATAAAAATGGAATTTATGGCTTTTAATTTAAAAAGTACAATGTTATTTCCATGAGATTTTAGTTGTATTTCATCTGCATAATTACTGTCTAAGTATTCTTTACTGCATTGTCAAATTGCCAGCCTTTATCTAAATTTGTAAATATTTTCAATTTCCAAAGGTGTATATTTTTGCACTTTCTCCCACTTTTGTTGGATGTAAGCCCATTAATCTGTGTTTACTGCGAATGTGGGATCAGAAGGAAAAAATCCACAAACACTCAGCTCCATTTTTAGTAACTTAAGAGTGTGCTTTTAAATCTTTTGTTTTTTTTGTTTCGTGTTGGTTGCACAACGAGAAGCCACAGCTTGTTATGAGATTACACGCTGATTATGATGGTTTGGGCCTTTAAATGTGATTATTTTTGTATTCCTGATTCATCCCTGGCAGCATTTTGAGGACGCTGCATTACGTAAATGAATATTGAACCCTGTAATGATGGTTTAATCTGTTAGCAGAGGCCTCGGCTGCTTGTTCGACCACACTAAACACATCAACTGTGTGAACAATGCCGAATTTATGCAATCTTTTACATAGTAAGAGATCTTTTAAGTGGATAAATTATTACATATGCACTGGAAGATGGATGGTTGCACTAAATGTGCAGCATGAGATGTGTTTTCTTGGCTCTTTTTGGCTGATTAAAGCAAACTGAACACATGCAGAGTCCATTTGTGACACTGACATATCTGCAGTTTGCATTGAAGCTGCACTGGCTTACTGACCTCTTTTCACTCGTCCCTCCATAATAACATGCAAATTCCAGCAGGAGTAATGTAGAAAAGCTAGTTTTTGATGCATCTGTCAATATCCTGATGATAGCAGCTGGTGGAAATGTCCAGTTTGGGGAAAGTTTGAGGTTTTTCCGCCTTTTTCAGCTGCCAGGAGGCAAACAGACGAACGCTGTGTGGTCTTTGGTTGAAGCTACAGTTTCAGGTTTCAGCGTGAATCTTCTGGCTTTTCAAAGATTTGTCTTTGGTATTAAAAATGCAGCAGAGCAGACTAGACAAACTCGACAGACTGGCGATGGAAAATCAACAACAAGCCTCGGCAATCCATTAAGTCGCCGTGTAAACACATTGAGTAATGTGCTGACGGTGTTTGCAGTTTGCACAGAGAGCAGTCTGGGAGCATTACAGAGTCACTGCGAGCTGCATATTTACGCTTTACTTTGTGTGGTAACCTTTACGATGGATATTTTCTGACAGTTAAAGAGCAAAACAAGTTTCAGCAAAAATATACGCAACCAGAAGCAGCATTTTTATCGTCTCATTTAGTTTTTTGGTGCATTCTTGAATGACAACTGTGGAATAAAGCGAGAAAATGTCATAATTTTGATCTAAAATCTCAGTATCGTTTAAAATACATGTATAGTTTTGAAGGAAATTTTCCATAGTTAACAGAAAAGACCTCCTGTAGCAATTTAAGTCATTTTAGTGAAATATCTTGATTTTTAGTTTCATTTTGGTTGTTTTCTATCACAGATGTTTGATTCAAGGACAGTCAGAAAATCAAACTTCTGATGATTTTTTTTTTCTCTCCATTTTTCTGGCAATTTTTTTTTTTTGAAAGATTGGTTTTTGGGGCTCAGAATAATCTCCTGAAACATGAGCTAGAAATTACAATGTAATTTAGAACCAGTTATTGGCAAATGGAGACACTTAGCCTAAAGCTTGAGCTTCAGAAAATTAAAGTTGCTGAACAGTTGCTGATGGAAAAAACGGGAGGTTTTTCTACAATTGTGTAAGCAAGCATGCAATTTGAAGACAAAATGTTGAATAGATATTAATGTAGGTTTTAGTTCCTGCATTAAATTAAACACCTCTTTTGGGGGAAAATCTTGTAAAATGAAACTGAATGATATGAGCAGCTAGAGTATCATTTTTCCCATTAAACTGCCAGTTTCTAGTTGGTTTAATTGTGTCTTTGACTTGTTTTTTGTCATGATGCAGAAAAAGCAGTTGACAGCTTCCAGAAAACGTGAACTGAATTCAACAACGAGCACATTCTTTATTTTAAATCTGACAAAATGAGCATCGTATCGTCATTGGAGCTTTGAAGATTATCACGTCAGAACAAGAAATAAAGGTGAACTGAAAGCAGATAGGAAATAGTTTGGAGATGTTTTTGTGTTTGTCCTGTCAGAGGAGATTCTTCACTCACACTTGGCCCATTGGTGGTCGCCTGACGGAGAAAGACTGGCCTTCCTCACCATAAATGACTCTCTGGTTCCCAACATGGCTCTGCCCCAGTTCACCGGCAGCACCTACCCCAGAGGCCTGCAGTACCCCTATCCAATGGTGAGCTGGAACTAAAAAAATGTGGAAAAAAACAAACACTGAAATTGGATCAAAATTATACAAAATTAACTTTACTTGGCTCAGACAGTGAGTTTAGGACATTTTGCTTTTTTTTTAACCATTACATGAACAAAATATCATGTACGATTGAAGAAATCAAACCGCAATCAGCAAAGGTAGTTTGAAACATAAAAATTGACTTATTTCACATCAACACATTTAAATCTGTGAATTTGGACTATTTTATATTGAAAACTCTGTACAATATTAATTTCTCTAAACCTATAATAATCTCAACTCAACGTCACAGTATTTTAATATCTAGATATGTGCAGTAGTATTAGTTTGCATGCAGAGGAAAAGGATTTTTATTTCTTACTGATGTTCCTATGTTTTTGCACTCTCCTGCTGTGACAGTGCAGATTTATGGAGTCACAGCAGTGCCACATCAAAATATAAATAAATAAATAAATGTGGAAATATAAAGAGAAATAAATAAATGTGCAAATACAAAGAGAAATAAATAAACAAAAAAGGAAATTTTTGTGTTTTACCTTTTCTGTTTTTTTCCTTTTATTTATTTCTCTTTATATTTCCACATTTATTTATTTACTTATTTATTTATTTATTTCTCTTTTGATTTCCACATTAATTAATTTATTTCTCTTTATATTTCCACATTTAATTATTTATTTATTTGTCTTTATATTTCCACTTTTATTTATTTGTCTTTATATTTCCACTTTTATTTATTTATTTCTCTTTATATTTCCACTTTTATTTATTTCTCTTTATATTTCCACATTTATTTATTTTTATTTATATTTTTGATGTGGCACTCCTGTGACTCCATACAGATTTCCCTGCTGTGGGATTAATAAAGACTTGCATATGTCTTTCCTTCTGTCAGGCCGGTCAGACGAACCCTGCGGTGAAGCTGTCAGTCGTCAACCTGTTCGGTGGGACTCACACTCAGGAGCTGCAGCCTCCCGATCAGCTCGGACTCAGGTGAAGACGCACAAAATCACCCAGATGCTCCCAAATACAGACCCAATATTCCTGCTGTGACCATCCTGTCCGCTCCTCCTCTGCAGGGACTTCTACATCACCATGGTGAAGTGGATCAGCAACACTCATCTGGCCGTGAGGTGGATCAACCGGCCACAAAACGCCTCGCTGCTGACCGTGTGTGACGCCACCGTCGGAGCCTGTCTTCAGGTGGTGGATCCGATTTAATTTCCTGCCTTCATACGTACAAACGTCTGCAGTATATCAGAGAAAATGTTTCATAACTGTAGCTGTGGTTTCTAAATCAAAACACAAGTGAAGCTCTCTTCTTGTGCAGGAACTTCCTGGTCATTGTTGAGCGTGTCCAATAGTTTTGCACCACTATTAGGCATCTCTAGTATTTTGTCCATCCCGCTTCTACCAATAGAAACATCTTTCTGGAGAATCAAAGCATTAAACCAAAGAAATCCTTTGTTCCATTAGATATAAAAGCACAAACAAAACATTTTCTAAGTGAATTAAGCATTTTATTTGTATAATTTCAGTTTTATATTTTGGTGGTGACAGTTTTAAGTGACCTTTAATTAATAGAAAGACTGTAGCAATAACTTTAAAAAGATTTGTATTAATGCAAACCAACAGCAGCACCAATAAATTCCACATTTACTGCTCAGAAGTTGCTCATTTTTTTATATTAAAATCTCTTCTGAGAAGAGCACAAATTAACAGACATAAAACAATTTAAATACGGTTTACATGAAGATTAATAGTTAAAGTATAAAGTCACAATTGAATCTAAGCCTTTATTTAAACCTTTGATAAATAGTTGTAATACAGATGTAAAACAATAATTTTGCAATGATTTGTGTCTTTAGTAATGTTAATAAGCAGCTTGTTTTACATGTAAACAAACTGCACAAAGACATTAAAGGTCTTTCTTTTATTTCCTGTCTTCCTGCATGGCCTAATGGTGTAAAAATTAAAATTTAGAGTAAACTACAAGTAATAACTTGCTGACAAACTTCCACCAACCACATGTGTCTATCATCCAAATCACATTTATATGAAAAAATGTACTCAATCAGGCACTCATACTTGAGTACAATGCGGTAAAAGAAAGTAGAACGATTCTTTTAACCACTTAATGTGCTTTTTGTTAACCTTGTATGCATCTGAATAAAGCCCCTGATACAGGTACTGATGCCAGCTGTTGTGTTTTACTTCCTGTTCTTTCATTCAGAGACACGAGGACTCTTCAGACACCTGGCTGCCCAGACAGGTAAACCCGAATACACAACACCACGACATAAAAACCACATGACTTTGAATCACATGACTCTTGACTCCTTGCAGAGTGAAGAACCGCTGTTCTCCAAGGACAGGAGCAGGTTTTTCCTCACGCTGCCAGTGAAACAAGGAGGGCAGGGAGATTTCCACCACATCACCATGTTCACCAAGAAGGCGAGTTTCTTTGTGTCCCAATCTCAGCAGAAATCATTTAAGAAGTCTCTTCGTTGAGGCTGGATTTATTTCTCGGAGGGAAACGAGGTGATTTTATCATTTCGAGAGCTGCCCGGTGACTTTAATTCCATCTGCTTTCACCTGCTGCTTTTCTACAAACTCACAGCTCCTCTGTGATTGAAGTTAAATCCGTTCTGGAAAGACGTCTTTGTGTTTTAAACCCTTTCTGCTACAGATTTTAGCCCAGACTTAATATATTATTTGAACACTTTAGTTTTTCTTACTTTTGTTTTTTTATGAACTTATTGTTTTGTGTTATTTTATCTATTTTATTATATTAATATATTTTATTACAAAAATCAAGGCATGTTGTCCTTTATCTGACCATTACATGAACAATAATGTTAAGTATGATTAAGAAAATGCAACCCCAGTTAGAAACTCTAATGAATTATTTTAATATTTTACAGTTTTTGTAGAAAATGAGTTTTTGCTGAGGAAAGAGAATGTTGATAAAAGATTGCAAATGTACCTTAAATGTACATATTGTGGACTAAACAGGAGCAATGCTACTAGTTTAACATATTTGTTGCTGAGAAGTTGCAAATATTTTTAAGAGCTGCGTTTATACGATGAGAACTTTAATTTTTGTAGATTCTATTGAACTCTGCACAGAGTACTAAAACATGAAACGCAGTGTACCATCAAACCAGAATATCAAAACGAGCAGTAAAAGTGGAGTGCAATGTAAAATGTAGCTTTAACAGTACAAATAGTGTCCTTAATTATACTAAATATATGAATAAGCGAGATTTTAGCTGATGAGCAACTTGTTTCACATGTTAAACTGTAGATATCGGCTTCCGCTGGGGTTAAATTGATTTTTCTTTTTTGTAATAGTCTCTTTTTTTATGTGCAAATCATGGAACTAAATAATTTTTCTCCAAATGTCAGCAACCAGCTATGTTTGAAATCCAATATACAAGCTATTACGTGATGTTTAAATGCTTTTATTCTTTTCTAAATCCTTCGTTTTATTTGAGTTTTTGCAACTTTGGACCCTTTAAAGTACACCGAATTAGCTATTAGCACTAATATGCCCATCGATGTACAATCACTTGTCAAATAATTACCGTCATACTACAGGAAACGTCCAGATCTCCTGATTCTTAGACAAATTCTGCAGCTTAACAACTTGCTAAATTCTCTTTCAGTTACGAAGCAGCCAGGATGAAGTTCGCCACCTGACGTCGGGAGGCTGGGAGGTGACAAAGATCGTAGGTTACGATGAAACCAACCAGATCATGTGAGTCTCAGTTCAAGTTTTAGAAATCACACATAATACACTGAATTATGAGTAGAAGTTCTGCCTTAAAGGTCACGTGGATGCGTAAAAACACATAAAAATGCTCATAATGCCGGAAAATGTCTCAAAACTATTGAACTTGGTGAATCTCTGTTTTCACTTTGACGTTATAGAGTCTTTTCTGTACATTCTTTATCCAAAAAGCCAAATTAAGTTGACCACGATTCGATGTTAAAAAGCAATGAAAAGAGGAAAACTTCCTAAATGGGTGAGTACTTTAAATATGAAATGTGTACATTCATACGTATGCAAATCATGCTCATATATTTCACTTTATTTCTTGGATTTAGTCTGTTTATGCATTTGAAGTTGAGCTTTTGCCCTCCAGCAAACACACCAGGTGCCCAGACACAGACAGGAAGACATACAGATGCCTTCCACAGCTGGAAAATACTCCTCAGAAAATGAATAATTTAACAGACTGCGACTTGTTATTGCCTAGCGTGTAATTATGATACTCTCCTAAAAATACACACTGACAATACTAGCAGAGGATGGGACAAGAAGGCAGTTCTCCAATTCACAGAATCGGGTTTGTTTCTGTTTTGACATTTTTCCCAGTTAATAGAAGAAGAAGAATCATTTCTGATGGCTGAAATCTTAAATAAAAAATGACCTTTCACTGAGCACAGGTGTGTGTACGTTATGTACTGATACCGAATTGCATGACCTAAATATGTAGCGGGTGGTGGTAACTGATGGGACTCAAACAAAACCACAATTTAATCAGTTGTTCATTGCATAATTTCTGACAGATAAATTCCGATAAGTCGGCAGTGATGGCTTTGTAGTAGGATCATAATCATGTGATGTCAGCAGGCAGCTGACGTAGTGTTCACTTGTTGTCATGGTTACAGTGATGACATGACGCTATCTGGCAATGAAATCTTGAAAAAATCCGTGGATCCAGACTCTAAGCTGCATAACTGCCAAAATCTAATCACTTGGTCCTTGTCATTTCTGACCTTCCCTGAAAATTTAAACCAAATCCGTTTTTGAGTGTTGCGCACTGAAAGAACATGAGATGGAAAGACAAACCTACGCTAATTGTCACATAACTCCAGCGTGGTCCTTGGTGGAGTTATAACAAGATTTGATTCAATGATACAATCCAAAATATGCTGTGTAACAGTCAGATGTGCTACAATGTCACATTTATGGCAATTTTATCATAACATTCAGTAACGTGATGTGATGTTTGATACGTTGCTATATGGTGGGATAAGTTCAAATATGATACATTATAATGCAGGATGCTACATACAACAAGAGAAGATAGGCCTCGTTTTAATACCATACATTACAATACGTGATGCGACCATACATGATCCTATCTGTTTTCAGTAATGTCGCTCACAGACAGATTCACGTTCATCACATAACTCCTTGGTGGAGTAATGGTGTCTGTTGTGCAGTAAAATCTAAGTAATCGTTTATTGCTGAGTTTCCTTTGTGAGCTGCAGCCTTCATGATGGCATAAATGTGTGTTTACGGCCGAGCAGCCACAGCAAACGCAGTGACGAGTGCAGCAGAGTGGCTCCGTGACCTTGCCCTACTTCAGCTGCTCTGCTTCCTCCACAGATACTTTCTGCGCACCGACGGCGCCGCAGCACAAAGACACTTGTACAGGTGGGACACACTACCAGTAACAGTAAAAACGTGGCCTTAGTCACTGCTTTCTTTCTGCTTTTTTGACCTCGTGTCAACTCTTTCCTTCGACAGCGTCTCAACACTCGACTTGTTTCCACGGCGATGCCTCACCTGTGATCTGAGGGAGAATTGTACCTTCTTCGACGCTGACGTCAGCCCCGATGCTCAGCACGCCATCCTGCACTGTCGAGGTCGGAGAAATTCACCAACTACGTACTTCTAAAATGAACATCTTCACCCTCTGAACCCCAGAACTAGTCAGCAGCTTTTAAAGACGTGTTCTGTTGTTGAAACGTCACCTGAAAGCAGAAAGAATTTTCCGATTTTTAACTTTTTGATGGTCCTTGAACGAAGTCGTTTAAGGACAATGTGCTGTTTGGTTGGAAAACGTAACTAAATCTCAACTTAAAGTCACTTTATTATACGTATTTGCAAAAAGTAAATTGGCTTGAAGCAAATTTTATAAGAAAAATGCTAAATTATATTATTATATGTATTGGAGGGAACCTTCTGTAGCATTTGGGTTGTGCAGAATATTCTATTTTCTATTTCCCAGGTTTGTTTAATTACATAAAATATTGAGTAAAATTCCAGAAAAAAGTATTAATTTACATGTTAACTGTAAAAAAAGTCTAAATTATCCACATCAGAATAGTGATGTCTTTTTTTTTTTTTTTACAGTGTGTGATCATAAATTACAGTTTAACTGCATTTAAATCAACAAAAACATCCTTATTTACAGGTATTTATTTTATTTGCAAGTTATATAATTTCATTTATTTCCTGCACTAAGGATAAAAAAATAATGAATACATTTTGAACCATTGTTTTACAGATTTCCCAGTCTTAACTTATTTCCATTGTGCCTTCCAAAGCTGATCAGGACTGTGATAGTCGTGTCGTCATACCATAACTCTCCATGTTTTCAGTGAAGGTTGTGTAACTTTCAGCAGCTCCATAAGCTGCTTACGGTCAAACTGTGGTTAATTATAATCACATCAGTGCAGTATTTAAGCCTGCAGGGATAAATATCAGCAGGAGCTCTGTCGATGATGGGAACCTCTGCAGAACCTGATTATTCAGTCGATTGAATAAACAGAAATTAATTTATAAAGAGCATTTTAAAAACAAGCAGATGAAGCAATGTGCTGTACAGTTTAAACAGCAGACTATGAAACACAGTTAAACACGTGGACTACCAGTGAAATGTGAATAAAATGTTAATAAAATACAATAAGATGTAGTCAGGATCTCAAGATTTGTTTTCCAAAAATATTGTAAAAATCATGTTATTGTTTACTGGAAGCTCTTGTTTATGGCCAGAAATGCTCCATGTGTTCAGTGCCATTAAAAAGGTAAAACTGTGGGTAATTATAATCACATCAGTGCAGTGTTTGAGCCTGCAGAGATAAACGTCAACAGGAGGTTTGTTGATGATTGGAGGCGATGGAAGAGTTGATTATTCAGTCTGTTACATAAGACATGAGAGGCATTGAGACGAGATATCAAAGAAACACAAAGCACATGGAAATATCAGACAAAATGAGCTTAGATTTATTGAAAAAGAGCACAATGTGAATAAATAGGCACTGATAGGTGAAGCATAAAAGTAAAATCTGCTTCCCCGTGTTTGGTTTTTAGATAATCACTCCACAATCGGCCGTCATTTTGGTGAAAAATGCCTCCGAATCTGTCGACACGCGCTCAGAACAGGATGGAAAATGATCAGCAGCACATTTTTCAGTCATATTTCGCCCTCTTTCATCGCAGGTCCCGGAGTTCCAGCTGTGCTGCTTCTAAGTTTCGACAACGTGGACTGTAAGTAGACGTTATTCTGCTTCGTGTGAAGCCATTTTTGTCTTTGTGCGTCTGCTCTGAAATGGAAAATAGTTGGCAGCAATTAAGCGTCATCATATCACTTGTGTGGAAACACGAGCAGCTGATTCATCTGATGCGGCACCAGACTGTGCTGGTAATTTGCACGTTTAAAAATGTTAAATATGTTTTGTATCGCACGTTAACTGGGCACGTTTCATTTCTTCTTCATCATAAATCGTCAGTGTTGCTGTGCACATTTATTTCAAAATGTGCAGGAAAAGATGAACGAAGAGAAAACTGCTTTGAACGGTTTGTGTTGCTGTCCATCGACACAGCAAGGCAGCAAGGACGTGAAAAGATGAAAAGCAACCACAAAGATACACAACCAAAAGCTGATGCTCCACCATGAAAAAATGCAAGTCAAAGCCAAAACAAATACTTTAAAAAGATGCAAAACAACCACAAAGGGATGATAAACAACAAAAAGATGCTACACAATCACAGAGGGATACAAAAGATGTAAAATTACTTAAAAAAGCTGCAAAACAATCACAAAATGATGCAATAAAGTGACAAAATGATGCAAAAGAACCGCAGAATATTACAAGTCAATGACAAAAGCTGCTATACAACCACAAAAATGCCAAACAAATACAAAAAGATGCAAAACAATTCTAAAAATACGAAAAAACTACATAAACAGATGCAAAGCAACTCCAAAAAGGTG
The DNA here is from genome assembly GCF_021347895.1 of Acanthochromis polyacanthus. Taxonomy (NCBI): domain Eukaryota; kingdom Metazoa; phylum Chordata; class Actinopteri; family Pomacentridae; genus Acanthochromis; species Acanthochromis polyacanthus. The sequence goes on along the minus strand of NC_067134.1, from coordinate 19,285,303 downwards.
CAAAACAGCCATAAAAATTTAGAAGTCACCGACAAAAGATGCAAAAAGACCACAAAAGCAACTGAAAAGCATAGAAGTCAGCCACAGCGAGTTGCAGAAGAACCATGAAGCGATGCATATTGACAGATGTTCTTTCTATTAATGCATGTACCGTGCAGGACGCTGGCCGACTTTTTAGATTTATGGTAATAAAATAAAAACGCTGTCCTGCCTTTCATGGCTCCTGCATGAAGAGCTGAATATTTCATGTGAGCTGCTGTCTGTATTGTCTTTACTTCTGCTCGACCCCACAGTTCACCTTCGCTGCCTCTCTGAGAGAAAACACGACTCGATGAGCACAAACTGCATCATTTGTGTTTGCTCGTCATCCTGAAACGCTCTGACTCACCGAAACGAAAGCTTCTTCTGTCACGCAGGGACAGGATGAGGTTAATAACTGTGAATTCAAGGTGGAATTACCCCTGTTGTTTTATTTTTGTCAACAAAACAGGACATTTAGAAAATAACATAAGATGAGGTAAAACTTTATTTAAAACAACAAAGAAACTTAAAAAGATGCAAAACAACCACAAAAAGCTGCAAGTCAATCACAAATATGCAAGTCCACCACACCACCAAATTGATGCAAAATGACCACAGAGAGACAAAACAACAAAAAGATGTTAGTCAACCACACGTTGATGCACAACTACAAATACATTCTTGTAAGCCACAAAAAGACATAAAAAACCCCACAAAAAGATGCAAATCAACCACAGAAAGTGCAAAAAGGTGCAAGTGAGTCGCAAGAAAATGCAACACAACCACAAAAATATGCAAGTCAACTACAAAACGATTCAAGTTACCCACAATTCGGTGCAAATCAGCCACAAAAATATGCAAAATGACCTGAGAGACACAAATCGACCACAAAACGATAAAGAACCACTGCAAAATATGTAAAACAGCCAACATGTGAAAAATATCCACATGAAGTGCAAAACAATCACAAAAAGATGCAAAATGGCTACAAATTGATGAAAAACAACCACACCACCAAAAGTGCAAAACAACCACAAAAAGATGCAAGCAACCACAAAAAGATGCAAAACATCCACATTAAGTTGCCAGTCAACCAGAAATTAATGCAAAATGATCACAAAGAAACACAAAACCACAAAATGATGCAAGTCAACCACAAAATGATGCAAGTCAACCACAAAATGATGCAAGTCAACCACAAAATGATGCAAGTCAACCACAAAATGATGCAAGTCAACCACAAAATGATGCAAGTCAACCACAAAATGATGCAAGTCAACAACAAATTGATGCAAGTGAACCACAAATTGATGCAAGTGAACCACAAAAAGATGTAAAATGAACACAAAGAAACACAAAAGAACCGCAAAAAATGCGAAACAACCACAGATTGATGCAAAATAACCACAGGGACACAAAACAAGCACAAAAAGATGCCAATCCACCTCAAATCTCATTGATTCCATGTCTGAGCTTTCAGTGCCTTTCATGGACGTCTGCTGCATCTGTTGATGATAAACTGGGTTTGTCATTCGCAGCCTATTTCATCTTGGAGAAGAACCTCCCTCTGCGATCTGCGCTGGAGACCAGAAGGACTGTTCAGACTGAAATCCGGATGATCACTAATGACAACTTTGGTAGGAATTATCTGCAGTGAACAGCTGTGTTAGCGTGTGAGCTTCATGTGCTAATTGAGCGTCTAGCAGAGTAAATTGCGCTTGTTTGCACCTGTTTCTGTGTTTCCGATCCTCCATCGGTCACCTCTCCTGTGTTTCTCCTCACAGAGCTGCCTCTGAAGCTCATCTATCCTCCAGACTTCTCCGAGTCGTCCCTCTACGGCCTCCTTCTAATTGTGTAAGTCGTCTCTGCTTTATTACATTTGCATTTTTCCATTCGTATTAATCGGCGAGCTTCAAAGGCCAAATTCGGTGAGGACAAGTGAAAGTGAAACACGCCTCTGTAGCTGCGGGCTGTTGGACACATTTTTACTCAATAACTGTGAAAATAAATCAGAAGGAAACACAAATGTCACATCCTCACACACACACTATTATAAAACAAGAAAACCTGCATTTTTGTAAAACTGCCACATAAATGTTGATAAAATGCTAATAAAGCTGAGTGACGCACGTTCATGGTTCATGATAATATGCACAACACAAACAGAAACACAGACTGCGTTTTACTTATGTCAGAAGTTTCCTGATAATTAAATTCACGTCCTGGACCGACCCTGTACACTTGAGTATTTTTAGGCAGCGGAAGAAAAAATTAACCATTACGCATTTAGTAGAACCACAGAAAGGTTCAAAAGAGTCGTTAAATGATGCAGAACAGCTACATAAAGGTTCAAAACAATCATAAGATGCAAAACAACTACATAAAGATGTGAAAGAACTAAAAAAGAAGGAAAACAACGAGCAAAAAACATGTACAACAACCACTGAAAGACCCAAACGACTACAAAATGCATAAAAAAATGAGCAAAATATGCGAAACAAAGAGAAAAAGTAAAAATAAGACTTGATAGCACTTTAGTCATTTGCAGAGGAAACTGCAGCGGTTTGTCACAAAACTAAATATTTAGATTTTAAAAAAGTATTTTGTCAATGAACCATTTTATTTGAGCAGAATATTTAAAACATCAATATTTCAGTTATCATTTGATTATAAAAAGCCAAAATTATGATTATAGTTAGATTAATTGTGCAGCTACAAAAGATGCAAAACTCATATAAAAGTTCAAAATTCAGCAGAACATTTTCAGCGAAGTGTGAAATTTGTGCAGTAAAGTGTCTAGAAATATAACTTTGTCTATCTACAGTTTTTTAGTTATCAAGTGTTCACACTCATTTTCAGTTTTTTGGCAAAAAATGCAGTTTATTCCTCTGAAACTCTGTCCGTTGGATGTAAAATGACAGTGAGAAAGTGTTTCTTTAAGCGTAGAGGGGAGTTAACTTTGTGTTGGTCCGACAGCGGCAGCTCTCCAGGCGACCAGACTGTGACGGAGGAGTTCAGGCTGGACTGGGATCAGGTTCTGGTCGGGTCAGATCAGGTCATCGTGGCCCGGCTGGACGGCAGGGGTTCTGGCTTCAGGGGTCAGAGGTGAAGACTTCTGGTGTTTGAAGCAGGATTTGTGCCGCTGAAGCTCCAGATTAGACTTTGTGACTTCGTCTTTGTCTCCTCAGGATCTTACAGCAGGTTCATCACCGGCTCGGCGACGTGGACGCCAATGACCAGATCGCAGCTCTGCAGTACGTAAAACCGGCCTCTGGTCCAGCCTGCAGCGTCTGTTCATATCAGCGTGGAAGCTCAGGAGGATTTCAGATTGTTTGATTTGTTGTGTGGACGAACCGACAGGAAGACGGGAATCGTTTCTATAATTACCAACAAAACAAAACACAGTCAGAATCATTTATTATTTAGTTTATTCTGCTGCTGAGATTCTTAATTCTTGGTTTAAAACAGCAATCTCCAGCAAAAAGGAAAATGAATCCACTAAGTGTTGTGGTGAAGACGGTGTTATTTATGATGTGAATTTAGCTGCATGCTACACATAATAATGATTAAAAATATGTAAATATACTTCGTTGATCAACAGAAAAGTATGAACGTATAAGTTTCTTAGATGTGAATTTGTCAGTTTGGGGTGTTGCCAAAAGGAAGGAGGTCTTTTCAAAACCATGTCATGAAAATACTCGCAGCCCCAGCGCTGGAATCCCTTTATTGGGTAATTTAGCATCTGAACTGAGACCAATTTCTGGTGTTGTATTTTTTGCTGCTGTCACATTTTGCCTCACTGTGGGCTCATTTTTTACCACAATATGAAGTCCTGCACCTCTATGGAAACAGAAAAACCATGACAAGAAGTAAGGGGAAAACAGAAATGTGTTCTATGCAGTATGATGAACTTACACTGACAGAAATCATTAAAAAAAAAAGAGCATTTTTTATTTCACAAAAATGAAAAAATCCTGAAAATAGCATGTCTAACATTTTCTCAAGTGATCACGGCTGTTACCAACACTGGAAAAAGGAGGCTTTACATATTATTGATATTTCCACACTGCTCTGCATTTCTACCAACTCTAGAGATGTTTCACCATACTGAATTTGTCTCCCAACAGTTGCTCCTATCTTTTTCGATCCATGCTGTATTTGCATAGACGAAAACTCTGCAAATTTTAGTCACAGGATTGTTGGTCACAGCCGAGTCAGTCATGGCTCTTCAGTTGCACCCAAGAGCTTAAAATTTTTAGTTTTTTACAGAATCTGGTTAAATGAAAAGATTTATTTTTACCAGATTTTTATTGTAGACACCTAGAGGCAAGCGAGTTTGATGAAATATCTGCACGATCAGTTCAAGGACTGTTGGAAGGTACAAAATCAGTTGAGTTTTTTTTTTCTCATTTTGCAATTTAATCAAAGAAAGCAGCCCTTTCAAACCTGCTGGCAAGTTTTGAGTTTACTTTTAGGATTAGAATAAGGATCGATGAGTTTATTTTTATGTTTCTATAGCAGCTTTTGTTGAGATTAGCACAATTCAGGGAGAAATATACGGCAGTAGGACCAAGCAGTTTTAAAATCGCGTTATCTTCAAAGCTGCATTTCTGTTGAGCTTTTTTTTTTTTTTAAATTAAAACAATGAAAAAAAACTTGGATTCAGTTTGGGGAGCTGCAGTCAAAAGCTGTCAAAAAAATATTCAAAGACTTAAAATTCATCTACCTAAAGACGAAGCTGCATGAAACACACAAAATGCAGTTTGTGCCACAGAGCGTGATCTGATCTAACACTCATTTAATGCTGTCTCACATGATCAGTGTAAGCTTCACGTTCTTCCAGTTAGTTATTCCTTGTAGCTTCCACCTTTGACCTTCACGCTGCTTTGACTCAGTGGAACAAAATGTAAAAATAGAACGCCTTGTCTGCTTGTCAAAACGATGTCTGTTCTGTGTTTTTTCCAGACACCTGGCGAGGCTCCCGTTCATCGATCGCACTCGTGTCGGAGTCTTTGGAGAGGTTCGTGGGTCAGACTGTGAACTAACCAGACCTTCAGTTTTTAGATAACACCTGGTTAATGCTAACAGGATCATTTATGAGGCAAAGGAGAGACGAAAACATTTAGAAATGTCCACTATGGAGACCTCTCTAAGTGATCTGAACACTGTTGTGGGATAAATTACTTGAGTGTTTCTGTTTTTTCCACTTTATCCTCCCACTCTGCTATGTTTTAGAGTGAATTGTTTATCTGTAGTACGTAGGTGGAGTGTTGCAGATTTAGATTTTACACATTAAATGTCAAGAAGTTGTAAAATTCGCTCCAACTTGTAATTATTACAAGAATATAACGCAGCTAGTGGGGCAATGCATCAATATTCTACTTCATTTTTTATATAACGTACTGTAAACATGTGTGCTGTAGCTCTTTAAGCTAACCTGAAGCGTCTCCAGCAGGGCTACGGCGGCTACCTCGCCCTGATGATGCTGAGGTCCACGGACAACCCGATCAGATGTGCAGCAGCTCAGGCTCCCATCACCGACTGGACGCTGTATGGTGAGCCAGGACTCAGATCAGCTTCAGTGCTGCAGGGAAATATTTTTTTAGCTCTGTTCCTGCTGCAGCGCCGTGGCTTTTTATCCTACATGATCTTTTTCATGCGTATTGTCAGGGTAATGTGACTTTAATTACCCTCCGGTTCTGCTGTGGGGAATCCAGTCTTATTGAAGTTTAGGATAAAAAGCTCTGCTCAGTTGTCAGGATTGAGAATCCTGCTGGATGTCATTATAGCTTAATAGAGCCATGTGGTGCTGTGGTCTACTTCAAACTAAGGCAGAGCAGGAAAATGACTTTATAGGCGCTGAAAGTGAACATTTAAACATCATTTCTTGGTGGTGGTGACTACTCCTTCAACATTTCTTGTTTTCTTCTCTTCCAGCCTCGGCCTCCTCAGAGAGATACTTCGGTTCGCCTTCGACTAAGGAGAGCAAATACGAAGTGAGCTGCTTCGACCCATTATCCATCTTTAAACTCTCTGAACTCAGAGAAGTTTGTGTGCCGTTTCACATTTTTTCTCACTGTGGGCTCATTTCTCACCCCAAGCTAAAGTAGTTTAATATCTGTAGTTTGTGTCTGTTATTTTGGCTTCTTTCTTAGTTTACTGGTAGTTTTTTGTCTCCGTGTAGCTCCCCCCCCCTCCTCACTGCTTCCAGGTGAATCAATCAGACTTTCTGCTGAACTCTAAAACCTTTAAGCTAGGAGCAAAACTTCACAAAAGTTCTGCTGCAAGAGTGAACACAAGAGTCTGCACCACCAGCATCTGAAGAACTGAACACCCAGTGTATTATTGATGGTAATGTCCCCACAGCGATAGGAAAATCCACATTGTTAGTGCATTGTGTGGCTAATGTGGCTAACATTAGCTTTGATAGGAGTAGTAGCAATAGTATAAGTAGTAGTTGTAACAATGGCAGTAGCAGCAGTAGTAGTAATAGTGGTGGCAGCAGTAGTAGTAGTGGTGGTAGTAGCAGGACTAGTATTTGTCGTAGTAGTACTATAGCTGCAGAAGTGGTTGTAGTAGCAACCAGTAGTAGTAGTTGGAATTTGGCTAGCATTAGCTTTGATGGCAGTAGTAGCAGCAGTAGTATTGTCACTTTTTTAGTATTGTCAGTAGTATTCTCAGTTTTTATTGTAGTAGTAGCAGTACAAATGTGGCTAATTTTTCTTTGTATATGTTGGTAGTTTTTGTCCCTTGTTTTTCATATTTCTGATATTTTTACTTCTTTTTGTGTATCTCTAGTTTTGTCTATTTTAAAAATCTTTTAAATTTGATCTATTTGTGTCTACATGTAATTTCCGTTTTATTTTTGCGTTTTTTGTTTTTTCCCATTTTGTATAACTGTTGCATCTGTTTGTATATTCGTTTATTTTTTCTTTTTCGTGTCGTTTTTGTATGTGTCTGTATGTGTTTATTGTTTTACACTTTTTTCTTATTTTGCATCTTCATGTTTTTTGTTTTTGTGACATTTTTGCTTCTTTTGTGTCTATCTTCAGTTGCTGTCTGTTATTTGTACATCTTTTTGTCTATCTGTAGTTTTGGTTTATTTGCTTGCTTTTGAATTTTTGCACATTTTTGCACATTATTTTTGCCCCATTTTAAGTTACTGTTGCATAATTGTTTTGTTATTTTTGTGTTCTTTCAGTGACTGTCATTTTTGGCGTTCTTTTGTGTCTGTATTTTTTGTCTGTTGCTTCTGCGTTTCTTCGTGCTATTCTGCATCTTTTTGTGTTCATCTGTAATTGTTTTTTTGTGTCCTGGTTGCATCTCTTTTTGTTTGTGTCATTTTTATCTCTGTGTTATTCTGTACTGAAGACATCTCCTCTGTCCTTCATGGTTGTTCTGTTTCCGTAGAAGGTACAGGACTTTATATTGCAGGGAGAAATGAACCCACGGTGAGGAAAAATACAACAGTAACCCCCAAAAAAAACCTCCCAGAAACTGCTGCTAGGAGTTCAGATGGTTAAGTGTAAATTGAAGCCAATTTTCTTTCCGCAGGATGCAGGTTTTTTGCTCAGATGGAGGTCACAGAACTCTGTAAAACAGGCCGCTGCACGTCTTAATGAAAATGCTTGGTTGCTTCGGTTCACTTGACAAACAAAACAGTGGCGGTGTGGTAAAAATAAAGTGGCCACCAGCGTCGACGCTCCAAATGTCGTCCTCACTAAACACAAACAGGAGAAACGGGGAAACGCCAGCGGTGTGAGCTAAAAACAACATAGCACAGTCGTCCTCCAAGTGAAGGTTGCAGCTGAAGTGTGTTTTTCCTCTAAGTGGGTTGTTTAACTGGGCCACGGCTCTATTTCTGTGTCCGTCGCTGCAGGAGGAGGCTTTTAATGACATTCAGAGGAGGGAAATGTGACACCATCTGATCAGGCAATAATCAGCAGGACGTCGTCACAGAAATGGGTTAGAAAACGTCCGGTTGATGAGTGACAGGAGATCGTTTACCTCCTGTTCCTCGAGCGTCAAACCTAAATGCTTCCCACAGAGCTGAACTTACTGACAGTGTGGTTCTGCACATCTGAACATTAACAGGCATATTTATTGGTTTCATTTTTGCAAGAATTTTCTGTCTTTAGCTGCACTGTCACAGCAGATTTCTAGTCTGTTTTCTAAAACCGCTGTCTGGCGTATTTATTAGTAAATTGTTGAACTAAACCTTAATATTTAAACTAATCTAAATGATAGTGTGTAAGACTCCTATTTTTATATTTCTTTACCTTTTGTGTTTATAAATGGTTTTTTTTGTCTCGCTTTGCATCTTTTTGTTTTTGTGTCCTTTAAGTCTGTCATTTTGTCATTTTATTTTTTGCATCATTTTTACATTTATTTTTGTTTTTGTCTCTTGTCTGACATTTTTGCATTTCGATTGCATTTACTATCTTTTTTGCATCTCTCGTTTTTGCCTTTTTTTTTTTTTACATCTTTTTGTTGCATTTTTTCTTTTTTCCCCTTATTTCTTGTCTTTTTTTCTCATGGTTGTATCTTTTCTGACAGTCTAATTTTTGTCTTTGCATCACATTTCTAGCTGTTATTTTTGCACTTCGTTGTTATTTTTGCTTCTATTTTTCATTTTTGCGTCTTTTTGAAAAAATAAAATGTATCTGTATATCTCATTTTGCCTGTTATTTTTGCATCTTTTTGTCATTTTTGCTTTTTTGTTTCTTTTTTTCGTGGTTGCATCTTTTTTTGTCCATCTGTAAATTTCTGCGTCTTTTTCTGTCACTGTCACATTTCTCGCTGTTATTTTTGCACTTTCTTGCTATTTTTGCATCTTTAAAAAAAAAATTGCATCCTCGTTTGTCTGTTTGCGTCTTTCTATGTATTATTTGTCTGTTTCCATCAAAACATGTCTTAAATTTCCCAAAGGAAGTTAAAATGAGTGACATTTCCAGCAAATTTGTGTTTGAAATCTTTCTTCTTCCCTTAATCACCTCACTTTAACTTGAGCTCCACTTGGCAGAGTGTTAGAGCATCGCATTTCAGTTACTTAAACTTTTTTCTGATAACTCTGTGACTTTGACGTGATGCTATCGATGCCCACAATTTCAATAATCTGACTTTCTGTGCTTCTTCAGACCTCCAAAGTGCAGCCCAGCATGAAAAGCCTGCAGGATAGGACTCTGTTTCTGGCTCATGGCACCGCTGACGGTACGACATCTCCTCCATCAGAAACACAACATGTCATCTTCATCGTGTTGTTTACTAAAGGCAGGCAGGCGTTGGTGGTTTTTATCAGGCTGTTTGTGTTCTTTTGAAATGAGCCTCTTCACAGTGCAGGGCTTTAAAACGTGGCCTTAATGAGAGCTTTTATCCGGCTGTTGAATTAACCTCGCCGACACTGATTTGCATGCTTTTTTTATTTGCAGCCAACGTCCACTTCCAGCACTCAGCAGAGCTCATCAAACACTTGATAAAGATCGGCGCCAACTACACTATGCAGGTAATCACTGCGCTCTGCAGAACAACAGTTAACTCGTAAAAACATGTCAACTGAAGCAGGGGATATTGGATATAAACCAGGATATTATCACACAAAAGTATTAAATCTGTCTGTTAACCTACACAAAAGTAAAAAAATCTATATTTGATGTGAACAGAAAGTGTCAAAATCCTGTATTTTATTGTGAGTAATCCTCTCGTGTTTTCAGATCTACCCAGATGAGGGTCACTTCCTGTCCAGACGCAGCCAGATCCAGCTCACTCAGTCCCTGGTTGGATATTTCAGAGGATGTCTGCACGATGCGTCATCGCTGCTCGACCAACGGGACGACGACTGAGGCGTTGCCGTGGTTACCGCTGTGTTTTTCCTGAGCGTACGTGCCCCCCCCCTCCCGGTAGACCGAGTTTGTGTTTTATACCTGTAGCACAGCGTCTGATGGACTCAACAAGCTTCTTCTCAACACATCAGACCAAGTTTGTCACCTCGGTAGAAACAGCAGCAGTTTGGCTCACGGGGAGTTTCATCGCCTCTGTTGTCCAGGCGGAGCTCAGAAATGCTTCGTTTCTTGGGGGATTTTTCAAATTCGAGCACTTACTGCAGGCTGCTCTTCACAAAATTTAGCAGAATTAGCATAAAAACTGAAACTCAGCTGCAATTAAGTGCAATTCTGTCACTGATTAGCTTTTAAATCAGTTAAGTATTTCTTCGTCTCCTCAAATATCAAATTCCTATAAATTCTTGGTCCTCTTATTTAGATCATGCTAATAGCTTTTTTGTCTCAACATTAAAAAGTGAAAAAAATGACCTGCTAGCATCACTTTCTACAGATTAGCTTCTCAGCTGCAACACAAAATGTTTGGTTCTTTTGTACAAAACTCAAAGGTAAAAGTTTGGTGCATAAAATTTTCAGATTGAGAAGTTAACTACATCTCCCAGGGTGCATTTCATCAAGAAACAACCAGTCACACATCTTCATGTTCTACCAAAGATAGCGCTGTTGATCTAACCTCCCGAAACAGTGTTTAAAGTTTAATTCTGCATCACTTTTAATAGAAATCAGACCCATATTTGACTAAATATTTGCCCCTGAGGATCATGGGTATTGTAGTATTTCTCCTAATCCGCCATGAACAAAGCCTTTTTTGTGTTTAGGAACATTAAAGATCATTTTTAAGTTTCAAAAAAAAAAAACGTCAATGAAGTCAAAAATTATTCAGTTACATGTAAATTGAAACAAACTGAGCTCTCTGATTAACATTTTATACTTAAATTTGCATTTTTTTCTCTCAGACAAACCTCTTCCGGCCCCGTTTCCTTACTTTTAATCATTAAAACATGTGAACAACATTGATTTTGAAGCAAAAGTGTGACTTTAGTTGGACTTTTGTGACTAATAAAGCACAAATCAGTGTTACAATGTATAAAAATAATTCCATTGTTAATTACTTATGTTTGAGTAATTTATTATAGGTTTTTGCACTATACTCAATGGAACTGTGCATTCTCATGCAAACTAAATCCGGCCTCATCCGAAAATTGTGTTGGAAAACCAATTTGGAGGCAAAAGTTGAATTTGAGTGTGAAAATGAATGTTTTCATCTTTTTTTCATAAGTCAAGCTCCTTGTCGGTGTGTTTGGATTTTTTAGCGGAGCATAATATCGACCGCAGGATCTTTCATGAAATATTGAAAGTTGGATGCAAATTACAGCAATCTGTCCTGTCAGTGAGACGTGAAATCATTTGAAAAAGCAGCTTCCAGTGAGAAATATACTAAAAAATGAGTTTTATAGAGTAAGTCCCGACTTCATGGACGTTTTTGGGGGCATATTGTTACCTTCATGTTTCCTTTAGCACATTTCTAACGTCCTAAAGGTTGAACTTAAACAATAGTTTGTCATGTATATTTACATGTTCTCTGTTTTGATATTTTATCGCTTTCGATCTCCTTGTCAAGTGTCTGCATTGAAATGGGGCTTATTTATTTGTTACTTCTATAAGTAGATATTTGTCATTTTACACCTTTTTTGTTGGTGGTTTTTGTCGTCCGTTGCACTTAAAGGTGAACAGGAGTTTAATGGGATTGAATTCATGTCACCCAAACTGCTCATAGTCGCAACATTTTGGGATGAAATATGACTTAAGGGGAAATTAATCTGCAGCGGGTCCTTTGCAGGTTATAAATCTTCTGTTGTGTAAAAACGACGTCGTTGTTTTTTAGGTAATTGCAGTCAGCTTTGTTTTTTTTAATGCATTTTGTACAAAATGTAGTTTTAGGCCACTTAATGTCTTTTTCTTTTATCTCTTCACATGATAAAACCATATTTCACTCCAGTGTTTTTGCTGCCACACTAGAAAAAGAAAAACAAATCGATTTCATGTTAGAATCTTAAGTTTATCTTTACAATTAGTTTTTTTTTTTGCTGTCATAAAATATTTTCATATTATTATTCATTTAAAAAAAATGTAAATAACTGGTCATGTTCCTTGAGCTGGGACGCTTAAAAATACTGTAAAATAAAGAGTAAAAAAACTCATACACTCATTAATTCCCCCTAATTAAAATACTGTCTTGCCTTAAATTTATTACTTTATCTTTAGTTTAATAAAGGATATTTACACATGTACAAACAAGGAAATTATACATATTTAATGAGATATACTGACATAAATAGATTGTATAACTAAAAATACGTTTGAAAACTTATAATGGCAGAAATATTTCCATTTTACTCTTTTTTTTTTTTTTTTTTGATGGAACTGTTTAATTCAAGTTAAACACTGAATATATTTCTGGAATTTAATCAAATTTATGAACATTGCCAGAAAAAGAAATATTGGTTGTATAAATGAGAGATCTGTATAATTGCACAAGTTTTAACAACAAAAGTGTTGGACAGAAATGTGTGTTCATCAATGTATGATTATTAATAGCGCTGGTAGTTCAGTTTATATCACCATCTATCAATAAATGATCTGTTATTATTGGATGTTTTAGGCGATTTCCTTGTTTTACCCATGGAAAAATCCTTTGATCAAGGTTAAAAAGCCAAAAACCCATATTGTCTCATGCAAACACTGGTATTCTGTCAAAATACAGTTTTACTATTTATCTTTCTGAATATCTCATGACGTATGTAAATATATTACAGATAATTTCTTTGGTTTTACACATTTAAATATCCTTCATTAAACTTTAAAAAGTCTAAACATACAAATAATCTCATGTAATATTTGCTAAAAAAATATTATTATGGAAAATGACTTTATTAGCTCCAGCTGTTGGAAAATGACCGATATTTTACTTTTTTGAATTTCCACTTATTTTTTTTCCAACCGTTTTCTGGTGTGGCTGCAATCTCCTGTATTTGCACCAATTTCCAGTTGCATCTTTTGTGCATTTCCAGCTGCTGTAAGCTATTTTTCGGGGGTTATAAAGTGCTGCAAAGAAAGGCAGCACAGCGCTCCTCGCTACAGTTATGGCCGCCAGATTCTTGTCGAGTGGAACTGATTGCGGCGACGATTGTCCTTGTTGGTGCTTTTAGAGGAGAGGAGGAAAAGGGCTGGAGCTGCCATGAAAACAGAGTCCGTGCTGGTAGTGATGATACATGTAGCTAGCAGCTGGTTGCCATGACAACCCAACAGGCAGCCCAACACCTTAATTCATTTAGAGAAGACATCCAGTCTGAAGAAACAATGCGTGAGCTGTGGTGTTTGTACCACCACTGCAGCTGGGTTTTATTTTGGCGGGGAAACGTTGCGAATGAACGAACGACAAGAAGCTTGTTGTATTTTTTGGCCGTTTTATTATTAAAGGTACCATGAAGGAGCCACAGGCTGGACTCGAATTATTAAAAGTGAATTTACAGTCTGATTGTTCTCTTATTGGTGTTTTTCGTGCAATGAATGCAAACGATTCTGCAGACCGGCGACCAACTGGGGTATCTACCAGCTATTTCCACCGTCCATTTTCTCCAAAGTTGCTTGGTGTGTAAAATGGTGAAAAATATCAGTCAGTGTTTCCACAAGTCAAAAATGTTCTTTTTACTGTCACAGAGCAGGAAAGAAACCAGGAAAATATTCACATTCAAGGAGCTGCAATCTTAGAATTTAGACTTCTTCCTTAAAAAAATCACTCACACTGATTGTCAAGAAATGAAAAAGAAACTTGCAGGCTCATTTGTTCTCATGTTTTTGTTGCTTTTTATGCTTTCTTGTTAATATTTTTTTGGAGAATCACAATGAATGCAACTGCTGCCACAACCAAGTAACAAACTAATGCTGCAGCCGCCAATTATTTGAATTATTTGGTATGAAAAATAAGTCATTGTCAATCAGTTGTAGTATATGTTCATTATTTTCTCAGTTAATCATCTGTAAAACCGCAAAAACTCAGCCCAGGATGATGTAGTTAGACCCAGACATGCTCAGTTTGTCACATTTAACAAAGAAATGAAAAAAATCTCGCATCTCTTCTATTGACTATTTTGCACTGTTTGGTTATTTTCTCCATAAATTGATTAGTTATTTGATCTATTACGTGGCAAAAAATGATGAAAAATGTAAAAAATCATCTAGAAAGTGTTCTTGGGTCGTGATAAAAGTGAACTTAGAGCCTGGTTTGTTCTTGTGTTCGAGTTTCTGGTCATGCTTTGTTGTCGTTTCCATTCCAGAGCCTGTCATTCCCCTCCTGTCCTGAAGGTGTCCTCCCACCCTGATTATCCTCCCTCCCCTCCTCCCTCCCATCCTCAGACAGCAAGTAGGTCCATGTGTTCGTCATAGACTGTATATAAAGATGGACGTAGCATCTGGCTCCAAAAATGAAGCCCACCCGGAAGTGTCAAAAACTTGCAGTATCACGCCATCCGCTAGGGTTGGCTCCAAAAAGCTTTTGCTCCATAGACCCCAATTCATCAGCGGAACATAGGTGACAAAGCCGGGGGTTTTCTTTTAAGCAGAGTCTGTGCCATAGAGTGACTAAGGACTGGAAAAAAAGAAACTGGAGCTGAAGAAAAAGGATGGAACCGTTGTTTGTGGTTGGTTTCAATCTGAAGGTAAGTACATGTATGTAAAAGAAAATGGGTAAATGACTGGCAGACTGAAGGAAAACATGAAGCGCTGAAATCACAGAATTACACTGTCTTTCTTTTAAAATCACTCAAACTGATTGGTGACTAGACAAGAAGTTGATAAATTGATTAATCATTGCAGACATACTGTGATGTGTATACAAAATTCAAATCTGACACCTGGAAAATAACCTGGTGATCCTGAAAGAAAGTTCAGACAGTTCCCATTCATTGCTTTTCCACTTCAAAAGTTCTTCTAGAAATGCAAAGCAGTCCTCAGTTTCACCAAGTTGTTGCAGAAATTGCTCCTGAAGTTGAAATCGATGCCTAAACTTTCTGAGAATTACGTTTGATTCTTCATTAGTCCACTGAAAACATTGTACCCTTGTTTTCCATCAGTTCCGAGTTCTTAAAAACTTTTTGCTTCCAGACAAATACAATTTTAAAGGGAAAGTCATTTCTAGATTGGAGCGGTAACAAGAACCCTAACGCCCTAAATGTGGGCTAAAGTAAAAGCAAAAGTGATTAAAACTTGAATACTAACGCACAAATTTATCAGAAACATGGATATTAAAGTACTTCAGTATCTAAAATCCCGATATTAAAGTATCAATGTATCTAAAACTTTGATATTAATCCATTAAAATGTAAAAAATCTGGACTAAAATGTGCAAAAATACTGATATTAGTGTATAGTAACTAAAACCGAGACATTAATCCACTGAAGTATCTAAAACCTCGATATTGCCGCTCTAAAGTATCTGACACCTGGATGTTTGTTCTATAGCAACTGAAACCTATGTTTTCATCCACTAAAGTATCTAAAACCTGGATATTATTGTTCTGTAATAACTAAAACCTAGATATCCATGTACTACAGTATCTGACACCTGGATATTAAGGACCCATAGTAACCAAAATCTAGATATTACTCCACTAAAATATCTAAAACCTAGATGTCACTGTTCTACAGTATCTAAAACCTAGATATTGTTGCACTAAAGTGTCACAAATCGGGATTTTAATGCACAAAAGTGTCTAAAACCTGGATGGTAATGTTCTATAGAAACTAAAACCTAGATATTCATCTACTTAAGTATCTAAAACCTGGATATTTATGTTCTGTAGTAACTAAACCCAAGATATTAACGCACTAAAGTGTCAATTTATGAACGGATTTTCATGTTCTAATATTAGTTTTTTTCCTTAAACTTAAAGTTATATCTACTGTCTTCTTGCAAACCGATCATCAGACTCTTCAACAAACTGAATTATGAACCTGCTGTTTTTGACGCAGCGTTTTAACTTCTACATTTGACACCAGTAGAGCCAACTCTTTATCCATCAGAGCTACAAGTGTCCAGCCTGCTGCAGTCAGACACTGATATCATCACCTTTTAATTTCCTTTTTGTGGCCTTGTGTCATCGTGTTTGTGCGGTGCAGAGATACTCGTTAAGCCTCATGTTGAAAGAGCAGGAAGTTACAGTGAAATGTAGGAGAACAGAGCATTTATCTTCCTCTCCGTCCTCCGTGACCTTTATAAATCCCCCGTCCATGCTGCCGAGGCTCCGCTCAGATTGAACCTTAATTACTTGAAAGCAATTACAGAGCCAATATGAAGGCCTCATCCGCTGAGGAAGGAGGAGGAAGCCGAAACTTGAGGAAAAACTGCGAGTTAAGACCTGAACTGGGAAATAAGTTTGTCTCTGGTGGTCGTGCAGAAAATCTATGCAGCTAAAAAGCTCTTTCTGCCGCAGAAAAGAAACAATACAAGCTTCAGTTTGGCAGTTTAAAGCCAGTGAAGCAGAGATCACATCTGTACAATCTGACCAACAGTATTTGGACAGGCTCTATATTGACATATTTACCCAGAAGTAACTGACTAATGTCTTGTGCATTAGATTATACTTATTCTGATGTTATTGCAGTTTGATTTGTTTATAAAATCCAATTTAGAAATAAAATATGGACCTAAAATGTCACAGTCCCTTAAACATTTTGCCCTTTCTGCCTAAACAATGATAAATGAACAGTTCATTGGCATTCATGGATGCACCGGCTCATTAATTTTTCTGCTTTTAACAGCAATGGAATGTGTTTAAGGAAAATTAAGTGCACGGTAATTCTATTTAATGTTTTTGTTGCTACAGTAATGTTTGCAAATCAGACAAACTGTATAAATTCATTCTTTTCTATATATACTGACAGTAGCACCACACTGACATCTTGTGGTGGAGGAGCCACAGCTCATCTGAAAAAGCTTGTTTTGCAGTTCTTGGCTGTAAATTCAGTTTTTAAAATACTTCTTCTGATTCATAACACTTGCCATTTTATTCCATTTAATCCTAAAATCTACAGTTTGTAAAGTTAATGATTCAAAAGGTCACTGATTACTAAAAGACTAATTTTTTGCTAATAAATAAAAGCTTCCACATCAGCCTAAAACGTGCCAACAGCTTTGAAAGACAGATTATATTTTTTAAAAGCAGCCGAAACGAGGCCATTTATCAGCCGGTCATTGAGCTATACATCTGTGACATGGCATTTTGTTTGTGAAATGTAACTAAAATTTAAGCTTAAGATCATGATATTGAATTAAAATCACTGTTTTCTACATGTTCAATGTTAAAATTTACCCCCCAACATTAGGAGTATCTTGTTTCCAATTTTTTCGAGTATTTTTAGAACAGAACTGTGATTTGTAGAAGCTGCTCACATCTGTCAGGGTCCACAGTGCAGTGAAGAAGGAAGTTTTTCTTCTAGAAGCAGAACCTTAAAGATATACTGAAGTTTGCTGTTGATCAGATGGACAAAGAAAAGGCCTTTTATAGGAAAGTTCTGTGGTCAGATGAAACAAAAACTGAGCTATTTGGCCACAACGACCAGAAATGTTTGGATGAGAGATGGTGAGGCCTTTAGCCCTAAGAACACCAAACTTACTGTCAAGCATGGTGGTGGCAGTATTATGCTCTGAAGATGTTTTGATGCTTTACGCAAAGTCACTGAACAAAACAGTCACTTGTAGATGTGGTTACAGACATAAATCAAAGCGCTCAAAGAGTTTTAGTGAAGTTTTGATCAAGAGCAGTGCAGAAGGTGTAAACGGCTTTATTAGAAAAGAAGATACACGTTCTCTCTGATTCGAGAGTCATATTTCAATAAAACCAAACACCATGAGATTGATCTCGGACAAAGTGCTGCTGGTCAGCACAACAGAAGATTTGTATCGATGACCTTTAAATCAATGAGAGACGTTTTCAATACTCCTCCCCTTCTTCATCCTCTTCAAATGAGTCTATGCCGACCTCCTCGTAGTCCTTCTCCAGGGCGGCCATGTCCTCCCTGGCCTCTGAGAACTCTCCCTCCTCCATCCCCTCTCCAACATACCAGTGGACGAAGGCCCTCTTGGCGTACATCAGGTCGAACTTGTGGTCCAGTCGGGCCCAGGCCTCGGCGATAGCGGTGGTGTTGCTCAGCATGCACACGGCCCTCTGCACCTTGGCCAGGTCTCCTCCAGGAACCGCAGTGGGAGGCTGGTAGTTGATGCCCACCTTGAAGCCTGTGGGACACCAGTCCACAAACTGGATGGAGCGCTTGGTCTTGATGTTGCCGATGGCCACGTTGACTTCTTTGGGCACCACATCTCCTCGGTACAGCAGACAACAAGCCATGTATTTGCCATGACGAGGGTCACACTTGACCATCTGATTTGACGGCTCAAAGCAGGAGTTGGTGATCTCGGCCACGGTGAGCTGCTCATGGTAGGCCTTCTCTGCGGAGATAACCGGGGCGTAGGTGGCCAGAGGGAAGTGGATACGAGGGTAGGGCACCAGGTTGGTCTGGAACTCTGTCAGGTCAACATTCAGGGCTCCATCAAAGCGCAGGGAGGCGGTGATGGAGGACACGATCTGGCTGATGAGGCGGTTCAGGTTGGTGTAAGTCGGACGCTCGATGTCCAGGTTCCTGCGGCAGATGTCATAGATGGCCTCGTTGTCCACCATGAAGGCACAGTCGGAGTGCTCCAGGGTGGTGTGGGTGGTCAGGATGGAGTTGTAGGGCTCCACAACTGCCGTGGACACCTGAGGAGCTGGGTAGATGGCAAACTCTAGCTTGGCCTTCTTGCCAAAGTCCACAGAGAGACGCTCCATCAGCAGGGAGGTGAAGCCTGAGCCGGTTCCTCCTCCGAAGGAGTGGAAGACCAGGAAACCTTGGAGTCCGGTGCACTGGTCAGACTGAACAGAGGTACAATTTACTTAAAACTTTTCTTGACTCTCACTTCTGACTGATAACTAATGCAGATGACATCAAGAGCTATTCAGATTAAATACTCCCAACCAACACTTTCAGAAGTGAACGACTTTTAGCTGTTAACTGTAATTTTTTAAAAGTTTAGTTACTTTGTTTCATGTTTTGAATGTAAAATCACATAGTTTATTGTATTAATATCAGCCAAACCTAACATTGTACAGATATTTGCAATAATTTGAAAGAAACTGTTATTTTATGTCTGCAAAAAGTATTGCCACTTTACAGCTACTTGCTATGATTTTCATAGTTTTTACAGTTTTTGAACATTGTCATCTTCCACCATTATTTAACAGTTTTCTTGGCCCCTTGCTGCTTTTTCAAAATATGCATTTGATTCTGGATATCTGGGTGTTTCTAAGAACATTTTAGCCTCTCAGCAGTAATGACTTGAAGAAAAACCTTACCAGTTTGCGGATCCTGTCGAGAACAGAGTCGATGTGCTCCTTTCCGATGGTGTAGTGGCCGCGGGCGTAGTTGTTGGCGGCATCTTCCTTCCCAGAGATCAGCTGCTCGGGATGGAAAAGCTGCCGGTACGTTCCTGTCCGGACCTCATCTGCAGGTAAGAAAGGGTTTATAGCATTTTAATTCAGCGTGAGGAGTCTGATTCACTATTAAAATTTAAATATACCTTTAAAAATAGGAGCCAAAAGGCAATTTGTTTAGTTTATAACTGATGTTAATGTGGTTTGGGAAGAGGCTGTAGCTGACACAATAGAAGCTTTTCACAGCAGAAGCAAAAAAAAGCTAACGTTTATTAAAAACATTAACCATGGCTCTGTTCCTTCTTGGTTTGCCACTAAGTCTTGCAAGTAGGCCAACATGTGCAATTCTAGCCAAGTCACTAAAATCTAAATTTCATGAGCGATCAGTTGTTATTAGTTGCATCTGGGCTTGCAAAAACAGATTTATAACTTGCTATTGAAAGTGAGCTTTTGGGATCTGATTCAAACTGAAATGTGTGGAGCCACTGGGAAACTTGGAAATTCACTTGGACAATATAAATTTATATAAATGATAAAACCTTGATCCAACACTCATTCACTGTTACAGCATCATTTGCTTGTTAATGCGGCTAATGATCAGCCTTTTTATTATCCTTTATGGCTTTGCAGACTTTGTAACTTCCCTCTTTGACAATCCTTAACAGATTTTTCTGAGGCTGCACAAACAAATTTCACGAATCATTTACTTGTATAGCGTTATTTTTTAGATGTTTTAGTCGCCAACAGCTAACATATCTCTTTACAGGGTACTAATTTGTGAGTGTTTATAGTTACTGGAACTTTTGCGATGGAGCTAAACATTAACTGATTGAGAAGTATTTTACAGCGACCATGTTTTTCAAAGCTGCATCTACAAGGTTTCACTCTGTTTTTGCCTCTACCAACTCCTGAGGGAAATATGTTGCTCATTATCTGCTAAATGCTCTCCTTTTTTTCACCAGTTAGTTTGCTAATCTGCTCTTCAGTGCTGACCATTGAGTGTATGGCAGGATTTTGTGTTGTTTTAACAAAAAGCTGCTGACCTATAAGACAGTTTGAGTGTACAGGAACGCTTGGGATAAAGTTTCCAGTGCCAAAGAATAAATGCTTGAGAAGCCAAGCATTTTTGAGTAATATTTTGCAGCTGCTGTGTTTTTAAAAACCTGCATCTCCAAAATTTCTCTCTTCTTGTGCTGTTTTTGGTCTTTCCCAACTCCTGAGGGAAATATGTGGCTTTGTAGCTGCTAAATGCTCCACTATGTTTTCTAGCTAGTTAGCTAGTGTGCTGGTTTGTAGGATTTTATAGTTACTAACATTTTTACGACAACCGTGTTTTTACAACCTGCATCTACAAAATTGCATTCTTTATTTGGCCTATTTTTGGTCTCCATCGATTCCTGGGGCAAACATCAGTCTTTTTAGCAGCTAATTGCCCTCGTATGCTGCTAATTCGTCCACAGCAGGCATTGAATTATAGGATTTCTTCATTACTCTTGCATTTTTGCTTCAGTGCGTTTTAAAAAAACACAGAGCAACAAAAGAAAAGGTCATGCATTGTCGTGTTTTATTTTTCTGACACATTAACTGATCTATCTGCCTCTTTGAGGGGCTATAGACTGCAGTAAAACAGATGGCAAGTGCTGAAGGAAGCTTGTATTTCCTTCGAAAGATCCCCAGAATTTAATTTGTCACTTTACTAGAAAAGCTGGTTTCACTGAAAATATTTGCAGGACTAAAACGACAGCATCCACCACTCCTTCAACAGAACTCCTAAACACCAGCTTCTGGGTAGAAATGTCAAGTCTATGAAACTGCAAGCCTCAACCACTTGGTGGAAATCTTAAAGACAGTCCTCACCTATAACGTTGGGCTCCAGGTCCACAAAGATGGCTCTGGGGACGTACTTCCCGGTGCCGGTCTCGCTGAAGAAGGTGGTGAAGGAGTCGTCGTAGCCGGTGCTGGGCTTGTCGCTGGGCATGTGTCCGTCGGGCTGGATGCCGTGCTCCAGGCAGTACAGCTCCCAGCAGGTGTTGCCCATCTGGACACCAGCCTGGCCAACGTGGATGGAAATACATTCGCGCTACGGAAGCAAAAAGACGATTATTATTTGATTATTGTGTCTTGAACCCAACACGGCTCAGAGATGTTTCATGACTGCAGACTGGTTCACCATTTCCCAGCTGCAAAATGTCAAATCGTGGACTAAAGAAACACTTCAGCCCATCCTTTTTTGCAGTAAAACTAAAGGTCGGCATTTGTGCTTTAAACCTGTCTTGACCTGCAGAAAATGAAAGCTCAGCTCTTAAACTGAGTGGAGTCTGCTTTTGTTTTACTGCCCTGATTTGTTTGATCTGTGCGTTCGTATTTTCAACCTGCATCCGCAGAAAACCTAAATTCTCAAACATACTTGCAAGTTGGATGCGGCACCTCGAATCAGGCGTCACAGATCTAAATAAGAAAGCGGTGGTAATTAACGCCGTCCTGTCACAGTGTCTGCTGAGGTCAAAGGGCTTCCACTCCCTGCTGAAGTATTTCTAGTGGCTTGTAAAAGATGTGGGTGAGGGTGGAGGGTGAACTCATGCAGAGGACAGAAGCAAGTTTGGTCTCATCATTTAGAAGTAAAGTTTGTCCTGAGGGAGTTTAGCGAGAAATGTCGTCTGTCGTGTTCGGTTAACTGGTCTTTCAAGAGCAGAGCAGAGTAGAAGGCAAAATCCTCACTGCACGTGAAGCACTGAAGTTACTACTCAGACTAGTTTCTGCTGATCTGTACCTGCTCTGTGCTGCAGTTTCTCTCAAAACCCAGCTGTCATTACAAACATGACATAGCACAGATGCCATGTGTTGCCTCAAAATGGCTTCACGCCTGTCAAGACGAGAGTTTAGGTAAACTCAGCTCTGTTTACATTTACTAAATAGCTTCATGTTTACGAGGTCGCTCACAGGGAGAAGACACCTCTGACCTCATTTTAGCTGGACGTGAGCCAGAGAAATATTCATGCTGTTGTGAAATTCCTGTCAGCTGGTCTTTGAATCTGTAGCCTGAGAAAAATGACAGGACAGCTTGTCGTTTTGAAACAAGGCGACCGAAAAGGTGCTTGATCAGCCCCGAAGCGTTTTTTTACTTGAAAGAGCATAAGGAACTTTTCTGATGTCTGCAACTTCCAGGGCTTCTTTAGAGATGCAGAGTAACTCAGCTAATTTGAAATTAATGAAAAATATATTTAGATTTTTATCTTTTATTGACTTTTCTGTAGCACACAACAATATATTATAATTAAGGGTGTGTGAAGCTAATTAGCAAACAGAGAAAGAGGGTCTCTAAAAGCAATGTGTAAAGAACTGAAACTGTGCCAAAAATATACATTATATGTAGTTTTAATGGATAAATTGCTAAAAAAAAAAAAAGTTTCCAGATGTATTGGATAAATGATTTTGTGTGCAAAACTGAACTGAAAGCTAAAAATGAGACAAATTCTTTCAATAGTAAATATATTTGAATTGCTGAAGCTGGAACATAATGGATAGATGTTAGAGATGTGGCTTAAATGTAGTTTAACAGTTAAAATAGTAACCTAAAATTACCTCAACCTAATGGATACAGGGCTGAAATTGTTTCTTGAACATAAATCACCGTAAAATAGTGAATAAATTTATTGATATAGTTGGCTAACGGTTAAAAAAAAATGGTTGAAACAGCTGAAAGTCAATAGTTGGTACTGCCATGTAACAAGAAATAAATATAATACAGTAGTTATGTAAAAGTAAAAGATATATAGTTGAGATATTTACCTGAACATAAGGTAACAACGATAATGGATAAATGACAGAAAGAGCAAAAAATAATTGTTTGAAGTAGTAATTTAATCAGAAATTAGTATAATGAATAATACAGAATTGCTTAAAAGTAAAAGAAAAATAGTTGAAACGGCTGAAAGTCAATGGATGAAGTAGTCAACCAGACAAGTAATAGATAAATGGTTTAAAATAGGTCAAAGTACATGGTTGAAATAGTTAACCTCAATGTAAAACGAGCCAACAATAATGGATAAATGGTTTAAACAGCTTATGGTAAAGTTGAAATAGTCACTTAACCATAAATAAATATGATAAATAATAGAAAGTTACCTACAAGTAAAAGAGAAATGGCTGAAATATCTGAAAGTCAATGGAAACTGAATGTCGTTTAGGAAACAACAGAGTGTTGAACTGTGATGTTGATCCAGTCCAAGCTGCAGCACCAAACAGAGCCACACTGTCAGTGCAGCTTTACAGACGTGACTAATCACCACCAGCTACAACTAGAAGCTGCAGCGGAGTTTAAACATGGAGCTCTGGGCTTGTTTTGAATTCGGATCCCCCTCGAAAGACTCGTGACGAGCAGAGGAGGAGTCTCGGCGCCAAGTATGGCGATGGCAGCCGGCTATTTTCAGTCCAATGTCAGCCCCACTAACCTGTTTGGACTGCAGCTCGTATCACGCTGATAATACGCTCGAACCGCAGAGTGCTGCTAAAATAAGAGCGTCTGACTCCAGGGAGCATTTATAGCCGCTGCAAAACACAGTGCAGCTGCAAAATCACTGCTCTGGAGCTCTGCAGCGAGATCTGAGGTTTTCAGATTGCCTGGCTGGATGTGAGGGGCGTCGTCGCCGCGTGTTGACACGAATCCCGGCCTGTAAAGTCCACACTTCACACGCTGAACAGAGCGATTATCTGCTTTCTGTATCTTGTCCAGGCGTCACGTTTGACGTCAGGATTTCAACACAGAGCAGCTTTGTGCCGTAAGGCTGCGGTGAACCAAAATACAAGAGTGGGGATGAGTCACAAAATATTTGGAAGTGAAACTGGAGGGGGGGGGGGGGCTGTTCTTGTTGTCTTGCTGGGAATTGTGTTTTTTTGAAACTGAGATGGAGGAAAGGCAAATTATATCTATTAAAACTCACTTTTTAAGGTGGAATTTGGGTGTTTCTGACATATTTTTGTTCTTTAGGACAAGTTATGAGTTACTTTGTACAAGTTTTTGATATATTGGACAAGTTTTCAGTTATTTTGGACACATTTCTGATCTATAGGACAAGTTTTAAGTCATTTTGGACACATTTCTGATCTATAGGACACGTTTTAAGTCATTTTGGACACATTTCTGATCTATTGGACAAGTTTTAAGTCATTTTGGACACATTTCTGATCTATAGGACAAGTTTTAAGTCATTTTGGACACATTTCTGATCTATTGGACAAGTTTTAAGTCATTTTGGACACATTTCTGATCTGTTGGACAAGTTTTAAGTCATTTTGGACACATTTCTGATCTGTTGGACAAGTTTTAAGTCATTTTGGACACATTTCTGATCTGTTGGACAAGTTTTAAGTCATTTTGGACACATTTCTGATCTATAGGACAAGTTTTAAGTCATTTTGGACACATTTCTGATCTATAGGACAAGTTTTAAGTCATTTTGGACACATTTCTGATCTATTGGACAAGTTTTAAGTCATTTTGGACACATTTCTGATCTGTTGGACAAGTTTTAAGTCATTTTGGACACATTTCTGATCTGTTGGACAAGTTTTAAGTCATTTTGGACACATTTCTGATCTGTTGGACAAGTTTTAAGTCATTTTGGACACATTTCTGATCTATAGGACAAGTTTTAAGTCATTTTGGACACATTTCTGATCTGTTGGACAAGTTTTAAGTCATTTTGGACACATTTCTGATCTGTTGGACAAGTTTTAAGTCATTTTGGACACATTTCTGATCTATAGGACAAGTTTTAAGTCATTTTGGACACATTTCTGATCTATTGGACAGTTTTAAGTCATTTTCAACACATTTCTGATCTATAGGGCAAGTTTTCAGTCATTTTGGACAGTTTTTTGATCTATGGGACAAGTTTTAAGTCATTTTGGACACTTTTTTGATCCATGGGACAGGTTTTTAGTCATTTTGGACACATTTATGATCTATAGGACAAATTGTATGTCACGGTGAATACATTTCTGATCCATCGGAGAAGTTTTGAGTCATATTGTGTAAGTTTTGTGTCATTTTGGACACTTTTTTGATCTGTAGGACAGGTTTTGTGTCATTTTGGTGACATTTTTTATCTGTAAGACAAGTTTTGAATAATTTTGTACACATTTTTCATCTGTAAGACAGGTTTTCAGTCATTTTGGACAAATTTTTGATCTATGGGACAGGTTTTGTGTCATTTTGGACACATTTTTTGATCTGTAGGACAGGCTTTGTCATTTTGGTGACATTGTTTTTTTTATCTATAAGACAAGTTTTGAGTAATTTTGTACACATTTTCATCTGTAGGACAGGTTTTCAGTCATTTTGGACACATTTTTGATCCATGGGATAAGTTTGATTCATTTTGGAAGAGTTTTTGATCTATAAGACAAGTTTTAAGTCATTTCGGACTCATTTTTGCTATCTAGGACATGTTTTGAGTCATTTTGTATAAGTTTTTGCTAAATAGGGCAATGTTTGAGTCATTTTGGATATGTTTATTGTTAAATAGGGCAGGTTTTTAATCATATTTGGTAAGTTTTTGTTATATAGGACAAGTTTTCAGTCATGTTGGACAAGTTTTTGCTAAATAGGGCAGGCTTTGAGGCATTTTATACAAGTTTTGTTATATAGGACAAGTTGTGAGTCATTCTGAGCAAGTTTTTTGCTCTTGAGGACAAGTTTTGAGTACTTTTGGACAAGTTGTTGATCTTTAGAACATGTTTTAAGTCATTTAGGACAAGTTATGAAGCATTATTTGCTAATTTTTCTTCTATACGGCGCGTTTTCAGTCAAAATAATTTTTTGTTCTTTAGGACAAGTTTTCAATCATTGTAGATAAATTTGTCACCAAAAGACAGTTTTGTTGCAATTCAGAAACCTGTTTTAACCGACGCCTGTGTTTCAGTGCTTTCCAAATGACTTGCAAACATTACAACACTCTCTCTGTTTGCACTAAAAGGAAAAGGTCAACTTCCTGAACTCGCGCAGAGGAAAGAACACGAGTTTGTTCTCCCGTGCTGTCACAAGAAATACGTGGTTAAGTTATCTGTTATGGTGTTTGTTTTGTTTTTAAAGTTGTGTTTGTTCCTCCAAAAGCAGGAGATTCAGCCGGTGAACATATAGAAATGTAAAACACACTCGAAGCCACATCAGCGTTCTCGACAGGCCATATGGAAACGGTTAACCCTTCCTGGAGCTGCAGCCAGCCGCCTGGCAGCATGTTTCCGCTCACTGACTTTGAGTTTTTCACTGTTTCAAAACACTTTGTGGCTCAGTTTTATGTGCTGTTGTTGCGCCACAATGTTTCTCAGAAGCTGTTTGGGGCCAGTAAAGCAGAAACAATGGACGAAAGCCGACATAGAGGAAAAGTTTGGAGACACAACAGCAAAACTGAGTCACACATCAGATACAACTTGAGGATATTAAGTACAAATAACAGTAATAACGTCTGAATACTCACCATGGTGCTGTTTTTGTCGTCCTTTTCTGGAGAAGAATTGGTTTGAAGACTGCAGGTTCTCACAGTTCACCTTTAATGAGAGCTCTGTGAGTGAATCCCACCAGAGTTTGACCGTCCAACACTTTTATAGCTGCAACAGGAGGTGGAGAGGCGGGAGGCGGAGCCGCCGACAGCTGACTCTGTTCACTCCACATCCTCATTTTTAAACACCAGACTTCATATTTGGCCTTGTCACAATAAAAGCACACAGGAAGTAATCTTAGGACAAAAATCCAGTCATTGTGGACAGTTCTTTGGTATTATGGGCAGATTTTGAGCAAATAGTGAGCAAACTTAGGCTTAAATTTGTTTTTTAGGACACATGTCGAATACTTTTGTTCTTAAAAAATGAGTTTTCAGTCATTCCAGAGCATTTTTTTGTCATTTTGGATTCATTTTCAGTCACTTTCAACATAGTTTTGAGACCTTTTGAGCACGTTTTTATTTTCAATCAATCTGGACATGCTTTTGTTCTTTACGACAAGTTCTTTAGTCATTTTGGACGAGTTTTTATTATATTAATAAATCGTAAGTCACACTGGACGTAGTTTTGTTCATTAGGGCAAGCTTTTGGTCAGTTGGGGCAAGTTTTTGTGTTTAAGACAAGCTATTTAATCATTTTGGACAAATTTTAGTTGTTTAGGGCAAGTTTTGCGTCAATTTAGGCATTTTTTTTGTTCTGTCGGACAATTTGAAGACATACTGCCCTTTTTGTTGTTCATTAGGACAAATTTTTAGTCAATTTAGGCAAGTTTTTGTTATTTAAGAGAAGTTATTTCGTCTTTTTGGACAAGTGTTAGTAGTTTATGACAAATTTTAAGTTAAATCGGACACATTTTTGTTCTCTCAGACTAATTAAAATATACTGCACATATTGTTGTTCATTAGGACAGGTTTTCAGTCTAATGAGCAAGTTTTGGGGTTTTTTGGGGCAAATTCTGAGTCATTTTGGCTAAGTTTCGAGTATTATCTATTTTAGGAGAAGTTTTGATTCAATTTGGACACATTTTTGCTATTTTAGGCCAATGTTCATGTGAGAGAAAGGAGGGGAAAAACACTGACAAACTGCAGAAACAGAATAAAAACACACAACAGCTGATTAAAATAATTGTCCAATTTAACTTGGAGAGCTATAAATATATTCACTCTAAAGAGAAATCTGAGTATAAAATAATGTTTCACTTTACTATCCCCTAAGAGAAATGTGTTGACCACAAGGAAGCAAAAAATAAAAGGAATGAAACCATAAAAAGGCCGTCTTCTCTAACATTATTCAGTTTTTATTAATGCAGCCTGGTGGTTTTAATTTGAAATCGTCTGTCATCTAAAATCATCAGTTCTGCTTTGAAGCACTAGATGGAGCCCTCATCTTTCACATTTAACGACCAGTAATCCTCCTGAACACAAGTTACACCAGTTTTACAGTATTTATGAAAGCAAACAAACAAGCAAACAAAATGATTTAAATGTTAGAAGGTCACAAATATCCACATTTACATGATTAACCCCAGTAAATATGCAAAAGCTTTTGGTTTTCTTGTCAACTAAATATGTTCATTAGTAGCCACAAGTGTAAATTATTAAAATAAATTCTAATGTGTTTAATTTTTTAAAAAACTGACGGATGTTTTATTATTGATATCTAATGAAATCACAGAAAAAGAATATTATCGTGTTTAAAATAAAAGGCCAAAATTGTAAATTAATCAGAAGTGGGTTGTTTTTTTTGTCTTTTGCAGTGTTTAACAATTAAATGACACCATTTTTACTTAAAATATAACCAAGAATGTGATTATTTAACAGAAATCTGCTGGTATTTGGCTGAAAAATGTTGTAGAATTTTAAGAACTTTTTTTGCTGCTGGCTGTAGAGAATCTGATATAATCTGCTGAAGTGCTGATTTCGTTTCCAGTGAACTTAACTTAATGAATTGAGTGAACTCTCAGCTGCTGAAATTATAAGAATTAATGTTTGTAGCTCCTAATACAAATGAGATCTTTTCAGTTCAGTTAGTTAAGAGTGAGTAAAACTGAGATGTTTGTGATAAATGATGAGTTGATTTGACTGAATTACTGCCTGATGTGAAGGAAACCGTTTAAATTGGCGTCTGCAGTCGTGTTTTAGTGCGTCGGGTTCAGGGGGATAAAGGTGTTTGTGAACTTCAGCTGTCCATCACTCTTTACAGGAATGTGGAGCTGCTGCAGGAGGCCGGAGCTCATCTCTGCAGGCCTCCAGCTCTGAATGGAAACGTCCTCATAATCCTCAAACGCACCCCGAGTCCTCCGGAGCCTTTAGCTCCGTCCCCCTGAGCCGCTCATTCCCCTTCAGACGCTCCCCTGAGCATCTCTCACTTTCTTTCTGAGAGGAGCGATAGTTTGCGATAGCGGAGATCTGTTTCATGTTTCCACCTCCACAGATTACTTTTCTTTTTCGTCTCTCTCGCCGGCTCAGACTGTAAACTCTTTTTTTTCTTCTGGCAGATTTTCTTTGCAGCGTTTTGAGCCGAAACGTGACGAGAACAACAAATCTTTTCAGTTTCAGTCGGTGGTTTTTGTCGTGTTTCTCCTTTAGCGACTGAATTTCAGGTCATTTTATTCATATTTTTTACCGAAAACTAAAGTAAAAATTCCCTGACAGTTTTGTCTTGGGCACATTTTGTGAGAAGAAAAGAATAAAAGCAAATATTTAGTGATACAGTTTTATATGTACCGCAGATTTTATAATTTCAGTCTTTACACAAGTTAATATCTTCCATTGTTCATTAAAAACAAACAAAATGCATATGCTCTAATGTAAAACTAAGGCTAGAAAATGTAAATAAGGGGAAAAAGTGCACTGCAAACTGTAGCTGTCATACTACATTACATTATTACCTTTTTATATGTATTTTGTTCGGTTTATGCAAGAACCTGCAGGTATAAACTTAATTCTTCTCTAAATCTGTGTCCCCACGAGATGCTCGAGATTCTGTAAATCCTTTCTGCACTGTTTTTAACAAACTCCTGCTCATAAATTGCATCTGGATAAGAGCTAAAAACCTGAAGTAGGATATTTCCAGTGCTCCATGCATCACCTGGGATCCTCTGTGTGTGTTCTGTCCTCCGTCTCCGAGCTTAAATTAAAATCCCGTCCACTGATTCGAGTGTTTGCATCTCTGTTTGTCCTGTTAGCGCCGAATGCTAATTTCACTCCCCGAAGGGCTCAACAACAAACTCTAATCCCTTCCAATTATTATCTGTTGTTTCGGTGACAGAAACAGTTGCTAAGTGGCCTCAGAAGTGCTCGTCTGTTTAATGCAAAATCCACTGATCGCTTTCTCAAACAAAGAGTCACTTTCAGGAGCTTTCTGTGGCTTTATTTTGGTTTATTCGTGGCTTTACAGTCTAATCGCTGATGTTCCCGACTGTTTGTTCTGTTGCATGACGTTCCTCGGTGTCGTACAAGTGTGTTTTTAAAGACTCCTTCTGGTGGAAATCCAGTTTATTTTACTTTATAACATATCCGTGTGGCGTTTTTAGATGCTTTCTACCTTGAAACGGTCTTAAAAACACAGATTCAGACTTCCACACATCAGTCAGTCTGGGACCTAAAATGAAATTCTGTTCTTATGTTTTGACTGAATTTTGAGACTTGCTGGCCTTTGAAAAGACCCATTAACTTCCTTTAGGTGTGTATTAATATGGATGTGTCCATATTTGCGACTAAAATACAGTCTTTGGTCGACATTTCACCAACTTTTAAGGTCGCTAATGCCAACAGAACTTCGTGTGTGGCAAAGGTCCAGGCTTTTTTTGCTATTTTGAGTTGAGACCTGTCCAAAATTACTCAAAATTGGTCAAAACTACTTAAAAATGAGCCAGAATGATTCAATTTTTGTAAAAAAATGATTTGAGAGATCTCTAGAAATAGTCCAAATTTGACCAAAATGACTTGAAAACCTGTATAACGTGTTTAAAAGTCACTGAAGTCACTCAGTTTGTTCAAAATGACAACAATATATAATTACTGATCCTTGAAAATGGAAAGAGTCCAAAATGTTCAAACAACACTGGTGGTGTGAGCTCAGAAAGTTTCTGTATATATGTGGATGGATCCGCATTTCCTGCTAAAATACAGGCTTTGGTCAACATTTCACCAACTTTTGAGGCTCTAACATCAGTAGAATCTGATTTGTGCCAAGTATGACGAGAGAAGGGTCCAGATTTTTGCTATTTTGAGACATTCCTAAGTAAGTCAAAATTGTCCAAAATGACTTGAAAACTGCTAAAAGTAAATTAAAATTGCTCGAAATGACTAAAAATTAGCTCAGAATGACTCAAAATTTGCTCAAAATGACTTGAAACTTGTTCAACATGACTTGAAAGTCACATAAAAGACTCTAAATATGTCCAAAACGACTTGAAACTCGTTCAGAATCAGTTGAAATTTGTCCAAAATGACTGAGTTCTCCATTTGATACTGAAATCTGGGCAAAATGACTTGAAAGTGTTGGATTTTGTTCAGATTTAGATTTTTATTATTTATTATTATTAAATGCTGTAAAATATTTTGATGTTCAGACCTTAATATTCCCGTACTTCACACTTTTAATCTATAAATACTACATTTTATCAGTTATATTGAGGTTTAAAACTACGTATATTTCTAAAAGCGACAATTACCACAAAAAGAAAGTGGTGGTTTTCTGATTTTACACAGATTCGTTTGCTAAACTCGAAATATTTTGAATAATTGGCAAAGTTTTCATCAGGGTATAATATCTACAAGTATCATTCTATCATATGTTATATTTTATTCACACATCTTTGAGTCTTAATTTCTGTAATAAACGACACATGTTGAGCTGAGTCCTTGTTAACCTGCCTGAGCTGCACACTGAGCTGTCTTTACATCTCACATTTTGATTTCCAGATTACCCATAG
Organism: Acanthochromis polyacanthus; assembly: GCF_021347895.1. NCBI lineage: Eukaryota > Metazoa > Chordata > Actinopteri > Pomacentridae > Acanthochromis > Acanthochromis polyacanthus. The sequence goes on along the minus strand of NC_067134.1, from coordinate 19,253,483 downwards.
AGCCCAGAGTCAATCAGAATGAACATTGATTATTGAAAATGGCTGAAACAGTAACAGGTGTGATGATAAAGACGGAAAGTAATTCAGCTGCAGCTCGTTGAGGCCGATGAAACAAAGATTTCACCGTTGCGGTTTGTGTTTTTTGTCTCTGTGCAGGTTTTAGGAGCCGCCATGACTCCAGATGGAGTTTTTTAAAATTTATAATTGCAGCACCTGATCGGTAATCTGCAATAATCAGTGATGGATTACATGTTGGAAGCGAGCGGGGGGTCCCCGGCTGGTCTCTGGGCTGACGGCGATAACGATAAGCCGCATTGAAGCTGGATGGATGCAGAGATCAAAGTGTGAAGTCAGAGCCTCAGAAAAAAAAGAAGCCACAAGTGGTGATAAAAAGGTGAGCAGCAGCCTGAAGGCTTCAGGATCCTCAACACATCCTCCGTTCTCCGACCTCCACCTCAGCATCCAGCTCATACATCATCCAGCAATACAGAAATGAGACAAAACCTTCAATTCGGATCAAAATCACATCGAAAATTCATCAAAATGCTTCTAACATGACCCAACATTTGTCCAAAATGGCAAAAAAAAAGACTCACAATGAAACCTAAAGAGAAAAAAAATGCCCAAAAATGTAACATTTTTTAGGCATATTTTAGTTTTTCTGCCGTTTTGGAAAGGTCTCTGCTGTTTTTCTGAAGTTCTTCGTGTTTCTGGACAGTTTCTAAGTCAATTTCGGTGTATTTTCATTCTTGAGAACACATTTTAGAGGCATTTTGGACGTATTTTGAGTCATTCTTGACAGTTTTTTTGTTTATTTTGACAACTTCTTTATTATTTTAGTCACATTTTTGCTGTTTTTGGCCATAATTGTATTCTTCAGAATAATGTTTGTCATTGTCAGACATATTTAATAATAATTATGGAGAAATTTTGATTCATTTTTCTAAATATTTTTCCTATTTTGGCCGAGAACTTCTACTGCTTTCAATAGATTTGTCTCCCATGACTTTTAATCTCAAAAAGTCCAAATTAATGTTAATTTTTATCAGTTTGGACAGGTTTTTGTTAATTGTAGACATGATTTGTGTCATTTTGGGTACATTTTCTAATATTTTTTGACAAATATTTGTCATTTGAAACAATTTTTAGGTCATTTTCAGCAAATGGTTTTGTCAATTAAAACAAAATTTCATTAACTTCAGACAAATTTCTCCCATTTTGGGCAAGTTTTGTGTGATTTTGGACAATTTTTTTTAGTCATATTTGGCCACTATTTTATGCAGTGTTAGTCATTTTGAGAAATATTTAATATTAATTATTGAGAAATGTTGAATCATTTTTAGAAATATTTTTACTGTTTTGGCTGAGGACTTCTAATTCTTTCCATAGATTTGTCTCTTTACCTGTCCTTTTACCTCAAAAAAAGTCCAAATTAATGTTAATTTTAATTAGTTTTGAATGATTGAGGGCTATTTTTAAATAATTTTTGGACATATTTTTACACTTTGGGAACACATTTTTGCTCTTTTAGACAGCTGTTTGTCATCTAAAACACATTTTAGGTCATTTTGACGAACTTTGAGTCACTGTTTTTGGTCAGTTTCTTTATGTGGAGCCTCAGAGCATCAACAAACTTTCTCACAGCGCTATAGGGGTTTGACATTGACATTCATGTTGCTGTAAAATGCCTTCGAGGATCAATTGGATTCCTTTAGACGAATATTTCTGTGATGTTCCTGCAGAGTTGCAGAGTCTTTGACCGATATCTGATATTGTATTATTGTCTCTCTGCACCTGCCAATCACCGTCTTCATCAGAATAAATTGGACGTTTCTCAGATGCCGCCATCGATTGGTTTCTATCTCGGCCCGCCACGCTGGAGCACCGAGCAGCCTCCAATATCGATCTGCCGGCCTATTAAAAGCTCCTCGGGAACATTGTCCCTTTTATGATATATAAGACCCTTTTCAAGCCATGAAATCATTTTTTTTCTTCCACGTAGAAGAGAAAACATGCCACACAGTCACAGATGTGGCCGAGGGCTTCGAATTCTTTCAATAGATTTCTCTCTTGTGACTTTTACCCTCAAAAAAAAAAATCAAAATCAGTGTTAATTTCCGCAATTCTTTTGTTCTTTCGAGCAAGTTTTCAATCATTTTGGACAAGTTTGGATTAATTAAGGAAAGATTTTGCGTCAGTTTTTGATATTTTGGACAAATATTTGTCATTTAAAACTAATTTTATGTCATTTTAGTCAAATGCTGAGTCATTTATAACATGCTTTTGCTAATTCAGACAAAAAGTAATCAGTTTTAGACCATTTTCTGTTATTTTGGTCGGGTTTTGAGTCATTTTTAGGCATCTTTTTATTATTTAGCACAATGTTAGAGGCATTTTTGGACAATTTTTTCTCTATTTTTGACAAAGGTTGAGTCATTTTGGACATGTTTTTTTTTTCCACATGACCAAAACTTTAAGCTATTTTTGTCAGGCTTTGGCAATTTCAGACAAATTTCGGACAAATTTTGATCCACATTGGACATGTTTTTGCTGCAGACAAAGCGAGAGGCTTTCTATTTATTACTATTTATTTGAATCAAATTACTTTTATTCAAATTTTTCTAATTTTCGTTATTGTAGACAGATTTACAGTCATTGTGAGTCATTTTGGACAGATGTTTCTTCTTCAGGACAATTTTTGAGTCATTTTTCAGCATATTTTTAGACTTTAGGATAATCTAAGACTCATTTTTGACTTTTTTTCAGTTTGTCTACAAATATTTTGTCACACTGGATGGGTTGTGACACATTTTTAGTTTTTTTTTGCTATTCTGGACTAATTTTAAGTCATTTTTAGGCATACATTTTTGGCAATTTGGACATTATTTTCTATTTTGGACAAATTGTGAGCCATTTTGGTCAAGTCTGTGCTATTTTGGACAACTTAAGTCATGTCAGACAGAATCATTAAAAGCTCATTGGGAACATTGTCTTTTTTATTTATATATATTGCCTTTTAGAAGTGATAAAATACTTTTTTCTGCTACTCAGAGGACAAAATGCTTTCACAGATGAACCTGAGGACTTCTAGTTAATTCAATATATTTGGCTCACATGACTCTTAAACTTAAAAAAAATCCAAATTAATGTTAATTGTAATCGGTTTTGGAGGTTTTTCAGTAACAGGAGCAGCAGGAGGTTCTAGAGGTTTTATTTTTCGGGCTTTTTGTGTCGCAGGTGCTGAATATTTGCTAAGAGCAGCAGAAAGGGATGTCTTTAATGTCACGTCTAACCGAAGGGCTGCAGAAATGTCAAGCAGCCAGCAGCTATAAAACACGCACTTTCTCCTCCTCTGACCTTCATGCCTCGGAAAATTCTGGAAGAAATTCATCAGCTGTTTCGGCGTGACCTTTTGACCTTTACGTACATGAGCAGATTCTCGAAGCGGAGTTGCAGACTGTGCCTTTGATGGCTATTTTAACATAGAAACTGGTGAAATAACCGATAAAAATACAGCAAAGTAAGAAGTATGAGCGTCAGATTACATCCATGTTTGATTTTTTTCATGTTAGTTTTAGAAAACAGCAAAAAGTGCAAAATGAAAAGAATTGAAATATAAAATTAAAAACATCTTCAATATTTAAGGCAGAAGTTGTCTGTTACCTTTAACTTGCAGCATAATTTATATAACGTTGTGTATCATAAATTCATCGTAATTTTATGAATTTATGTGTGTCTGTTTATTTCAAATAGGTCTACAGTTAGTTAATAACCAAAAATGTATGTATCTGATTTTTAATGACCTGAAAACAGCATTAGCTTCACAAAATTCTAAAAAGGGCATTAACTGCTTTCAAAAGACTATTTTAAAATAATGCAACCTTAATCGATATGTACAGATAGTTAATTTGAAAGTAAAATATTTGGTTTGCTTGAATTATATATTCATGTCAAGTAATTAAAAAAAAGAAAATAGGCCTTTCTTTGATTCCTGTGGTCAAAAATCCAAAGAATGAAATAAAATAAATGGTAGAATCTCCACTTCCTTAATTGGCAATCACTTATTTATTAAAGCATGGACAATGACAGCTTACTGTGAGAACACAACAGAGTTTTAATCACTATTAGACTAATAAATGTTCAAACAAACATAAACATGATGAAGTCTCGTATCAAAATGCGTCTATACAAGCTGAGAAGTGTAAAATAAGGCTGCTCACCTGCTGAACACGTAGTTTTATTCACTCACAGTCCTTCATTTTGAGCTTAACTCACAACGTAAAGAATAATAATCTAAAAAAAATCTGATTTCAGTCTTGGAATCCTGACAACTCATCAGCATGCTTCCAGGTCAAGTGGCCACAATTCTTGAAACGAATTGCTTCTCCTCTTCAGAAATTAGATTCACTGGCTCCGTTCTAGTTTTGAAAATGTCCTCATGTGGTCCACAAAGGCCAAATAGTCAAATTATGTTGGGATTGAAGCAAAAGAGGCGCCGTCACTGAGAAAACCACAGAAAAACGTCCCCTTGTATGCTCTCCCGTGGCTCTAAAATGGCAGCGTGTCGAGGAATAACTTATCTATTATTGCAGGTGGCGGCACCAGATCCTCCAGCTTCAGGTAGAAAATCCTCTGCAGGCCTTGGATGCACAGAGTGCGAAGTTCAGGCAGCTTCTCCAGCAGCCTGGACAGGTGGTTGGACCAGCAGCTGGAGCCTCCGTCCGTCGAGCCGCCGTCCTTCAGGCATCGGACCACGTTGTTCTGCAGATCCTCCACCTTCTTGGGCTCCTTCAGGCCGTGACGCTCTGCAGGGCAACAAACCCCATTTCAACACATCAGAGGATTAAACAAGGGAAGGGACCACCAGTGGAAGAAGCACCACCAAATTAGCATCACTCTAGATATACAACACGGTCTCACGGGGATTCGTGAAACTGTTACGTAAATTTTTTGTTTCTTTTTCGTGCGCACCAACACGATTTCGTCATGTTTTTCGTGCCGCTCACCACGAAATGTTTTTCGTGTTGCTCACAACGAAACCCGCTGTGGTAATCACAGCTGAAAGTGGTTTATACCAGCGGATTCATGACGATCTAAGCTGTCCATCGGCGTATACTGCTTGTGTGATCGCGTTTGCGGCCGCCGGCCGCCGGACATTCTTGAAATTCCTATGCAAATTGGGGAAAAAAAAAAAAAAAAAAAAAAAAAAAAAAAAGGTAAGTGTACCACCGGGTTATGGTTATGGTTAGGGTTATGGTTAGGGACGATGTCATGCAAAATATAGCGTTGGATTCGCCATGGTTTTACATTAAAAATATAATACACACATTCGTTTGAAATACGTTCTGGGTGGCACGAAAAGTCCGCCGTTTAAAATACATTGGTGCGCATTTCGTGGTGAGCGGCACGAAAAACATGACGAAATCGTGTTGGTGCGCACGAAACCGAAACTAAAACTTACGTGACAGTTTCACGAATCCTCGTGAGATCGGGCTGAGATATAATATACTGCATTTTGGAGATGTTCAAGTCATTTAAAGGCTTCTGTTTTAAAATAGCAAATCTGTGTTAGCTATTTTACTATATTACTTGTAGTAAATTATTCCAGCTGGTTACTTTTAGCTGACTATTTTAGTTGTTTATGCATTGCTAACTGTCTCAGCTGATTAGCTAATGTTAGCCAAATTTATCAACAATTTATCCCAGACTTTGTTCATGAAAGATTTATTTTTTCACACCAGTAATTCCAAGCCTTTTCACAACCCTTTTCCAAACCATTTTTGGGAATTTTTTCCACCTGGTTACTTTAAGCTAACCATTTTAACCATTTATCCATTGCTAACAGTATTAGCCAGTTAGCCATTATGTTTACTTTGAGCTATCCTTTAGCTATCCTTTGTACAACCCTTTCTCCAATAATCTTTCACTTTTGCTAATTATTGTCACTTTTAGCTAACTGTTGGAGCCATTTTAACAAATTTTCCAAACATTTATCAATTATTTTTCATTGTTTCAACCAGTTAGCCAGTCCGCACAGCTAATTTTTCAACCATTTATTCCGTAATCTATATATTAAAGATTTATAATTTTTCTAACTAACAATTTCATGCATTTATACAACAATTTCGTCAAAAATTTCTCAGATTTTTACTAATTATGCTAACCGTTTCAACCAGTTGTCCATTGCTGCCTCAGCCAAATTGCTATTATTGTTTTGCTAATTACATCAATGATTTATTCCACAAAGTTGTGTATTAAATATATATTATTTTTATCTAACAATTCAAAGCCTTTGCAAAACTCATTTTTACAACAGTTTGTCTATTATTTGTAGTAAATTATTCCAACTGGTTACTTTTAGCTAGTTTTTTAAGCTATTTATCCATTGCTAACTGTCTAAGCCATTTAGCTAATACCCAAATTCATCCCAGAAATTATATATGAAATATTTGTTTTTTCTAGCTAACAGTTCAAAGCCCTACACAACCCTTTACCAAACCTTTTATTTGCGAATTATTCCCTGTATCCATAGCTAACTGTTTTAGCCAGTTAGCTATTATGTTTAGCCAAATATGTTAGCTATAATAAATAAGCGTCTGTGTGTCCAGCATGCTCTGTCCCTAAATGTCGTAGAAAATGTTGGTTTTTCTCACATCTCTTTGCATAACTCTCTGCAGGTAAGTGACTTTAGCATCTTTGTTTGATAAATATTTAACAAATAAAACTGTAAATGAAATAACTGCAGGTCAGAGATCTTGGAACATAGCTCGAGTGTTTATCAGGGGATGACTTTCAGCCGACAAACAGAAACTAAGTGTAAAATGTTTTCTTCATGTCTCACCGGTGACCAGGGCGAGGGTACAGATGCAGGAGAAGGTGGAGACGTCCAGGTTCATCCTCTGCAGGTTGGAGGAGAACTCCACGATGCTGTCGATCCACTCGCCGAAGCCTCGGAGGCACTGCAGCCGATGCCACACCGAGCCGTCGCAGAAGATCAGCTTCCCTTCCTCCGGGTTCGACCTGAAACGTTGAGACAACTGGAGCTGAAAGTGTGAATCTGAAAGGCCGGCGTGAGTGTAAACTGTCTGGTTCAGTGTCAGGGTGTTGCAGAAAAATCTGTCCAGCATCCATTAAGTAATTTGTATTTCAAAACAGGGACAAAATGCTTTTAGTGGAGCTTCTTTACCGGTTAATCAATCTTTGATTTGAGCTAAAAAAATTAATCCAATGAACATTTCAGCTTTTTGAACAATTTACTGTTATTTTACAGAATTTCTCATTAAATTACACACAATAACTCATTAGATCACAGAAAAAAAGTAGATATTGACAGGAAAACTGCTGTTTAAAATAAATATGTACATTAAAGATAATAAATAATTTTACCCGTTATTTTAGAGATTTTCCTTGTTTTTTGTTATTTAGTAAAAAGTATAAAAGCTTTAATTTGCACGGTGACTGTAAAACAGTCAACAGTGGTAATTTGTGCTTTAAGCATGTTTGTAGTTAATTGTAGTTAAATCAGGAATAAAAAGCTAAAATATTTTTGTTCTTTAACATTTGATATGTCAGAAATTGCAGTTTGGTGTTTTATGTGTGGCTATGACTTACATAGTTTTGCTGTATTTAAATGAGCTTAAAATCTCATTATTTTAGAGACATTTGCAGTTATTTTCACAGTTTTTTACAGTTTTAGAACATCTCAGTATTCAGTCAGTGTTAAATCTGTTTTGTTTTTTTTACATCTGTGTTGCTTGATTTTCACTATTTTCTTGCAGATTTACCTGTTGACAGGCGAGTGATTTACCTGTACGACAGTCTGAGGACGAACAGCTCCAGGAAGGCTGAGTAGAAGAGCAGGTCCTGGTCGTGTTTGGGCAGGGAGGTGAATCCAGGGATCTTCTGCGTCCAGCCTCGGATCACCTCCATCGACCTGGTCAGCAGCTCGTAGAACTGCCGGACATGCTGAGCGTCGTCTGCAGGCGGACTGCCCGGACTCTGTTTGAACTGAAAGTCAGGTTGGAAATGAAAAACGAAGGCCGAAGCTGCAGTTAAAGCTCCGTCATGTGCTGTATTTTGAATTTGTTTTCTTACTCTGGAGTAGTCGAGGCGAGACGGTGGAGGGTTGGACTCCACGTGGGCCCTGACGAGGGCGCCGAGGAGGCTGCTGCCGGCCGGAGACGAGTCTGGAGGAGCTCTGGGTTTGGATGGGAGGCGACCTCTCCGACCCTTCAGACTGTCGGTCCTCACAACTGCAGCGAATAAATGAGGTTTAGAAGCAGAATGGTCTAACCCACCACAACCCAAATACAGCGTTACAGTGGCACTTCCAGTGTTAGACCATTCTTTAAAACACAAAACTTTGAACCCATTTTCCTCAAAACTACAGAAAGCGTGTCAGACCATTCTGCTTCTGAATCCTTCAAATGAAGGAGGAGAAACATCTGAGCATGAAGCTCCAGGTAGGACTGCACAGTTTATCCTGTCAGCATCCGCTTTTCCTTCTTTATGCATGAAGAAAACTTATGATACTAAGATTGAATGCATTAATTGTCAGACTGATGTGAAGCCAAATCATCATTTTCAGTGTTTCTCAGTCACTCTGCTGTGCACATGGAGCCGGAATGTCAACAAACTCTTTAAATATAGTCAAAAAAAAATGGAAATTGCACCAAATATTGTTTAGAGTTGACACTCCAGAAAAGAGCATTTTAGTTTACTGTCACAGAGGAGTAGAAAAACAGATAATGTTCATGGCAGGAAGATGTTAGATGAAGCGATTAATCGATTTATTGATTAGCTGTCATTAATCAGCAGCTTTTTTGATAATCAATTTATTGTTCTGAGTCATTTTTTTAAGAAAAGAAAATTCTAAATCATCTAAAAATGCTTCTTTATTGTAGACAAAACAATCTGATCAATATTTCTTAGAATTTATATGCTGTTTAGCTAAACTTCAGTGACTAATCTGCATAATTTACTCTGATTGAAGGCGTCTTGGATACACAGAATTTGTCAGTTTTAGCTTCATTTAAGAGTTTGTTGACATTCAGGCTCCACATGTGATCAGCAGAATGATCATGAAACACGGAAAAAGAAGATTTAGTTGCACATCAGGCTGCAGTATTTGACAAATTATCGATTAATCGATAGATCTTGCAGATGTTTCTCTCCTGTTTGTCACTAAAAAACAGAATATATTCACGTTTAAGAAGCTGGAAATCAGACAACGCACAAAAGAACAACATAAATATCAGTGATGTGAGGCAGATTGTTGGTCTGGAGGTTTGTCCGTTCACCTTCTTTGACCATTCCCACTGCGAGGCACTTCTGGAAGCGACAGTATTGGCATCGGTTCCTCCTGCGTTTGTCCACCGGGCAGCTTTTGGCAGCCAAACACACATACTTGGCGTTTTTTTGCACCGTACGCTGCACAGAGAGCAGAAAAACTCAGGTATGATTCAATTTAAGATAAGATAAGATGAGACTTTTTAACCCAACAGCAGAGAAATTTGCAGTGGAAATCGTGCAAAACTTAGGAAAATAAGTAAAAAGTAAAAAAAAAAACATAAATACTGTTGGTATTGAACTGATTCTTCGATATGTACAAATACTGATGTTGCACAGGTTCCTCTGATTGTGCAAAATGACATGATTGCATGGAGTTGTTTGAAAGAAATATTGATGTTGCACAGATTCAAGGAGAAAATACAGATTTTATATATCTTCTAAATGGACTAAACACACTGTAGAATGCATTTGATCAGATATTAGTGTAAATTGATGCCAATCAGGAATGAACTTTGTGTTGAATTGATCAGTTCGGAACTTTGTTTAGTCTATTTAATATGATAAATACACTTCATTTTTAAGGATATCTTGGATAAACTGCGAACCAGAACATGTATTTTGGATATTTTTAAATGCAAATGGTCTCAAAACTACTTTGAAATGCGTTAAAACTCTCAAAGTGCATACAGAATATACCTCAACACTGGATCTTTGTTACCAGTAAACAGCATGTTGGTTCTAAATGTGGCTTAAAAGACACTTTTTTTGGAGCCAAATGGTTCAGAAAACAACCTTTTCATCAACATAAAGTCATCAAGAACTGATCTGGAGTGGCTTTTCTAGGATGGCTCGTTGTAAAGAGCCTTTTTTGGGGAAGTTTTTATCAAGAAAAGCCACAAAAGCCTTAAATCGTCCTGGAAATGACCAGCGGCGCTCCGGCTCCTGAGAGGCCGGATCAGGCATTCAGCAGGTGGACGCTCAGTCTGGGTAAATACAGCGACGTGGTCATTCATAATCTGGAGAGTTGCCCCCGGGAATCTCCCTCCGAGATGTGAAGGAGGAGGTTTTCATTCGCGGCACGTCGGCGGCCGTTTCTCACACAGGACATTTGGAACGTGTCAAGAGATCAAGAGATCAAAACGTGAACGTGGAGTTTAATGTGTGATTTGGAGGCCGGTCAGGGTCCCGGTGGGACTGTTAAATTATCACCACTTATTAGAAATTAGAGCTGCGTGACGGGGCAGCGCGGCCACACCATGTTTCATCCTTAAAATGAATTTTTATTATGTCAGGTGCACAACTCCAACATCTCAGCTTTCATTTAAAACAAAAATCAGTTCAATTAATGTTTTAAAAAAAGAAAGAAAAGACAGTACAGCCACACAATTAAGTTTCTGGTTTAGATTAACTTCATTTACTGCAATATATATTTTAAAAAATGTATTATACAGATATAAAATGTATGTATATGATATGTGTCAAACAGTCTTTAAAAACAGCAGAATTATGTAGAAATAACACTGTAAAACTGGTACAAAGGACATCAAATATCTGTAAAATAATGGCATCTTCTGATTAAAAGAGCAAACAAATCCTGACATTTTTTGATTAAATGTTATAATTTATACAAGTAAAGATATTTCATGTGGACATTTTGAGTATTTTTGGCTTTTTTTATGGTTAATATGTGAATTAATAATTTTTCAAATGATTTTAGGAATTTGTATTTTAATAAAGCGGCGAAAACGATAAAACTTCAGTAAATTGTATTTTAGTTCTGGCGGTGTGTCATATTTAATACTGTTAAATTATTTGGACTAAGTGGAAATATGCTAATAAATTATGTTTACCCAACACAAACACAGTAACTTTATTCTTTTTAAAAAAAAATTCTGAAAGAAAGCAATTTATTTAATTTCCATACTTATTTAATATTCTTTTGAAGAGCATTTTGTGTTATTTGTTCAAGCTACACAGTAAAAAAAATCATTAAAAAAACTTAAATCTCGTGACAAAGGTCTCAGAAAAATGTTTAAAAATGGTAAAATACTACGACCTTCAAATCCTGTTTAAAGCAAACGTCAAACAAAAATTAAAAAATAGAAAAAATATTTTTGAAGTTATATTTTTATGAGTATTTAAATTAGATTTTTACAAGATTTAAATACAGTTTTTAAAAAAGTGAAATTTTACAGGTAACATTGAAAAAGAAAATAATTACAATTTGCAAAAATACTGGACTGGAAATTGAGGTAGTTAAAAAAGTGTCATTTGTCAGTCCTTATTCTACATGATTGCATTTAATTATAATTAATTATGCTGATTATAATGCAGCAAAACTGTCATTTTACAGTTAAAAATAAGACATTTCCCATCTAGAACAGTTTTTAAAGACTGTGTGGACATTTACTGTTTTAGTCTGTGTTTTTTTCTGCTTTTTTGTTTGTTCTGTGAGTCTCAGCTAGACCAACTTTATAGAAATGAATCTCATAAATGTGAAGTTCTTGCAAAATTTCATGATTTATTAACGTTCGTCTTGGAAACGGAGCTATGTTGTGCAAAGTGCATGTTTTGTCGATCTAACAGGCAACCAGTTGTAGTGAAAGGACTCAGAATGCAATATAAAAAGTAAGGTTTTAACTTTATATTGTTTAAAACACTACATTATTTTTAACATTATAATACTGTTTTAAAAAATGTTTTAACTTAATTTTTTTATATAATTTACTATTTTACAGATTTTTTTTACTGTTTTGTTAAATTACAGAAAATATCTTGGAAAAATCACAGAAAAAAAAGTAACTGTGATAAAAATGTCCAACATTGGTAATAATGTCCACATTCAAAGTCTGTATTTTTAAATGGTCATTTTAATTTCATATAAAATTGCACTGTTTTGCTGTATTTAAATTGGCTGAGTAAATTTAATATTTAGTTTTATTCATGTTTTCACTGAGGTTTTGTTTGTTTTCATGTTTTTACATTCTGAGATGAAAACGATCCATGCTTGCAGCGGTCCGTGAACGCACCTTGAAGAAGCCCTTGCATCCCTCGCAGGTTCGGACCCCGTAGTGCTGACAGGCTGCGTTGTCTCCGCACACCGCGCACAGCCCCTCCGCGCTCAGCGCTCCTCTGCTGGTTGCCCCGGAGCTCTGGTACTCCACAAAGTGGTGTCCGTGGGCGAGCTGCAGGGGGTGAGCGAAGCCCATGCCGGGCTGCTTCCCCAGAACCGGGCCGTCCAGCGGCTGGTGCGTTCCTGCCGCGTCCAGGTTCATGGACACGTGCAGGGATCCGTCAAACTTCACCTGACAGGCGGACAAACTCTGAGCTCCCTGCGGCGCGTGTTTGAGGGAAAACAGCGAGAATCTGGACAGCGCGTTTTTCCGGTGCGCCGCCGCCGCCGCCAAGTAGTCCTGCCGGAAGCTGTACAGAGAGCCGGAGTCCTCCCACATGTGTCCCGGAGGCGTCTGGAAGTTTGGCGTGATGGAGGAGTGTGGGGACGGAGAGCGGTAGTAGTACACGGAGCTCGGGCAGGAGAGCAGCTCGTCCTGCGGGTGATGCTGGCTCGGCTGGTACCGCGGACAGCCGTCCTCCACCTTTACGCACGGCAGCTCCGCCTGAACGGGCACTTGGAAGAGACACGGCGGCTTCACGTCGTAGCCGGAGCCGTAGGTGTCCGCCAGGGGGCCGAAGCTGGAGCCGGACGCCGCGGCGGAGACCTCGCTGTTGGTCAGATCCATGCTGAACTTGACGAACTCCGGCGTGAGGAAGTCGCAGCTGCGCTCTGAGGCGACGCTCTGGGAGGCTGGACTGGCTCCCTGCGGAGAGGAGCCGCACTGGGTCTGGACGCACGGCATGGCCACTGCCAAACCAACGAAATATCACACAGAGGGGAATTAGAAAAACAAGTGATAAAACGTGCAAATGTTCAGCTAGAGTGAGAACTTTCTCTACATGTTCTCGTCATTTTTTTTGCTTAAAAAGTCCGTTACGCGCCCGTTATTCCACCTGTTGGAATGTTTTTTTGCACCAAAAAAAAGCAAGAATTTACCTGAATCCTCTTATTCTCCACAAGCTGGTTTCCTCCACGAAACTCTACCTGGCGTGAGATGAAAACAAAAAGCTTCAGACACATTGGATTTCTGGATTCCTTCCTAAATTATTACAATATTTGATACCTTAGACGTCCAGGAGGCGCAGCAGCTCGGTGCTGTTTGATCCCATGTCTGCGGCTTCAGCTGCTGATGGAGGAAAAGTCCGCTGTCTGGGTGGACGGAGCAAAGGAAATGACTGTTCACTTCACCCACTCTTGGCTCTCAGACTGAGCTGACACCGACACCGACAATGTGCTTTTGTTTACGCCGTGCGTCTCCGTGTGCCAAACCCAGTTACGCACAAATCCCAGAGGGTGGCGCGCAGCGTGTGGGCGCGCAGAGTGAGAAGCTCCTGCAAGTTGGAAATGATGCTGCTGGCTCACTTTGCTGCTGCAGCTCACATCTGAGGTGTTTTATTGTGTTTTTGTGGCTGATAGGAGTGTGGACATGTGCGTGTTTTTAAAGGAAAACTCACATTACGCACCGAATTGATCATTTTTGAAAACTTTAATCAGGAGACATTGACTTTGTAGATATTCAATGAGTGATCAGGAACAAGAAAACTAGATTTGGTTGAATATTTAAATAGAAAATATGATTTTGACCCAAAATAGGAAGTTTGTATTGAAAAATAAACATCTCACAGATACAGATTTTCTATAATTTCACATGAGATCATGTATTTCAGTGCTTTTGTAAAGTTTAATTAATATTTGCATGTATAAACACAGAAAATACCATGATTTATAACAACCCTAATAATTGTGTAATTAGATATCATTTTAAATAAAAATTACTTGTTTTCATATTTTTAGCTGCCATTTTACACATTGTATTATTTTCAGACTTTACCTGTTTTGTTAAATTGCACATAATATAGTAAATCACACAATAAATGTGTTTTAAATGTTTATCATAAAAAACAACAAAAACCGGCAACAGCATCAAAAAATAGGTCAACAATTAAAGTAATTTACAACAAAAATATTGTATTTGTACAAATAATATTTTGCTCTTTCTTTTAGCAATTAACAATAAAAATCACTGTTTAAATCAGGGCAAAGGTCTTCTTTTTGCAAATATTTGCTGCCATTTGAAAAATTTTATGTATTCGGGATAGAACAAAGATTAATAATATTTTAACTATTTTTATAGAATATCCACTTTTGTTTCATTACAATTACAGAAGAATCTTGTTGATTTACATGTTGACAGTATAAAAAAAAACAGGTTATCCATGTAAAAAATGTTCACATCAACAATAAACATTTTTGCAAATTAAAGTTTCTTTTTCTTTTACAGCATTTGACCATAAATTATGAATAACCTTTTTTTTTTACTGTTTATATCAGTTAAAATAGTATTATTTTACCAACATTTGCCATTATTGTCACTTTTTACAGGATTTATTGACGGTGTAAAATGATCAAACTGCTGTTTATTTACTGCTAAATGCACATACATTTAACATTTTTGTTTTGAAAACGTTTAATTATCCAAAATATCTTCATTTACGAAACAAATCTGTTTAAAATTATCGTCATTAGTATTTACAGTATTAAGCTTGACTTTTACAGTTTCATCTATTAAATAAACACAATGTATTTGTACTATTATGATTATTTATTTCGGCTTTTAATATTTACAAAAATTTAACATACGATGCTCTGTGAGATCAGTTGATTTTTAATTTATTCTCTGATAATTGGTCAATAGAAATAATGGAAATGCCCAATACTGGCCTCAGTAACTACAAAGCCAGTAATGGGTCAGTTCCTATCTTTCATGAAAGAAAACCTGCAAAATAAAATAGATTTCAAAAGAATTTTTCACATTTACAAAAGAAAATGTTTTAACATTTTTAAGCTATTTTAAACAATTTACTCCTGTTTTTACAGATTTTCCCTGATTTCTTAAGTATCTAGTAATCTAGATATCTAAAAAAAACAATTATTAATTTACATGGTAACAAGAAAATAGATAAATGTAAACAAGGGTCACAGGATCACCTTTTCTTCACAGATTTACTATTTGTGTAGATTTTTGAGCTGAGCTGAAGCCCCAGCTTTTTAAGATACTAACAATGTCTGTGTTTTACTCTATAAAAACACTGTTAGTGTAGTTTTATTTGTATCCTTAAGCCTTGATGTTTTTCTGCTCGCCTCCTACCCTGAAACTGAGAAAAGCGACAGCTGGTAGCTCTTCTGCCCCTTTATTATTATCCTGAGGAAGAGGGTGGACGGTTGCGCAATCCTTCCCTCACTTTACGTCAATTACGAGGCCCCGCCTCCGCTCCAACCCCATTGGACTGTACAATCTAAAGGCTGCTCTCCGATTGGATCCCCTCGCCGTCGCTCCCTGCCGCTGACTTCCTGATTGTAGCTGTCAAACACAGGTTCGGATAACAGCCGATACCCTCAGTCGCCGCCCTGCATCGCCCCGAGCGACTTTTATTCAGCCACAAACCAAGAAATCCTGTAAGTGGAACGTCTCTTGTGTCAGCCGGTGTTTTCAGGGCATTTTAAACTCTTTCTAACTATTCCTTTACCCTGTTTGTTTTGGCAGAGAGCCAAAATAGCCGAACAGTATCTGCGGATTTTTCTTGCTAGTACCTGAGACCGATAACCACCTTCTTCTGCTACTGTTAGCGCTGAAGATAAACCGCATTAATGTGTGTTTTGTGGTCATTTTATAGCCATACAAACAGCTCAGTTATTTACAGGATGTTAGCTCATCCTGTAAAGATGAACAACTGGTGTCTGTGTAATTCGTGACTGTTAAGACGAGGCTGATTGTTGGTTTTCCGCAGAGAAGCACATTGAGTTTAATCCACAGCTGCAAGTCACTTTACAACGACTTCTTCCTCTTTTGTGGAACAATCTAGCAGCACAGAACAATGCACACAGCCTGTTCACAGCTGCTGATAAAGGCAGACATCTGAGCTCCCATGGAAGCAGCTGAAAAAAAATACACATTTTAAATCTACTTCATCATGTGTTTGAACCCACGTTGCATTCAGAAACCTCCTGTTCTGTTCTGCTGCTGACTCATGAGTGAACAGGCTGATGTAAGTGAAAGATTGTGTTTGCCTATAGGAGGAAGTGGGAGGAAGAGTTTTCTTTTGAGCTCAAATTGCTCCACACAGTTCTGTAGTTCAGCCGGTACAGAGCTGTGATGGTCATATTTAGTTTTTCTGCGATATATGTCCCACCAAATGACTCTAATAACCGTATTTGGAAAGAATTAATAGTCTTAGAATGTCTGTGGTGATATCATAGGGGAGAAAAAAGCAATTAGGAATGTTTCTGGTGTGATGTAACGCTGGAAAAGTAGTTTTCTGCTTATTTTTTGCTTTGAATAACATTCAGATTTGGCTTTGCAAAAGAATCCTTGCGATAAAATAACTTGATAGAAAAATATGAGCAGTGAAATAGATTTATTATTATGCCTAAACTGTTTTAGTATTATTGTGATATATTGGAAAAATATCCGGAATCTTCTTCTGATCTCTTGAATAACTCAGTTGGAAGCAAATTAAAAATTCTAGAATAATTGTTAGATCTTGGGCAGAAGTCCATCTGCCTAGAAAATAAAAAGTATTTGGAAAAAAATGCTAAAATAATCAGCTTGGAGCCTTTCTCATGTGTTGTAACACTTGCAGAGGCATCCAGAAAAGTGTTTTGCTTTGGATGAGACTCATCTGAGTTTGTACTCGTCGTACCATTTTGTGTTGCTGAGTTAAAGGTTTCTTCGACCTTTCTGTAGCTGAGTTTTGTCCATACAACTGCAGTTTTTTTAATCTGTCGATTAGCTGTTTTGTCTATAAAATGGCGGAAAATTGTGACATATCTTGTTTTGTCTCCATCGAGGACGTGTGTAGAGATTACTGTCACAGAAGAGGAAAGAAACTGGAAAATATTCACACTAAAGAAGCTATGATCAGAAAATATACATGTTTATTTCTAAGAAAATGCTCAAACTGATTAATCAAATAGTTGGTGATATGCTCTGATGTACAATTCTACAATTCTACCATTTCATTTAGCAGACGCTTTTGTCCAAAGCGACGTACAACACAAGCAAGAATTCAGACATAAGGAAAAACCTGTAGTAAGTGCAAAAAGTGCTTCGAGTGTGATTGGTCAAAGGTGTTGCCATCAAGTTGCAGAAGAATGATGTGCAGCCTTCCTCCTCAGTGTTTCTCTCCAGTTTGCTGAGCACATGCAGTGTCTCCATGCCAACAAACTCGGTCTTTTATGCTGAAATGTAAATCATGCAGCCCATGGTACATCCTGTGTTCTGCTGCAGACTCACTATGAGCCTGCAGATTTATCCAAAGTCAGCATGAAAAGGAGTTTTCTGACTATTAACTTACTTATTAATGTTCATCCAGGTTAACTGCACCCATCAGATGACTGATTCCTGTTATATTTGGCCTTTATGGCAGCACAAACTCATTTAATTAAGATTTTATAGCAAAGCTATCGAACAATTCTGATCCAAAATCCAAACGGTTCTGACAATTGATTTATCAGTATGAGCCACTTTCAATGGAAACAGTCAAAATTCTCTGCTTGCAGCTTCTTAAATGTCAATATTTTCAGTTTTTAAACCTTTTCTGTGACAGTAAACTGAATATCTTTGGACAAAGCAAGTCTTTTTTTAAAAAAAATCTTGGTCTTTGAGCAACAACTTTTATTGCTTAAATTCCAAACTTTCAGTCTTTGCCAAGATTTTAGAGCCTCAAACTCTTAATTTAAAGAATTCTGACCTGTTAATAACATATTTAAGTGAAATTCAATCTGGCTTAAACTATAGTGCGACTGTTTAATTACTGTCCACCTATTTTCACAGTCGATTAATTGATTTGCGTCATTTTCTAATAAAAAAAAGTTAAAATTCTGTCATAGCGTCTTAAATTTGATTATTTTCAGTTTTCTTTCCTCCTCTGTGACTTAAAGTTGAACATATTTGGACAAAATAAGGCATTTGAGGAAACACTGATTGATGCTTTTCACTGTTTTCTGACCTTTTACATGTGAAACAACTGATGTGTTCATCAAGAACATGATCTACACTGAAAATGATCAGTTGTTGCACATTTGCTTCGTAAATTGTGTAATGCTGGAGTTTTAGTTGGACAAAGCAAGTTTCCTCGACCACAGTTACACATCTTCACATTCTTTATTGTGTTTGAACAGACAACGGCAGCAAATCTTCACATCTGACAACTTCAAACTAGAACTGGAAAGATTCATTGATGAGTTGTCAACTAGAAAAACTGATCCGTGATTATTTTGTAACAGCAGCTTCTTAAATGTGAATATGTTCTGGTTTCTTTCCTCCTCTGTGACAGTAAACTGAGTATCTTTGGACAAAACAAGACATTCGTCAGTTTGGACTTAAAGAAATGGCATTCATCACCCTAAATGAAACGTTTTATCGTTGCCAAGATTATTTTCTTAGATTCGTATCTGACAGTAAAATCTTTAACTCAATCTGACTTTACTTCAGGTCTCAGTAGCAGCTATTTTGGCACCAAATGCTGCAGAAAAAATACCTAAAAGCACTGAAATCAGTTTATTTCAGTCTGGATCAGTTGTGGTCCTGAATATTCTTCATGATGGTTTTTAAAACTTCAACTTGTCTGCTGCTTTATAAGGTTGTCCATGTCCTCAGACATATTTGCACTTCTGCTCAGAGACTTTGTCTTTTAGTCGCCTGCAGTGTTGCAGTTAATCAGTGATTTGTTGAAATTCCTGAATCGGAAAGCCTTCATGGACACTCTAAGCTCCTCTTGGTGCAGATAAATAAAGCGCAAAATGCAGATTGTTTTGAAAACTAAATAAAAATCTGACTGCAGAGTTGAGACACCTGAAGTAGCATGAATTGACTGATGGAGTATAAATTATATTTGTCTGTTTCAGCTGTAATAGTGCACAATGAGTGTATTTTTACACATTAGTCAGTACATTTCAAAGGTCAATAAATTCACGTGTGAGGAAGGTGACTGAACCCTAAACTGTACCCGAGTATCGAGAAAACTTTGGATTAGATATTTATTATCCTTTTTATTTCATTTCCAGTGTTTTTTGGGGCAAATAAACCCCTAAAATGTAGTTTTTCTTTAAGAGCCCGGGTCTACAAATGGGCTGAACTTTCTCATTTTACACTGCCTGTCCAAATAAAAAAGTCACTACCTGGATTTTACTAAGCAAACAGCTAAGAGCCTTCTATTGGATAATTAAATAACAAATAACAGAACTGGTTCAAAATAGTTGAATTACTGTTCGTAATCTAAATTCTTATTTTATTCCACATACAGCAAAACCAATGAGTTTGTGTAGCTGCATTTGACAGAAATCTGATATTTCTGACCACTTTTGAAGCAAAAATGTCAAATGTGTTTGAATAAATGAAGCTGCAATTAATAAAACTGGTTTAAAAACACTGAATTATTATTATTAATCTCCATTCTAATCATGTTTACAGGAAAATCTCAGCTGTTGTTTGGTCTTTACATGATGTAGAATGAGGAGAACGAAGACATTTAGGGGGATGACGTCACTGTTTATAATGTGCAACTGTGGAGAAAAAAATGCTGTGATGGATGGAAGCTCTGAGGCACACGATGCTGACAGATCTGACAATTTAAGAACCGGTTCTCAGATTCCATCCCCTAAAAAGCCTACGTGATATGTGTTATCTAATTTGTTGTACATGAAGTAAGTAGTCTGTGATCTAATAATGTATTAGTCAGGATTTAACACTAGGAGCTTTATTTAACTAATGATTAATCCTCTAATTGTTCTCATTGAACCATTTGTCATCTGATTAAAGGACCTATTGTTTAATAGAGCTGCAACAATTCAGATTACTTGTCAACTATGAAATTAAGCTCCAACTATTTTGATAATCTATTGGAGTAATTTCACAATAAAAATTATCTAAATTCAGTGCTTCTGGCTTCATAAACGTGAATATTTTCTCGTTTTGACTTTTTTTTATGTTGCACTTTGGGGAATTTTTGACATTTTTAAACCATTTTCTGACATTTTATACAGTTAACTAATCGATTAATCAGTTGAGTGATTTTTTTTTTTTTTTTTAGAGAAAACTCTAAATGACTCATAACTGTAAATATTTTCTGGTTTCTTTCCTTCTTTCTGATGGTAATTTGGACAAAACAAGACTTTGGTCATCCTTGAGGAGCATTGACATTTTTTGGACCAACAACTGGTAGATTAAGAAAATGTAAGCTGAAATACGTCATCCATCCTAATCTTTTTATTTATAACAGCTAAAAAAAAGAGGAATAATTTACTGTCAAGTAAAGCAGAAGCAACACAAATGGGTGATGATGACTTGAGTCGTTGAATTTTCTGTTAATCAACTGATTGTATTCCTAAATTCTGGCGTCACATTAGCACAGTTAGTTGTAAAATCTAAATTTGGATCAGTATCTGACGTTTTCTATTGATATTTCATATTTTTTGACCTTATCGGTATAGAGTATTTCAACTGTTATAGGACATTAGATGTGTGATTGTTGTAGGATGAAGTGCAAAAAGCTAATGATGTGCAAATGCAGGTGCAAGAATGTCATATTTTATTCATTTTACAGAAGTTTTGAGCTAATTGTTTTTGTTTAAACAGTTATAGTTTCTGTGACAGACCATAGTTCATAATTTGGTTAATAAAAGTACAAGAATATCGAGTAAAAACCCAGATTTGTGCTGCTGCCGTCTGGCCGACACATTAGCGCTGTATTCGGTCATTAGTTACACCAAACTGGCTTATTGACATTTGAGCCATCTGTAGCTGTAGTTTTATTAAAATGCATTAGAATCTGCCTCAGTGTTGGCCGCTCCCTGGAAACCTGTATTCAGAGTGCATTAAAGTAGGAATGCAAATAGTTTTTTGGGCTGCTCCTGGTGGGATTTGAGGCCTGGACCGTGCCAGGCAGCGCTGGTGTCCCGTTCAGCTCTTCATGGTGTAAAGATCTTTATAGAAATATGAAACCAGCGTCCTGAACAGCTGCTCTTATACTGTCAGTGTTCATGGTAAAGATAACGCTGCAGTGCTGTTTGGTTGTCAAATCTTATTAAATGATGTTTTAATAGTTATTATATCAGGGATTTACTGTTTCACATGTTTATGCTTCTTCAGTAAATTAATCGTTGTGTTAAATAGAATTAAACAATGAGTCACGCAGGCAAGTCATTTTTAAATACATTTTTTAAAATGAGTTTAGCTAAATTATTTGTTAGTAATTATTTTATCAAAAAATTCTGAAATATAAAAATTAATACATAATTACTATGTCCTATATGAATAATATATATTATAAAATATGATACTTTTGTTATTAATTAATGATTTTTTAAAATAAAATTAAACAGTAAGTAATGCAACTAAGTTATTTTTTAACTTAATTTCATTAAAAATAATTTAATATAATTCAAACTTATTCTTTTACTTATACTATTGATTTTAAAATATAAATTATAATAATATAAAATAAAACAATGATTATAATCTGAAGAAACATACTGAAACATTATTCTTCATTTTAAACAAATCATTTAATTCATTGCTATTTTTTCAGCAAGAAATGAAGTGAAAGTTTACCCCTCTTTGTTTAACTCCTACGTCACTGGGGGTTTTCCTTCTCAATGATAATCTCATGTTAAATTCTCCAAATGATTGCAGAGAAAGTTAATAAAATGTGTTAATTCTCCACAGCTGGACAGACAAAATTACTTTTCACGAATTTCAATTAACAGTAAATTTCCATTTTGACAAATCTGATCAAATAAATGTCCCAGATGATGAACAAACTTCAGTGTTTCTGCAGCCTGACGAGCAGCTTTTTGGATCCTCCCACTCCGTCCTTACTTAACTCCCTGCATGCCTCCCTCACATGATCCCTGTCAGTCTCACAGCAGCTCTGTCGTCCCTCCACAGGGCCGATGGCGTTCAGGAAGGCTCTGAAACGGACGGCGGTGGTCGGCGGCGGGGCGGTCGCCGCTGCGTTCGGCCTGTCGCAGCTCATCGAGTACAGAAAGACGCAGGTGAGTCGATGTTGCCGCTTCAGGAGCCACTTTTACACAGTGCTTTGTTTTATATGAGAGCATAAAGATCCAGTTTACAGGACTCCACTGGAGACCCACTAAGACCTTCTGAATGCAGCTTTTCTGGATAGAAATCTCCTTCACAGGGAGGGTGTGCCTTAGAGGGCATGTCCCATCTAGAAGCTGGAATGTGTTTAGTCTTCCAAAGGTGTGTTTTCTTCTGTTCTCACTGAATCACAGCGCAGGGAGACATGGAGTCACTGAACTGCTCTGATAAAATGAGCAGATCTTCTCAGAGCATCATGGTTTTACAGTGTTATGGAAGCTACCACCCCAACATATTTACTTCCACTCTACTCACTCCTGCATGGAGGAGTTTTATGACTTTGCTCCTTAATCATGAAGGTCAATTGTACTGCGACTGTTTTTATCTCAAATACTGACTCTCCTGTACAACCTCTGTAGGCCATGTATGAAGGTACTGCTAGCAGCTAGTTAGCTTAGCATAAAGACTGAAAATAAAGGGAAACAGTTAGCTTTGGTGTTTGTCAAGGCGAATCTGTAGCTTCACCTCGACTGTTCCCCTCTTTCCTCCTTTTTGTTTTACCCTTCGATGCACAATATGGGTCAAAAGTGACCCATATTCAATGAAAATGATTATCTCCTGACCCATGTTGTGCATCAAAGGGTTCAATCCTAATATTTTTACTATTTAGCCATTTAAAATTAAGCTCAAGTGTCTTTTGGTAGTGTTTCTTGAGAAAAAAGTGTACTTTGACGTTCCTTCTGCCACGTTTTGATGTTTTTGCAAAGAGTTGAACGAGAAGATTCTTATCACTGTGATGTCTTTGCGTAAAAATTGATGCTCCTGCTAGCAGCGAGCTAAGTTAGCTTAGCATAAAGACTGAAAGTAGTGGGAAATCTCTAATCAGACTTTCCAAAAAAAGACAAAAATGGCAGAAATGCTATTTGCAAACAGAAAAATTAACTATTTAAGGTATTAGTTAACATTTTCCTTTCATGTTGACTTTCTTTCTACCCAATTTTGATGTTTTTGAAAAGAGTTAGATGAAAAGATTGATACCACTATTATGTCTTTATGCTAAATTTGAAGCTACTGCTAGCAGAGAGCTAACTTAGCTTAAAGGCTGTTAATAGAAGGGAAACGGCTAGCGTAGCTCTTTCTAAAGGCTAATCTGTAGCCTAATTGCGACTATTTCCCCATTTCCAGGTTATATCTCCATTTATACTGTCTAATGCAGGCAAAAAAGCCAGAAAATAGTCTTTACAAACAGAAACTGAAGCATTTAAGGAATCAATTAGCATTTTCCCTGTTATGTTATACTTGTTTTTTGTGTCAGAAACAGTAAATTGTTGCTGCATGTAGATTTAAAAAAAAAAAAAAATCCATTTGATATTTGAAATAAAGTTATGATTTGCTGCCTGACAGTGCAGATGGAGAACAACAGATAAAGTTTTAAAGGCGACTGACCTGAAACTCCGCTTCGTCTTCGTGCAATCCCAAATAACAACCAACTTCACCTTGAGACCCGGCGAGCAGCTGCGACCTCTGAACCGACTTTATTTTTAGGCACATCTCAGCATGCCGCTCTTTATTTGACTGCACAACCTAATGTGAACTTTGTTTTGTGTCCCGGTGCGATAATGTCTTCTCTTGCCCATCGCCGTCCTCCCAACCAAAGCACGGATTGGTAAGCAAGAAGTCGACCCTGATGAAATATAATTATTTTTCACAATAGTTTGTAATCATGCATGCCTCTAATCCCAGTAATTGCAATGCTGATGAGATGAATGTCCGTCTTGTCTCCTTTAGCAAGGGCATATGGCTTGGAGAAGTTTTCAAGACAGCGGCCGATTGGCTATTAGCGTGGGCCTTGCTGCTGCTGCTAACTTGATTACGGGGTGCACTTAATTCTGTGCTGTTGTTTGTCTGCGTGCATCATCAAAAATAGACAATGATTATATCATCGCCT
The DNA here is from genome assembly GCF_021347895.1 of Acanthochromis polyacanthus. Lineage (NCBI taxonomy): Eukaryota > Metazoa > Chordata > Actinopteri > Pomacentridae > Acanthochromis > Acanthochromis polyacanthus. Next base: position 19,229,030 of record NC_067134.1, on the reverse strand, counting down.
TGTTTGGAGGCTGCAGACCTTAAATTACAAACGCCTGCTTCCATTTGCAAGTCAAATTTCCGCGGTGGCTTCAAAGCAGCTTGATGCAATCATTTAGCTTCAACTGCTAAATAGGAAAATGAATAAATATTTCATTAGAAGTGAAATTCCACGTCCTCATATCAGAGGCAAGCTTTTTTTTTTTACATTGTAGTTGTGATTATTTCTTTAAATTAATTATTTTGCTAATCAAACAATGGGTGTAAATGATGTTCCAAGAGTGGAATGTGATTTATTTTGTGTTTTTCGAGCAGCATGTTGCAGCAGGTAGTAACCCTCAGAGCTCTGTAAACTCTGCTTTGCTACTAATCACACCCAGAATCTGTCCTGGTTTTTTTTTTTTTTTTTTTTTAAATGAGCAACACTTCACCTGGAAGCTGAAGATGATGTGAGACACTGTAAGCACATTATTATTATTTCACTTTTTAACAAGAAAAGCTTCCAAAAACCAGTTTGAGGTTTATCTTAGATTTGTTAAAATGCACCCTGAAGTCGCTAAATCAGACAGTGAAGGTAGTAGTAGTCAAGTATTACAAAGAAACGAATGTTACAGTATCAAAAGTGGAGTAAAAGTACAGACAAACATCGGCATATAAAACTGAGGTACCACAGCAGCACAAAAGTTAAAAAAAAAAAAGAATTTTCCCTGCAGCTGAGATGCCAAAACATACAGTAAAATAACTTTTTCATAAAAATATAAGTTTCCATTATTAAAATACAGTTCAGAGCATTAATTTGGGCTTTTTAAATGGTAAAGTTAAAAAGAAAAAATTCAATTTTTAAACGGTATGCTATTTATACAATCCTATTCACCATGCTGTGTACAGATTAGTAAAGTTTTACTTCATGTTTGGGTTGAGATTCTGCTGGTATTGAGCACAATCTATTTAAAAATATAGAAAAAATGTTGCAAATAAAAAAGAAAATAAGCCTTATAATTCTATTATTTAAACAGTATACTGTTACACGATGCCATATATAGTATATTGTGGTAACATTAAACGAATGTTGAATGATCAACTTGTTGGAAATGATCAAATAAATTAAGTTCCTGCTGTTATTGATCACAATATATTTATAAATATGGAAAAAAAATGTGTACAATCACGTTTTTATTGTGATTTTTGTGTTTTTAATATAAATATATATACTATATTTATTCTTTGTAGTTTAATTTATTTTAGCTATTTTTTCTAAATTTGGGTTTCTATATATATACTTTATTATTGTTGATATTATTTGTAGTTTTATTCATTTATTTATTGTCTTTATTGCTCATTTTTATCTATATTTGGGTCTCACAGGGTTAAAATAATTAACAACTATGTAGTTCATTGAGCTCCAGCTGTTGACTGTTTACAGACTCTATAGGGAGTTAGTAGCTTAAAACACAATAATTCATGGGTCGTAAATTTGTAAATCGTAGTTAATAAAAGATATTTTTCGATTTTCTTTCATCCAGAACTCTAGTTGATTTTTTTTTTTTTAACTAAGTTCAGAATTTTTTAAATATTTTGAAACCAACAGGTCGCTCTTGTGGTTAATTCAAGTACAGCTTCAAAAATGAGTGTGTTTTGTGCTCAGCTTCAGGTTTTATATGAACTCCTTCTGTGCAATTAACAGCAGTCATTTCTCACTTCACGTGAAATCAGATACATACGTCCTGCTCCTTCCGCCACAATGCATATTATTAGCTTACAGTAATGTCATTAACCAGACACAGCAAATCCATAATGTATGAAAATGATTGCACATCAGTATGCGTTATATCACACGTCTTCATATGAGCTGAGAATAATGTGCTTATAGTGTTTCAAAAGGCTCCACAAGGAAGGTGTTGCCACATTTTCTTACTTTTCTACAATATAATGTAGAATTTAACATAGAAAAGGACTGATTTTAACATAGAAAAATGCTAATATTAACATAGAAGTGTCTCTTCAAGGCCTGAAAGTGTTGATTGTTTGTGCTGCTGCTCGTGTATTTGTGTCGCGTCCAGGCCCGGTTGGCCCACGTGGCTGCAGAAGCAGAGCTGAAGGTTCCCTTCGCCGATGAGCTCCCGACCCGACAGGCTCAGCTGGCGGCGCTGAAGAACACCGAGGAGTTTGACGTGCTGGTGGTCGGAGGAGGAGCGACGGGCGCCGGATGTGCCTTAGACGCCGTCACTCGCAGTAAGTTCTGCTGCTTCTCCACATTTTTAACTGTCTCAGGCTGCACTGACGTCTCACAGACAGCTGGTTCTACCCAGGCGTGAACTAACTGACGTCACCCGTTGGTTTCAACGCTGAGAAAATGAAGCCCGGATTTTGCTACTTCCTGGTCGCCATTTTGGATTTTTTGGAGCCAGTGACGTAAAAGACTGGACCGGAGAGCAACTAAGGGCAGGACCAGTCTATGGGCGGGCCAGACTGAGAGCTGAAGACTCTCTTATCCCGCCCACATTTTACCGCAGAGGCTTCTGTTGCTGTCAATCATTCCAGACAAGACTGTCTATCAAGTGTAGCCACGCCCCCTGGCTCCGCCAACTTTAACGATTTATTTAAAATTCAGTATTGATTTATTTTAAGATCGGCCACCTGATCTCTCATTTTGACCATGAAAACTAACGGGAAAAAAATCCTGAGCTGTAGAAAATCAGTCTATCAAATTTTATTTTTTCCAAAAATGAATTGGGGTCTATGGAGAAAAAGCTTTTTGGAGCCAACCCTAACGGACGGCGTGATATTGCAAGTTTTTGACACTTCAAAGTGGGCTTCATTTTTGGAGCCAGATGCTACGTCCATCTTTATATACAGTCTATGGTTCTACCTGTCCAGGTATCAGACAAATTTTTAATGTAAAACTGGCTTCTGTTGGTACATTTTGTTTGTAGTGTTGAGGATCTAGAAGTTAATGTACGACTGCATGCGGTTTAGATTTTGTTTGCTGAAAACACGCCTCGGCCTCCACATTCTTGGCATCCGTTATTAACAAACAAGCTCATCCTGTTGATTTCCTGTCTCCCCGTAATTATTTAATACGTACCTTCATTGGAAAAGTATTTATGACATATTTCAATCCAGAACAACTTGTCGTGTAGAACCCCAGTGCATTCTGGGTCACTGGTGTATGTACAGAGCGTTTGCCCTGCAGTCTGTGGGCTGTAATCAAAGTTGTGTTTATGTAAAGTAATTGGTTCGACTATAACAGGACTCCTACAGTTTTACAGTCTGAGTGCTAATTTATTCTCTGCTTTGATTAGATCTAATTCACTTTTTATTGTTTTATTGTTTGAATAAATATCCCAATTTTGAGCTTAGATTTAGTGTATTTTCCTACATGCGAGTGGTTTCAGGACTTCTGCAAAGTTGAAAGTCTGATGATTGATTCTCTTTTTGCAGGTTTTTTTCTCTAACAAATGGTGTAATTTTGACAATTAAAAAAAAAGGCAACATGCCTTTCAAACCTGCTGGCAGATTTTGGGTTTCTGAAGATTAATAAATGGCCGCATGCACATCAGATTTGTACTGTACTGAAACACATGATGCCAACACATTCAGATGTCGTCAGATTAACAGAAATGACTGCAGGTCTGACAGGAGCTAAAACAGGATTTTAGATGGTAACTAGAAAAGCACTCAGAGTGCAGACCTCCGCCAAGGATAGAGAGGAAAACAGGAAACCCATGCAGTAAAGGATGATGAGCTGGAATCGAACCTGTGTCTCTGACACAGTTCTGTTTACGAATCACCTTCTTAACCAGTTGAGCTATCTGGACATCTTGCTCCAGTTTGTTGACGACATACTAACCTATGATGTTTTTGTCATATTTTGGACCACATACTAAAAATTTCAAAGTGATCCAGAATCCAGGATCCTTTCCGGATTGCCACCAAAATTAAATCGGCTCTTCCTCTTACCATAGTCTACATCCCCTCAAAATTTCATGTGAATCTGCCCAGGCGTTTTTGAGTTATCTTGCTAACAGACAGACAGACAGACAGACACACAAACGCCGGGTGTCACATAACCTCCTTGGCGGAGGTAATAATGCATATAAGAAGTGGGGAAATTACCTTTGAAAAAGCCATAAGTATGAGTGCGTTTTGTCATTTTCCTCCAGACCTCAAGACTGCCCTCGTAGAGAGAAATGACTTCTCTTCGGGTACCAGCAGCCGAAGCACCAAACTCATCCACGGCGGCGTGCGCTACCTCCAGAAGGCCATCATGCAGCTGGACTACGAGCAGGTTCCTCCTCCTCACGCTGTTCTCTTCTTTTTCTTCTCCGTCTCCTTCTGCCTCTTATCTTTAATCTTTTCCTTTATCAGTACATGATGGTGAAAGAAGCCCTACACGAGCGAGCCAACCTGCTGGAGATCGCTCCTCACCTCTCAGCGCCGCTGCCCATCATGCTGCCCGTTTACAAGTAAGTGACCCGATGCTCCTGTTGTTTTTCCTCACTGTGGGTTCGTTTTTCCCTGTAGTATAAAATCCTACACCTCTATGGAAACAGAAGAACCATGACTAGAAGAAGAGAGAACTGAGAAAAGCCTCTTGTGCTGTATGATGAAGTTATAAATAGTAGAGAAAGAAACAAAGGTTAAAGGTCTTTGATTTAAAAAATCACATGGAAAAAAAGGTGATCCTACCAACTATAGATTCTCCTTTTAGAGATTCTACTTTGCGCATGCTCATACTTCAGTTTTATTTTCTAAAAATTAGACATAAAAATAATGTGATTTAATTGAGTTGTCATTATTTGTGGCTGAGATTTGGTTATTATGTGATTAAAAGTGTTACAAATGTTTCTAATTTTATAGTTTTTACAGTGTAATTTTGGCAATATTAAAAAATGTATCATGTCTTTCGAATCAGTCATTGAGGTTTTGGTTTCAGACGGTAAAAATGAACTAGAAACATGCTGGTAGTTGGACAAAAGTTTCCCTTCTGACTCGAATCCCTGCGTTTTCCTCCCAGATGGTGGCAGTTGCCTTACTACTGGGCAGGGATCAAGATGTACGACCTGGTGGCCGGGATCCAGTGCCTGAAGAGCAGCTACGTCCTCAGTAAGACCAAAGCCCTGGAGCTGTTCCCCATGTTGAAGAAGGACAAGCTGGTGGGAGCCATCGTCTACTACGACGGTGAGTCGAGGCTTCTTTTTCGCTTTTTGTTTTTGCCGTTTGTCTGAAAATCACGCTTGGTTTGTTAATCTGTAAACATGAAAAGACAGCTGAGTCAGTGCTGCCCTTTTCCGCCGTTTCCCTCTTCTGAAGCTAAGAACTGCACGAGTTAACCGGCGATGGGCTCGGGGAGGGTTGCGTGAATTTAATGGCGAAATACAAGAGCGGGATTTATACTGAAACACCAGCAGCAGCTCTCTCAGCTTAAAATCGTCACATTTTTGAGTTTCTTCACTGTCAAATGAATCCAGTGGTCTAGACATCCATGTGTAAAGGAAATGCTACCTGCTAATGTGGCTCATGTTTTAAATAAATTGTGGCTCTACATGCTAGCAGATATTGACCCGTTTACATTTCTAAATTATTTCATGCTTGTTTTAATGGAATATCACAATTTGAAGCTTAGATTTGGTTTAATTTTTCCAGACAGAACTGAAAGTTAAACATCATTTCAAGGACTGCCTAAAACACACAAAAAAAAACCAACAATAATCTTTTTTCTATTTTTGCAGTTTGCAGAAAAGTTACATGATGTATTTTTGGTGATGGTACTTTTTTTTTTTTTTTTTTTTTTTAAAAGATAAGCAGCCTTTCACTGGAATTCAGCAGGTGAAACTGCTTGGATGTAGAGGACAAAATCAACATTTACTCACTTTATTTCATTAATTTTTGGTGAATTTTTAAATGCCACATGCAAAATAAAGTGATTTTAATTAATTATCATGGTTTTAAGCTGAGATTTTAGTCCACCAATTGTCAGAAAGTGAAAAATCTGATTTAAAAAAAAAAAAAAAAGTTTTTATAGTTTCTTGTTCTGACAAATATTGTCATTTTAGTGATTTTTTTTTTTAAATATATAATCTGCTTTACCAACTTGCTGGTGGGTTTTAGGTTCAGAGAGTTAAATCACTGTGTTGCAATAATATGCCTTAAGACAATTAGGACATTATAAACTCAGCTGACATTGCCATAAGACTCCTTTATTTGTTCAGGGAAGGATATTTACCCTTGGTTGAAAATCTGTGGACGGACAGACAAAACACTTATTCTGTGAAGAAAAACTTGCAGGAAAGCTCTGCTGCTGTGCAACATCGACCCAAGAAAGTGATGCGAAATTAGCAAAGAATGTTGCTGTTGGAGAATACATTCAGCATGGTGAAACATCTTTCTGGAGATGCTACCAAATGTGAATAGTAAAATATCTATAGTCGTTAGAGCCACATTATTTCCAGTGTTGGAGACAAAACTGGGCACAAACGTGATACAGAATGAAAAGACTGAGACACAAAACAACAAAAAAGATGTAAAAATTAACAAAAAAGGCTGCAAATTTGAATTCAGGTGAATTCTGTGTCTGAATAAACTTTAATTTTACATAAAATCATGCAGAAATCCCACAACCGGTCCAAAAAGAAGATTAAAGGGTGCAGGCCTCAGATGCCGTCAGGCCCGAGGGCGTTACATCTCCACTGGTGCCGAACTAAACGTGTTGACAGGCTGGTCGGATGCCCTTGCTGCCCCGCGGTGGCGAAGCTCGCGTGCTCTTCGGGTCTGTACGACGGAGAACCAAACATATGCTGAGCGTCCAGCTGAGTGTGAGGAGCTTCGAGCCGCCGGCGCCCTTTTCCTTCCCGCCACCCAAAATAACAACATCGTGTCTTCAGGAGGCATGTCTTTTACTGTCAGCTGGTATCAGCTTGTCATGTTCAATCACAGCAGGCTTTTTGTTTTAGAAGCTCTTTTTGTTTGTCAATAGATGCACAGAATGACATCAAAACCGGAAGATTATTACAGCGTGATTACGAGAAAAATGTAAAATTAGTGATGCCAAAATGACCGATCTACATTTTGAATAATGTCATTTGTTTGGAGAAACAAAAGCATTGCAGAAATTGATGTCATTTGTGAAGCACGGTGGTGGCATCATCATGAATCAAACATGTTTTGATTCATCTGAACCAGAGGAGTGAACTCAGAAACCAGAATTTGGAATTTAAATCAGTAAAAGGAAGCATCTTCCTTTTTCCGGTTAGCTTCCAGACAATTATTTTTCAGCGATAGATTCTTAGCTGAGGTTTTATCTGCAAACCTGATGAGTTAGTTCCTGCATTTATGTACAATATTTGTCTCATTTTGTTGAATTTGCTTCTTGTTTTGTACTTTAAAGACTTTTGATTGTTTTATTTGTGCACAAAAAAAGCAAATTCCAAACAATTCACAAACTTTCAAGCATCACAGTGTCAACATTTACACTCCTAGAGATGATTTAAAATCACGAGTCGACGTATGAACAATGACACATATAGTTGAATCTGAATGTATTTATTCCAGTAATCTCCCAGTGAAAACGGTACAATCGATTAAATTGCAAGAAAAACAGCACTACTACAACTTTGACTCCAGAAAAGCAATAATTTATGTGAACTAATGAATCTGAGGAACCCAAACAAACGCTGACTGCAGGCTGGGAAAAGAGCGTCTTGTTGGTGCAGAGCAGCATCTGTTTGATTTCCGCCTCCCTCTCCTCCCTCCATCATCTGCTGTGCGACGGGGTTTGGATGGTGGAGGAGGGGTGGGGCGTCTTTTCTCCAATTATGCCGTCTGGAACAATCACGCCCGTGACATTTCCAAATATGACCTTCTCTCCCGGCGGTGCAGAGCTCCGAGCGGCGGCGGCGGTCGGACCGGCTGAGCAGCAGCAGCCATTTCTCCTGCTGTCTGGCTGCTGCCACCGACGACAACAGCAGATTCTCCTTCATCCTCTCACGTTGAATTAGATGTGCTTATATACCTCTGTTAAATGCCATTCCAGCAGGTTTAGCTGCTGCAGCTACGACACGCGTCATGATTCTGGTTTAAATTCCACCATAAACCTCCAAACAATCACATGTACGCTTAAAAATGCACTTTTTTTTGTCCACATATGAACATTTGTTTCCATTTTACAACCTGAAAAAGCAGCAAATCCCACTTTAATGAAGGTTATGGTTATTTCCTCTCATTTGCTATCAGGAGAGACTAAATAGCTACTTGTACTGGAGGATTTTTGCAGGTTTTAGCCCAGTTTTCCTAATAAACTGGCTATATATATATATATATATTAGCCTGCTAAACTCAAAGCAATTTTGGATGTTTTTTTGTGCTTTGTTCACATTTTGGCTCATTTTTCAGTGCAATATGAAGTCCTGCAACTGTGTTGAAACAGCACAGGCACACAAATAAGACAAAAATGACAAATGGATACAAAAAGATGGACAAATAACAAAAAGAGGCAAGAATAACAGACCAAACAACAATGGCAAGGAGGAGAGAGAACTCGGAAACATCCTCTGTGCAGTATAACGTAGTTAGAATGACGGAAATCATAGTAAGAGAAACAACAGTTTAACTTCTTTGATTGTTTTATAAAAATTGAGAAAAACCTAGAACAAACACGTAAAAAATTCCCAAGTGCTCACAGGTGTTACCAAGCCTGGAAAAATAAATGATGTCTCTTCAGTTTACAGCATCAAAACGTAGCGAAACTAGAACTATTTTTAGCAGTTTTATCAAGTTAGTTGTATGAACTAGCTAAGCAAAAGTTTTCGCTGTCATTACAGTATTGATGATGTCAAGAGAAGCTTATTCTTCTCTTGTCGACATGAAAAGTCACAAAAATATCAAATCTTCTTCTCCGTCTCCTTCCAGGGCAGCACAATGACGCCCGTATGAACCTCGCCATCGCCCTCAGCGCCGCCCGCTACGGCGCCGCCGTCGCTAACTACACCGAGGTGGTTCACCTGCTGAAGACGAAAGACCAACAGACTGGCGTCGAGAAGGTTTGTGGAGCTCGCTGCAGGGATGTCATCACAGGTGAGGCAGGAAGTTTGATTTAATTTGGTGTAAAAGTGTCTCTAAGTCTGTGGTTAGAAAGATCATCTTGTGCGTAAATGAGTGGTCGAAGAGAAGGGAAACAAAGGGACTCATTAACAGGATAAAATGATTATTAAGGACTGTTTGGAACTTTATGTGCCACAAACACCACAAAAAAGACACGGAAAGAAAAAAACAAGGACACAAAATGAATCAAATGAGACAAATATGACATACCTGATCAATAAAATAAATGCAGCATGGCTCAAAAACAGTGAACAGAGGAGCAAATTGTTGGAAGATACATACATCATGGTGAAACATCTTTCTTCAGCTGATGAATAAAGAGTATTAACAAGTTTGTAGATGCTATAAAAATGTAAATAGTCAAACGTCTAGTATTTAGAGACACTTTTCTTTCAAACTGAATTTAAAAATGAGGCCACAGTTAGAGGAAAAAATGCTGATTGGAGTCCAGAGGGTTAATAAAGTGTAGTCTGAAGGGTTAAATGTGTGTTTACAGGGCAGGAGTTCGACGTGAAGGCCAAGTGTGTGATCAACGCCACCGGACCGTTCACCGACGCTCTGAGGAAGATGGACAACCAGAAAACCCAGAACATCTGCCAGCCGAGCGCCGGCGTCCACATCGTCATCCCGGGTTACTACAGGTACAACAAACGTCCTCTGAATCAGATTTTATTCCTCCTGTTCTAAATGCATCGCCTCACACATACATATCGGGGTGTGTTTCCTCGTTGCCGCGTGAATACGAGCTATGCTGAGCTATTATCCGGCCTCCACTTAAACGCAGTCGTCTCTGCTCCACATACAGCGCTGGAGTGGTTTTGTTGAAGTCGGAGGTTTTAAAGTTCAGCTGAGCTTATTGAGTGAAACCCGAGGGAGCGCGAGCCCTTTGAACACAAATGCCAACCACCTAATTTTCCTCCTCCTCCCTTTTTCCCTCGCCTTCCTCCCGCCGCTATCTGCCCTCCTCTTCCTCCCCCGTAGCAGTGTTTTTCCTTTTGTTTGTCTCCGTCCCTCCTCTCTCCTCGTCTTTTGTGCCTCCTTTCCCTCCTCACCTCGTCTTCCACAATAAATTAGACACAATAACAGCTGCTCACTTCTTCAGCAGCTCTTCATTTTGTTATTTCTGCTGCTTGTAATACGATTAGTCCGTCTCACATCCTCATGTTCCTTCTACTCCATCATCTTTCAACATTTCTATCAGGGACTGTGGGTTTTTCCAATGGTTTCTGGGAAATTTTAGATTATTATGTCAAGTTCTTTCACTCTTGAGGTAGGCAAACAGATTTAAAGTACCTGACACATAAACTTGGGAACAGTTTTAATTATAATCGTTTTCTGGAGGTTAAAATTGCTGGAGTCAAACTGACCCCAAGGATAAAAGATGTTACTAAATTTGAAGGTAATCGGAGGGTTACAGGTATTCTATATGTTTATTTTTCTAATATTGTGTCATGCAGAAAATATCACTAGTTGACTTCTGCATTATCATGTTTTTAGTTGGTGTGTATCATGTTTCAATTATTTTATCTACTTGATGAGAAATAACAATGAAAATTTCACGTTTTTATCTTTAGTAGTTCCTCAGTTGTTGTTCAAACACCCTCAAATTTCAATGTGAGAAAAAAAACCTGCTGAAAGTGAACTTTTTTTCAGCACAAATTGTCTCTGAAAGTACTCTATTAATATCTTTCTAAATAAATCATATGTGAAATAAAAATGTCAGGCAGGTCAGAAGTGGCTCAAGCAGAAATTGTTCTAAAAATATGAAGTGATTTGAGATAAAATGAAAAAATAACAGCTATCAGTCTTGTTTGTTTTTTGTCCCGTCAGTCCTGACAACATGGGTCTGCTGGATCCGGCCACCAGCGACGGCCGCGTCATCTTCTTCCTGCCCTGGGAGAAGATGACCATCGCCGGGACGACCGACACCCCCACCAACGTGACGGCGCATCCCATCCCCGGAGAGGACGACATCAACTTCATCCTGAGGGAGGTTCGCAACTACCTCAGCCCTGATGTCGAAGGTACAGGAGGTTCCTTTACTTTAGGTTCCTTTACTATTAGTTTTCACTCATTTTATTCTCAGGCGTCTGCTGCTGCAATTCCAAGAAACCAACCCTACAAATATATAATCAAGCAAATAAACCTTTCATTTAACTTTTTTTCTTATTTTTTGGCATTCTAACTGTCTGTTTTCTCTGCTTCTCACCATAGTTGTTGTTTCCTTGGAGATGCCAAAAAAAAATCCCTGAATTTTTATCACGTGGCTGTTGGTTGCAGCTGAGCTACTCGTGGCTTCACGTTTGCACAGAAGAGCGCAGAATTTTTAGTTTTTTCTTTTTGACAGAATCTGGTTACAGCAAACTATTTTCTGTATATTTTTAAAGGAGACATGTCGAATAAAGTGATTTTGATGACAGATTAGTGTTTCAGTCACCATCTGAAAGCTGAAAATCCAGTATTTTGTTTTTGTTTTGACTGTTTCTAGTTGGTAAATGATTTAGTCGTCATTCAATCCCACCGGCAGGCTTTAGAATTTGAGAAAAAAAGGCAACAGATCAATTAGTAATGAAGATGGGCCCTGTGAAATATGTCCAGCAGAAGAAATTTCAGCATCACATCTTCACCTTGTTCTAGATCTAAGACTCTCCAGTGTTTTGCGTATATGGATGTATTTTATCACCCAGATTCATCATAAATACAGAAAGTTTGTTTTAGTTGCTCTGAATGAAATACATCGGTGTGCTGTCCTCAGTGCGAAGAGGAGACGTTCTGGCGGCGTGGAGCGGCATCCGTCCTCTGGTGACCGACCCGAGCTCCAAAGACACCCAGTCCATCTGCAGGAACCACATCGTCAGCATCAGCGACAGCGGACTGGTCACCATCGCCGGTCAGCTGCTGCCAGTCTGCTGCAGAGTTCATCCGCCCTCACCTGGGTGTGGTTTTATTAACGCTCAGCTTCCTGTGTTCAGGTGGGAAGTGGACGACCTACAGGTCCATGGCCGAGGAGACGCTGGACGCCGCCGTTAAAGCTCTGGGACTGTCAGCCGAGTCCTGCAAGACGGTGGGTTTGATGCTGGAAGGAGCGAAGGGATGGACGCCAACGCTCTACATCCGCCTGGTGCAGGACTACGGCCTGGAGAACGAGGTGAGATTATTATTATTATTAGATCAACTTTAAGCTCCTCCTTTGCACAGAATGCCTCTATTAAAGGTTGCACAAACTGGAATATTTTACCTCTAGCTATCAGAAAAAGCTCCACCTCTGTCATATTTAAGAGACAGTGTAAGTCATGGCTGATGAACAATCAAACTTATGAACGTTGAGAAAATCAGAGAAAATCAGGCACTTTCACCCTGTAAAACCCACTGTTGCACAAATGCAACATCAGTTTTATTTATTATGATTATATTATTTTATTGAACATATATATAATAGCATATAAAATATATAATAATTTTGCAATTTTTTTTTCTCTGTTCAGATTCATATATGTATGATCTTTGCTAATTTTTAAAAATTTGCGAGAATTTCTTTTCATTTATGTATGTATAAATTCTTTTGTAATTTTTTCCTATATTTGAGTTTATTTATTATTATTATTATTAGTGTTGCAATTTTTTTACATTTAGGTATATATGTATGTATATATTTCAGTTTGGTTTTTTTTTGCTATTTTTTTTCCTATATTTGGGTTTATATATTTTTGCAAATTTTTTTTTCCTAATTCTTTTTCTGTGTTCGGGTCTTACAGGGTTAAAGACAGACATTTACTAGAAGCACTTTATGACGGGCTCTGCCTATAAAGCACTTTACTAAAATAACAGCACATTAGGGTAGGTTTAAAGCCGCCAGAATTTTCCTGTTTTTGCAGTTTCTGTCCGAGTTACACGGTGTAATTTTAACGATTTTATGTTCCTTTAAGATAACCTGCCTTTCAAGCGTTGTAATTTTGTTGAATTTTTTTTTTTTTTTAAAAGATAACGCGACTTTCAAACTTGCATTTTGATTTTCAGACGGTTAAAGCTGCATTTTTGTGGCTCCTGTGAGGTTCCTGCTTCGTTAAAGGCAAAGAAAAGTTTAGGAATAACTGGCTGCTGTGCACACATTCATCTCTGAACAAACCTGTAAAAGCAGCAGCAGTGGAGCTGACATTAAAGCTGCTGCTGTAACAAAGCTGGCATTTCTTCTACACAAAAGACCGGACACACGTTGAAACGCTCTGTCCAATTTATCAGTGGCATTAAGCAAGGGCACGCCGGCTCTCCAATAATTAGCCTGTTCGTTTTCATTAAAAGCAGTAGAACATAGTTTGAGGAGGAGGAAGAACTCCTACAGTAAACTTCCTCCTCATTAGAGGCTCCTGCAGCTCTTCTCTGGAATATTCCTAAAAGGTCACTGTTGATATTTGGACAGCGTTTGCCCTTTCACATGATCGGCAAGCCGGCCATCTGAATAGCAAATAGCCTCTTGTGTTCTGTAAACACGCGACACCTCATCGACAAAGCGGCGCTATCGTTTATCGTTTAACTCCAAAGAGGTGGAATCGATCATCTGAATACCAGCAGCTGCCCAAGACGTTCACGCGCTTTAACCTGGAGTTTTTGGACCGATATCATCTGAAATCAACACATTTTGATCAAAAGTAAAATGTTTTATGCTCCTTCTGTTAAAATCGGGGTTCAGTTTGGAGTCAGTGGACAGATCAGTTACAGTTATAAATGTCAAGATGTTCTGCTGAAACCAAACAAGCAATCTGAAGCTGTGGGGTTTCTTAAACGCTGATTTATTTTTTGTTTATACACACCGGTTAACCACCATTTAGCAGGCGATACAGTCTAAACTGTTTACTTTAGGTTCAATTCTAAAGTGAAAAAATGTAATTTGGGCTGTAGATTAAAAATAAAATAAGATCTGCATGTGAAGTAATAACATATTTTTTAAAAATGCTGGATTTCCCCACAAAAAATAGGAATATTAAGTCAATTCAGGTTATGCTGGATTTCAAGGTTTTTCCTCAAGTTCACAGAACAAACAAAACTCCGAAAATTTTTAGAAATATATAAATTAATCTTAAAGAGTTTGAAAATATTCTACAAATGTTATTGTCCGTCTATAATTCAATCCAGGAACATGATTTTATAAGCTGTTTCCAAAATGATCTGACTTTATATTACTGATTAGACTAAACCGTTTCATTTGTCTCTTTAAAGTAATCTTTTTTTTAACATTTTTATTAAAATTAAAGTAAAATATGAAGCACAGAAGAGAAATATTGTGATGTTTTCAGTTCAAATATGAAAACTTTATTCTGTTTACACATTTAGAAGTGACAATAATATATTGTTTCTAACTTTTTCTTGATTGTTGCTGTATTTTGTCTGAGAAAAGTAGTAGCTTGTAGGGTTGTTTGACCGATAAATGATAAAAAAAAAAAACACCTTTATGAAGGCGAGATTTTGGTTTTAAAGAATATGAAAATGTGGTGTTATTAATTTGTCATTTTTCTACAGAAAGTTGCATATTTTTTGTTAATTTTGCTATTAAGTAGTTTACTGTGAATAAAGTTGCCTTGATTTTGGTGCTTTTATAATTTTATTTGTGTCAATTAACGTTTGTTCTCTTAATTTATTTATATAGAAATGACATATTTTGTGATTCTTTTTTCCCTCTCTTTTGGCTAAATATACGGAGGTATTACAGTTTTCTGTGTGTTTATTGGCTGTAGGTCGCCCAGCATTTGGCCGCGACGTACGGAGGGAAGGCGTTCGACGTCGCCAAAATGGCTCAAGTCACCGGACAGCGGTGGCCGATTGTCGGGAAGAGGCTGGTGTCTGAATTTCCGTACATCGAGGGCGAGGTGAGAGGATTTACCGTCCAGACAGGATATAAATCAGCCCCAGTAATTGATAAACTTTGTTCAAATGCAGCTAGAAGAGTAGCAACAATTCAGAGTCATAATGAGTTTAACTGGATCTCTAACAGCACAGTTTGGGCTAGTTGGAATAAAATCTGTCATTTTAACTCTGATGTTAAAGGTCCTCGCTGTGTGTTGTTCCTCAGGTTCTGTACGCCATCAAGGAGTACGCCTGCACCGCCATCGACGTCATCGCCCGGCGAACTCGCCTCGGCTTCCTGAACGTGCAGGCAGCCGACGAAGCGCTGCCTCGCATCGTCCAGATTATGGGCAAAGAGCTGGACTGGAGTCAGGAGAGGAGGACGGTAGGATTCACATGATCAGGGGTCTGAAGTCCGCTGAGGTTAAAGAGCACAAATCTGAATTTAATCTTTAAATAAAAACAATAAGAGTAAGTCTACAAGCGGAGTAATACAACAGATTTCCAGTAAAAAAATATACTAAATGTAAATATTGAGCCAATTCGTGTTATTTATTTGGGTCTTCATGTGAGAATCAATCTTAAAAAGCATTAAAATAATTATCAAATGTTAATATTGCGCTTGTTATGTCTATGATTTAGTCTGAAAAGCATGGTTTTATAACTTTTTTCTTGAAATTTATGATTTTTAATGTAAATCTGTAGATCAGTCTTAAAAGATTAATTTGTTCTATCTATTATGTTACCCTAGAAACAGTTTTCCAGCCTTTATGATTCTACTATTGCAGGACGTACTTCATGTTTCATCTCTGCTGCTTTCTGAATCCTGGCGGTGAATCTGTGAACAATAGAAAAGTCGACACTGTTCAGCCTTTAGAGGCAGCATGAAAGCTGAACTCTCACTTATTGTTCACCACCAGAGGAGAGGCTTAAATAAAGACTCAACAGGTTTTACTCAACCGTCTCAGATGTGCCTGAATGTACAGAGCATAACATCTGAATATTTCTAAGGATAAATGGGAAATTTCAGCTCTATGTATCAAATACCTTCTGATATTCTGAAATTTGAGGCTGTCTGAACATCGATATCTCAAGAATGTTTCAAGATAAAAACCCGACATTTTCACTTTGATTCCTCATCATGTCATTGATTCTGAATCTTCTCAAGTGGATTGCATGATTATGATTGAGTTGAAAAATCAAAAATTTGAAGCCTTCATGAAAAGTCCCATCTTTGAGCTCACATTAACAAAAACAGTGATAATGCAGAAATTAATCAGTGATGTTGTCTGACCCACATGTAGCTGCATGTCACAGTAACGCCAAAAAACTGAAAGAAAGCAAAGTTATTTTTCATTCACTTTCATAACTGACTGAGCAGGTTTGACAAGAAAACAGAGATATTACTAAACGATCTAATTCAGTGCTGGAATTCTGAAACATTTCTCAAAATATCACGAAGAAAATGAACTTTTTGGAAAATTTTAATAGCTGTTCCTGAGAAGTTTAAACCGCTAAAAGTGGAACAGTTTTTAAAAAACTTTAATCTCAGGAAGAACTAAAATGACACATCATAGCCTGATGTTGATGCTTGAAGTTGGTTGTAGGAATAAGAACATAAACCAGTTACAGTCTTGAGATTGTGATGCCTGGATTGAATATAAAACTGATCTGGTTGCATTTTTTACTCAGAAGTGTTTGTCAGCTCAGACATTTGATGTGTTTATCTGCCTTACGTATAAAGTTAAATTTGTACCCTCGTCTGTGTGCTTCAAGGGTCTGTAGCTCTTAAAACATTCATAGCATGGAGGTAAAACTTTGCATGGCTTCAATAAATAAACTGAAGTGACTGTACATAAGAAGATTTGTCTAATTTTATATGGACAAGGAAATGATTTCAATCTTTTTGATGTAAAAATCCAGGCGGAGCTCGAGGCGGCGAAGAAGTTTTTGTACCATGAGATGGGCTACAGGTCTCGATCTGAGCAGCTCACCAAGACGTCAGAGATCAACCTGGACTACCAGGAGGTCATCAGGTAATAAGAAGACTAAATAATCAGCATTATTCCACTCACATAGGTTCATAATTCCTGCTCTTGTGTCCGTCAGGTACAAGAAACGCTTCCACAAGTTTGACAAAGAGAGCAAAGGATTCATCACCACTGTGGACGTGCAGCAGGTTTTAGAGGCGAGTTCCTCCACTTGTTTCCGTCTTTACGCCGTCGTCTTCATTACGCCTCATCGATCCAACTCTTGTTTTTCTTCTCTGCAGAGCATCAATGTCCACATCGACGAAAACTCTCTCCATGAAATCCTTAATGAGGTGGACCTCAACAAGAACGGTCAGGTCGAGATTGACGAGTTCCTGCAGGTATGGTTTCTGTAAAGCCAGTTCTATTTATTTATTTGGCTCTCCATGCTCTTCTTGAGGTCCACTAAACAAAAACAGCTCCCCAAATATAAAAATCAGTCTTGAAAATTATGCAAATAATCTAAAAATATTGATAGAATTAGGTCCTGAAATGGTCACCTTTTTCAAGAAATTTCTGTTTTTCTGCACTAACTAAAGAATGAAACCTGAATGTATCAAATTTTTTAATTATTACAGAATATTTCACCCGACAAAGAACAAGCTGAGCTTAACAATATGGAAGCCAATCTTAGAAATAATGAAAATATTCCGAGATACTATATATACGTTTGTTATATCTTATAAAATCATAATGTGTTTAAAGAATTTTGGACAATATTCAGAAATGTGAAATGCCGGTTTTATTTATTTTATTCATGTTTATTTATTTCTACTAATACAAAAGAAACGAAAACAAACCGAAGTTCCCGGAAATGTGTCCATTCATCTTTAGAAATGTGAAAATAATCTAAAATATTATATCAATACATTTTTCAGTCTTTTTGCACACAAATTATAATTCCTAAAACCGAAACCGTTTTATTTTTTCATTTTTGAGGATTATTTAAACTGAAAAATGATGCTTCAAGGGCTCAATCACAGGCAATGAGAGGAAGCTTTTTGCTGGAAACACTTTCCAGAGAACACAAAGACAGAATTCCAACCTGAGCTACGATATCGGTGACATTTCTCAGAGCAGCTCACACTGGTTTGTGTCTGATTAGAGGAGCCATTAATGCCTCGCACCTCCGTCAGCCGCTGCTCCTCTTGAACCTGCAGAGCAAACAGCAGCGATGACACAAAGGCTGGATAATAGAAACCCTCGGGAATCCATTACACACAGATTTAACCTCCTTACTGCTGCCACGTTTCCCCTCTGTCACCTGAAATGTGGATACTCACTCTGAAATTTCTCCAAACACATCTGCCGACTGAGCGTGCAGATCTATTTCAGATTTTCAGTATTATCGTCCAGATAAATGCAACAAATTCCTCCTCATGCGTGCTCAAAATCTGCTACGTAAATTGCCTGAAAAAAAAGACTGCTGGAGGTGAGAGCGCTGAACATCCGCTGCTGCAAACAGAAGGTGTGAAGTCAGATGAAGCTCATTAGAGAGTCTCTGTCAGCGGCTCGTGTAATGAGGCCTGAGGAAGACTCAAATCACTTCCTCAACCCAGGAAAGAGTCACTACAGTAAAGCCTTTGTTCGAGGCCTCTACCGCCGGATGTTAAGGAAAGTAAAAACATGCTTTTATCTCGTCTGTGTGACAGAATCTGTGTATTTTTGTGTTTATTTTGTACACGCCTGGCCTGCACGTGGACGCCTTAGGGACAACCAACAGGTAGTACTGATGCTGTAGTGATAAGGTCCTCTGGAGGGAAAAACACTAAAACGAGGTCCGAGAAGTGTTAAAGCTGCACCAGGTAGCTCCGTACAGTTTTAAATGACACAGGTCACAGGCAAGTTAAATGTTATCTTTTTCTTACTGTCAACAAATCCTGTAAAAAATAGAAATTAAAAAAAAAACTGCCACCGAAAGTAGTCCTTAGGAAAAGCAGGAAGTGATCGAGGAGGTACTGAGATTATTTAATTTTGTAAATGTTTACAAGTACAATCAGAAAAGTGTGCTTAAAGTATCAAAGTATGTATCTTGATGCTGCATGTATTTAATAAACTCCGAGGAAATAGTCTATACAACCGAGAGCACCGGCGGATTGTGGCTAAGTCCCATTAGCTTCCCAACCAGCGGAGCCGCGGAGCCAACTGGTATATTAAGGATTTGCCATATCTCGTCGGCATAAGTCCAAATACGTCTTTCTTCTCAATGAAACACTTCAGTGCCGTCCTTTGTTTATCTTTCAAGTTGAATTTTAGCTTCAAATCTTTAAGGGCTGTGTCCAAAGCCGAGTCGAAAGATAACTGTTTATTGTGCGCCGGTGGTTTCTGTCAGAATCGTCGCGCCTCTATCGTCACTTCGTTACGCCCGCCTTCTGACTCTACACTTCATGGTGATTGGTCCGGCCAGTTTTAGGAGAATCCAGCCTCGAGCCTTATGGAGGGTAACTAGACCCACCCTGGCAGAGAATTAAATTCGTTGCCGTGGGTTGTCTAGCGCGGCTAGGCTATTAAAATCCTTCCCAAAATCACTTCACACAAAATACAAAACTCTTTGGACACATACGTCTTGATGTGCATGTATTTAATAAACTCAGAGGAAATAGTCCTAAACAACTGGAAGCAACAATGTGTACAGATGTTTCACCACAATGATTTACTCATTTTGCCCAAGATGTTTGTTTGGTTTTAAGAAATACATTTTTTTTCCCTTTTATACCAGAATTCTAATGAGGTGTAGTCAGACCATTCTACACCACAGAATGGTCTGATGACAGTAGGGCCTGCTTGTTATTGTTGTCTTTATAACTATTAGTGCTCTTAGCTTGCTAAACGAGGAGCAACTTTGAGCTCATTCGAGGTAATCAATTTATACATTTCACTGGAAACACTTCTTATTCCATCAAATAACTGACAAAAAAAACATTCAGAGAGTGCAGCACTCCGCCAAGGCTGCTCAGTCATTGTACAATTTCTGACGGTCAAGTCCAAATAAGTCCACAGCGGTGGATTTGTAGTAGGATAACAATCATATGATATTCAGCAGGCAGCTGATATAGTGTTCACTTGTCATAGTTACAGTGATGCTGTGCCGCTATCTCACAGTGATACAGAAATCTTTAACAAATCCGTGAATCCAAACTGTAAGCCACATCACTGCTAAAATCCAATGAGTTGGTCCTTGTGTCATTTCTGACCTTCCCTGAAAATTTCATGCAAATCCATGAGTCTGTTTTTGACTAATGTTGGCAACAGACAGACAAATGTACGCTGATCATCACAGAACTCCGCTGCATTCCTTGGCGGAGTAATAAATAAAAAAAATATTCATCAGCTTGATAAGATGTGCTTAGTATGACAGAAACAATATTTAGTGAAAGACTGACTTTAGGTGAGTTATTTTTGACTCACCAGCAGACATGAAAGGGGCGGAGCTTATTACCTGTACTCTAACCAGCCTGCAGGGGGCGATGGAGATGTTTTGGCTTCGGTTCCCAGGAGCTGTCACATCCATCTTTAAGTTGTTTAAATGCAATTACATCCTTAAAACACTTGATTTTTATCTTCTTTCAGGATTTGTTGGCAGTCAGGGAAACATAAATTGACGTCAGGCAGCATTAATGTGCAGAAACACTGATATCTGTTTACATTATTTATATAAAACTATTTTCCGGCATGGTCAGCTTTAACACATGAAAACTAAAACTGGTGCTGGTTTAATTTCTACCTCCTGAACTCAGGGATGTGAAGGTGATCGGACGGCTGTGAAGGGTGTTTTTTTTTTTTCCACAGATGAAAAGGAGGACGACTCAGTCTGACGAGTCGTTAACCTTTTTAAGGCTGTTGTCGTACAACCATGTCCTCTGCTGTTCCCTCTGCAGCTGATGAGCGCCGTGAAGAAGGGACAAGTGTCGGACAGCCGCCTGGCCATCCTGATGAAAACAGCCGAGGAGACTCTGGATAAGAGAGGCCCAGTGACGGTGGACCGGAGCGGGGGCGGAGTCTGAGCTGCTGCTTCCTTTAAAGGTGTTAATGGCAAAAAGGAAACTCATGCAAATGGCGCTATCTGAATGACAATATTGCAATCAAGCACGCAGCAGGATGAATTTGGCCAAATCAAGCGCACTCCTCTGTGTGTTTTGGGTGAAACGGTATCTAATGATTGAGGCTGAGATTTGTTTTTCATGAGAGAAGACATGTTTTCCTGAGTCTGGTGCCTCTCACAGCGCAATGTTTTGTATTGTCTTTGAAACAAAACCTTTAATACTTTAATTATAACATTGTTTTTGTACGTTCTCCGGCGCTCCTTTTCAACATGATCGACACTGATTGTTGCGAAAATACTGTCTTCAGACGACAACTCGGCTTTTTATTTTATTTGTTCAATATTTCCTAATAAGCCAATGTTTCCTGGAAAAAAAGTAATTTGGTGCTAATTATAGAAAACAGACAGCATATATTTTAGATCCCTGTTGCCCACAATTGGAGGTTACATTTTGTCATGTTGAAATGCTTAATATGTTAAAGAATAGCCTAAAAAGACACACTCGGAAACAAAGAAATGTGGAAGAATACATTCTCGAGATTGCACCACTTGAACCCTAACATTTGTCCTAATTTTACAACCGTTATGGTCACAGTAGCTTAGCTTAGCATAAAGAACTAACTAAAATTTGCTTTCCTTCACTTCCAAAGCTCACAGATTTAAACATTATTGGTTTCTCTGTGTATTTACAGTCTCAGGTAATGTTTTCACCAGCTTTGTGCTAAGCTAACTAGCGGCACTATAGTATTGTTCCCTTCTGAAAAAAAGTACATCTAAAACAGCTAACTGAACTGAACAGCTTATAAAAATCTGCCTTCTTTCACTTCCAAAGCTCACAGAATTAAATGTTATTGTTTTCTGTGTGTATTTACACTCTCAGGTTGTGTTTCCACCATCTTTGTGCTAAGCTAACTACCTGCCCAGTGGTATTAGTTTCCTTCTGAAAAATGTGCATCTAAAAGTCAAACTGTTTCCCTAAGAAGCTCTTATCCATGGATCGACCAATGGGGGGGGGGCTGATGAACTCTGAGTTTTTGTTAGGTGTGTAGCTAGCTACAAAAGGCTCATGCTAATGCTAAGCTAGGATGCTCTGGACTCAAATTAATGCTTCCAACAGTATCCGAACTAAGTTGATGAAATCTGCGACATGTATCTTTAAAAACATAAAATATCAGCACATGTAGCGGCGACCACTGGATTTCATTCCTTTTACTTTCAGATGAGCCTAATAAATACTGTACTAATATTTATTTGTGGTTAAATGGACCTATTTTTACCTACAATTAGCACCAAATTCTGACATATTCCCAGGAAACGTGCTGTTTAGTAAATACTGTACGTTCTTAAAGCACACCTGCTGCCATGTTCTACTGTGTTCTCCATCTTTTTGCACTACTGCCGACACCGAGGTTTACATGTCCAGGTCTCCAGCTTTACTGTTCGACTGATCTTCTCTATTTTTACTGATTATTTATTGCTTTTTCTGCGTGTTGCTGCAGCTATTTCTACTCACTGAGATTTAATGTAAACGTATAACGAACGGCATCTTAGAAATGCGGTTTCATCGGGACTATATGATGTTTTTATTTGCTACTATCACGTGCTAAATGCGTTCTTTAAATAGTGTAAAGCGAAGTGGAGTTTATTCTCTGATTTCTGTGCTTGTGGTTGAGTTAAATCACCGTATTGTCGCACATCCAGCCTGCCTGATGGCCTCGTAGCCGATCAGCACTACGTCGATATGTAAAACCCTGCATGCAAAGCTGATGTTTTTACTGCTTATGGGACGTTTTTAATCTTGGAACAGCATGTTTAATGTGTGGATGAATGTATGACCTGTGCCTTCATGTGCCTACAACATGACACTCAACCTTCTTTTACACAAATACACGCTAAAGGACATTATGTTGAGAATGTAAAGATATTTATATGAACATTTATTACATAAAGAAATTATTTAAAATCGAGGTTGTACGTCCATTTTGTACGAACGGAGGCCTGTTGAAAGGACGTGATGCCATATTGGAGGATCTTTTCGTCAGTGTATTTTTGTTTTATTTTAAGGCAGGGAAATCTGTAAAATAATAGTCATATTTTAATATTTTTAATGTAAAACATTTTTAAATTTAAAATAACAGCAAATACCTCTAAAAAAGTATTTGTAGCTCAGTTTTATTTACAGTAAAGGTTAGTTTGAAAGTAAATATTGCAAATGCTTGATGTAAGTTTAATTAAAATTGGAAATAATTGCAAATATCTGTAAGGTAAATTTTCAATTTTATTTCACTACAGTAAAAAAAATAGTTTCTTTGTAAAAATACTATTTTTTTATTATTTTAGCATGTTTTTATTGTATAATGTGAAAATAATTTTTGTTGCAATAATTTAACAAAATCAGGGAAAGCTGTAAAATCACAGTAAATTTATTTAAATTTATTTGTTCAAATAAAAACATTTGTGTTTCTGGTCCAACGCGGCTACAGGTCCTTTCACAGATTTCGGCTGCAGCTTTTATTTTGTGGACCTCTCTGCTTCCTCAATGCCTTCCTGTTCCACTGGTGTTCAGTCACATTTCAGTGAACTCTGCAGGTGTTCTTGTGTGGTCACTGGAGGTTCCTCCACAATACCTTCCACTCTGAGGACCCTCGTGGCTGTCAACGCCGCCGCCCGTCAGGAATCGCTGGTGGGCAGCACGACGCAAATCCTCAGATTTGATTGTCTTGTTTGGATGAAATTACAGCTTTATCCGCACTCAAAGAGAATCATATTCCTCTGTCAGAACACGCTGAAAGAGAAACAAAGCAATTATCTAATTAAATGTATCTGGTTGCCCCGCTGAGCTTTGTGGGGTTTTTGTGTTTCCTTGTGAACATCAGTCAAAAGTGGCGTCGAAGGAAAACATTAAACCACGAGGCCTGTTTTCATTTTCAGCTGTTTCAATTCAGTTTTGTTTTGTTTTTTGTCTTTTTCAGGATGACTTTCAGCCAACGCCTGTTTCTGGAGTCAAAGCAACAGAAAATCAGTTTAGTTATCAAATTTAGTTATTCTTCCAAGTAAAATCAGTAAAAATAGTAATCGAATATACCATTTCTTTTCTGTTTTTGTTCTTAATATTTACATGCACTTGTGCTTAACTTTTTCTTTCCTTTGCAGTTTGATGGGGGTTTTCTTGCAGTTTATTGTCAGGGAGATGCTGTCTTGTATTTGTCTACATCTGCTTTCCTACTATTTGTGTATTAAGTAATAGCCTCTAGTTAGCGTGTTAGCCAGCTGTAGATGAACTTTAGTGCGTGTTAGCCAGCTGTAGATGAACATTAGTATGTGTTAGTCTGTCCTTTAGCGTGTTAGCCAGCTGTAGATGAACATTAGTGCGTGTTAGCCTGTCCTTTAGCGTGTTAGCCAGCTGTAGATGAACATTAGTACGTGTTAGCCTGTCCTTTAGCTTGTTAGCCTGTCCTTTAGCGTGTTAGCCAGCTGTAGATGAACATAAGTACGCGTTAGCCTGTCCTTTAGCATGTTAGCCAGCTGTTGGTGAAAAGTAGTAACTCTTAGCTTCTCCTTTCTTTCTATTTCCTGTTTTCTGCCAATTTTTACTGAATTTTACAGCATCTGGTCACTGCACATGGTGTGTTTCAGCCCGGTCTCACGGGGATTCGTGAAACTGTCACGTCAGTTTTTGTTTCGGTTTCGTGCGCACCAACACGATGTCATGTTTTTCGTGCCGCTCACCACGAGCGAAACCCGCTGTGGTAATCACATCTGAAAGTGGTTTATACCGGCGGATTCATGACGATCTAAGCTGTCCATCGGCGTTTGCGGCCGCGGCCGCCATTATGGCGCAGCGGCGGCCGGATCACATCTGAAAGTGGTTTATACCGGCGGATTCATGACGATTTAAGCTGTCCACGTTTAAGCTGTGTTGTGTGTTTAAGCAGAGATTTGACTTATTTTTCCACTTAACAACTGATGAGTGTTGAAAATCTGACAGTTTTTTTCAAATTAATAGCATGCCTTTTAAACTCCACAGGATAAAATTAACTTATTTTTTAAGTGTTTGCAATTTTTTGAAAGAATAATAATGTATATATGATTATTTTGTATTAGCATCAAAAGTCTATACATTTTTTTTAACAGAATTTGACTAAAACAAACATTCTGGTGTCTTCTGGATGTTTTTAGCAATCAGTTTATTCAGTTCAGAAGCGTTCAGTTTCCTGTTAAGTGTTACCTTTCTGTGTGCGATTGTAAAACGTCGGGTCGAGTTGCATCGAGCTACTGGAGGTCGGTTCTCACATGGATAGATGAACACGCAGACACACACTTCAACCTTCATGCTGCAAACTGACTGAAAAACAGCCTTTTCTCTGAAAGGTCACGGCCACATTTGAGTGGCAGCTTTAAGTCCTGCGCTCATATTACAATCTGCAGCGAAGACGTCTTCCTGGGAAAGGCCGGGAAGCAATTAATTGTAATGAATAATGGGACAAATGTGGGCGGCTTACGACCAGTAATGCTGCTGATTCTCTGGGGGACCAGGACCCAGAAACCACCTTTAACTGCTTCACTTCAGTTTATCATTCAACTGCTTTGTTTTTAGTTATTGTGCAAAATAAACAGATTTTCTAAACACTGGGGTCTTAAAATCAAACAGAAAAAGAGAAGCTTCAAAATAATCTCACAAAAAATGTTTGATTTGTTTGACTTAAAAAGTATTTTTGTAAATTTTTATTAATGAAGTTTTATTCTGACAAGGAAACATGTAAAATAACAGTTAAAAATAATTTTTGCTCATACAAATTTTTGCTTGATAAACAGATATATAAGATTTAAATGTACTAAAAAGATCTTAGTTTTAAATGTACTAGAAAGATTGTAGTTATAG
Organism: Acanthochromis polyacanthus; assembly: GCF_021347895.1. Taxonomy (NCBI): domain Eukaryota; kingdom Metazoa; phylum Chordata; class Actinopteri; family Pomacentridae; genus Acanthochromis; species Acanthochromis polyacanthus. The sequence continues at coordinate 19,203,161 of NC_067134.1, read as the reverse complement.
TCAAATGTAAAAATAATTGTAAAAATAGAGATTTTTGATGCAAATTAATGCTTTTCTCCTGATGTTGCTAGAAAACAAGTACATTTTTTAAATTTCAGTTAAAAAATGGCGATTTTCAATCACTATTATATTATTGTGTTTATTTGTTAATTTTACGCTAATTTTATGCCTTAATCCAATTCACTTTTAGGAGGCTTTAATGTTTTTTGCTGCCGAGATGGTGCAGGTCTGAATTCCAACGGAACTGTGAAGAGTTCTAATAAAAAAGAAACGGTTGAATTTAAAGGAAAAAAACATTGCATAGGGATAAAAATGTATTTTTGAGCATTTTTAATTTAGAAAAGTCTCACTCCTTAAATAATGTAAGAAAAAAACAAAATGTGATTTCATGGTCAAATATAGATTTCATTATTTGTAAAAATATATTTAGGAGGACATTGTCAACATACAAAAGAATATTTTATATAGTAATATAGTATGAATGATAGATTTTAGAAAAATCTATAAATGTAACAAAAACACTGTCAAAATTTGTTGTTTATATTTAGCAAGTGACAGCAAGTTTCTTTAGCTAATGTTTCTGTGATAATAGACTGAGAATTGAATCACATTATGAATATGAATAATTACAAAAGTCTTTAAGTCAGACATTGTTCTCAGGGTCCAGAGGTGATAAACCTCCGTCCTCTGCTGGGAATAATGCTTCAGACCTTTCTGGGGCGACTCTCCAACCTCCTCCGGTCGAACAAAAACACCATTTTTCCAGGTGTCCTGACATTTACCTCCATCCTTGGCAGGCTTTGTGTGGACAGGAAGCTTTTTCAGCTGTGTTTCAATGGTCACCTGCCAATCAGCCAGAATCTCTGCTCCACATTCGGCCTCCAGCCACAAGAAGAGGAAGAATTTTACCATCAAGCGGCACCAACAAGGCCTGGTTGTTTCCTCCTACGCAGTGGAAATTAAAAAGAGTTTCCTTTTTGTCTTCAGATGGTCTGTGATGTGCTTCTGCCCGGCGACAGAGCCTCCTTTCAGGCTGCAGTGAGTCCTTCAGCTGCCTTCCAGCAGATCTCTAATGTGATAATAAAACCAGTCAACATGCTCTGTTCACTGACACATCCCAGTTTGAAATGTTACTGGACTCATAAGAAGGTGCAAGTTTTCTATCCAGTACAACAGAAAACTGGTTGAATATGTGAGAACATCATGTTGTTCAGAAACTGTAGAAACTGACAATAACATCAAAAATCCTAAAAGAATGTTTTATTTCAGATTTGAATACAGTGAAGTGGAAATTTAGTTGTGAACAATATGTACTGTTTTGGCCTCCCACCCCATTTTTAATTAATTAATTTTGTGTATTTATTTATTTGCTTTTCTTTTTTACAGTAGACATGTAAACTAATCTGCATTATATGCACGTTATTCGGATTATTGATAACGGAATTACTCAGCCATGGTGCTGACTCTTCCACCATTTCAGAACATTAAAAAATATATATAATATTTTACTTTTTTCTCAAGTGTTTTCCAGAAAAAACATTTGGACGCTCATTTATACGTATTAGAATAAAAAAATATTTGTATTGACGTAAAAGCAATTAATATTTTCACTTATTTTTACACTTTTGCATGTTATTTGTGAAATATCCATCAGGGTCGCTGCTCTCTAAACCAGTCGCGATCGGAGCATGTCATTGGCTGACAGACACGTCATTCTTAAGCAGACTCGATTCCAATTGGTTCGTAAATGTTTAGTAATGGGGGGCGGGCACTTCTTTACAACACTGATTGATTGGCTACTGTCGGCCGGAGCCACTCCTATTGGGTGACGGAGGTGTCAGTCAAAAGTCCAACCTGCAGGCGCCATTTTTTGAAATTCCACATGGGAAATTCTGCGTTTATGTTTGTAATAAAGTGAGTTTGACTAAATATTTCACTGAAATGAGTCCAGTAGATCGTTTTTATCTAAATTTTTTCGGTCGGTGTTTTCCTACAAGGCTTCACAAGTGAGTTTCCTCTTTGCTTTAATGTGTTTGTTGTTGATTGTAAGTGCAGATTTGATTGTGTAGTGAAATCTTATGTATACTTACAGTTGTGTTTATTGCAGTTATGTACTATATTACTTTTTGTGTAAGTTGACTGGAGTCATTTAAATGAAATGGTTCAGACTCTACAATATATTACAGACAACAAACAGGAGATGGCGATGACAACATTTGACAGGGATATCAAATAATAAAATTGAACTTTCACAAACAATAATTTACTGAGCAATAAGAAGACAATATCACATAAAATGATCCTGAATATACATAATTGTTCTGTCAAGTCATGGCAAATATCTGTAAAATAATGATGTTTTTAGCTGAATGAAATACAGTGAAACTAATTAAACGGTTCTGCAAATACAGATTTTTCTAGGAAACACATGGATGAAGTACTCTTCATGCTAAATACAAATCTTGTCGTATTTATTTGTGAATTCGTGTTTTCCTTTTTTGTAACCAACATTGGAGATTTTTGATATTGATGCTATTTACAGATTTGATTTTATTGTGAATATCTTTAAATTTTAAATCAGTGGAAGTCTCGAAAATAACACTAAATGGTTCATATAATTACAATTGACGACTGTTTAGGCTGTTTGTGTTTTACAGTTTACAATAATCGATGAACTTTGCAGTGGAGCCACGAATGTAAAGTCGAACTCCAGCATGTAGCGGCTGACTGAATGTGGTCTGGACTCTGTGGAGGAGAGTCACGGTTTCAGAGACGCTGTAGAAAGACAGAATACCTGCACTGTGATCCAGATAAACTCCAACTCTGGAGGAAGGAGGACCTGAGATGAAGGTTCTGCTGTTGTTGTAGCAAAATGAATAACTGTTGGTGTCACATTGGACAGACCAAGATTTGTCATTGTACCCAAAGTCACAGTCATTCAAGCTCCCAGTTCTGCTGATATTCTTGTATGAAACTGCTGCTATGAATCCTCCTCTCCACTCCACCTCCCAGTAACAACGTCCAGTCAGACTCTCTCTGCTCAGGACCTGATAACAGTCTGTGAATCTGTCCGGATGATCAGGATAAGACTGACGTTGATCCATTACTGCTACTTTACTGTTTCCTTCAGATAATAACAGACATTTGTGTGCTGTGTTTGGATCCAGAGTGATTTGTCGTAAATATTGTAAGAGTTCAGCTCTGGTCTTTAGTTCTGGTTCTGGTTGTGGCAGAAGAACATCTGGTTGAGGGACTGTCGGTGAGGTGTTTGTGCAAGTGCCCCTCAAAACATCCTGTAGATGATCTCTGAGCTTTTTCACAGCTGCTGTCATGTCCTTAAAGTCCTCTTGAATGCTGGTGTTGATGCTGGATGGGTGTGTGGACTCACCGACTTCTGACTCTGAGGGGTAGTTGAGGAGAAACTGGTCGTTATCTCGTGTATCTAAGATCTGCTTCAGCTCAGCATCTTTCCTCTTCAGATCAGTGATCTCCTGCTTCAGCTTCTCCTGAAGCTCTTTGACTCGACTCACTTCAGTCTCCTGCATGGATCTGATCTGCTGCTCCACATCTCGGCTTCTTTTCTGGATGAGTTGGATCATCTCTGTGAACATTTTCTCATTGTCCTCCACTGTTTTATCAGCAGAGACGTTGATGTTCTTCACCTGCTGTTGGAGCAGCTTCACATCTTCCTTTCTTCTCTGGATTCTCTGCTGGATGTTTAGTCGACTCATCTGAAGCTTCCTCTCGGTCCTTACTACTGCAGCTGAAACCGTGTCGTGACCTTCATGTTCGTCTACAGAGCAGAGATGGCAGACCAACTCTTGATCAGTACGACAGAAAATCTCCATCACCCTGTCATGACAAGGGCAGATGTTCTGGAGGTTCTTGGAGGGTTCCACCAGATGGTGCTTCTTAAACGCTGGAGACACATAGTGAGGCTGAAGGTGATTCCTACAGTAGGAGGCCAGACAGACTAAACAGGACTTGACAGCCTTCATCTTCCTCCCAGTGCAGAAATCACAGGACACATCTTCAGCTCCAGCATAGCAGTGATCAGCAGCAGCAGCTTGGAGTCCGGTCTTCTTCAGCTGCTCCACTAACTCTGCCAACAGGACGTTTTTCTCCAGGTTAGGCCTCGGTGTGAAGGTCTTCCTGCACTGAGGGCAGCTGTAGATTCTGCTCTGGTCCTCTCCATCCCAGTGGGCTTTAATACAGACCATGCAGTAGCTGTGTCCACAGGAAAGAGTCACCGGATCCTTCAGTGGATCCAGACAGATGGAACAAGAAATATTCTCTAAAGAAAGTTGAGCTCCTTTCTGAGCCATTTTCTCATCTGAGCAGCAGCTTTCAGGGAAGTGAGTCGATATAAACCAGTTAGACCCAGTCAGCTGTCTGTGGTCACCTGTCACATTGTAAAAACACCTGTTACTGTAAAACATTGATGGTTTTTAACAGGCTTAACTGTAATATTTTATCAACAATTTACTGTGACTCTACTGGTTTCCCCTGTTTAGTTATACTGATAATTTATTTCAGTTTTTGAACCTTACATTATTTCACTGATTATTCATATTTTTTTTCTGGCACCTTTGCTGCCTGATTTTTACGGTTGTTTTATTGGATGTATTTTTTTACAGTGTGGTTACAACCAGATTCAAAGGTCTCAATCACGTAACAAAACACCTTTAACCACAGATATAATGTCTACAAAGGTCTCCACCCTCTGTGGAAGTGTTCTCCTTTTGTTGCTTTACAACATTCAATCAACGTCAGTATAATCAATATAAGTTGGCTTTTCAGACAATAATTAACAAACTCACTGTCTGCTCCAATTTTCTGTCGAGCTTCCACTGATTTTAGCTTTCAAAAGCTCCTGTGGTCAGATTTAATATGCCTCAAACCTCCTCTCATTTTCTGAATCCCAAATTGGCCAGACATTGAAATGAGTTAATAAGCGAAATAGGAAATCTTACTAAATGTTTTTATTAAAGTGATGATAATAATAAACATGTTTTCTATGACAGTGCCATAGAAATAATCTTGTCAGTTCATCAATGTGTGTATCAGTGACTGAATTGTATATTTTTATATATATATATCTGTGGTGTGTTTTTGAAAAATGCTCTGCAATTATCTTTTAATTATGTGAATGCTGAATATGTGGTTGTACAGTGTTTCCAACCAGAACTAAATGACTCTTTGTTGAACTTTGATCACATCTACAGAAGTTCCATTGAACACCTGATGGTTTTATTGCTGCTGTAACCTTCAGCCACTCTAAGATTAGTCTTGTTGACTTCAGCTAATAATGTTTTTTTAAATCTCCACACCGTATCACTTTGAACGTGTAAGTACGGTACCAAGCCTTCAAAATAATTTCAATTCAATTCAATTCAATTTTATTTATATAGCGTCAATTACAGTCAAATCGTCTCAAGACGCTTTACAGAACCCATATGCCTGACCCCCAGAGCAAGCCCAAAGGCGACAGTGGCAAGGAAAAACACCCTTTTAACAGGGAAGAAACCTCGAGCAGAACCCGGCTCTAAATAGGGGGGACCCATCTGCCTGCTGGCCGGGCGGGTTGAGAAGGACAGAAGAGGGCAAGGGGGAGGGATGGGAGAAGAGGGAGGGGTGAGAAAGCAAGGAAAACACAACACACATTTGAATACATGCATGACAGGATATGTGACACAGACAAAGTATAAGCTAACATTGAAAACTGACTCATAGTTTACTCTTATGATGTACGGCTCTGACATTAAACATACTCCTTATATAGCTAGCAGTAAAATTCAAACAGTATGTAAGTTAGCATAACAGTATATTGAAGGCGATGCAGAGTTGACTCGTGGAAAAAGGGAATTGGAAGCAGAGGGCTGGTGGAAGGTCAGTAGCAGCATCCCACAGTGGACATGGTGGAGACTGGACCAGCTGGTGGAACATCGACCGCAGATCTGAAGCATCCAGCTCTGGGACCAGGGACACTCGGAGAAATAGCACAGGGGGAAACAGAGTGAATGTACTGCAATAACGGTATACATATTAAATGTAAAGGTAGATAGAGAAGGGCTCAGTGCGTCAAGAAAAGTCCCCCAGCAGCCTAGGCCTATAGCAGCATGACTAGGGGCAGAACGAAGGGACGTCCAAGAAGGAGTCAGCTGTACAATGAAGACACAAGCCGGACCTCTGTGGGTCACCCAGTCAGCCCCAACTATAAGATTTGTCAAAAAGGAACGCTTTAAGCCTGGTCTTAAAAATAGAGAGGGTGTCTGCCTCCCGAACCCAAACTGGGAGCAGGTTCCACAGGAGAGGCGCCTGATAACTGAAGGCTCTGCCTCCCATTCTACTTTTAGAAATTCTAGGAACAACAAGTAAGCCTGCAGTTTGAGAGCGAAGAGTTCTACTAGGATAATAAGGTACTATCAGATCTTTAAGATATGATGGAGATTGGTTATTAAGAGCTTTATATGTCAGAAGAAGGATTTTAAATTCTATTCTGGATTTAACAGGAAGCCAGTGAAGAGAAGCAAGTATAGGGGAAATATGATCTCTTTTGCTAACTCCTGTCAGTACTCTCGCAGCAGCGTTTTGGATCAACTGTAGATGTTTGAGAGAGCTATTTGGACAACCCGATAATAAGGAATTGCAATAGTCAAGCCTGGAAGTAACAAAAGCATGAACTAATTTTTCTGCATCACTCTGAGACAGAATGTTCCTGATTTTTACAATATTACGCAGGTGAAAAAAGGAAGTCCTACAGACTTGCTTTATGTGTGAGTTAAAGGACATGTCCTGGTCAAAAATAACTCCAAGATTCCTCACAGTAGTACTGGAGGCCAATGTGATGCCATCCAGAGTAACTATTTGCTTTGAAAGCGAGTTTCTAAGATGTTTGGGGCCAAATACAATGACTTCAGTTTTGTCTGAATTTAGCAGTAGGAAGTTAAAAGTCATCCAGGTTTTAATGTCCTTAAGACAATCTTGCAGTCTAGCTAACTGATCAGTTTCATCTGGCTTCATAGATAAATACAATTGTGTGTCATCTGCATAACAATGGAAGTTAATACAATGCTTCCTAATAATATTGCCTAAAGGAAGCATGTATAATGTGAAAAGTATCGGTCCTAAGACAGAACCCTGAGGAACTCCGTGATTAACTTTAGTCTGCTCAGAAGAGTTATTGTTGACATGCACAAACTGGAACCTATCTGATAAGTAGGATTTAAACCAATCCAGTGCTGTCCCTTTAATGCCAATTGAATATTCTAGACGCTGTAATAAAATTTTGTGGTCGATTGTGTCAAACGCTGCACTAAGATCTAACAAAACAAGTATAGAGACTAGTCCATTATCTGATGCTATGAGAAGGTCATTAGTAACTTTCACTAGAGCTGTTTCTGTGCTATGATGCACTCTGAAGCCTGACTGAAACATTTCAAACAAATTATTCCTTTGTAGGTGTTCACACAATTGATTTGCAACTGTTCTTTCCAGAATTTTAGAGAGAAATGGTAGGTTGGATATCGGTCTATAGTTAGCTAACACATCTGGATCTAAAGTAAGTAAAGTAAAATAAGGGTTTAGTCAGTGCAGTGACGGACAACAAATTAAGCCAAGTCAATGCTGTCTGTAAAGCAGCCAGTACAGAATAGAAAACAAACAACTGACTGAGATGTCAAAGGATGAATTATAAAGTACAAATAGAATAGCAACACTTGGGGGTTTCTGCTTTTCAGTCTTTCCTTTGGGTGTTTTCATTGTCATCTTTTACATTTTCACCACAGTGCTCCAACGTTGACAGAGATATCTTGCAGAAACCTTACAGTCGGCTACAACTGTCTCTATTTAACCTTCTAAAGTGCCAAAATGCCACCAAGAGTTTAAACTTTCCCCATTGTGTGACATGAAGTTCATAAACGTTGCACATTAATACATAAGAAAGCTATTTATATGAACTTGTTATTGATTGATAATACCCATCAGTCACTCAATGACTCAGGAATACAAATTGACAAATGTTAGTTTTTTGTTCAAATTAAAGTGAAATTAATGTCATTGATTGAATATTCTGTGTGATAAATACGAATGATCCGTTAGCTGAAATAGACACAATAATGTACAGTTTGTGGTACTCTAAGAGAGAATATGGTAGGAGGTAAACCCCAAATTGTGATGCAGAAAAGTGCTTCATCGAATCAGTTCTGCACGACAGTTCCTTCACACTCAGAGCTTCTCTTCATGTGCTTTTTAGTGTTTAGTTCGTGGATGAAATAACACGATCCGTTTTTGGAGAAAGTCCTATCATACGGTAGTCCAGTCTAACTAAGCATTAAACATCAAAAGTTTCCTCTCTTTTCCCTGTTTGAACTGGGCTGAATGAGTGAACAGAATCCAGTCATCTCACATTCAATCTGACATTCTAATAGTGTTTAAAACAGTTTTATTCTTTCAAATGCTTGATGGTGTTAAAGGATTTTGGGAGCTAACAAATGTATGAAATATCCTTCACACCGATGATTAGACCTACTGCAAATCTCATAAAGACAAGAGCCACAAGGCGTCAGTCTCTGGTTTAAATCAATATTTAAAGCCAATAGAATCTGTTATCGGCACGTCTTTATCCTGTAAAGTGGAGGTCTCAAACTCATTTTAGTTCAGGGGCCACATTCAGCACAGTTTGATCTCAAGTGACCAGTAAAATAATAACATAATGACTGATTGGTTTAGTGATTGGAAGTCAATAAAACATCAGTGTAAGTCAAACTGAATGAGTGTATCAGTGGATCGAAGTCACTTCACTGCAGCTCCATGACTCCATCTGCTGGACAGACAGAAGTACAGTAGTTGATGCGACTTCCTCAACCTCACTGCTGTCCGCTCGATGAGTGGAGGAGCAGCTGATGTTCTTCCAGGAGGATTTCGGTGGATGTGCGCTGAATGATGTGTTTCATCTTCAGGTGAAGGTAGAAAGTGTGTGTGAGCTGATGTGAGTTCGACAGCATGGATCAGTGTGAGGACTCTTGGAGCTCTCTGTGTGAGGATCAGGAGACCCAGAGCAGAGACCAGAAGTGAGGCGACACCTTTAGCTGTCACTGGAGACAGCTGGAAACTAAAACCTCTCTGGGCTTTTAAAGCCAACGAGTGAACTGATTCTGCCTCCACGTCTGCAGGAGGAGTTTACTGTTTTTTGAAAGACACTTTTAAATGTCTTTATCAATAAATCCTCAAACACATGTTGATTGTCAGCTCAGCTCTTTGTTCCATACATGTATATGTCCCTATGTGATTGGTGTGTGCAGTCAGAGAGTAAAGAATTAAATCTGTCAGAGCCTTTGTGTGGTGAAGAGGCTGCAGGACATCAGCTGATCCAGCAGGTGGCACTTTTGTTCTTTGGCTCCAACCAGAACCAACAAGAAATCAGCATCAGCTGCAGCTTATCCACCTCATAGAGTGTATAAGAAGTTTTAGTTGACAGCTGTGTCCAGTGAATGAGCAGCAGCGTCCTGTTGAGGTTGTGAGAAGTTTACAGCCCCTGGTATTCCCAGTCAGTCTCCCATCCACATACTAACCTCCACCAAAGTGCTTAGCTTCCAAGATCAGGCGTATTCAGGCTGGTACAGCCATAAATGATAGTGTCATGAACTGTGGGACCTTTTCTACATGTCCATCATCTCCATCATCTGAGTCCTGATGTCCATGTGAACGTGACTTGAAGCTCTGAACAGACTCACACACTTCGTCCACCACGGCAGTGAAGAGCCGCCGTTACACAACAAGTTATTGATTGTAGCTTCACCTTGAGCCCAACATGAAAACGTTTGAGACACAGGAACATGTTGGGTTTCTATTACAGTTTTTCGCAAAATAAAAGCGATATTTCTAAAATTTCGACAAAGTATATTTGCGCTTTGAACGTGTTACCATTGAAGGTTGTTCTGGGCAGAAGCATCGTAGCTCTCGTAAAATATCATCCCGCGAGATTTCACTGCAGGAAGATGGACGCCCAAAACCTGTTTCTATCTCCTTATAACACTCTGCATTCCTCTGCTGTTTGCTGTCTAGTATGGCAGTGATGTTTTTCTCAAGAATAATGGCAAGAAACGTCTCGGTCTCCTCTTCTGTCCACACGTACCGCGCCATGTTTACTCCGAGAGAACTGGTCATGTGACCAGGTACGTCACGTCCGGTGACGTATAATTCCGGAAAAAGTGTTTCCATTGCGCTTTTGCGATATTTTTCAATATCGAAACGTCTGAAAAACAGCCTCATGAGAGCGTAAAAGCCTTTTAGCGATATTTTAGTCCTTTTTCGAAATTCAGGTGTTTCCATTACCAGTTTTGTATTGCGCTATTTACATTTTGCGCATAGCTAAGGGTAATGGAAACGCTGCTGGAGACAATAAATCAGCTCATATCACATCATGGACAACAAAGTCACACATACAGGCTCCTGAAAATGACGCGTTCATTCAATTTAAGTGTTTATTCCAGGTTGAAGACGCTCTACAAAGTAGAAGAAAAAAACAGCACGTCTTGTCACAACATCTATAAAACTGTGGTTTGTTCCTGAGGGCCTGGTTAGTACTTGGATGGGAGACCACCTGGGAATACCAGGTGCTGTAAGCTTTTTACTTCTCTTCACAACCTCAACAGGACTCTGCTGCTCATTCACTGGACACAGCTTCTGCTGTCTTTTTGTAGTGATGACTGATTGAGGCTTTGCTGAAGCTTACACACTTTATTCAAAACATGCTTCATTACTGGAGGCTTCAATGACACACAGAGCTCCAGTAGGACATCTAGTGGTCAATAAAATCAAGTGCAGTCGACACAAAAATACAGATTATTTGATAGATTTTGGTAGTACGTCTTGGGGTTTATTGGTAAAGAGGGTGTGCTTATGGAACTGGTCATCAGTTTTTATTAAGAAACAGTTTATCCACTGTTCTTCGACGCGAGCGGTTTCTTCTTTTACAGACTATTTCCCCAGACTTGGAAAAAAACCCGTTCACACGGCACAGATGAGGCTGGGGTACACAGGAAATGTTTGGCTACATTACACAGGTTTGGGTAAACAGTGTTGTGGGTGGTCCAGTATGTCAGCGGCTCTGCACTTGTTTCCAGAGGACATCAGTTGCATTTGTAGTTTGTCAGACTCTGTTTGCATCTTGATCCAAAAGTCATTCCTTATTCATAATAGAAGAAAACATAAATACATGTGGAGGCTGCTGCTGGATCCACAAGTGTAGCAAACTACCAGTGAACTGTTAGATAGATAGATAGACAGATAGACAGACAGACTGCCTGGCCAAAAAAAGTCCCCGCCTGGATTTAATGCAGCAAATAGGTAAGAGCCTTCCATTGGATAATTACTGCAGTGATGAATGTGTTTCAGCTGCAACAACTTCTTTAACCCTAGCTGATGCAGTGAGGAGCTTCTCAGTTCTTAAACAACCGTGTCGGATGCGTGCAGAAACATGCTGCAGATGTTTTATCGCTCGGTGGTCTCCAGCGTCCGCTTCCACGCTGCAGTTTGCAGGCTGAAGGCAGCCGACACTAACAGACTTAACAGTCTCATCAGGAGAGCTGGCTCTGTCCTGGGGGTTGAGCTGGAGTCTGTGGTGGAGACGTCAGATGCTGAGGAAGCTGCTCAGCATCACGGACAACACCTCTCACCCCCTGCATGCCACGCTGACGTCCTATCAGAGCTCCTTCAGTCACACACTGAGACCACTGAGACGCACCACAGAACCACACAGGAGGTCTTTCCTACCTGTGGAAATCAGACTGTACGCTTCCTCCCTCTTCTGCAGGAGGGATACATGATCAACGGACTTATTTCCATGTGCAGCATCATCACACTTTTCCTTGATCGTCTCACTATCTGTATTACCACTGTTCAAGAGCAATATTTCTGTACATCTGTTTACTTTTGTGTTCACTTCACTTCCTGTTTATCCGTTTCTTGTTCTTGCTACAGTTTACATTTTGGAAGTGTGTTATTTTATTTTCTATTTTATTTATTTTTTAGCCACTATTCCTTCAGCTAAGACACTTCACACAAACACTGAGACACTTTGCATTTTGTACTTTGTATTCTTGTGTTTATTTTTCTGTTTTACTACTGACCTCTGTGTAATTGTGTATATTTCACTGACCTTTATTGATTGTATTGTACTGGAGCAAAAAAAATCTCCAGCAGGACGAATAAAGTTTATCTTATCTTATCTTATCAATCATGCAGCTCCATCGTAGCTTCACCGTGATGCTCAGGTGTGGAGGTTGGACCACAAAGACTGGACACCAGATTCAGCCGTTACGGTTTGATCCGATAGTCCGGAGCTTAAACAAGCTGACTTTTACTCAAAAGATCTCTGGATCTAATCCAAGCAAACTTTCTTGTTTGTGAATACTTCTCCATTTCAAGTCAAGCAACAAAACAAACACAAGATTCAGACCATCAGACTCTCCAAGGCAACGATACGTTGAGGTGCTCAACCAGTCGAGTTGGTGATTTAGTGGAGATGCTACAACTTCTTCATTTTGAAGGTTTCTGGTTCAAGACCAATCTTTCGAAACATTTTGCAGTTTGTCCTCTATAATCTTCCTGGCACCACGATAGGAAGAAACTAGAGCAGGAACAAGTATAAGATGTTGTGGGGTAGAGGAAAGTCTAATGTTTCCTTATGCAGGAGGTTCACTGTTCAAGTCCAGCTTTTGTACTTTGTCCTCATGAAAACCTCTTAGTACCATCACAAGAAGAAACTCAAGCATGAACTTTGCAAGAAAGATGGTGTAGAGATATGTACTGTGCCTCTTGCAAAGGAAGTTCTTGCTTTAAATCCAGCTGAAGGTCCTTTTGGCTTATTGAGAACCTCTTGGTACCATCATTAAAACAAACTCAGAGACCTTGTGCGGATCATGGTGCAGAGATCAGTTTTCAGCCTCTTTTGTTGGCGGTTTAGGGTGAAAAAACCCATGAGGCCCTTTCATTTGGACTTGTCCTCGCCGATACTAATTGGCACCATCATTTAAGCGTCGTTACTGATGCACCTTGTGGGAAAGTTGGTGCAGAGGTAAGCTTTGCGCCTCTCGTGTTGACGGGATATGGTTCAAATCCCCCCATGGGCATTTATTTGTACTTTGTCCTCGCAAATATTAATTGGCACCACTATTTAAGCAAAGTTAGAGACAATTTTTGTGGGAAAGATGGTGCAGACATAAGCTTTGTGTCTCTCATGTTGAAGGTTTGTGGTTGAAATCTCCCTTCAGACCTTTTGTCTAGCCTTTGCCCGCTCCACTCTTTACTGGTACCATCATTTAAGCATAGTTACGGCTTCAGCATGTGGGATGGTTGATGCACAGACAAATTTTATGCCTCTCATGTCAAAGGCTTATGATTCAAATCCTCCTCAGGACCTTTTTTTATTTGTCCATTGTCCTCTTTATTACTTCTTTGTACCATCACTTAAAAAAACTAAGAGCTACGCTTTGTAAGACAGATGGTGCACAGATAAGTTCTGTGCTTCTTGCTCAGGAGGCTTATGGTTTAAAGCCAGCATGAAAACTCTTTTAATTCTTTGGCTTCTTGAGAACCTCTTGGTACCATCATTACAACAAAAGTCTTGAAGTTGGCCCTTGTGAGAGAGGTGGTGCAGAGGTAAGTTATGTGCATCTAATATTGAAGGTCTGTGGTTCAAATCCCCCTCCAGATCCGCTGTTTGTACTTTCACCTCTTTAATACTTCTTTATAGTATCATTTAACAAATACATGGGCTACACCTGGTAAGAAGGATGGTGCAGTGGTAAGTTCTGTGCCTTTAAACGTGAAGGTTCTTGGTTCAAATTCAGCTCAGGGCTAATTTTTTTCGTCTTTTTGCTGACTGAGAACCTCTTGGTACGATCACTAACGCAAACTCTACCAGAAACCTTGTGTGAAAGGTAGCGCAGACATAAGTTCTGTGGCCGTCATACGGGAGCGCTGCAGTTCGAATCCCGACTCAAAGCCTTTTTGGACGTGTTCAGTACCATGCTTTACATGATAAAATGAAACTAAAGCTGAAAGTCAGTACGGACCACAATAGCCAAGCGGTATGGTAGTGGACTCTGATGCGGAGCGTTGCTGGTTCAAATACAAGGACTGAACACAAGCAGGATAAACAACAACAGGAACCAAACTCTGGGAACCAAAGTGAGACAAGGAGTAACACAAATGGCTAAATGACAACTGGAAACAAACTCTGGAGAAACAAGGAGCAACACAAATGGCTAAACGACAACTGGAACCAAACAAGGAGCAACACAAATGGCTAAACAACAACTGGAACCAAAGTCTGGAAACCAAGGTGACAGAGACAGCGATGGTGACATGGACCTGAAGAGGGAAGGGGAGTAGAAGAAGGGGGAAAGAAAAGAGCCTGTTTTTTTTTTTTTTTGTTTTTTTTTTTTACATTTTTTCCCCTATTTTTGGTGATTTTTGGCCCAAATTTAAGAAAAAGCTTCACCAGGGTAGGGGATCAAACCCTGCTCGCCCATCCTCCAACTGCTGCCACTACCTCTGGACTATAGGTACTTCATACTTACATACTGGGTTTTCTTCTATTCCATAAGGAGATCACCCGAACACTAAAAGAAAAAAAAAAAAAAAAAAAAAAAACAATCTCCAAAAGATTTAAAACTCATAGATACAAGCTAATCTGTCTATGAGTTTTAAAGAACATGCTAAAAAAAACACACAATGTCAAAAAGTCACACTCTTCTCCTGATCACTCATTTTGACATTTTAGCACAATTTCAAAGCCACACAAGTCACCTTCTTCATGTCACAAATGGGAGAGAACAGCAAACAATCATTTTTAAAAACCTCGCTGTAATTCGTCCCCATTCAAAATCCCCAACAGATGTTCACATTTTCAACATTTTCGGTGAATTTTTGAACATTGGTGGGAAAGAAAATAATTACAAAATTTTCTTTAAGAACATTCACATAAAAATCAACCAAAATCAAGGGAATTTCACTGGATTTTGCTTGATTTTTCTGTGAATGTTCTAAAAGAAAATATCAGAAGTTCTACTGGTGTACATGTAATCATTTTAGATATTTTTAGGATTTTTTGGAAGAGTTTTACTAATTTTTGGAAAATATTTACAAAAATTTTCTTGCCAAATTTGGTCGGATTTTTTTCAAAGGGAAACTTTTAAGGATAAATGAAGAGGGTTAATACATCTCAAATTAGGAGGTTACATGAAAGCGAAAATCTATTTTTGAGTGAAAAACTGGTTGTTGTTTTTTTTTAGCATATCTAGCTTATTTTAAGACACCTAAGCTTGACAATGCCGGTAAAATGTAGCTGAAAATAACTAATAACTAATTTTGAGATATGAAGATTGTAAATATCACATCTTATTTCATGAAATCTGACCAAGCCACATTTCACTTGTTGTATTGGCAGATTTTTTTCACTTATTTCAACTTAAAAGTTTCTTGAAATAAGGTTTTTTTCCTGTTTTGAGAGCAGCATTTTTTCCAGCGCAGACATGCCACAAAACTACAGTCATTTAAAATGGAAACTTTCTGGCTTTAAGAAACGCTCAAAGAAAAAAGAAAGAAAAAAAATAGTGGTTATCAAGAACAATTGCTTTTTCAGATCAAGCAGAGGGGGAAATGATGGAATCACTCAGTTCTGAGGAACAAGTGATGGAATCACCCTGCAAATTTCCCTATCCAAAACTAACACCTGCGTCTGATTTAATGTGCTCATTAGTCTGCGGTCGAAAAGGAGCGCTCACACCTCGGAGAGCTGCTGCACCAAGCGGATCGACATGAATCACGGCTCCAACACCAGAGATGTCCGTTGAAACAAAGGAAAGGATCGTCAAACTTCTTCAAGAAGGTAAATCATCACGGAATGTTGCAAAAGATGCTGCTTGTTGTCATCTGTGTCTAAAATCTGGACCGTGGGAAGGTTGTAAAAGGCAAGCATACTGGCAGACCCAGGAAGACGTCAAAGCGTCAAGACAGAAAACCTAAAGCAACGTGTCTTGAAAACAGAAAATGCAGCAAAACAAATGAGGAACCAATGGGTGGAAACTGGAGTCGTCGTCTGTGACCGAACTGTAGGAAAGCGCCTAAAGGAAATGGGATTTACATACGGAAAGGCAGAACGAAAGCCATCGTTAACACCTAAACGGAACAAAACAAGGTTACAACGGGCTGAGGAAAAACAACGGCGGACTGTGGACGACTGGATGGAAGTCGTATCCGGTGATTAATCGCGAATGTGCATTGGGCAAAGTGACGATGCTGGAACTTTTGTTTGGTGCCGTTCCAATGAGATTCATGAAGACGACTGCCTGAAGAAAACATGCAGATTCCCACAGTCATTGATGATGTGGGGCTGCATGTCAGGCAAAGGCAATGGGGGGACGGCTGTCATCACGTCTTCAATAAATGCACAAGTTTACGTTGACATTTTGGACACTTTTCTTATTCCATCGATTGAAAGGACGTTTGGGGACGACGAAGACATTTTTCAAGACGATGACGCATCTTAGAGTCACAGAGCAAAAACTGTGAAAACTGTCCTTGAAGAAAGACACATGACGTCAATGTCGTGGCCTGCAGATAGTCCGGATCTCAATCCAATTGAAAATCTGTGGTGGAAACTGAAGGAAATGGTCAATGACAAGGCTCCGACCTGCAAAGCTGATCTGGCAACAGCAACCGGAGAAAGTTGGAGCCACATTGATGAAGAGTTCTGAAGAGTCACTCGTTAAGTCCTCAGAGACCGCAAGCTGTTAGAAAAGCCAGAGGTGGCGCAACAAAGTGCTGGTGGTGTCTTGGAGTGTTTTTCTGTTTGTTTGCTTTTCATGACTCCATTTTTTTCCTCAGAATTGAGTGATTCCATCAATTTTTTTCTCTGTTTGACCTGAAAAGCAGTTGTTATTGACCACCGCAATTTCTTCGTCTTGATTACTTTTAGTGTTTCTTAAAGCCAGAAAGCTTCCATTTTAAATGACTTTAGTTTTGTGGCATGTCTGTGATGTGCTTTTTTGTTTCTCCAAAATCAAACAAGGGAATGAACATCCCCCAGGACCGGTGATTCCATCATTTTTGCCAGGGCTTGTACAAGTTCTTCATCCGTTAGAAAAGTCCTGTCTGCTAAAACATCTTTGAGAACAGAACTCCTTTCCAACACATTTGCTGCTTCGTCTAAGTGTCTACCATATGTAAAACAGCTCTGAGGGTTTCATCCTGAGCTCCACTCAGAGATTTCACTGTGCAGCAGCTCAGCAGTTTGTTGGAGAAAAGCATTTAGGTTCAATCTTTCAAGCCCAAAAAAACACCAGCTGTTGCCTTTAGAAAAAAAAGACACCGTTTACCAGCGTCACAAGCTGTAAAATCAGAAGGAACCGTTGGATTTTTCAACCTTCTGATGGGACTTGGTCTAGTCATCTGTGATGTTCAGTTCCATCAGGAGAATCACCCAATTCTAAGCTGAACATCGTGATATTTCATGGAAATCTATTTATTCTGCATTTTAAAAAGAGTCAACAAAAATGAACCAGATTGAATCAAATAGTTTTAATCTGGTTTTCTAATTGTAATGATTTTGTGATTGTTCCATTTCATTTTGTGAAGAACTTTGTCACTTCATTAAAAGGATGGACTACAGAAAGAACCCAGCAGAGTTTAGCTCCAAACAAATGACCTCCAGTCCTAGTTGAAGACATAAAGTGGGATCTGGAGGGAAGCTGTCGGTGTGAACGTGTCGGCTCTCTGGTTAACTCGCCTGCTTGCGTCTCCATCCTGACGCTGCTCTGCTGGACCGGAGCTCCTGGACCGGCCGGGTGGACCTTCCTTCGCACGTCTTCCCAGTGGGAGTGATTCTGAGTCGGCCTCTGAGGATTCTGAGGAGAAGCTGCAGGGCCACATGAGACACTGTGAGGAGACAAAGCAGAAATGATTCACACACCAGACATGAAGAAAAGAAAACATCAGAGAGTGTAAAACACAACAATGAGTCCTAAACATCACTGGGGATGAAACTGGAGGCAGAAAAACTCAAACAAAAACCGCCTCAACAACCTTTTCGCTCCAGAATGCGGAAGAGACTTTATTTCTGGAGAATCTCGTCCAAAGTTGGATTTACTGAAATGTGTTTTAATTTTCAACACGTAAAAGAAGAGGAAGATCTGAGTTTTCAGAGCTGCAAGCAAACTCATCTCATTCTTCTACCTCCTTTGTATCACCATAGAATCTGAACACAGAAACTCATCCAGACACTAAAGCCCCAAGACTGGCAATAAGTCTATTCATCACTTCAAATAACAATTCTACATTTGTTCTTTACTCGCTCCCAAAACCGTTCCAGCAGCTGAAGGAATGAAACCGAAAGCGTCTGACAACCATCACAATGAGACTTAACGTGAGATTCGTCACATAATTACTGGTTTTGTGAGCAGCACGAAAGAACGGCATCTGATGAATGATGATATTTAAAGTGACTTTTCAATCTAAAATAAGGAAACCTACATCTACACAGCTGATAGACGAAGGGACATTAAGGAGCAGATCGGCCACACTTTCACACAGTCTGCATGTTTCTGCAGCTTCTCCTTTCTGACTCTGACTGCAGCAGCTGTGCTGTTTTCAGCCCGGATGACATTTTAGACTTCTCATATTGCTTCATGATGATACTTTGTTCCTGTCAGAAATATTTCACGTTGCATCCACTGACCTGTAGCGTTCCACACCACATGACAGTCAGCTTGCTTATGACTTTCAATCATAGTTTTATGTCTTACAGCCAGAAGAACACAGCCGAGAACATGTCCTTTAAACACAACATGCAGCTGGAATCAGAATCTGAGCTACATGTGAGCTGATAATTTGGTAGGAATATTGTTCATCCTGTTAACATTCACACAGTCTGCACTTTCTGCAGCTTTCCCTCCTTCAGCTGCTGCGTCACTGTCAGTCTGTGTCAGGACTTTATCATCTTTCTGCTTCTCTAATGTCATCGTTTGCTCTTCATTTGTAAAACGGGACACTTTGGCTCCGGTACTGTCACGGTCCTGATGATACTGGGACTAAATATGTGCTCTGCATGGATCATCTGCTTTTAAAATGACACAGCAGCAAACATCACAACAAAGAGCCACTCAGAGAGAATCTACAACTCATTCACTTTAAAACCAGCAGCAGCTTCTGCTGAAGCCTCAAATTACAACTTGGAGCTTTGAAAGTCTGGAATCATGATTTGATGTCAACTCCAACTCTGGATCTTTTCTCTCCTCTCTTTGTAATTCTTCAGGTCTCTGCCTCACTATGCTCCGTGCTGTCAGATGACAAATGTTGGGAATTTGCTCTGAATTAATAAAAGTGAATTGATTGAGCTCACCTGGATTCAGTGTCCTGCATCCTGGATCTGGAGCCACTGTACAGCCACAACAGAAGCAACAACAAACCAGCGTCAGCTGCAGCTGATCCACCTCCACTTTCTCGCAAACAGCGTCAATCCACAGCAGGAGGCGCCACCTGGTGGTCGGAGGAGGAGCCAACAAACAGTAAACTCCTGCAGACGTGGAGGCAGAATCCGTTCAGTCAATGTGAGAGAGCCTCTATTGCTCACAGATGTAACTGAAAGGTCATGGCAGAAGTTGGCAGCTGATTTGTTCACCCTGGAAGATAAAAAATCTGTTACTAGTAGACTTCTTCTCTAGATATATAGAGATTGCTCAGCTCAGCCCAACTCTCTCTGCCAATGTCATTGTGCATTTACAGTCAATATTTGCACATCATAGAATACCAGAGACACTGATCACAGACAAGGGCCCACAGTTTGCATGTCAGGAAATGAAAGACTTTGCAAATGAATACTGTTTGGAGCATGTACCAGTAGTCCCAGGTACTCACAAGTAACAGGTAGAGAGACATGCAAACAGTCAAAAACCTCCTCAAGAGAGCCAGTGATCCATGCAGAGCACTACTGACTGACAGAACCACAGCGCTGGCAAATGGCTACAGCCCGGCACAGCTTCTCATGGGACGTAGACTCCGTACCACCTTGTCTATGCTAGAGGCCTTGCAGCCAGCCTGTATCTGCAGCAAAGGCGTCACGTGGAGAAAGAGAGAAGGATGAGGGAAAAAAAGAATGTTTTAACAAAAGACACAGAACGAGAGATTTGGACAAACTCTTACCTGGACACTCAGCTTGGATTACAGATGCAAAAGCACAGGACACAGTGACATCTTCCGCTCAACTCCACAGTCTGCTGTCGTCAGTGGACCACAAGGGACGATCAGAAGGAACCAGATGTTGTCCGAACTAGGTCTGGTAGGAGGTGGTAAAACCAAAAAGTCTAAATCTGTAAAAGTTATCCATTAACATTTCTCATATGCTGAGATTAGGTTCTAAAAATTGACCTAAAAATACAATACAGGATACTTTTGCATAAAAACGTGACATAATTCATGGAATAATTGTTTAAAAAGAAAAACAAGAATGTTATGGGATTATTGAAATGTAAATGAATTATATTTGCCCTAATATAGTTAGTTGACCAATGTGAAGTGAGACTATTTGATATTCTGAATGTATTTTGTGTGCTTACAGCTAAGAAGCAAACACAACAGCAGTGGTTAGCACTTTCGCCTTGCAGCAAGAAGATCTATGGTTCGAGTCCCGGCCAGAGCCCGGGATCTTTCTGCGTGGAGTTTGCATGTTCTCCCTGTGCATGCGTGGGTTTTCTCTGGGTACTCCGGCTTCCTCCCACAGTCCAAAAAATATGCTGAGGTAAACCGATGACTCTAAATTGCCCGTAGGTGTGAATGTGAGTGTGAATGTTTGTCGGTATATTCTCAGGTGGAAGAGTGGGTCGTCCAATGATCGAAGGGTCGGTGGTTCGATTCCCGCTCTCGCCTAGTCATGTGCTGTTGTGTCCTTGGGCAAGACACTTAACCCACCTTTCCTCCAGTGCTCTTCACTGGTGTATGAATGCGCGTGAATGTTGGTGGTGGTCGGAGGGGCCGTAGGCGCGGATTGGCAGCCACGCTTCCATCCGCCCCAGAGTGAGAATGTGTGAGTGTATGGTTGAATGGAAGCAATTGTTGTATAAGCGCTTTGAGTATTCTGATGAGTAGTAAAGCGCTATATAAGAGCAAGTCCATTCATTCATTCTGTATATGTAGCCCTGCGACAGAGTTTTCTGTTTGTTGGTTCCTCCTCCGACCACCAGGTGGTGCCTCCTGCTTTGGATTGACGCTGTTTGTGAGAAAGTGGAGGTGGATCAGCTGCAGCTGACGCTGGTTTGTTGTTGCTTCTGTTGTGGCTGTACAGTGGCTCCAGATACAGGATGCAGGACACTGAATCCAGGTGAGCTCAATCAATTCACTTTTATTAATTCAGAGCAAATTCCCAACATTTGTCATCTGACAGCACAGAGCATAGTGAGGCAGAGACCTGATGAATTACAAAGAGAGGAGAGAAAAGATCCAGAGTTGGAGTTGACATCAAATCATGATTCCAGACTTTCAAAGCTCCAAGTTGTAATTTGAGGCTTCAGCAGAAGCTGCTGCTGGTTTTAAAGTGAATGAGTTGAAGATTCTCTCTGAGTGGCTCTTTGTTGTGATGTTTGCTGCTGTGTCATTTTAAAAGCAGATGATCCATGCAGAGCACATATTTAGTCCCAGTATCATCAGGACCGCGACAGTACCGGAGCCAAAGTGTCCCGTTTTACAAATGAAGAGCAAACGATGACATTAGAGAAGCAGAAAGATGATAAAGTCCTGACACAGACTGACAGTGACGCAGCTGCAGCAGCTGAAGGAGGGAAAGCTGCAGAAAGTGCAGACTGTGTGAATGTTAACAGGATGAACAATATTCCTACCAAATTATCAGCTCACATGTAGCTCAGATTCTGATTCCAGCTGCATGTTGTGTTTAAATGACATGTTCTCGGCTGTGTTCTTCTGGCTGTAAGACATAAAACTATGATTGAAAGCCATAAGCAAGCTGACTGTCATGTGGTGTGGAACGCTACAGGTCAGTGGATGCAACGTGAAATATTTCTGACAGGAACAAAGTATCATCATGAAGCAATATGAGAAGTCTAAAATGTCATCCGGGCTGAAAACAGCACAGCTGCTGCAGTCAGAGTCAGAAAG
Source organism: Acanthochromis polyacanthus (assembly GCF_021347895.1). NCBI lineage: Eukaryota > Metazoa > Chordata > Actinopteri > Pomacentridae > Acanthochromis > Acanthochromis polyacanthus. The sequence goes on along the minus strand of NC_067134.1, from coordinate 19,180,991 downwards.
GAGAAGCTGCAGAAACATGCAGACTGTGTGAAAGTGTGGCCGATCTGCTCCTTAATGCCCCTTCGTCTATCAGCTGTGTAGATGTAGGTTTCCTTATTTTAGATTGAAAAGTCACTTTAAATATCATCATTCATCAGATGCCGTTCTTTCGTGCTGCTCACAAAACCAGTAATTATGTGACGAATCTCACGTTAAGTCTCATTGTGATGGTTGTCAGACGCTTTCGGTTTCATTCATTCAGCTGCTGGAACGGTTTTGGGAGCGAGTAAAGAACAAATGTAGAATTGTTATTTGAAGTGATGAATAGACTTATTGCCAGTCTTGGGGCTTTAGTGTCTGGATGAGTTTCTGTGTTCAGATTCTATGGTGATACAAAGGAGGTAGAAGAATGAGATGAGTTTGCTTGCAGCTCTGAAAACTCAGATCTTCCTCTTCTTTTACGTGTTGAAAATTAAAACACATTTCAGTAAATCCAACTTTGGACGAGATTCTTCAGAAATAAAGTCTCTTCCGCATTCTGGAGCGAAAAGGTTGTTGAGGCGGTTTTTGTTTGAGTTTTTCTGCCTCCAGTTTCATCCCCAGTGATGTTTAGGACTCATTGTTGTGTTTTACACTCTCCGATGTTTTCTTTTCTTCATGTCTGGTGTGTGAATCATTTCTGCTTTGTCTCCTCACAGTGTCTCATGTGGCCCTGCAGCTTCTCCTCAGAATCCTCAGAGGCCGACTCAGAATCACTCCCACTGGGAAGACGTGCGAAGGAAGGTCCACCCGGCCGGTCCAGGAGCTCCGGTCCAGCAGAGCAGCGTCAGGATGGAGACGCAAGCAGGCGAGTTAACCAGAGAGCCGACACGTTCACACCGACAGCTTCCCTCCAGATCCCACTTTATGTCTTCAACTAGGACTGGAGGTCATTTGTTTGGAGCTAAACTCTGCTGGGTTCTTTCTGTAGTCCATCCTTTTAATGAAGTGACAAAGTTCTTCACAAAATGAAATGGAACAATCACAAAATCATTACAATTAGAAAACCAGATTAAAACTATTTGATTCAATCTGGTTCATTTTTGTTGACTCTTTTTAAAATGCAGAATAAATAGATTTCCATGAAATATCACGATGTTCAGCTTAGAATTGGGTGATTCTCCTGATGGAACTGAACATCACAGATGACTAGTCCAAGTCCCATCAGAAGGTTGAAAAATCCAACGGTTCCTTCTGATTTTACAGCTTGTGACGCTGGTAAACGGTGTCTTTTTTTTCTAAAGGCAACAGCTGGTGTTTTTTTGGGCTTGAAAGATTGAACCTAAATGCTTTTCTCCAACAAACTGCTGAGCTGCTGCACAGTGAAATCTCTGAGTGGAGCTCAGGATGAAACCCTCAGAGCTGTTTTACATATGGTAGACACTTAGACGAAGCAGCAAATGTGTTGGAAAGGAGTTCTGTTCTCAAAGATGTTTTAGCAGACAGGACTTTTCTAACGGATGAAGAACTTGTACAAGCCCTGGCAAAAATGATGGAATCACCGGTCCTGGGGGATGTTCATTCCCTTGTTTGATTTTGGAGAAACAAAAAAGCACATCACAGACATGCCACAAAACTAGAGCCATTTAAAATGGAAACTTTCTGGCTTTAAGAAACACTAAAAGTAATCAAGACGAAAAAATTGCGGTGGTCAATAACAACTGCTTTTCAGGTCAAACAGAGAAAAAAATTGATGGAATCACTCAATTCTGAGGAAAAAAATGGAGTCATGAAAAGCAAACAAACAGAAAAACACTCCAAGACACCACCAGCACTTTGTTGCGCCACCTCTGGCTTTTCTAACAGCTTGCGGTCTCTGAGGACTTAACGAGTGACTCTTCAGAACTCTTCATCAATGTGGCTCCAACTTTCTCCGGTTGCTGTTGCCAGATCAGCTTTGCAGGTCGGAGCCTTGTCATTGACCATTTCCTTCAGTTTCCACCACAGATTTTCAATTGGATTGAGATCCGGACTATCTGCAGGCCACGACATTGACGTCATGTGTCTTTCTTCAAGGACAGTTTTCACAGTTTTTGCTCTGTGACTCTAAGATGCGTCATCGTCTTGAAAAATGTCTTCGTCGTCCCCAAACGTCCTTTCAATCGATGGAATAAGAAAAGTGTCCAAAATGTCAACGTAAACTTGTGCATTTATTGAAGACGTGATGACAGCCGTCTCCCCATTGCCTTTGCCTGACACGCAGCCCCACATCATCAATGACTGTGGGAATCTGCATGTTTTCTTCAGGCAGTCGTCTTCATGAATCTCATTGGAACGGCACCAAACAAAAGTTCCAGCATCGTCACTTTGCCCAATGCACATTCGCGATTAATCACCGGATACGACTTCCATCCAGTCGTCCACAGTCCGCCGTTGCTTTTCCTCAGCCCGTTGTAACCTTGTTTTGTTCCGTTTAGGTGTTAACGATGGCTTTCGTTCTGCCTTTCCGTATGTAAATCCCATTTCCTTTAGGCGCTTTCCTACAGTTCGGTCACAGACGACGACTCCAGTTTCCACCCATTGGTTCCTCATTTGTTTTGCTGCATTTTCTGTTTTCAAGACACGTTGCTTTAGGTTTTCTGTCTTGACGCTTTGACGTCTTCCTGGGTCTGCCAGTATGCTTGCCTTTTACAACCTTCCCATGGTCCAGATTTTAGACACAGATGACAACAAGCAGCATCTTTTGCAACATTCCGTGATGATTTACCTTCTTGAAGAAGTTTGACGATCCTTTCCTTTGTTTCAACGGACATCTCTGGTGTTGGAGCCGTGATTCATGTCGATCCGCTTGGTGCAGCAGCTCTCCGAGGTGTGAGCGCTCCTTTTCGACCGCAGACTAATGAGCACATTTAATCAGACGCAGGTGTTAGTTTTGGATATGGAAATTTGCAGGGTGATTCCATCACTTGTTCCTCAGAACTGAGTGATTCCATCATTTCCCCCTCTGCTTGATCTGAAAAAGCAATTGTTCTTGATAACCACTATTTTTTTTTCTTTCTTTTTTCTTTCTTTGAGCGTTTCTTACAGCCAGAAAGTTTCCATTTTAAATGACTTTAGTTTTGTGGCATGTCTGCGCTGGAAAAAATGCTGCTCTCAAAACAGGAAAAAAACCTTATTTCAAGAAACTTTTAAGTTGAAATAAGTGAAAAAAAATCTGCCAATACAACAAGTGAAATACGGCTTGGTCAGATTTCGTGAAATAAGATGTGATATTTACAATCTTCATATCTCAAAATTAGTTATTAGTTATTTTCAGCTACATTTTACCGGCATTGTCAAGCTTAGGTGTCTTAAAATAAGCTAGATATGCTAAAAAAAATAACAACCAGTTTTTCACTCAAAAATAGATTTTCGCTTTCATGTAACCTCCTAATTTGAGATGTATTAACCCTCTTCATTTATCCTTAAAAGTTTCCCTTTGAAAAAAATCCGACCAAATTTGGCAAGAAAATTTTTGTAAATATTTTCCAAAAATTAGTAAAACTCTTCCAAAAAATCCTAAAAATATCTAAAATGATTACATGTACACCAGTAGAACTTCTGATATTTTCTTTTAGAACATTCACAGAAAAATCAAGCAAAATCCAGCGAAATTCCCTTGATTTTGGTTGATTTTTATGTGAATGTTCTTAAAGAAAATTTTGTAATTATTTTCTTTCCCACCAATGTTCAAAAATTCACCGAAAATGTTGAAAATGTGAACATCTGTTGGGGATTTTGAATGGGGACGAATTACAGCGAGGTTTTTAAAATTGATTGTTTGCTGTTCTCTCCCATTTGTGACATGAAGAAGGTGACTTGTGTGGCTTTGAAATTGTGCTAAAATGTCAAAATGAGTGATCAGGAGAAGAGTGTGACTTTTTGACATTGTGTGTTTTTTTTAGCATGTTCTTTAAAACTCATAGACAGATTAGCTTGTATCTATGAGTTTTAAATCTTTTGGAGATTGTTTTTTTTTTTTTTTTCTTTTAGTGTTCAGGTGATCTCCTTATGGAATAGAAGAAAACCCAGTATGTAAGTATGAAGTACCTATAGTCCAGAGGTAGTGGCAGCAGTTGGAGGATGGGCGAGCAGGGTTTGATCCCCTACCCTGGTGAAGCTTTTTCTTAAATTTGGGCCAAAAATCACCAAAAATAGGGGAAAAAATGTAAAAAAAAAAAAAAAAAAAAAAGGCTCTTTTTTTTTCCCGCCTTCTTCTTCTACTCCCCTTCCCTCTTCAGGTCCATGTCACCATCACTGTCTCTGTCACCTTGGTTTCCAGACTTTGGTTCCAGTTGTCGTTTAGCCATTTGTGTTGCTCCTTGTTTGGTTCCAGTTGTCGTTTAGCCATTTGTGTTGCTCCTTGTTTCTCCAGAGTTTGGTTCCAGTTGTTATTTAGCCATTTGTGTTACTCCTTGTCTCACTTTGGTTCCCAGAGTTTGGTTCCTGTTGTTGTTTATCCTGCTTGTGTTCAGTCCTTGTATTTGAACCAGCAACGCTCCGCATCAGAGTCCACTACCATACCGCTTGGCTATTGTGGTCCGTACTGACTTTCAGCTTTAGTTTCATTTTATCATGTAAAGCATGGTACTGAACACGTCCAAAAAGGCTTTGAGTCGGGATTCGAACCGCAGCTCTCCCGTATGACGACCACAGAACTTATGTCTGCGCTATCTTTCACACAAGGTTTCTGGTAGAGTTTGTGTTAGTGATCGTACCAAGAGGCTCTCAGTCAGCAAAAAGACGAAAAAAAATAGCCCTGAGCTGAATTTGAACCAAGAACCTTCACGTTTAAAGGCACAGAACTTACCACTGCACCATCCTTCTTACCAGGTGTAGCCCATGTATTTGTTAAATGATACTATAAAGAAGTATTAAAGAGGTGAAAGTACAAACAGCGGATCTGGAGGGGGATTTGAACCACAGACCTTCAATATTAGAGGCACATAACTTACCTCTGCACCACCTCTCTCACAAGGGCCAACTTCAAGACTTTTGTTGTAATGATGGTACCAAGAGGTTCTCAAGAAGCCAAAGAACAAAAAGAGTCTTCATGCTGGCTTTAAACCATAAGCCTCCTGAGCAAGAAGCACAGAACTTATCTGTGCACCATCTGTCTTACAAAGCGTAGCTCTTAGTTTTTTTAAGTGATGGTACAAAGAAGTAATAAAGAGGACAATGGACAAATAAAAAAAGGTCCTGAGGAGGATTTGAATCATAAGCCTTTGACATGAGAGGCATAAAATTTGTCTGTGCATCAACCATCCCACATGCTGAAGCCGTAACTATGCTTAAATGATGGTACCAGTAAAGAGTGGAGCGGGCAAAGGCTAGACAAAAGGTCTGAAGGGAGATTTCAACCACAAACCTTCAACATGAGAGACACAAAGCTTATGTCTGCACCATCTTTCCCACCAAAATTGTCTCTAACTTTGCTTAAATAGTGGTACCAATTAATATTTGCGAGGACAAAGTACAAATAAATGCCCATGGGGGGATTTGAACCATATCCCTTCAACACGAGAGGCGCAAAGCTTACCTCTGCACCAACTTTCCCACAAGGTGCATCAGTAACGACGCTTAAATGATGGTGCCAATTAGTATCGGCGAGGACAAGTCCAACTGAAAGGGCCTCATGGGTTTTTTCACCATAAACCGCCAACAAAAGAGGCTGAAAACCGATCTCTGCACCATGATCCGCACAAGGTCTCTGAGTTTGTTTTAATGATGGTACCAAGAGGTTCTCAATAAGCCAAAAGGACCTTCAGCTGGATTTAAAGCAAGAACTTCCTTTGCAAGAGGCACAGTACATATCTCTACACCATCTTTCTTGCAAAGTTCATGCTTGAGTTTCTTCTTGTGATGGTACTAAGAGGTTTTCATGAGGACAAAGTACAAAAGCTGGATTTGAACAGTGAACCTCCTGCATAAGGAAACATTAGACTTTCCTCTACCCCACAACATCTTATACTTGTTCCTGCTCTAGTTTCTTCCTATCGTGGTGCCAGGAAGATTATAGAGAACAAACTGCAAAATGTTTCGAAAGATTGGTCTTGAACCAGAAACCTTCAAAATGAAGAAGTTGTAGCATCTCCACTAAATCACCGACTCGACCGGTTGAGCAAGTCAACGTATCGTTGCCTTGGAGAGTCTGATGGTCTGAATCTTGTGTTTGTTTTGTTGCTTGACTTGAAATGGAGAAGTATTCACAAACAAGAAAGTTTGCTTGGATTAGATCCAGAGATCTTTTGAGTAAAAGTCAGCTTGTTTAAGCTCCGGACTATCGGATCAAACCGTAACGGCTGAATCTGGTGTCCAGTCTTTGTGGTCCAACCTCCACACCTGAGCATCACGGTGAAGCTACGATGGAGCTGCATGATTGATAAGATAAGATAAGATAAACTTTATTTGTCCTGCAGGAGATTTTTTTTGCTCCAGTACAATACAATCAATAAAGGTCAGTGAAATATACACAATTACACAGAGGTCAGTAGTAAAACAGAAATAAAAACAAGAATACAAAGTACAAAATGTAAAGGGTCTCAGTGTTTGTGTGAAGTGTCTTAGCTGAAGGAATAGTGGCTAAAAAATAAATAAAATAGAAAATAAAATAACACACTTCCAAAATGTAAACTGTAGCAAGAACAAGAAACGGATAAACAGGAAGTGAAGTGAACACAAACGTAAACAGATGTACAGAAATATTGCTCTTGAACAGTGGTAATACAGATAGTGAGACAATCAAGGAAAAGTGTGATGATGCTGCACATGGAAATAAGTCCGTTGATCATGTATCCCTCCTGCAGAAGAGGGAGGAAGCGTACAGTCTGATTTCCACAGGTAGGAAAGACCTCCTGTGTGGTTCTGTGGTGCGTCTCAGTGGTCTCAGTGTGTGACTGAAGGAGCTCTGACAGGACGTCAGCGTGGCATGCAGGGGGTGAGAGGTGTTGTCCGTGATGCTGAGCAGCTTCCTCAGCATCTGACGTCTCCACCACAGACTCCAGCTCAACCCCCAGGACAGAGCCAGCTCTCCTGATGAGACTGTTAAGTCTGTTAGTGTCGGCTGCCTTCAGCCTGCAAACTGCAGCGTGGAAGCGGACGCTGGAGACCACCGAGCGATAAAACATCTGCAGCATGTTTCTGCACACATCCGGCACGGTTGTTTAAGAACTGAGAAGCTCCTCACTGCATCAGCTAGGGTTAAAGAAGTTGTTGCAGCTGAAATACATTCATCACTGCAGTAATTATCCAATGGAAGGCTCTTACCTATTTGCTGCATTAAATCCAGGCGGGGACTTTTTTTGGCCAGACAGTCTGTCTATCTATCTAGCTATCTATCTATCTAACAGTTGACTGGTAGTTTGCTACACTTGTGGATCCAGCAGCAGCCTCCACATGTATTTATTTTTTCTTCTATTATGAATAAGGAATGACTTTTGGATCAAGATGCAAACAGAGTCTGACAAACTACAAATGCAACTGATGTCCTCTGGAAACAAGTGCAGAGCCGCTGACATACTGGACCACCCACAACACTGTTTACCCAAACCTGTGTAATGTAGCCAAACATTTCCTGTGTACCCCAGCCTCATCTGTGCCGTGTGAACGGGGTTTTTTCCAAGTCTGGGGAAATAGTCTGTAAAAGAAGAAACCGCTCGCGTCGAAGAACAGTGGATAAACTGTTTCTTAATAAAAACTCATGACCAGTTCCATAAGCACACCCTCTTTACCAATAAACCCCAAGACGTACTACCAAAATCCATCAAATAATCTGTATTTTTGTGTCGACTGCACTTGATTTTATTTACCACTAGATGTCCTACTGGAGCTCTGTGTGTCATTGAAGCATTGTACAAAGTATTAAATAAATTTCAGTATATGGTCCAATACTTTTTTTCCTGTGTTATTTCATATTATTGCACATAATTTAATTTATGGCCATTTGTGTTTTGATTTCTTTGCATGTGTCAACTGCATGGGTTGTTACCTACATCTTGTAAAAATATCAAGTCAATAGCACCTTTAGAAATATATTTACTCAGGAAACTGGTGATGTGTTCAATACTTATTTCCCCCACTGTATTTTAGTCCTTAGTCCATTAAACTAACATGGACTTAGTCACGGCCGGCCCAAGCCTTCAGTGGGCCCTAAGTGAAATTTACCTCGGGGGCCCCACATGAACAACTTCAGTGCAAAATGTGAATATATGTCAACAGTGTTTCCCTTTGGTTAAAATGGCTGTGAGGTGGTGGGTTGCGCCACAGGCGCGAAGCAACTAGGGGGGTCCGGGGGCATGCCCCCCCCCCGGAAAAATTTTGAAAATCAAGATGCAAAATGGGGCATTCTGGCACAATTTGGAGCACATTTTGTTGTATTTGTAGCCATTTCCAAAAACTAAATTAAATAAAATTTTCATGTTTCTTTTCTAAAAATTAGTGATAGGGAGAAAATATGACAAATATAAACCCACTTGTCCTTGCGATCAAAACATGTCAACTAGTCCAGTCTACTATATTCTGGTCAGATTTCCACAAGCCATTCCAAAATGCCACATCAGTTCTTATTACAAATTTGAAAAAGATGACAAAGGACTTGAATCTGGAATCAAGTGGTGACTTTTACTTTTTTTCTAAAAACAACTACATGTTAGGTACCAAATTCCCACTTCATTTTTATTTATAATAAAAAGGTTATGTCATGACCTTCATTTTACTTAAAAACGTGAAAGAAAACTTCAACTCTGGGTTAACAATTGGTTTTCTGAAGGAGTTAGTTCTGTTTTCAAAACTGTTACCTTTCTGAACACAGAACTAGAATTTGAACATCATGCAGGAAATCATACTGGTAGTCATTTTTAAGCCCCAAAATTATAATTCATGGCATGTATTTCAGCAGTTTTTATGCTTTTACTTTACATCAAATGCTTCTTTACTTTCACTTCACTGAATTACTTTTACATTTATTGGGGTAAATTTTGACTCAATTTACTTTTACTCAAGTAATGTAATCAAGTTCTTTGATCATTACTGACTATGTTGATGTTGGAAGTTCATTTAGATGTTTTTTTTAAAAAGTTTCCTTTATCTTTTAACAGAAATTACCTGTAAGGTTGCTTAGCTTACTTTTTATTACAAATGATTGTAAAACAGAGTGTAAAAGTACAGATTGGCATGCCAGAAAAACATATTTTCATATTTGAAAAGGCACATGACATGTTTATATTATTATACATGGAAGATCTTTTCCAAAAGGACAATTCAAAATATTTTGATTTTATAACATACATAAAAAAACAAGTTCTCTAGAACAATGGTTCTCAATCCTGTTCCTCAGGATCCACAGTCCTGCATGTTTTAGATGCTTCCCTGCTCCAACACACCTGATTCAAATGATCAGCTCGTCATCAGGCTTCTGCAGAGGCTTGATGACGAGCTGATCATTAGTGTTCAAGAGCAGTGGCTCTAGAACACTAAAATCTTTGCTTTCTTTTTGCTTTTTCTGCTCTATTTCTCTTTTCATCTGTGTGTAATAATGAACCCGCAAATGTGAGTCGCGCTGTGTACGTTAAAGCTGTGTATCGAGAACGGAAGGATGGATATTGGTTGTTTGTTGGACAAATGTGTTTATATTACCCGCTGTGGTAATCACATCTGAAAGTGGTTTATACCGGCGGATTCATGAGAATTTAAGCTTTCCATCGGTGTATAATGTTTCTATCATCGAGTTGGCAGTGTCGTTCTATTTTGAAAAATGCTTATGTAAATATCAAAACGGCCCACCCGCAGGCTGCTGAACCTTAACGGGTTTTAATTCCGGTTATGTTTAGAGTCGAGGATTTAGATCATTTTGGGTTAAGTGAAGGGATTTGTTATATATTAAAGGTTCGAAAATGTAATTGCAATTACCAAATATCCAACCGGAGGAGAAAAAGGCACTGTGGCAAATAAGACTCAGACTGAGCCCTAAACTTGCGATGCTCACAACATTTATCAAAACAAAAAAGTCCTACAACCTACCTTTATCCTTGTTTTTCTTTTCCTGCTCCTCCAACCGTTTTCTCTTTCTTTTTTGTGCCCCTGAGAGGTACATTTTCTTGGACGGCAACATTTCTGTTTGCTTCTGTCCGCCATTGAGCAATGACACTGTCACTGAACTTGCGCAGCCGCTAAGGTATTCTGCCGCAGGAGTAACTAGGTCCACTTATTGATACCATCGAAGGTTGACATACTTGGCAACCTAGCTGGCATTAGAAAATTATACCAAAATTATTGTTGTACAACCCGGAACAATGGTTATTCATTGTTTTGTTTTTTTCTAAATTTTTTTACAATTACACTTGCTTTTTATTAAGGACTCTGGGGGGCCCCCTGGTGGTGGTGGGCCCTAAGCGACCGCTTAACTCACTTATGCCTTGGGCCGGCTCTGGACTTAGTGCTAACTTCATACAAATAGAGATTCTTTCTTCCTTATTAATGTGCACCATTTATGAACTACACGTCACACAAGATGAACAAAGTTTAAGTGTTGTCACTGATTGTAATGGTTCTCCAAATATTTCTGACAAATTAGAAAGCCTTTGTAATCACAAATATTTCACCTATTTGTTGAAGGTGAAAACACCCAAAGTGACGACTAAAAAGCACACGAAGAGAAGCGATAATTGTTTGTTCAACTCGGTGGTGACTGAGAAGAAGGAGATTTTGCTACAACAGGGATAGTAGGGTCACTAGCTTCATCAGCACATGCTACACTGTACGCCGCCATTGTTGTTGTTGTTGCCGCATGTGGCGTATGCGTGTCAATGAAGTTATGAAACTGCGCATGCGTGTCAATGAAGATACGAAACTATGGCGCAAGCGTATCTGAAAAGTAGCGGAGAGCCAGTAAACATGGAGCTGCGGCTTTTCAAAATCTTTCCACTCTGGAACCTGGTTTTAAAAATGATCGTTTACAGTAGTGATGTTACGCTCGAGCCAGTTTGCTCGACACAGTGCTGAGCTTTTGAAGCGAAAGTGTTTCGAGACGGTGGCTGAATCCCAAACCACCCCGTACACACTCTCCCTCCACTACCGAGTGTCACTCCAAAAGAAGTCACACTCGCAGCTGTGGAGGACACCTATTATTGAAGGGGGAGGGTATAAATACGATCGTCAGGAATGGGACGCCCTGTCGCCTCACCGGAAAACGGAAGACGTCATTGCCATGGTAACACAAAGACGCCTACTGTGCATGGCTGTAGCGCTGTGGCACAGGTTGCAACTAACAAGGATCGCTGCTGCTTCCAGAAGATGAAAGCATCCCACTTTTTTTCACACATGTTTTCCAATCCTATTATCTGGCATTTCAAATCCAACAAATGAATAAATGAATTCTGTCAGTTGTGTTCAAATTTTAAGGTGTCAGGGGGTGCACAATTAAATCAGACGTCAGCAGAGAAGAAGATTTGTTTCTTTTGTTTTATCTTTTTACACCACTCTTTTTGTGATGTTCTGTCAGTGTGAAAAAGGCGTGGGAGAAATAATGGACGCATGTGGAACTCACATCGATATGTTGTTTCCTCCTCCATTTCGACGTTGCACTTCCTGAAAAAGTTGTCGAGAGTGAGCATCGATCCAGACTCGCTATTTAAGGGCTGAACAGTCCACTCCCCCTCCGCACTACGCGGTTTGGGACGGCCCTTAATATGGAGGACCCTCCACGGGAACGCGCAAACGGAGGGGTAGTGTGTAGGGATAGTGTGTAGGGGGCGGTTTGGGATTCAGCCGGTGTTTCGATCCCTGCTTCAGCAGGCCCACAATCATGTGACTATCGAGAGCGAGGCCTCGTTACGTCACATCGCGTGTCGCGGTGCTTCGCGTGAACTTTGAAGGGGTCGGACATTTCAATCTGTCCAGGTCTTAAAAGACATAGGGGTCTGATTCATTCCTCAAATTGTGGGTTTTTGAGAGGAGGAGATCACACCAGCGCATTTGCCATTTGTCATTTTGAGAGAAGTTAGGGAGAGTATACATTTAGTTAGAACTTAGTTTAGATATATCTAGTTGCATTAAATACATTAAATAATACACAGATACATAAGCATAGATTCACTCATACACACACAGAGATTCATAGAAACACACTACACATATATGCACACAAACATACATATATAACGTTTTAAAACATTTATTGCAAGCATAGGCGTCAGTTTAGGGGGGGAAGGTGGGGACGTGTGCCCCCCACTTTTTGTCAGGGGTCATTTTGTCTCCAACACATTCAAATTCTTCACATGTAAGCCGTTGTAAACCCAGTTATTTTCAGCAGTATAGAAAATTCCGACGCTCCTGAACGCACCATCAGCACTCGGCCGAGAGTTGCACAGACATGCAGCACACCTTCCTGAGGTTAAAAAAAACGTGCAGATGCTAAATTTGCACCCGTGCCAAGTGGAAGCTCCGACCAGAGGCGTGCAGGGGCAAAATTTCGGCCTGAGAATTAGTACTATAGCGGCCCACAGACCACTCTACCTGTGTGTACTGATAGCTCAACAGGTTGAGCCTCCGCCTTTGGTACGGTGGTTGTGAGTTTGAGCCCGGTTTGAGGTATTTTGCCGCCGTTCTTCGACATTTTCTCAAAGTGCTGTGGTCTCCATCCCCCCCACTTTTAAAAACAAACTGATGCCCTTGATTGCAAGTACAAAGCAGTGTGAGACAAGCAGTCCTGAGGCTTTTTTAGTTTTTTCCACATAGATGCAGTTCTGACACAGGACCAGCAGATGTCACTCTTCTGATTGTATCAAATGCTTCGAAGCAATGTGTCATTCTTGAAGCAGATGTGTCAAAGTGAAGCTTCGATTTCACCATCACTAGTTTACAGACCCCCAAAACGCCGTCTTCATGTGGATGATATGCAGATTCGGCAAGAAACTTGTGCGTTTAGACCTCGGTTTGTCTTCGTGTGGATGGGGCCTTATTGTCTCAAACGTTTTCATGTTGGGCTCAATGTGAAGCTACAATCATCTGTGGCATTGTGCTGTGTGATAAAACTGCACCTTTCAGAGTGGCCTTTTATTGTGGGCAGTCTAAGGCACATCTGTGCACTAATCATGGTGTCTAATCAGCATCTTGATATGGCACACCTGTGAGGTGGGCGGCAGTCCAAGCGTAAATCTGATTCTATGGACGCTTCCAGAGCTGCTGCACTTAAAGACACATTCAGGAGATTTTGTCGAATATTCCGAGCTTCATTTGCGAAGAAGGTCCTGAAATCTTCACTGCTGAGAGCTAAAGGAACAGAAGGCTCCACAGAGCTATGATGTATTTCCAGTCTGGCAACAGGACTGAAACGAAACCTCTAATCAATCTAATTAATACAAAGGTGTGAAGTGTAATTATTCGAGGGTGTGACTGTGAAGCGATGAGTCATTTTGGATCACAAATACACCATTATTAGTCCGTGCAGGAGCTGCACTGACATTTGTAAGTATCACCTGCGGCAGAACCAAACCTGATCAGGACAGCATTGGAAAAAAATGCTCCTCTCAAAACAAGAAAAAAAAAAAACTTAGTTCAAGGAACTTTTACCTTGAAATAAGTGAAAAAAATCTGCCAATACAACAAGTGAAAAATGTCTTGTTAAGATTTCTTGAAATAAGATACAATATTTAGAATATTGACATCTTAAAATTAGTTGGGAAAACTTATCTGTATTTACCAGAATTGTCAAGCTTAGGCGTCTTAAAATAAGCCAGACACGCCAAGAAAAAAAAGAAAAAAATCATTTTTTCACTCAAAAATAGATTTTTGCTTTCATGTAGCCTCCTAATTTGAGATGTACTAAACTTATTTTGAGTTGTATTAAAGTGGCACTTCTCTAGATTTAAGACCATCTTGTACTTAAAATAGGATTGCAAAGATGAATTTAAGCATTTTGAGATATGTCTTCTCACAGTTAGCTAAAAATCCTAATATCTAGTTATGTTTTGACAGCATTTGTTGCATTTTAGGGTAAGCCAGATATACCCAAAAGCAAGTGTTTTTAACTCAAAAGCGGACATCTGCTTTTTAAATATTCATGTTGAGTACAAAATGTAAGATGTATTTTACATATTTTAGGTTGTATATTAGCGACATGACTCGAGATTTAAGACCACCTTGTCCTTGAAACAAGATCAAAAAGTGTGATTTAAGCATTTTAACATATCCGTCCGTATACAGTTGGTTGAAAATACATTTGCTGCAAATATGACCATGGTTCTTACTCTCAAAACTATTTAAAAAAAACTCTACACTACGTAAAAAAGTCTAGTATTGAAATCAACAATTTATTTTTGAATTTGCATGCAACGCATTAGCAAACTTGACAAAAAGAACTAATTGGTGATTTTCCAATAAAACACATTTACTTGAATCAAGTGGTTTATTTCTTATATCAAGATTGTGTAGCTTCTACAAATAACACCCGAGTTCAAAAAATGTATGAAAAGTAAAATGAACCTTGTTTCTTGTAAAATGCAACTCAAAACAAGATCATTTCACGATTGTTTGACTTAAGATATTTAAGATGCGTTGTCTTAAAACAAGTCCCTCTATCTTGCTGAAATGTCGCTTGTTAAGTGAATTTATCTTAAATCAAGTGAGATGAGACATTTTGACTACAAATAAGACAAATAGACTTGGTAAGATTTTGAGTTTTTGCAGTGAGCGACCTCTGACCTCTCTTGTATTCCAGGATTCATGAGGAAGAACCTGGACCCCGTTAGCCAACACACAGATGAAGAACTGTGGAACGCTCTGCAAGAGGTTAGTGAGAGCAGCGACAGAAACTGAGTTTAAGACCTGCTGAGGTGGTAAGTTACGAAACAAACCTAACAGAGGCGATGACAAGACAACAAAGAAAGAAAGACCTAAAGAAGTACAACTGCAATGCTCTTTGGAAATTAAAATTACTCCGCCAATATTACAGAAGTTAAAGCTGCAGTAAAGAAAAGAATTATTCAAACGGACATTCAGAAGCACGACAATCGCAACTCCTCCCTTGTTATGTAACTTGGATATCTGGTACTCTGTGTACCAATTCCATTCAAATGCTCCAGGTCTATTTAAAATTAGAGCTCATCCATTAAAGTGCTGACAGTAATGTCAGAGTCATGTCAGTTTGCATTCTACCTATAATGTTATTTACCTGTAAAGACAGAGGACTGGATGTAATAACGACGAGACAGTACGAACTGTTTGAATCCAAAGCACGCATCCCTCAATCTAACCAAGTTGGCGAACCAATCTTATGATCAGAATTAGGAAAGGAAGCGTGCATCAGGCTCTCACAAGTACGACAAAACTGCTAATTCACTTGACTTAATTTCCCAAATTCTAAACAAATTAGGCCCATTATGTTTTTGTATGTTGCAGGATTTAGACTTCTCTAGACAGAGCAGTATAGATGTCAGATATCAGAATTCACTTGTTTCCTGCAGGTGCAGCAGGAAACAAGTAAATTCTGATATCTGACATCTATACTGCCTCTGGCCAAGTCGGGCTCCAAGTTCAGCTGGTGTATGTTGGCCCAAGCCATTCTGAGGAAGAACCGCATCCTCATCCTTGATGGCCAATGTGGATCCCAGGTTCTGCAAGTTAACGTGTTAGCACTGCATACAGAGTTTACTTCAGAAGGACATTATTTTGCCACCAACAGTATAATGCATACCGAACCTAACACAGTGACCTACACAAACTGTTAACCTCTTTAAAGTATTTGCAGATTCTGACCTGACAGATTTTGAAGCATGTTGTTGCTAAGTGCATGAGGGCTTAGAGCCATCCCACTGTCATCAGTGTGGTCTCTCTCTCTCTCAGATATTTTGGTCCCTCTGTGCAATTTCTCATGGCTTGAGGGAATTGCCTACAGTTTATAATGTCATCAAACACAGGTTTAAAGAAAAAATGGTAAACAAACAAGCAAGGAAGGAGCATTTGACCCGAAGTTACAAGACATAACCTAGCATAGCAACATAGCATAGTCAACATAGCATCTTTGCTCTTGAGTCTAAAGAGAGTGAAGTGCCGAGTCATTAATTACACCATTCGTCAATGAGTGATCTGTAACAGCTGGAGGAAGGAAATTCCTCCACACTTTGATGTGTTATTTTTTTCAGCACACAGGGTTTTAACCTAATGACCTTTTTGGAGTTGTTTGCCAAGCGTATCAACACATCTAAACCTCCACCAACTCCATTGTTACATCTCGGTGACAAAGGCAGGAGGGAATTTGGCACAAATTGGCCTCAAGAATGAACCAATTAGATGTCATTGTCAAATGCATTTTTGGTTGCAACTTCAGAATTCCGACACTGGCCATAAGAACATTTCACTGAAATGTCAAACAGGATAAACTGACCCTTTAACAAGCTGCAGAAATGCACTTCCACTTCACTGGTTATTCTAAGGATGCCCCTGCGAGTAGAGTTGGCAGCAGAGTGTAGTATTATGTACCTGTAGTCACACCTGGTATGTTAGCATGGTCTGAGTTGTGGATTGTTTACAAAATGGCTATCTAACGCTCAGACATGGCATAAATTACAGGCAGACACTGGGTGTGTAATATTACTTATCTTTATTTACAGAGCACTTATCAAAGTTTACAAGTCAAAATATGACAAATTTTGAGACAGACGAAAGTGCATCATGGCATAAAAAGTCAAATAAAATTAGGAAAGGCTCTCAAAAGTGTGTATCAAGAAGAGACTTGAAAGAAGTGAGTGACTCAGCTGGTGCATAAGGTAGTACTGGAATGTAAGAAATGTAACCAGGACCATGAATCTGATGAACTTCAAAAGCAATTATTAAAATCTTCAACCGCCTAAATAATAGGCAGGTTGTTTCTTGTGTAGCTTCAGGTTATTTTTGTTGTGCCAACTTCCATATTTTGACACATTTAAAATTAGTCTTGGTTGCCAACACTATCGGGTGTAATTCCAAAAGGAGTTACACCTCACCATCAGTGTGACTCTGATGTTTATGCTGAGAAAAGTAGCTTCTTTGTTGCCCTTGTTGACACCAGGGCCCTCTTTCAAAAGTTTGCGCCTCACCAAGTGCAAACCTTGAAGTTGTTGACGATCTGATAATCTTGCTAGCAGCAATGTCCTTGCCTGAAGCAATTGTTATGCAAAGCAACGATCCCTGCATGTGTTTTCTTGCATGCCACCATGGTTCACAGAGGAAGTCTGTGTACGTAGGTTCTCATTCATCCAGGTCATGGTTATCCAAAGTAGTTTAAATCAATCCACTGGACTTTAAGAAAGTTCCTTAAGGACGATGATGATGATGTCGCAGACCACCCCCCCTGTTCAGAGATGGCTTCTCTACTTTGACATGGATGGCTTCTTTCACTCCTCTCTCAAACCATCTGTCCTCCCTGTCCAAAATCTGAACATTGGTGTCCTGAAACGAGTGTCCTTCTTCCTTAAGGTGAAGGAAGACTGCCGAATCCTGTCCTGAGGAATTGGCTCTCCTATGTTGAGCCATGGCTGTTTGGTTTCCCCTATGTAGATCTCTACATAGGACATGGCGGCATCATCTTTTGCCAATTTACAATCAGGTCCTTTCAAAAGTCCCCAAAAGAACTACTCAGCAGACTCATGCTAATGACCACCATTTGCACACGAGGGCTCAGTGACATCTGTGCATTTCAACGACCCCCACCGATACAACGACCATCGTTGAGTAGTCAGATGAGTCTTGGTATTGGTCGTTGGAATAATAGCCCTGAACACACCTCACAGAGGTTTAAAAGCTGAGGCAACACCAACCACCACCAGAACTGAAGAAGCCTCTTGGATGAGAGGTGAAACGTCTTCAAGGAACTTTCTTAAAGTCCAGCGGATTGATTTAAACAACTTTGGATTCACAGAGGAAGAACATTGATTTCAAGCACCAGCTTCCAGTCTGTCATTCTAACTCAGTCCAGCCTTGTACTTGTTAACACTGTGACTTCTGTTAACGGTGGAATCACTGTCAGCTGGTCCTTTTAGAGCAGAGCTGAAATGCAGTGGAAATGTTTTAAGTGGGACTAAGTTTGCTTTGATGCCAAAGCTGGATTGCAATTGATCTGATCACTCTTGTGAACATTGTGGATTCTATGCAAATTGCCATATAAAAAAGTGAGGCAGCAGATTTTGTGAAAATGAATATTTGTCATTGGAGAGCAGAGGAGACGGAGCAAAAACTAAAGACAGCAGCAGTAGAGGCCTGGCAGAGCATCACCAGCAACCAAACCCAGTGTCCGGTGATGTCTGTGGGCTGCAGGCTGTCATTGACTGAAAAGGAGTTTGTCCAAATACCTTTGATACCTTACAAACATGGAGTGCACATCTAAAATGTGTTCTCATTCCTCCACCACACACCTGACTTGGGTGCAAATACCCTCAATTTAAAGCTGAAAGTTGGCACTTAAAGTTGGCATCTTGACTATTTCATTTCTAATCCTTTGTGGTGGTGTACAGAGTCCAAATACTAATGGACCCGACTGTATGTTTCAGGTCTCGACTTGCTCTAAAAGTCAAGGACTGGCTAAGTGCTATCACTTAAAATATTGCTACAAGTAAAACAGACTTTGTTTTCAGGTTCTCCATGCAGGGGAGATCCACGCCTATGATGAGCGTCATAGCCAGCTACAAGATTCAGACGGGATCTTTCAGAAAATGGTCGAGCAGACAAGCAGACGGGCAAACAGCAGCTAGGCAGGCAAGTTTCACCTTCAAAAATACCTAAGCACACATTGAGAAGTCAAAAGCTTTTCTCATTACGTTAGGTCAAACTAAATTTACAAATTGTCTCTTCAGGTTTACTTGAGCCCAAGCCATGCCAACGTGTAAAATGACTGTGCGCAAACAGCCGACGGTAACTTGATTATCTTTGAGGAAGCGTCACTGCTATGCCAGAAGCCTCAGCAAAGTGCCTGAGTGTGTGCACTGGCACTGCAGCCGCCGACGAAAGCACCCACCACCCCGCTGCAGCTGGTGAGGAGACTCACCAGCTGCAGGACCTACTGGGACGCTGTAGCCTCAAATGTCTGAGCCAAACATGCACATTTAATGCTGTTTGTTCAAGCTCACACAGATGGAAAATCACTGGTGTAATAACTGTTGATGCAGGCCAACATTTATTATCTATTGCTTCATATTTATCCTGTTAAATTGCTTTCAAATTACCTTGACTAATCGACTAATCTTTATACACATTTTGCAGACTTTAGGAACAGTCTACAAAGGACATTTTACTACAGATACGTTGTATATCCACTCCACTGACTTTAGACTTAAGATGGAGAAACAAATTTAAACACAGCTGCCACAGATGACGTGGACTTTGTTCAATGACTTTGATGTTTTAAAATTTGTTATATTAACTGTCAATTTGTGCATTTGTTTTGTCAAATTCTACACAAAAGATGCATTAACACAACACTTTGTGATCTTTGGATCAGTATATTCACAAAGACAAGAAAAAAAAGACCCATACTTTCACCTTTTGAAGAACCTTTGAATACAACAAAACACACAGTTTTCTGTAATTAACAAGCAGACTTTGTCACTAGAGCAGGATTGTTTAGCCTTTAAAACCAGGGACTGATAAATAAATGCTGGCAGCAGTACCATCTTCTTGGAAGGCCTCAGGTTTCTCAGTCACTCCTTACATCTGGAGTCCAGCCTGTCACAATTGTGCCCCCAGGCCTCAAGTTGTCAGGACTGCTGTTTTCTCCATTGCCTGTGGAATATTTGGAATTCAAAATATGTACAAAGTGTCTAACCAGATTCAGATGCACATTCTGATGAACAGCCACCGTTCTGACTCGTGTGTAATGGCGACGTCTTCACCTCACCTGTCTGGCCGCCTCCAGCAGGGCTGCTGCCTCCGTCTGACCCAGCTGCTGCACCATCTTGTACAGAGCGCCCTCTTTGTTTTGCAGCAGGGTGAAAGGTCGGTCTAACTCCTGGATGGTGCCACCGTCCAGCACCTTGAAGCATGACAAAGGCCAACAGCAACCCTTATTTAACTGCTCATGTGCGCTGGTTTAACAGCTACAAATTATTTAGATGCACAACTGACAGCACACGAAAAATGGAACATTTTCAGAGCTAATGGCAGTAAAATATTCCAAGGAAATGTGGCACATAGCACAATGGCAACGCTCAATGAGTCTGGATTATTCAAAAAACTCAGAAAATTCCACTTGCACTTTTCACACACTCTGCTCTTTGATTTACGTTTTCACAAAGTCGGACAGCTTGTGTTTGACAATAGCAGGAGAAACTCATTGACTTTACGTCACTGTATTTTGTAGACTTACACAGTAAAGCTGCGACAAAACACTGCATCTTCACATCTACATTCACTGAGTTTCACTGACGCACACCGTGGGACTCACCAGAATGCGGTCGCTGTCTATGATGGTGTTGAGGCGGTGAGCGATGGTGAGCACGGTGCATTCTCTGAACTTGTCCCGGATGGCTTTCTGAATCAGCTCGTCTGTCCTGCGGTGAAACACGCCCACAGGCAAAACCGTTCAGAACCAAAACACACAACAGCGTCGGGTCAGAGATGCACGTTCAGCTGCTCAACACCTCAACTCAGCTCTGTGTCTGACCGGCGTTTGACCTACCTGGGGTCCACGTTGGCCGTGGCCTCGTCGATGATGAGGATGCGGTTCTTCCTCAGGATGGCTCTGGCCAAACACACCAGCTGTCTCTGACCCACGCTGAAGTTGGAGCCCGACTCGGCCAGAACCGTCTCCAGCTTACCGGGCAGCTCCTCCACCACAGACTTCAGCTGCACCTGCAGGGAAAACGGAGGCAAATTCAAGGAAAGCCTGCACAGTGTGTGTGTGCAACAACAACGGGAACCGGTGACTCGACTTTTGGGTGTCGATTAGGCACTGACCTCTTCCAGAGCTTTCCACAGGTCTTCATCGGTGTGCTGGTTGAAAGGGTCCAGGTTTTTCCTCACAGTGTCAGTAAATAGCACTGGGTCCTGAGGAACGGATGGAGGAGATGTCAGACAGAAACATGGTTGACTTGGCTTCAGCACGTCCACAAGCTGGATTTCATTTCACTTACAAAGTTGAACAACTTCAGAAACATAGAAGATGAAACTAGAGAAAAATAAATAAATAATACATTACAGCAGTCTTTCACTACTGCTTATCAGAAAATACACTGCATGATGGTACAAGCCCACGTAAGCCCACTTGATACACAGTTCTGCCAAAGTGGTAACATGCCAAGGTAAACAGCACTGCACAGGAAAGCAAACACTGTGCAGGATTCAAAAGCCCAACCTTCATTGTTAACTACATGGCATACTGTAAAGAAGATCTTGTCAATCACCTCAAAATATTCTATAGGTGACTTTGTCAATAATCGTAACTTTATCAGTCTGCCAAGGAAGGCGGTGGAGTTATGTATGTCAGTCCTTCCGTCTATTAATCTGTCTTTCCGTCTGTTTGCAACATTACTCAAAAACAGACAAACAGATTTGGATGAAATTTTCTGGGAAGGTCAGAAATGACACAAGGACCAAGTGATTAGATTTTGGCAGTGATGAAGCTTATAGTCTGGATCCACAGATTTGTTAAAAATTTCTGTACCATTGTGAGATAGCGGCACAGCGTCACTGTAACCATGACGACAAGTGAACACTACATCAGCTGCTTGCTGACGATCACATGACTGCGATCCTATTACAAATCCACCACTATGGACTTATCGGGAGTTATCTTCAGAAATTATACAACGAACTGAGCAGCCTTGGCAGAGTGCTGTGCTCTCTGAGTGCTTTTCTTGTTCTGTCTTGTGTTGATCCAGGTTTTAAAGGATGAAACACATTTGCAATGTCAATGGTAAATCATCATTATGAAGGAAACTATGAGATCAGGTAGCCAACTTCAGAAAGACTTCGGGCTATATACCATAATTTCTGGACTATTGAGCACACCTGAGCATAACACACACCCACTAAATTTAAAAAGGAAAAAAAAAGTACATATATAAGCTGCACTTGTCTATAAGCTGCAGGTTTACAGACAGCTGCTACAGCAAATGTCAAAGGACTAAGAGAGACATTTCTTTAACACAAGGCTGCCATACTGCACCATCCAAATACTCACTAAATATTGAAATTTGCAGTGTGGTAGGCTGCTGCTCGGAGGTGGTTGTTGATTCCCATGGAGACGTAGATTTCAAAAATGATAATATACAGATAACGAAGAGAAAGAAGGCAAGCTTATGTGTGCATCCAGTGAGTCAGACTACCTGAGGAATGATGGACATCCTCTTGCGTAGGTCGTGGAGGCCGATCTCAGAGGTCACAACGCCGTCGATGGAGATCTTTCCCTGAGGTTCTGTCAGGCGGAACAGAGCCGAGATCAGGGAGCTTTTCCCTGCACCTGTTCTGCCCACAATACCAACCTGATACATGGGACAGAAACAAAGTCAGTGACTGATGGTCACCCACCATGTACTTAAAAAGCACACAGTGTCTGTCTGTAAACAGAGATGTCTCACCTTCTCGTTGGGTTCAAAGGTGGCGCTGATGTCTTTCAGGATGATGGGGCCGTCTGTGCTGTAGGAGAGGCTGACCTGCTCAAAAGTCACCAGACCGTTGCTTGGCCAGTCAGGGGGAGGACGCTTCTGCGTTTCCCAGGGTGCTTCGCTTTTTAGCTCCGTGTACTCCACCACCCTCTCCACAGATGTCATCTGAAAAGACAAAAGGTTCTTTTCAATTCTGCTTTTTGTGTCTACTTTCATCATTGCTCAGAAGTAGAGTCAGCTTACAGATCAAGTGCAATGCCAACTTCAGTGGCACTGAAGCATGGCACCGCAACACTAGCCAGGGTTGTGTACAGCTCTGTGCAATGTCATTTTAATGTCTAATAATTCAAATTTATATCACCTCTCAATTCTTGCATTACATCTAAGTTGAACAGTTTAGTATGTCCTTCAGTGAAAAGTCCAAAACAAATTCTTGAGAAATACAAACTGAAAGTACAGGCACCAAATTTGAAACTCTGTCCAACATATAAATTTGAAACCTGTGATCACAATATCGATTAGTCTAACTGCATGAACATGTTGAAACTGTCCCAGTAACAGAAGAAATTTATTGTTGTAGCCAATTTATCATATAACTAACATTACCTTGTCTCACTATTGTCAGTCTGGTTTGACTGCACTCTGTATTATTTTCATATCTCAGCTGAGGAGTTCCTGTTACCTTCATGAGAAGCTCAGGCTGTAATGTTTCAAGGACAATGCTACAATAACTTATATAGTCTTGTTTTGATTCTTAGTCAGACTTCTCCTCTTTGGCTGTGAGACTACCACAGTGAATGCATAGTCCTGTTAATGAAGCATGGATGTAGAGTGTGGTGATTTATGTCTGCATTAGTGCAGAATGTTGGGGAGCTGAGATGTGCAGATAGCACTGTGAACGTCTGTAGATATATCAAAACTACTCCAGGCTGCAGAAGCTTGGTAGAGGAGAAATATTCCAATGTGACAACCATCCACAGCACACTGACCGACAACGGAGCATGCCACCACTCACCTCTCCACCTGGCCCCTGCGATGGCTGTTTTCGGCTCAGTCAAAAAGTCGCCGAACTGGAAACTAGGGTCTCCCTTCTCCATCAGATCGGGGAAGATGAGCGCCTCATTGACTCTTTGCTAGCGCAGGGATCCAGCGCTCCTGGAGCCGGAGGAGGACCCCTGGACGACACCGTGCCATGGACCGGCTCGCCCACCGGGGACCAGTGGGCACCTCTTGGAGCCAAGCCCAAGTCTCTCCGGTGCTCTACTCCGGGGCAGCCGGCCCCATGGCGCCCAGTTCACCGCCGCGGCGGATCACTGAGGCTCTCACCACCCTGTTCTCCTCCACCAGCCCAGGATATCTGCCTGTCAAACAGGTTTGCTGTCCTGGATGAAGAGTGTTGTGTGCTTGTAGCACTAAAACAAAAGAGCGAGCCAACTTTACCGGGTGAGCACCGTGTATATGACCTTTATTTCTTATTTCCCTGGTGCGTTCTGTCCCGAACCACAGCTAGACCTCACTAGTCGAGAACAGACAATGTGCACCTTAGGCAGAACCAATCGAACACTGATGATAAGACATCTCTAACAATATATCACATCCTCCCTTTTAAAGCTTAGCGGTAACTGTTAACTCTCAACAATAAACCTTAATGCAGAATATCAGGAATTATTAATTTTTTTTTTTTTTTTTTTTTTTTTTTTTTTACACTGTCGATAGTACCAAAAAAAAAATAAGCAATTATATACAGTAAACCTTCACACAAAATCAAAACTCAAATCTGAACTCGGCTTATCAGTGGGGCTGTTAAGTATCAGTACAACTCATAGTCCCTAAACCTTGTAGGCATCTGCACAAGCCTCCCACTTCTGGTGTTGCATGTGGGAGTAACTGGAGTGGGACTTCCGGACTCACAGGCAGGTGTACGTGAGTGTGGGAGGGCCTGTGATCCGCTGTCCTGATCCTGTGAAGTGGTTGATTGCTCCAGTATGTTATCATCGTCCCTTCTGTGAAGACTGGGATGGATCCTCCTCAGATGACGGCGGTTTCTTCGGAACGTGACACCACTGGGAGTCTGTACATCATACGAACGTGGTTCCAGTCTTTTACTCAGAACAGTAGCAGGTTCCCAACCACGACGGGCTGACATGTGGACTGTAGTGCCAGGAGTAAACTCGGGCAGTGGCTTTGTGTTGTGGTTATAGTGGTGCTCTTGCCTGGCTTGTAGGTGTTTCAGCCGTGAGTGAAAACCATGTGCGATAGCTGGTTGCAGTACAGCTGTTGAGCTTGGAAGTGTACTACGCAGTACTCTTCCCATCAACACTTGTGCCGGTGAGAACTCAGTGCCAGTCACTGGGGTGTTTCTTAGTGACAGGAGAGCCAAATGTGGATCTGTGCCAGTCTCTGTTGCCTTTTTAAGTGCGTGTTTAACAGTCTTTACCGTTCTCTCTGCAAGGCCGTTCGACTGCGGGTATCCCGGGCTGGAGTGGACAAGCTTTATCCCCCATGACAATGCAAACTGTCTCATTTCAGAGCTGGCAAAAGGGACATGATCACACATCAGCTCTTTGGGGATTCCATGTCTGGCGAAAACGGTCTTCATCTTGCGTATGACTGAGTTTGCTGTTTTGTCAGGTAAGTGTAACACCTCAGGGTACTTTGATAGGTAATCGACCATCAGGAGGTATGACTGCCCTTGTAATTCGAAGATGTCGGCACCTATCTTAAGCCATGGCAGCTCGGGTACCTCGTGTGGGATCATAGGCTCTTTCTGATTTCTTGGTTGGAGTTGTTGGCATGGACCACAGCTTTCCACCGCGTGTTCAATGTCCTGTGTCATACCAGGCCAGTACATCAGTTTTCTTGCCTGTGCTTTCATCCGCTGTATACCCTGATGTGCAAGGTGCAGTCTGCCAAGCATCAGCTGTCTCACACTCTGTGGGATCACGATCCTGTCACCAGCCATCAGGATTCCATCCCTGTTGCTGATAGTGTTTCGCATAGGCCAGTATTGGTGCAGGTGACTTGGAACACTTGTGCGTCGTCTCGGCCAGCCTCTGTTGTGTAGCTCCATCACTTGTTGCATTGTATTATCTGTTGCCGTAGCGACCTTTAGTTTTGAGAGGGTATCAGCGTCGAGTGCGTCTGTGGCTTCCATTTCATGCACTACTCTCTCTTCGAACAGACTTCCATCCTCGTCCTTGCAGTCACTGATAACCGCGCGGGACAAGGTATCAGCCACGTGCATGTCCCTGCCTGGTGTGTAGGTTATTTTCAGGTCATAGCGTTGGAGCTGCAATAACATGCGCTGGAGCCGTGCTGGTGCTTTGCTTAGGTGTTTCCTGAAGATGACTTCTAGCGGCTTGTGATCTGATTGTACAGTCACTGTGTTGCCATAGACATATTGGTGAAAGCGCTTGGTTGCGAAAGTTATTGCCAGCAGCTCTTTCTCTATTTGAGCATAATTCCTCTCTGAGTGTGTGAGTGCTCGTGATGCATAAGACAGTGGCCTGCCTTCCTGCAGTAGGCAGGCGCCAAGTCCATCTTTTGATGCGTCGCACTGAATTATGAGTGGCTTGCTCTGGTCATAGAACTGGAGCACTGGGGCATGCATGAGCGCAATCTTGAGCTTTTCCAGCGCAGCCGTGTGTTCATGGCTCCAGTGCCAGGCAGCGTCTTTTCGTAACAGCTCTCTGAGTGGGCTTGTAATTGTGGCTTCGTTTGGAATGTATTGGCAGAGATATCTCGTCATTCCCAGTAGCCTCTGTAGTCCTTTTTTGTCTTCAGGCTGTGGCATGTTCCTGATGGCTTCCACCTTGGACTCGTCCGGCTTAACTCCCTTGGAGGTGACAACGTGCCCCATGTATCTGACTGAATCCACCTTGAATTGGATTTTGTCCTTGTTGAATTTGATGTTGTTTCTCTGTGCAGTGTCCATGACTCTCTGCAGAATGGCATCATGCTCTACCTCTGACGCAGCAGCGATAATCATATCGTCTGCTATGATGTGCACTCCATCAATGTTGCCGAATATTTCCCAGTTCTTTTGTTGGAAAACCTCGCTGGCAGACTTTAGTCCAAAAGGAAGCCTCTTAAAGTGGAAACGGCCCCATGGTGTGCTGAATGTGCAGAGCATAGAGGAAGGCTGGTCCAGTTTCACTTGCCAGTATCCATCCTTTTCATCCAGAATGGAGAAGATGGTTTTCCCTGACAGCCTGTGGAGAACTTCCTCTGGGGTGGGTATTGAGAAATGCTGTCTCTTGATCGCCTCATTTAGGTCCCGAGGGTCCAAGCACACCCTGAGCGACCTATTTTTCTTTTCTGTAAGGACAAGGCTGTTAACCCACTCTGTGGGTTCTGTCACAGGTGCAATGACGTCTCTCTCAACGAGCTCCTCCAGCGTAGTCTTCAGCCTGTCCATGACAGCGATGGGGATTTTCCTGCACCCGTGCACTACTGGGGTCACCTGGGGGTCTGTGTGAATGTGATGCACCCCAGGAAACTGACCCAGACCACTGAAAACAGAAGGATAGGCGTCCACTAACTCTTCCTTAGTGGCTGGAGGTTTGACTGTAATTGTTTCCATCCTCTTGACTAACTGCAGCTGCTCACAGGCACTTCTGCCTAGTATTGGAGTTGAAGAGTGTTTAGTGACGAAGAAAAGGAGATCTGACGTCGTCCTGGCTACGTCACAGGTGAGACTCACAGTGCCTTCTGGCTTCAGGCGCACTCCTCCATAAGCCACAAGAGCAACACGGGTGGGGTGCAGCTTATGATGACCTGGAATCTTCTGCAAAATGCTCAGAGGGAGTACATTCGCATCTGCGCCAGTGTCCAGCTTAAAACTGACCTCTGTATTTTGTACTTTGGCTGTAGTGTACCATGCCTTGTCTTGTTGAGTGTTATTAGGTTCAGCACATAACACAGTTCCAATAAACAAAGATTCGACCTCCAGATCATGCACACCTCGGGCAGTTGGTCTCCTCTCATGTGTTGACATGCACATTTTCGCATAGTGGTTCTTTTTATTACACTTATGGCATGTAACACCAAATGCTGGACATTGTCTGGGTTTATGTGTCCCACCACACTTCTTGCATGTGTTTGCATTAGCTGTGTGTGCCTTTGGCTTTTCTTGTGACCTCACCTTACGTTTCATCATGCCCGCTCTGTCCTTCTCTAAGCCGGTTGACACCTTGTGAAGAGCATCCACGGACGCCTCTGGTTGAGCTGAGCGCATTACTTTCATCTGTGATTTTGCTACTTCAGCCGCTCTGCAGATATCAACTGCTTTATCCAAAGTCAAATCCGTTTCTCTCAATAGTCGCTCTTTCACTCGGACATCAGGCACAGTAAACACAAGCTTATCTCTTATCATGTCATTTTCAGTGATTCCAAACTCACAGTTCTTACATTTCTGACGAAGTTCAGTCACAAACTGGTCGACATTGACTCCTTCTGTCATAGGTTGTGACCAAAACTGGTGGCGCTCGAACACAATGTTCTTCTTTGGTATACAGTACTTTCTGAATGCATCCAGGATATCTTTCAGCGTAGGCTCACCATCGTCTTCTTCTGTCGCAATTTCGAGGGTGTTGTATATGTCTAGCGCATCCTCACCAACTGTGTGTAACATAATTGCGACCTTCACTGGTTCACCTTTCTCATCCGCGCTGGTAGCTGTCATATACAGCTTAAACCGCTGTTCCCAACGGCGCCAATTTTCTGCTAGGTTGCCTGTCACCACCAGCGGTGCGGGCGGCTTGAACTGGTCCATGGCTTCGAGCAAAAACAAACTTTCTTCCCACAGCGGAGTTACAACGAAAGAACTAGCCAAATGGTGTCTCGTGTCTCATGTGGATGAAGAAAGCACCACTTCTGACACCATGTTGTGTGCTTGTAGCACTAAAACAAAAGAGCGAGCCAACTTTACCGGGTGAGCACCGTGTATATGACCTTTATTTCTTATTTCCCTGGTGCGTTCTGTCCCGAACCACAGCTAGACCTCACTAGTCGAGAACAGACAATGTGCACCTTAGGCAGAACCAATCGAACACTGATGATAAGACATCTCTAACAATATATCACAAAGAGGAATTCCCACCATTGTCTCGTGACTCGCTGCGGCCGCCCGGGCGAAGACGGTCTGCTCCCCCCTCGGCACTGCACCGGAGCACAGTTTCGGCAGCGGCTCACTCTACTCTACGAAAACCGGCAGCTTTTGTGTTTACCCCGCGGCCGAACCCGACTGCGTCTGGTCCATCCTGCCCTCTGGTTCCCAGGAGCAGGAGCCCAGGGGAAACTTTACCAGACCTTGGGATGGCCACTCAGCCCGCTCCGGTAAATGCCACCGCCGAAAGGCCACCGGATGTCATCAGGAGTCCACATCGTCGGGTGATCATCGGAGACTTCACCGTCAGACATGTGAGGTCTCGCCTCTCCACCACGCTGTGCTACCCCGCTGCCACAGTGAATGACATCGCCACCAAGGTCCGCGAAGTACTGGAGGCACACCCCTCTGTCAAAGCGGTGGTCGTTCACGTGGGCGCAAACGATACAAAGAAACGACAATCAGAAATCCTTAAAAATGATTTCACCCGGCTCTTTCAGGCCCTAAAACAATTTGATGTACTCACTTTCATCTCTGGTCCTGTGCCGACTGTCGGCCGCGGGTTCGGCCGCTTCTCCAGGCTCCTGAGCCTCCACACCTGGCTCTCCACCGCCTGTCGCCAGCACGGTGTGGTTTTTATTGACAATTTTAATCTTTTATGGGAGCGCAGGGACGCTTTTAGACAGGATGGCCTCCACTTGAATCCCCGTGGCGCCTGGCTGCTCTCCTCCAACATTCACTTCTCCCTCAATAACCACATGGTCAATCACCATCCACCTGTTCAGCTCGGATCATTATCACTCACGTCACTACCACCTTCTTCTTCACGTTCCTGACTCCTGATGCCACACGACCCAGGTACTGTCACCACCACTCACAACACAACTGGCTCCACCTGCAGTCTCACCGCTGACACTCTCTACTCATGGATTCCCGTCATCATCACAAACAGAAATAGTATCAGACCCAGTTGTCGCAGCATCAGAACTATAAACAAGGACAATCTCGCCTTCCCACCACCCATCACAGATCAAAAGACAGCAGTAACCATAAACATGGCACTTTTAAATTCACGCTCTCTTTCCAGTAAAACTTTTATTATTAATGAGTTGATTTTAGATAACCATGTTGACTTCTTGTTTTTAACTGAAACTTGGCTGGGGGCAGATGCATCAGCAGTTCTCGCAGAGGCCTCCCCACCAAATTTTAACTCTGTGTTTTCATTAAGGCATGGTAGGAGAGGTGGTGGCACTGCATCAATCATTTCTGGTTTATTCTCAGTTAAAGAAATTTTATTTGATCAGTACACCACTTTCGAATACCATGCCTTTACTTTTAACAATCCCTCAATTTTATGCATCACAATATACAGACCACCAAAACAATGTGCTGCTTTTAACAATGAATTCTCTGAGTTTTTAACAATAATTCACAGCACGTATGACAGGATCATTATTACTGGTGATTTTAACTTACATATAGATAAGCTGTCAGATCCTATGTCTAAAGATTTTATTGATGTTCTTAATTGCTTGGATTTTAGACAACATGTCACACAGCCGACTCACAACAGGGGACACACTCTGGACCTGGTCATTAGTCACGGTCCTCTGTCCATCAGTGTGTCCTCTGTTGTTGACTTGGCTGTATCTGACCATTTCTGTGTGTTTTTTGGAGTCACTGGTTTTATCCAACAGGAGGCCCCTGTGAGAACTGTGAGGAAGCGCTATTTGACTTCTGAAGTGGCTGCAAATTTTTTTGACATTTTAGAGAAATATCCTCCGGCTTTTCTACCAGCTCCCTGCGATTTTATTGTTGACTATTTTAACTGTAAACTCAAGTCAAGCCTCGACTCAGCTGCTCCCTTTGTAACAAAACAGATACATATAAAAAACATACCACCATGGAGGACTGAGGAAACAAAAACACTGAAGAGGAAATGCAGAGCAGCGGAGAGAAAATGGAGGAAAAACAAATTGACAGTAAATTATCAAATATTTCGTGATCTAGTAAAAACATACAACAGTGCACTTAAGCAAGCCCGAAACAACTACTTCTCAAAACTGATTGCCAGTCACAAAAACAATACCAAATTTCTTTTCTCAACCATCGACAAACTACTTAACCCCACTTCCAATAATTATAAGGGCTTCATAAGTAACACACTCTGTGAGGAATTTGCAGTCCACTTCGGAAGGAAGACAGAGTCGATTAGATCTAGCATTTTATCAAATCTGAAAACTGCCTCTACTTTTACTGCTTCTGCGACTCTGTCTTTAACTGAGGAAACACTGGACAGTTTTGACCTGGTTGATGCAAGCACATTTGGTGGAATTTTATCCCAAATGAACCCAACAACCTGTCTTTTAGATCCCATCCCCACTTCATTTTTTAAGACATACTGTGGGCATCTTGAAGACGAGCTTTTAAACATCATGAATTGCTCCCTTCAGACAGGGGTCTTCCCTGCTGCTTTTAAAACGGCAGTGGTGAGGCCCCTTCTGAAGAAGACTAATCTGGATCCTGCTATTTTTAATAATTACAGACCAGTATCCAACTTACCATTTTTAAGCAAAGTTTTAGAGAAAATTGTTTTTACTCAGCTGAATGCTTTTTTAAAAAGACACAATATTTTAGAAAAATTTCAGTCAGGTTTTAGGACAAACCACAGCACAGAGACGGCTCTGTTAAAAATTGTTAACGACCTCAGGAGTAATTTAGACTCCCATAAACTTTCTGTTCTGGTGCTACTGGACTTAAGTGCAGCCTTTGACACAGTAGATCACCCAACTCTTTTATCTAGACTTAAACACCTGGTCGGCCTCTCTGGGACTGTTTTAAAATGGTTTTACTCCTATCTCTCTGACAGAAGTTTTCTGGTAAGTTTGGATACATGCTCATCAGATGTCCACAAAATGAAATACGGAGTGCCTCAAGGCTCAATTTTAGGTCCCATTCTTTTTAACTTATACATGCTCCCACTTGGAGATGTCATCAGGAGACACGGAATCAGTTTTCACAGTTACGCTGATGACACTCAACTTTACATTGCCGTGTCTCCCGATGACACAGGGCCAGTCGATGCCCTTTTTAACTGTATTTTAGACATCAAATCTTGGATGGCAGAGAATTTCTTGCAGCTCAACCAGGACAAGACTGAGGTTTTAGTTATCGGCCCTGAGGCCAAGAGAGAGAAACTTTTATTAAAACTGTCTTCGCTATCTTTTAAACCTGCTGGTTCTGTAAAAAATCTGGGTGTCATTTTTGACTCTGAGCTTAATTTTATACCTCATCTTAAACAAGTAACTAAAACAGGTTTTTACCATTTAAAGAATATAGCCAGAGTCCGCCCATTTCTCTCTCTAGCAAACACAGAGATGTTAATGCATGCTTTTATTTCTAGTAGAATGGACTACTGTAATGCCCTGCTTTCTGGTCTTCCCAAAAAAGCTATTTCTCACCTCCAACTATTGCAGAACTCAGCTGCACGAGTCCTGACGAAGACCAGAAAGCGGGACCACATTACACCAGTTTTAAAATCATTGCATTGGCTCCCTGTGTGCTTCAGGGTAGACTTTAAAATTATTTTAACAGTTTTTAAATGTATTAATGGTCTTGGGCCTTCATATTTATCTGATCTACTTTTACCTTATGAACCCTCACGGACCCTCAGGTCCTCTGGCACTGGCCTTTTGATAATTCCCAAGGTGAATACAGTGACACATGGCGAGGCAGCTTTTCAACATTATGGCCCTCGCCTGTGGAACAGCCTGCCAGAGGACCTGAGGGCTGTAGAGAACGTAGAGACTTTTAAATGCAGGCTCAAGACTCACCTTTTTAAACTGGCTTTTACATAATGCTTTTATTTTATCGTAATGCCTTGATTTATACTGTTTATTCCCCTGTTTTGCTTTTATTTCTATATTTATTTTATTATTTTGTATACTATATTATTATTTCACTATTTTAGTATTTATTTTACTATCTATTTTACCATTTATTTTACTATTTATTTACTATTTTACTATTCTTTATCTTTTAGGAGCTATTTTATTCTTCAATTTTTAGTTTTTACGTGTTATTTTTAACACGCCTATTTTAGATTCCAGTGTTTCCTCAGTGGGGAGCCGTCTGCATCTGGGGCTTTGGCAGGGCCAGGGCCAAGTGGCCCTGGAGCTAGGTGGCCTGTTGGCCCTGATGGGGCCTGCTGCTGCCCCGGGTGCAGGCGACTCTCATTGATGGCGTTTCCTCTTTCTGGTGCTTCTGCTCTCAGCCAATACACACTATTATTTCTTTTACAGTAGTGTGCGTGTGCGTGTGTGTCTGACTGTCTGTGTGTGTATGTCTGTGTGTTCTTAGGAAGTATGCTGTGGGGCGGGGTTTGGGAGGGATGTGGGCCATTGTCTTTTTTTATTGTTTTTTATTGTTTGTTTTTAAATTGTTAAGCACTTTGTGCTACTTTTGTATGAAAAGTGCTATACAAATAAACTCTGATTGATTGATTGGCTGTCAAAATCAAACAGGAGCTTCACAAAAAAAAAGCAAAAAGTGAAAACTAGGACCTAACTGAGTACATTGCTTGACTTGACAGAACATCCTTTGTGGTATCTTAAAGAGAAAGGGAACACAACCCCTACAGCAAAGAGCAGCTGCAAAAAAAAAAAAACAAGATTTGAATCTTAGTAATAAAAGGTGGACTGACTTCAGTTGCATTGTGTTTCTACTATGGGGAGTAATATAATAGATTTTCATTTTTGAATCTAAACTATTAGCTTTAATTTGACATTAAATATCGCACAGGGGTGTAATTGCTTCTGCTGTACTAAATATTACATTCAGTGTACCATTTCGCCCTTAGCTAGGTTGTACAAAATGCTTATCAACGTCTTCATCTACCTACTCATGTACAAATGGCCAAAGCCTGCCAAGGGAGCAAACGGCATACCGTACAATTAGTGGATAACCACTAATTGGCGCCAAGAAAATTAATCTATCCCTTCATCATCTGCCAGCGCTTATAGACCCTTTATTTGTTTACAAACATTGTGACGTTTTTTGTGGGCGGGGCTTATGCTGGAGGCAAAAGCGGAGCGAGAAGTCAAGTGGGACTGGGAGTATATAGTTTGCGCTGGGAGTTTGCGCTGCAAACTCGAGCATTTTTAACCCGTTAAGCTTCAGTGTCCCGCCAGCGGTACACTTACTAATTTGCATAGGAATTTAAAGAATGTCCGAAGGCTGCAAACGCGATTATATAAACACTATGTGCTGATGGAAAGCTTAGATTCTCATGAATCCGCCGGTATAAACCACTTTCAGATGTGATTACCACAGCGGGTA
This sequence comes from Acanthochromis polyacanthus, assembly GCF_021347895.1. Lineage (NCBI taxonomy): Eukaryota > Metazoa > Chordata > Actinopteri > Pomacentridae > Acanthochromis > Acanthochromis polyacanthus. The sequence continues at coordinate 19,146,983 of NC_067134.1, read as the reverse complement.
ATATAAACACATTTGTCCGACAAACAACGGCTTTAACGTACACAGCGCGACTCACATTTCCGGGTTCATTATTACACACAGATGAAAATATTCCACAAAAAACGGCCATAATCCAACCTTTTACATCCAGACGACACAAGCCAGTAAACTATTTTGTCCAAAACATGTCTTGAAGTCGGTATAAAATCCACGAATCGGTCGTTTTCAAGGAAATGCACCTCGCGATGCGCGTCCAATATTCCCTGTATTTCTCGTCATATTTTTTATTTATAAATAGAATATTAGCGATTTTTTGTACTGAAAATGGCTGGAATTGACTGCAGCTGATCGTCTCTGTCCAGTCTTTTCGCCTCAGTGCATTTAACCACAACTGTCTTCGTTCCCTCTGAGCACGAGTGTTCGGTGGAATCCTATAAAACTTTAATTTGAGTTCGCCAATGTCATTCCTCCTACTCTGGCATCCAAAAACACAGCAGGACGACATTTTAGAAAAGTTGATAGAGCCTAGTCCCTCAGTCTTTCGCCTTTTGGTCATTCGTGACGTGGGTCATTAAAGGGTCTATTTAATCACAGAGATCATTATGTATGTCAATGACATAATTGAAATTCTGAGATCTCTCAGCTGCAGAATGATCACAATCTATTTAGCCTTTTTTCCCTGGAAAAGCTGAACCTGATGACCCGTGAGCAATCACAAGCACATGTGAACGTTGAATGAAAAAAATTTAATGAAATATCGCTTACTTCTTACCATATTCTCCACCTCGGCACTTTGTCTCATCGTCCACTGGAAGTTTCCCACTAGTGTCAAAGAATAAGTCAGCACCAGGCCCACCTCTCCAGCCTCCAGCCCTGAGAAAGAACAATTTACAGAAATGAGACTGCTTCTGGACACGCACATTTCCAGACTCAGCTGATACAAGAACTCTTCAGCTGATCAGTGTGGGTCATTTTCAGATGAAAAAATTTTTGTTGTCCAATATTGCGGTGCAACAACATTATCATTCAAATAAATATAAATGGACTAACTGGAGGTAGGTATGACAACCAAAGAACAAGATCTCCTCAGAACTGTTCCTCACTGATAAGATAAGGAGTGGTGCCTAAAAATTAAATATTAATTCAGTTTTGTAGTTACAGAGAAAAAACAATTATGAAACTTTTTATAGAACAACGCTGTTCAAGCCTGTGGGTGTAAAATAAAAGCTCTGAGAATACGAAGATGCTTGCCATAGCCTGAGAGTTCTGTGGAAACTGTAAGACAGATTTAAAACCAATAAATGAGGACTGCGTAGCTTACTGTGCCAGTGTTTAGATCTATGTGTTCCGGTCCTGCTATGTGCGCTCACACATACTGAATTTTCATACAACTGAATTTAGTAAAAAGCTGTTCTTATTTACAAAACTTTCTGTTTTTGCTATCAGACAAAAGGACAACTACGGAACAGTGACTGAAACACAGCCTACTGAGGCCACATGTTAATCAGGAGTCACGTCAAAGTAATTTCCAAGCTGCTCCTCTACAGCTAAAATACAGAATTTAGAACCACAACGTTGACCTCACAAACTTACCAAACAAGTGTTTAAAACAACCTGTGCTGTGAATTTGGCGATTTTCATATAAAATGATCGAAAAGACACAAAGAAGCGACAGACAGTCACACGCACTCATTTATGTCTATGTTTGTCAACGACATACACAGAGAGTCTTCTTCCTGAAAGTGGTGGGGACAGTGGCAGCTGTTCACAAATAAGACTGGGTCTAAGTCATTCGAGCATCACTTTAAATCAACTATATATGAATCTGAAAAGACACTGAAATTACTGAGGGGTTTCTAAACACCTCTTGCGGCAATAGTTAGCATCAATTTCTGGTTTTTCTGTTTGACAGATAAATTGTTCAAATGAATGTAGAAGATGAACATAATTCCTCACCATCTCTGAGAAAAATGCAGCCAAATGTTGTAAGGAAGACAAACACGGAGCAAATGCTGTCAAGGCAAAGTGAAAACCAGCGTGAGGTCATCAGCACCAAAAACCACGCCTCTGAAAAAAGAAAAGAAACAAAAAGTTTGATTTACAGCTATTTAAGGTAAGATTTTATCTTACCTGTAATCACAGATATTACAAAATATTTCCTATCTACATCTCTGGAAGATTACTGTATTATGTAATATTCATACACCCTTTAAGATAACTATTGCACTACTTAACCACTTTACTTTCTCACAGTACGAGTTTCTGAATAGAAATGTGTGAAATGACTAGGGATGAATGTAATGTTTGCTACTTTCCAACTTTTGCCCTAATTTAGAATCTTGATCCCAGAAGAATCTGTTGCATTAGGGTATTTCTCACTTTTGAATTAATGGAGTTACTCTAGCTTAGGATTTTGAGTCCTCTTATATTGTTGGCAGTTGGAACTTTCAGTTCTGGTGCAGCATTACATGGGTCTGTCTGATCAGAAATGATGGTCTGCTGTTGTTGTGTGTGTGTCTCTGAATTGCTGGAAGTGTTTCTTCAGAATACTTTGCTAGTGACCCCAGACTTTAGAAGTTATAGTGGGGCGTATGCGTTTTTAGCCCAGGTAGTGAATTTGATTCATCAGCATTTACTGACTGCAGACATTAGTTCACTGATGAATGTGCTTCATGGCCTGGAAAAAAAGCTAAGCCCCCCAGCTATCATCTTATACATGGCACTTGGCAAAAACACACATTTTATTAATGCTTCAAACACCACAGCTTCCTAGTTCTACATATTTTCAAATCACCTTGTAAAGTCTAAATGTTAACTGTAAATATGCAAAAAAGAAACATTAAACCTGAGTGCAGGTCCTGATGGGCATCGAAGGTTTTCTTTAATCTCTCCTCAGCCCTGAAAGCTCGGATCGTCCACAGACCCTGAAGAGACGAAGACAGGTGGGAGAAGACGGGACTCCGGGCTGCAGGAAAAGCCACAACGAAGCCAAAGTCATTTAACTTACAGCTCAAATGATTTATTCATGCACATGAAATATTTGGCACAACTCCATTGACGTACTTGTTGACTCAAGACGTTTGATATCACGCGATGTACTGAGGTAGAAGCGTCTCAAATACAGAAAGATTATAAGCAGAACGACAACAGGGATGAGGACAAGAGGGATGACTGCGGTTGCCACAGCGACCACGCCAGCATTCTGTAGAATTAACTAAAAGAACATCACAAGATGAGGAATACTGTAAATTCAAGATAAATGCATATTTAAGCAGAGGTAGCATGTGCAGTAGTCAAACCAAGAGGAATTCCTCACTTGATAAAAGTCCACAAATGTGATGGGCAGCAAGGAGTCCACTTGGCTGATGTCTTTGGAGAACCTGTTGAGAATTCTTCCTACAGCACGGGAAAAGGTTACTTCTTACTACCAGGGCCATGTAGGTTCAAGTTTAAACCCACATCATATTTAATATATGCCTAACAGGTTCAGGCTAATAATACAGTCACTTAAACACCGATAAGTCTGCTTTAGCCACAGAAATACAGTTGTGCTTGAAAGCTTGTGATCCCCTTCGGATTTTGCATATTTTGGGGCAAGTATGCCCGGCAACATCATCACTGCTAAAACTAGAGAAACCGATAAATAATTAAGTAAGGCAAAATCATAACTGCTGCTCACTCATTTAGTGAGGAAAATGATCCAACATTACATATTTCTCTTTCTCTTGCGAATCAGTTTTGGGACAGGTACTTCCCTCTTGCTGGTACAATTCAGAAGGCATTGTTCCCATAAATATAAATCATATCAGTCTCTTTAGACCAGGGGTCGGCAACCTTTAACACTTAAAGAGCCATTTCGACCAGTTTCCCACAGAAAAGAAAACACCGGGAGCCGCAAAATCCTTTTGGCATTTAAAATGAAGACAACACTGCATATATCGCTTTTTTTTTTTTACCTCTATGTCCTTGTTAATCACTCGTGATTAATTAATTACAAAGCCTCTAATTAGATAGATTCATTTTTTTAAATTGTGTCCTTCCACTAATATTTATCTTACTTGGTTAATGTCATTTTTGCTCCTGGACCCAATGTTAGCTGGAACTCAATATTTTTCGAATGTCTATTGTAAAATCTATTTATCTATTTATCTTAAGCTAATAACTTTTCTCCGGTAAGTCGCTGCCCTACTTTCCAAGACGACACTCCTCTGACTCTCTGACCTGCTGCCTGGACATCGAGCCGTGTTCTTGTGAGTAACGTGTATTACCCTATCATGAGTACTTTTAACTCAAAGACAAGACGTGTCTTTCTTGGAGTGGAGCTTTAATATACAGGCTTGCCATTCTTGAGTACAAAACGATGTGAAACTACAGGCGTTGCTTCTCCATCTTCTCTGCATCACTTTTGCGCTCTCATGTCCCGGGGGAAAAACCCCAGCAGCACATCCGGTGGAGTGACACGTCAATATAAGAGCGGTAATTTCATAATAAAATTCTCTGTATTAAAACGCATTGAAACGCGCCTGAAAGGCAGAACAATTTATTTTCCAAAGTTACAGGGAGCCACAACAGAGGGCTAAAAGAGCCGCATGCGGCTCCGGAGCCGCGGGTTGCCGACCCCTGCTTTAGACAATCAAATTAAGTCCCTTTAATAAGACAGAGATCATAAATGTAAATTACACTGATCATAAATCAGTGTTGAAGAGCAATTAAAGGGAAAATGAGTCAGCGAGAAACAACTCTAAGCACGTCCTATGCAAGATAAAACTGGGATCATTAAAATTCTCACAGTGCAAACCGCAGCAGCAGATACTGTTGTCGTTAAACATACAAAACATGCTTGAGGCTAATGTTAGTACAGATATTAAAATGGTCTTAAAACTGTATCTTTTGTGCTAACTGAAGAACAGACAAATTGTGCTGATCACATTACCCTAATGACTTTATGATCCTTCTTCTTTGTTTTATTGCAAAGTGTAAGTAGTAGAGTTGCACCACAGTATTTGTCTTATTTCCATCTGCTTCCTTGTGACATCATGAGTTGGTGCATCGTTCCCTGAATGCTCCCTCAGACACCATAATCTTAATACTCTCTTACAGTGTGTGACAGACCAAGATTTTTAAATCTTGGATTGTTACTACAAAAGTTCCCACTTGTGTGAGTGATGGAAACATATTTTACAGTCTATTAGGATTTTAAAATTCTCCAGGTGCATCTCAGAGTTTCATACAGTGGCAAAAGTTCAATATTTTCATTAGACATTGCGCAAAGTGAAAACTATATATTCTAGAGTCATTACACAGAAACTGAAGTAAGTCAAGCCTTTATTTTGTCTCAGAGTGGATGACAACGGCTTACAGCTCATGACCCCCCACCACAAATTCTTGCAATATTTCACAGAGGGCCACAGAAATGTCACCCAAGGGACCCTAGAGACTCCCACACAGTCCTAAGAAGAACTCTAATAAGCTAATTTTCTCAAAAGACCTGCAAAGAGCCTTGAATTTCTCAGTCAGGTTCAGTACACACAACCACAATCATGGAGAAGACTGCCGACTTGACAGCTGTCCTGAAGACACCTTCCATAAGGAGGGTAAGACTCAAAAGTAAGAACATTGCTGAAGGGGCTGGTTGTTCACAGAGTGCTGCGTCAAAGCATATTAATGGAAAGTTGACTGGAGGGAAAAAATGCAGCAGGAAAAGCTGCACAAGAAAAACAGATGAATGCATACTTGAGAGGACTGTCAACAACAGCAGAATGAGGAATGTAGAGGAGATTTACAAGCATTGGACTGAGGCTGAAGTCAGTGCATCCAGAGCCACCAAGCACAGACGTGTTTGGGAAACGGGTTACAAGTGTGGAATTCCTTAAAGACTAAACGACGCCAGAAGCATCTTACCTGGGTGAAGCTGAGAAAGAACTGGACCGTTGCTAAACGGTCCAAAGTCCTCTTTTCAGACAAAAGTAAATTTGGAAGTTTTAGAAAACAAGGTCCCAGAGTCTGGAGGAAGAGTGGAGAGTCACAGCCTCACAAGTCCAATGTGAAGTTTTCACAGTCAGTGGTGATTTGGGTGCCATGTCATCTGTTGGTGTTGATCCTAACATTTCGAGATACATTTTGGAGAGGTTTTATGAGCTGTTGTCATCAAAGTTAAAATAAATAAAGGCTTGAAATATTTCAATTTATGTGTAATGACTAGAGTATATACAGCTTTCCCTTCAAAGAATAGACGATGAAAATATCAAACTTTTTCCACCATATTTCAATTATACGAGATGCACCTGTAATAGTCTGAGCCTGGCTTGATTGTATATTGGTGAAGGTTCTTTTGTTGTGGTCCTCAGAGATCTCCTCTATTTGTGTCGTGATACACTTCCACTAATATATCATTATAATCGCACTTTGCTGTCAATACAATACAACAGGAGGCCCACTCACACACATTGTCATGCTATTGACTGAAAACACCCGACCAAACTGAGATTCAACTTACTACTACTTTGCCTCATTTGTTAAACTGGTTTCTCTTCATCTACTCTTTGGACTTTTCTGAACAATCAATGTTATTTTAGGTCATTGTTTGTTTATGCAGAAACACAGAATATTCTAAAGGCTCCACAGACTTTCAAGCGACAATATAAATGTGACTCATTACTTTTCTTAAAAAACTCAAAATAATCCTGAATAGGGCTCACCTATGGGGTTCACATCAAAAAAGTGAATGGGTGTGCGAACAACAGAACTGAACATGCGGTTGTGCAGAATCTGAGCTGATCTCACCAACCCATGAAATATGATGAGACTCCGGGCATAACTTAAGACCACAGCAGCTGCTGTCAAACCTAAATGTAAAAAGACAAAGGTTACTTTGGATCGTTTTTTTCTTGTTGTTGTAGAGCAGGAAATTCTACTTAAAATGAAGGATTTTATCGAGTCAACATGGGCGTGAGAACTGCAAGAAGAGAAGGCTTACCTGAGTAAATGCCAAGATAAACTGTGAGATTCAACTCTCGATCTGACTGAGTGACATTCCCGTTCTTCATGCCAGCAGCAGCTGCCGTGCTGTTAGAATATTCTTCTCTTGCCCTGTCAGACGATGAAGCAAACACATCAGACCAGACACACTGAATAACATAGCAACCATTTAACTTGAAACCAGTAAAATAAACAGCGTATAAAAGCAACAAACGACTGCATCTTCAGTTATTCATCATGAAAACATATCCACATGAACCAAGTGCTCACCAGTACACCAACCACCAGTCCTGCAGGATATAGGCAGCCTAGAAAAGAAAGTTCAATCAGCATTTTGTCATGGATGCAACATGCAGGTCTTGTTAGGAACACGTATCAAAAGATGTACCAACAGGGGTGAAACGACTTAGCCCCTGGTTTGTTTCCACATTTATATTTTCTTCCTTTTAAAATGCAGGTTTTATTGTTTGCTATCTGCTGTGAATCTCTCTACAGAACTTCATATCAAGCGAAATAAACAGAAAAACCAAAGCTCTACTGCTATTTCAGAAATATGATTTGTGTTTTCAGTCCATGTAATTTTGAGTTATCTTCTGATCAATATTGCTTGATTCCATACATTGTTGTATAGTGTCCTTCATGTGTGGTTACATGTCTTCTCTATGGCTGTTATATGTTGAACAGCTAATATAATGAAAGATATACACTGTATGAACAAATGCGTTTGCTAATGTCATCTATAATATTAGTTTTCCCACTAACTAGAAGGAAATACGGAAGACTGAGGGAATTTCAGACATTGGAAGAAAATAGTTTCTTTAATGTCCATATTCAGTTTTTCCAAGTTTTACTTTTTGAGATCCATGAGCCAGGGCTTACCTCTGCGATGATACTGAGCAGAACAATAACCATTAAAGCCAGAAGGCTGCAGCTTGCAGTGAAGTATTTAAGATAAATATGACTGCTGACATTTCCTTCAGCTCGACTTTCTTCTGCAAAAGACCCAAATGTTTTAACCTGCAAAACAAGCATTATCCAGACATAAAGATTAATATCTTATTTTCACTGACTGAAGTTGAGGTGCATGAAAAGAAGATGGAGGAAGCATATTGTCAGAGATGTGTAATGAGCTTAAAAGGTTAGAAAAACTTTTTTCAGGAAAACTGGACAGAATTTCTTATTAGCAAGATCTGCAAATGATAAAGTACCTAAAATGATAAAGAGCTGGAAAATGTAAAGGAAGTCCATAAAATGTATCTGAAATGAGGGGTAAATAATGATAACATGATGTTCCTTTTAAATAAACCTACAGGAGGCTGCTCAGGGCTGCTGCCCTCTGGTGGCAGGAGGCTGCTGTAAGAACACTGTGAACTGTGTGAGAGATTCGTCCTCTGGCTGATTAAAGACAGTTTTTCTGGATCAGCTGATCGAGTTCGGTCTTGTTCCTCCTCAGTTCTCAGCAAGGACACCATGTCCAGGCCAGAACGCTGCAGCTCACCGTAGGTTCCCTGGCCCATGATACGACCCTGCAGGGGCAAACGATAAAACTACATGAAGGTGAAACCAGGCGTGAACTCACCGTGACGTCACCCGTTGGTTTCAACCATAGATATATACAAACGCCAGATGTCTCGAGACGGAGTCGGCGGCGTCGTCACTTGGCAGCCATCTTAGGACAGTGGACTGCTCTGGCGCACTGTACTGTAGTCAATGGTAAGGTGGATGATTTCCTCACTTTAACACTCATAACTCGCTCAATTCTTGATTGATTTACAAACGGTTTAGTTTATTACAAACCTTATTAACGTGGCTATGATGCAGGCTCAATTCCGAAATCGCAGCTTTTCGTTTTGAAAAATGCGGCATAGTTGTGTGTCTTTTCTGCCTGGCTACTCACATTGAAGATGGTGTTACTCACAATCTGATTTTCAATTATTAGGTTTTCCTGAGACCAACGTTTTTTGAGAACCTAATCTTTAGGCGAAATTACATTCTTTGTGGTTGTGGTTGTATTTATTTGCTTGTTAAGAGACTTTGATTGAGACCTTAGACTTATTGTTTGTATACATCTATGCCTGGATTAGTTAGCCTGCAGCCGAAATGCATTGTGGGTAATGTAGGCACCAGGTTCATGAAAAGAAATCATCTCTTTTTGTTGTGCATTGATTTTGGTTGAGCTTTGTTTTTATCTGTGCATTAGAAAGCTGATAGTAATAAAAAAGTGCAATGCTAAATATTAAAATTACATTTACATCCATTTATGCTGAAAAAAGCTGATATCTGTGTTCATTATTATATGAATTCAATGGTTTTAATTATTCTTATGTAAGCAGTAAAACAAGTACATCTCTGACGTTTATAACAAACCAAGCTGTTGTAAAATCGGTTGAAAATTGAGCAATCTACAGTGATTTTAAAATCCATGCTCCATTGACTTCAATGTTATGAGTGATCGAGCAGCCCTGTCCCAAGATGGCCGCCATGTGGCGACGTTGCTCCCCATAGGCTGACAGCGCTCATGAGCCATCTAGTGTTTGTATATATCTATGGTTTCAACGCTGAGAAAATGAAGCCTGGATTTTGCTACTTCCTGGTCGCCATTTTGGATTTTTTGGAGCCAGTGACGTAAATAGCGTCATCAAACAGGCTGGACCGGAGAGCAACTCGGGGCAGGACCAGTCAATTGGACTGTCAATCAAGTATAGCCACGCCCCCTGGCTCCGCCAACTTTAACGATTTATTTAAAATTCAGTATTGATTTATTTTAACATCGGCCACCTGATCTCTCATTTTGACCATGAAAACTAATGGGAAAAAAATCCTGAGCTGTAGAAAATCAGTTATCAAATTTTATTTTTTCCAAAAAATGAATAGCTTGTTTTCAGTCACGTGATTCTGACACCGCGCGAGATTCAGACGGAGGGCAAGACGTAAACTACAGCAATGGAAGAGATAGAGGAAAGTGTCTATTGCAGCTCTTTAAATGGAATTGCAAAAGAAAGGTACCTGCAAAAAGTCACAAGATATGCCGGATGCAGGGCCGGCTCTCCCTATACGCGAATTAAGCGGCTGCTTAGGGCCCCGCCGCCACTAGGGGGCCCCCGAATTGACTGTGTCTGATGGTCAGATCCACAGACTGCCACCTAACATTACTTGCTTCGGACTAACCTGGCAACCACGGTGGTTGCCAGAGGGGCCCTCTGTCCCCCCGCACTTTCCACATCTGTCCCCTCTGTCCACCGCACTTTTTTCAGCCGTTACAACAGCTAAACCCGTTATTAGCATCCAGTAACGTGTTTTCCCGAGCCGTCTTTGAATGCACCATGAGCGCATGCTAACGCAGGTGTTCCACAGGAGACGTGCTGCTGTGCTGAGCAGTGCTGAACGTGCGTCTGGAGTAATGTTTAGCAAACCAGCCAGAGCTAGCAAGAAGCAAAAAACTTTACACAGTTTTTTCCAAACAAACCGTGTAAGTTGTGTGACCTTGTTGGATGCAAACAATGTTAGACTTGTTAGCTAAATGATGACAAGGTAAAACGTGGCAATATATCAATATGTTAAGCTAGTTAACAATAATTCAAATGTGGCTGCCTCTGTTACGTTACTGCTAATTAGTTTATTCTTGGAATAAACCCAGTCCTCTTTCATTTCTGGGCAGAAGATGTGCTCACAATTGCTCTCCATGTATTTAAGTCTTTTGGTCCCAAAAGAGGAGAGTCAGGGAGGAGATAAAAAGAATAGGCTATCTATGGTATAAAAGTGGTTAAATTTACAACTATTTTTACTGCTTCTCTTTCTAATTCTATCTCAGAATTTTGATTTTCAGATTTTTTTAATGATTATTTCCATAACAAAGAGCAGAGTCAGGCAGGAGATGGACCAGAGGCGGCGGCCAGCAGTAATGTTGACCATGCAGGGTCTGCAGAGGTAAAAAAATATATACAAGTGGCTGAGAAAAAAATATGTATCTATGGGTTAAAGTGATTTTGAGGTTAAATTCTACTGCAATTTTTACTCTTCCTAATGCTATTTCAGAATTTTTCTTACCACATTTTTTATGTTTATTGCCATAACAGAAAGAGCAGAGTCAGGGAGGAGATGGATCAGAGGCCAGCAGCAGGGACAAGGATGTAGGGTCTTTACAGGTAAGGAGAGATTATAACTTCCTGAAAATAAGATATCTATTGCAGGGAGAAACCAGGCAGTACTGATCATTTTATGTTCAGTGTTTGGCACCTCTGGCTACTCGTCCAGTAGATGTTCAAGGGACATTGTTGTCAACTCAACTAGAGTTTGGCCACTAAAACTTTAGATTTTATAGTTTAAAGTTTTATACTTTATAGTTTAAAGAACTAGCCTAGTTGGTCCCCTGGTATTGTACTGTGGCTGTTAGGGATTATGTGGTTCTTTAGCCACTAAGGACGGTGCAATTAAATGTAAGAGAATGATAAATCGCTCTGAAAAATTTGTCCCCCTCACTTCTGAGATGGTGGTTACGCCCATGCCTGTCTTTATTCCAATAAAACATCAATCATCATGGTAACATATCAATTTAAACTGGCTTATTAGAAAACTATACGGGAAAAATACAGGAAAGAAAAAATAAACCAGCAGTCAGTTGGTGACTCCATGCTTCGTGCGTAAGTTAGGCTACTGTGACACCACGGCACCGTTTCAAACTTGATCGATTACACTGGTCTGGAGAAGCCACAGATGGAAAAGCAGTAGCACGAGAGATGGCATCATGGCTCCAAAAAGGAAGTTCAGGAGTGGGCTGAATATTTGCTGTTAATCATGTGCATGTGTGTTTTAACCCAATTACAAGCTGTGCATGTGATTTGGTAGTTGCCCTGTACATGTTTTGGGGCCACAAAAAAAATCTTGCTTAGGGCCACCAAAGTCTTAGGGCCGGCCCTGGCCGGATGTGATCCCTACCTTCTCAAGAAGACGGATTTTTCGACAGATTTAAGATATTTGCCTACTGTTGAGGCAGTTGACATCGCAAATTACTTAGTGTTCCAAATGTCCTTCTGCACAAAACAGCAGATGAAAGCGTACAAAAGTATGGAGTCTTACAACTATTTTGTTAGTGGATGGGTGCACGACCTGGGCTCAAAACTACTGAACAATGACCTTCGTTTGGTTTTCGCCAGGGTGAGTGTTTATTTTATTATTTATGACTATTTCATGTTTAGCATATGTAAGCATCAGCAGTTAGCAACAGCTATTAAGCGCAGTGTGTGTGACGTAACTTAAACAAAGCAACGAAAAAACAAACGTTAGTGCTACATAGGAAAGTACATGATAACTATAAGCGAATAAACAAGTTACCTTGGACAAAATGGTCACTGCACACACGGGCATTATCTGACTCTGCTCCTCCAGATCGCAGGCGAAGATTTAGTAGCCATTTCTTCCGGCGTTTTTCAGTGAGCTTCTTACAACTTTCCCCTTTATGAGTGACTACCTTGGGTACTCGGTAAAAACTCTTGCTTCTTTCCCGGTTGGAACGATTTGAGCAGCTGTAAACGACGCAAAACATCAGCATCTTGGTTACAGACTTGCTTACTACTTCACTTGTTGCCCTCTGTTTGGATTTCGCACCCGCTGCCCAGCACGGAAGTGACGTCAAGTGAAAACAACCTATTGGGGTCTATGGAGCAAAAGCTTTTTGGAGCCAACCCTAGCGGACGGCGTGATATTGCAAGTTTTTGACACTTCTGGGTGGGCTTCAATTTTGGAGCCAGATGTTACGTCCATCTTTATATACAGTCTATGGGTGAAATGAACAATGCAAACTAAAAGGTCAGCAGATGTTGTGGCATTTTAAGATTGAACAAATGATAAAATTAGACAAATAGGATGTATAAATCAAATGAGGAGCAAGCAAAGATGTAACGTGTCAACTGAAGTTATGAGGACACTGGATAATCCTGTGGAAAGCAGCAACCCGACTGAAGCCTGTGGAGCCTGAGGCCACATAAGGCATGAGACAGGAAGTTCATGCCCTCTCTACGTCTGCTCTTGTGAGTTGAAACGTAGGGCACGCTGAGCCAAGCAGAAATAAGGCCAACCTATCAGAAATAATAAAGAGGAGGTGGTCTAACTTTTGGTAACATTACATCATATACATTCTGATTGGGCCTTAAGATGATAAGTTGTGGCTTTCCAGAACAGAAGAGGTGTGTTTGCATAGGTAAAAAAACAAAACAAAACAATGTAACGCTTTGTGTAGTTAGTTAAAATCCCAAGATTTTGCTCATGTTTGTTCTTATAGCCTCTGGATTGAAAAAAACATTATTCACATCAGACTCTGAAGATTGCTTGAAGACTCTTTGTTGATCCAACTTTTGATCCAGAATTGATTTTTGACTGTGTGTGTGACAAAGCTGCCTGATCATCACCACCCCTGAGCAGGCAGACTGAGTCACAGCACAGAACAGCTGCTGTCCTCTTTAAACGTTCTCAATGTAGCACTAAATATCAAGGAATTGTGACCACACACATATACTTTATGGCAAAACAGGGAGGGTGTGTGGCTAAGAAGATAGTTTAAATCATTTCCAACACATTTGTCTTTGCAATGAACTTAAACATAACATCTTTGGAATTGGGATACAGTAAAAAACAAGAAGCAGTGGCAAGCTTCATTAAATCATTTTCTTCTAAAGGGCCACAAACCTCCTTAAGGACCAAAATGTGGTCAGCTGCTGTCAGATGCTGCAGCTGGTGCGTGACCAGGACACGACACTTGTTCTTCAGCAGGCCAAAGATACACCTGATTATGAACACAGACAGACGTCACGTAATTCAGAAATACGAGGAGAAGCACTTCTGTCACAGATCTGACACAGCTGCAGTTACTATGCAGACGAGTTACAATAGGCCAAATGTTTCCCTAAATACCTCTGCATGTTTTACCATTGTCTGGACACATGGGCTATGTCTGAAATCAGCCACTACACAGTGTGCATTACGTCAAAGAAGAGTTGCAGACGGCTGAGGGAGCCAGCCGAGGATTGGTGGCATTTCCACAGATTTCTGCCGGCTATTTTACAGTGACAAATTTTACAGCGTTGAGATGTATGTTCTACAGAATGTGTTTATTCTATACGTGTAGCTTGTTGACATCACAACAGTCAGGGCTCAAATTATGGTGTAAAAATTTTAAATGAGCATTTGTATTGATGTGTTTAATGAAAGCAGAGTGACAAAACAAATACCTGCAGAATGATATGAATTTCTCATAAAAGTGCCAGTCATTTTACTACCAGAGGATATCGATTAGTTGAGCAGTAATGTAATTAACAGACTCGAGTAGTGCCCAAAAGTTTCACTTTTGCCTAGGAGCTCCCATCATAGCTCCCATTCACTTTATAGTAGTCTCTAAATAGGGAGGAGAAAATGAATGGATGATTTTGGACACAGTCATAGTCTCCTAAATTCATAATGCACAGCAATCGGAAATATAAAGTATACTAAAACCTGGCAATATGCAGATTTAATTGTTGAGACATTTCCAGAAGAATATTATTTCCTGAATAAGATATTTACTCTTTCTCTTTTGTAAGTTTAATTGCCAGTGACATTCCCAAATATCAGCATGACTGGCATCTGGCCTCACTCACACTGTATTATTTTCTTAGTTCGGAAAATAAAATGGTGAAATTTGTCATTTTTGTGACTGATAAAACGGAATCCAAAAACAAGTATGCATTACACACTCATTAGGATCTGGATGGATTCAAGAGACAGAACAGACAAAACAGCTCGTCACTTACTGTTCAAAAATATGTTTTCCAACTTCTGCATCCACGGCACTTAAAGGATCATCCAGGAGGTAGATGTCTGCCTCCTCATACACAGCCCTGAAATCAATCAAACACACATTTTCTAATTGAGTTGAAGCTTCCTGTGTCACATCAATGTGCACATGTACATGAGGCTGAGCAAACAAGAGCGTGCTTCAGGGAACATTAAAAGCTGCCTCTCGGCTATGGTAAGAAACATATCAGGTGACTCACACTTGGAGAATGCAGAGAAATGCCATTTAATGTGTAACTGCTTGTTGCCTCATGTATAAGTTATGGAATGTGTGTTTGAGGTAGCATTCCTTCGGCTGAACGGTAGCCTTGACTGTCCTCGTACCGTGCCAGGTTGATACGAGCTTTCTGTCCCCCGCTGAGCGTGGCTCCTCTGTCACAGATCAGCGTCAGATCTCCATCTGGGAGCAGCTCCAAGTCCTGCACTCAAAAACAGAGAAGGCTTAAGATAAAAAAGAAGAATTTAAAATAAATACAGCATAAATGAATTCAACAATTTTGCCTCTCATAGTAACAGTTTGGTTTTGTTTTGGCCACAACAAAACTGATGCCACGTTCCATTAATGTCTAAGGCCAGAAATTGTTGAAAACTCTAAATTCCAAGCTAAAATGGCAACAATCAACATGGCTGATGGCAAGAAAGGTAAGACAGGCAGAATATAAACTAAAAGCAGCATAGATCAACTAAGGAGAGAGGATAAACAATGCAAGCATCTGCCGGAAAGCTTCCAAGTAGGACCACTGAAAGCACAGACTAAGAGTCATTTCATCATGTATTTTCAGGCGGGAAGTTTGAAATTTTCAAGGTCTACGTTGTCATTAGCACAGACACAAATCAAAAGAGTTAGCAATCGAACACGGATGTGAAACTGACCACAAATGTGATCTGTGAGCGCAATGTGTCACTGTATCACAAACTAAAGCCACAGCTATTTTTAAAGAATGGAAGAGTCAAAAATAATGCCCAAAGAAGGACAATCAGTGGAAAACAGTCAGCGGTGCAGAGCAGATAGAGGAGCTCCGATCTGGCCACCTCTGACTGTCCTCCATCACAGGATGTGGTTTGCAGCAGGGTCATATCTCACCTTCTTCAGAGCGCAGGCTCTGAGGACTCTCTCATACTTCTGGAGGTTCAGTTCTCTCCCAAACAGGATGTTGCTGCGGATGGTTCCAGGGAACACCCAGGGCTGCTGGGATGCGTAGCTCAGGCTACCTTCAACCTTCAGTGTCCCAGTGTCATGAGGCAGCTCTCCCAGGATGGCGCTCAGCAGGGATGACTGGTGGCAAAATCCATGTTAGGGACATGTCAGCTGAATATGAAGTGGCATGCAGTCAACACCTTTTCAAATTAAAGCTTTACACAGATGGACTCACCTTTCCAGACCCGACTGGTCCAATTACAGCCAGAAGTTGGTGGGACTTTGCTGTGACAGAGACATTCTGCAGAGATGGTGCATCCAAAATCTGGCCGAAAAAGAGAGGTGATGCTGTAAAACCTTTTAGAACAGATGTTACATTAGATAGATAAGGAATGCAATTCCACTCATTGCCCACTGTGAAATGTCATTTTAACATCACAATATTCACCTGATCCCAGAAGCAGGTCAGATTTTCAATCACAACAGAGGTTTCCCTCTTTTCCCTCAATGGCAGCTCACAGTTTTCTCTCTTCACCTCTTCCAGCAGGAGGAAATTCTGGGAAGGTGTTAATGGACACGCATGCTTTTACTCTATAACCAAAGTGCTGTCTGCTGACTGACATTCTACAATGCCTTAACACTGCAATCTCACCAACATTAACCTCTGAAAAGTGTAACATAAAATTTTAACATTCCCTCTGTCAAGTCCATACTGCAAGATGTTACTAAAGCAGGTTATGTAATACATAACATTTTACAGTCACTGAGTGACAAAATCTTACTGCCACCCATTTTACCTGTAAGCTATTATCTCAGATGTCTTTACCAGATACATTTATAAGGTCAGACATATGTTGAAATGTACTGGCTTCCTGTAGCGTTCTGTCGTCCCAAGTGGAGGACTGATACATAAGGCTTATTAATAATAATGTTTGAAAAACTGGGCATTGATTTCAAAGCCTTGAGTCACTGAATGGAATTTGGGTCTATGTAGTCAACTGTTTGGTTTCATAATGTTCTGGGAATTTAGGACTTTCATAATATGAATATTTGAGCAGAGGGATTTGGAGGTTGCTTCAGTTATTTGGTGAAAATAAATCATCAATCAACCATTAATACCACTAACAAGTGAAGTGAATAGCAATGATTATCTTGCTAATGCTGTGCTGCCCGATACCACAAGGTATCTTCAGAGGTGTGTGGAGCCCAGGCCTTGATGTGTCTGTTATGGCAGCACAAGTGGAGCTACACAATATGAGGCTGATGGTTTAAGTGTTGTGGTTGTGCAATATACAGGAGTTAGTTGATTTTTAAGAGAGACCAGAATTACCTCAATCCTGCGAAGGCTCACAACCGTTTCTGACAACTTTTCAATGGCCAGAGGAAAGAACAGAGTGACTGTGAGCTTAATTGTACCATAAAGAGACACAGTGACAAACACGCTGCTGGCAGTGATGGGGTTTCCCAGGAGAGCGTAGGCGGTAAAGGTGACAAAGACAATGATCTTGCTGCTGGCAAAGAAGGAGGCCATGTTGAGTCCTCGTAGGTAGGAGCTCTTCAGTATCTGAGCGACTTCTTTCCTAAGAAAGTAAGACAAAAAATGCTTGGTGACAAAGTTAAAGTGTTGCTGAAGTTTGCTCTGTTTGTAAGCTGTTCTCTTAAATGTCTGAGTCATGCCAGCTTTATGTGCAGCCTTTCTGGCACAAATAATTTTAACTAAAAAGACCCTTCACTGAAAAGCAGTGGGTGCAATGCAGTCTATTACTAATTTGCCATGCACCAATAATCTTAAACGTGTGAACAAATCAAAAAATGATCAACGTTGCATCTATGTATAGTAGGCTTTTATCTTTAACAGTTCGAAAGAAATTGCTGCTCAAATCTAGCCTCAGTTTTTACTGTGCAAAAAAAAGTGCAGAAAGTGGGTCAACAGGCAAGAAAAGAGTCTTTGACAGTAATTGATACAGCAATAGAAAATTTCACAAATATCTTACGAAAAATATATATTTTAAGCTTTAATTAAAAATAAAAAAAACATCAATTTCAGGGAAATCAGAAAGGGTAGAGCAGATTTTGCTCTAAAATGTGATGATATGAGATGCAAATACCCGATTGCGTTATTTTGATTTTTAAATAAAAACAAAACCATAATTCGAGTCTACATCACCACTTGGTCATTTACTTGAAGTGTTACTGTTCCACCTAACATGTTATGTTAATGAGTCTTAATAGTGGCTTTGCCACACACCTACACCTGGCAGTTATGAATCTCAACAAAAACTACTCTGAGATGAAACTTGTTTTGATCTTTGAGAAAGTCTCGAAACAATGAACACTACTGTTGTAACATGTCAACCAGGACCTTTGACGAGCTAACACAACTACACCCATCTCTGTAATACAAGAGGAATTTCAGCTGGAAAATATGGGGCACCCACAGACAAGATGAAAAATGTAATCAAAGTTAGTTTCTGTTTATAAATGAAAAATTAGCCCTTTGCTTTTCCTTTTCTGCACAATTATCGAACAATTCTGTACAACATTGATCAAGACAAGTAAAACATTTTGACATTACAACCATTGGCACAGTGTTGGTATTCATGTTCTCTGCACCACATTACTTCAGGTCCACAATTTACAAGTAGCTTGTTAGAAAGGTGTTCATGTGTAAGCTCCCACATCTGTCACTCATTATCGAGCACTCAGCAACTGTGTTTAAATACTGGCAACTAGAAAGTTGCATAAAGCACTTCTGCTCTTATTTTTGCAAAAACACTCTTAAAGTCTAAGGGTGTTTAATACTCAGGGTTGATTTTGAACAGAGGAAGAAGCCTTTTACCTGCTACTTGTCACTCTTCATTTTAAAACCACAATGATGCCTAAAATATATATATATATATATATATACATATAGATGTCTCATGGATATCACATGTGCTGCAAATAATTTGGCACATGCCCCCAGAGAAAGCACACACCATGGCTGTGTCCGAAATGGCATACTAACGTACTACATACTCAATGAGTATATACTGTATACTACGTACTGGAAGTATGATTAGAATCTATCAAATATCTATCAAATATCTCGGCTGAATGCCGGCTTCAGGTTGATTTTACGCTAACAAACAGTCGCATAGTTAATGTGGCAATTTCAAACTGGCACTCCTCATGCAGTTATTAGCCAGATTATGCGAATCGTTTCAGTTATAGCTGCAGGCTACTGGAGGTAGCTGCTACTTGTTCTGTATGCAAAGCGAGCTGCTGCAACTAGCTGCTAGCATTCAGTAGCACGTTGTGAGGCGTCTGACAAATTTAAAACGTTGGTCAAAAAACACCTATTTCTCAAATCTGTGGGGTGATTAGGATGACTACTTAACCACATAAAATAAAATAAAAATCGCCCCAGTCCGGCCACATATCCCGCGGAAGCTCGGTGGGTAGCTCGCAAAGCATTACGGGGCGGTTGAGTCTTGTTGAATCTTGCTTATCTGAATCACAGTCAGTAGGTTTGCACACAAAAGGATTATGTGTTGGTATTTGGGCTGAAAACCAATGACCGCAGCATGGTATGAAAACAAAGTCAGGGCAAGTACTGCAATTGAAGAAACAACAAACGTTTGAGGAAGGTGCCCTCAGTCTCAAATAGGCCAGGTTTGGGTATAAATCTTCCCGGCTCCTGCACACAACTGATTGTGTATCAGCAGTAATGCTGAGTGTATACAAATGTCTTGTACTTCAGTTTCCAACTAATGAGAATGCCGGCTATAACACTGACTATAGCTCAAACTACTATTGCGTCTCAGTTGTTGTGCAGTCAGGTACATCACATAGTCTTTAGGGCTTATTATGCGTACTTCACTTGTGTTATTGCAGAACTTCTTTTCAGCTGAACACAGTTAAAGTTAACAGCGATAAGAGACGCTGTAAAAAACAATCTAATCTAATTCTCCTCTCTCTTTCTAAACCCAACGTGCAATAAACTAGTATATGCAGATACAGTAAAACATTTTTGATTGATTGATTGATTGATTTTTATTTTTCTCAAACAAGCACATGCATAAAAATAAACATTATATGTAATGGAAAAAAAATGCCATACTATGACAAAGTGCAAGTTCGAGAAGGGGCTAAAGGAAGCAAAGCTTATCAAGTTCAGCCCCCTCTTACGCCATCATATAATTTCAAGATACATAATACATAATTCATAATCCATATGATTTTTGAAAGATTAAAACATTCAATTTTCATAAAAATAGAACTCTGATTAAAATAAATTCTTAAAAAACTAAAAAAATAAAAACAAAAAAATATATAACATTAGCTGTCCAGTTCTGTATAGCTGAACAAGAGTGTTTTTTTGTAATTACTTTTAAATTGATTTAAGTTAATGCACCTTTTTAAGTCCTCATCCAGTTTATTCCACAGTTTTACACCACAAAACGAGATGGACATACTTTTCAGAGTTGAATGAATGGTCGGTTGTTTAAAAATACACTTTCCTCTTAAGTGGGATGCTCCCTCTCTAACCATGAACATCCTTTGGATGTTACTTGGTAACAACTTTTTCCAGGCTTTGAACAAAGTCTGACCCGTTTTATATTTAATTAGGTCCCAGAATTTGAAAATACCTGATTTTAAGAATAAAGGATTTGTATGAGCAAGGTACCCAGCATGATGAACCATCCTTATGGCTCTCTTTTGTAAAGTGTAAATCTTATGTATAGTGCTTTAATATGTATTTCCCCATACCTCAACACAATAGGACAGATATGGATCAATAAGTGCATAGTACAAAATCTGAACAGACTTCTGATCTAAAACATATTAAGTTTTAAACAAAACTCCAATACTTCTGGAAACTTTGGTGCACACATATTTAGGATGAGGTTTCCAGGATAGCTTATGATCAATTAAAACACCAAGAAACTTAATTTCATAGACTCTTTTAATTTCCACATTTTCAATTTCCAAACATACTTCATGCTTAATGTGATGATTTCCAAATATCATGAACTTGGTTTTGTTCAGGTTTAATGATAATTTGTTTTCATCACACCACACTTTTAGTTTTAGCAATTCCCTTTTGACAATTAATAACAGCTGCTGCAAATCCCCCCCCCCCCGAGCAGAAAATATTTGTGTCATCTGCAAAAACCACCAGTTTTAAAATATTAGACACTTTCCAAATATCATTAATGTATAGAATGAATAGTTTAGGTCCCAAGATGGACCCCTGTGGTACACCACAGGTAATGTTCAAGCGCATGGATTTATGGTTACCTAGTTGAACAAACTGCTTCCTAGTACTAATATAACTTTGTAACCATTATGTGTTAACCACTGGTGCAGAGTTGTTGGAGGTCACTAGAATGATGCTTGAGTGCTTTTTTGGTCCAAATAAGGTGATAGAATATTGACTGTGCCCTAAATACTAGAGTAATGACTAAAAAAATAGCTTAGAAATTATTTCACATATTAAGCTACACTTTCAGAAATATCTTTTTATATATCCATGTTTGATTCTACCATAACTTAAGACAAATACGAGATTGTCAAGCCGATATTACTATAAAAAAATTAGTATTTGAAAAAGAATGACCCATAGCAAAAAACACAGATATATCGTGTATGTACACACGTGGACAAAATTGTTGGTACCCCTCAGTTAAAGAAGGAAAAACCCACAATTCTCACTGAAATCACTTGAAACTCACAAAAGTAACAATAAATAAAAATGTATTGAAAATTAAATAATCAAAAACAGCCATTACTTTTGAATTGTTGATTAACATAATTATTTAAAAAAACAAACTAATGAAACAGGCCTGGACAAAAATGATGGTACCTCTATAAAAGATTGAAAACTATTTGACCAGAGTGACATGATTAACTCAGGTGTGTCATTTAATTGACATCACAGGTGTTTCCAAACTCATAATCAGTCAGTCTGCCTATTTAAAGGGAGACAAGTAGTCACCCTGCTGTTTGGTGAAAAGGTGTGTACCACACTGAACATGGACAACAGAAAGCGAAGGAGAGAATTGTCCCAGGACATCCGAAAAAAATGATAGACAAACATCTTAAAGGTAAAGGCTATAAGACCATCTCTAAACAGCTTGAAGTTCCTGTGACAACAGTGGCTCATATTATTCAGAAGTTCAAGACCCACGGGACAGTAGCCAACCTCCCTGGACGTGGCCGCAAGAGGAAAATTGATGACAAATTGAAGAGACGGATCGTTGGAATTGTATCCAAAGAGCCCAGAGCAACCTCCAAAGAAATTAAAGGTGAACTCCAAGGCCAAGGTACATCAGTGTCAGATCGCACCATTCGTCGTTGTTTGAGCCAAAGTGGACTTCATGGGAGACGACCAAGGAGGACACCACTGCTGAAAAAAACTCATAAAAAAGCCAGACTGGAATTTGCAAAAATGCATGTTGACAAGCCACAAAGCTTCTGGGAGAATGTCCTTTGGACAGATGAGACCAAACTGGAGCTTTTTGGTAAGGCACATCAACTCTATGTTCATAGACTCAAAAACCAAGCATACGAAGAAAAGAACACTGTCCCTACGGTGAAACATGGAGGAGGCTCAGTGATGTTTTGGGGCTGCTTTGCTGCATCTGGCACAGGGTGTCTTGAAAGTGTGCAAGGTACGATGAAATCTGAAGACTATCAAGGCATTCTGGAGAGAAATGTGCTGCCTAGTGTCAGAAAGCGTGGTCTCAGTCGCAGGTCATGGGTCTTCCAACAGGACAACCATCCAAAACACACAGCCAAAAACACCCAAGAATGGCTGAGAGAAAAGCGTTGGACTATTCTAAAGTGGCCTTCTATGAGCCCAGATCTGAAACCCATTGAACATATGTGGAAGGAGCTGAAACATGCCATTTGGAGAAGACACCCATCAAACCTGAGACAACTGGAGCTGTTTGCTCATGAGGAGTGGGCCAAAATACCTGTTGACAGCTGCAGAACGCTCATTGACAAATACAGAAATCGTTTAATTGCAGTGATTGCCTCAAAAGGTTGTGCAACAAAATATTAAGTTATGGGTACCATCATTTTTGTCCAGCCCTATTTCATGAGTTTGTTTTTTTAAATAATTATGTTAATCAACAATTCAAAAGTGATGGCTGATTTTGATTATTTAATTTTCAATAAATTTTTATTTATTGTTACTTTTGTGAGTTTCAAGTGATTTCAGTGAGAATTGTGGGTTTTTCCTTCTTTAACTGAGGGGTACCAACAATTTTGTCCACGTGTGTAGATATTAGACTTAAGAAATAAAACTTGATTTAATACCCAACTTGCATACCCAAATTATGTACACACGTGGACAAAATTGTTGGTACCCCTCAGTTAAAGAAGGAAAAACCCACAATTCTCACTGAAATCACTTGAAACTCACAAAAGTAACAATAAATAAAAATTTATTGAAAATTAAATAATCAAAATCAGCCATCACTTTTGAATTGTTGATTAACATAATTATTTAAAAAAACAAACTAATGAAATAGGGCTGGACAAAAATGATGGTACCCATAACTTAATATTTTGTTGCACAACCTTTTGAGGCAATCACTGCAATTAAACGATTTCTGTATTTGTCAATGAGCGTTCTGCAGCTGTCAACAGGTATTTTGGCCCACTCCTCATGAGCAAACAGCTCCAGTTGTCTCAGGTTTGATGGGTGTCTTCTCCAAATGGCATGTTTCAGCTCCTTCCACATATGTTCAATGGGATTCAGATCTGGGCTCACAGAAGGCCACTTTAGAATAGTCCAACGCTTTTCTCTCAGCCATTCTTGGGTGTTTTTGGCTGTGTGTTTTGGATGGTTGTCCTGTTGGAAGACCCATGACCTGCGACTGAGACCAAGCTTTCTGACACTAGGCAGCACATTTCTCTCCAGAATGCCTTGATAGTCTTCAGATTTCATCGTACCTTGCACACTTTCAAGACACCCTGTGCCAGATGCAGCAAAGCAGCCCCAAAACATTACTGAGCCTCCTCCATGTTTCACCGTAGGGACAGTGTTCTTTTCTTCGTATGCTTGGTTTTTGAGTCTATGAACATAGAGTTGATGTGCCTTACCAAAAAGCTCCAGTTTGGTCTCATCTGTCCAAAGGACATTCTCCCAGAAGCTTTGTGGCTTGTCAACATGCATTTTTGCAAATTCCAGTCTGGCTTTTTTATGAGTTTTTTTCAGCAGTGGTGTCCTCCTTGGTCGTCTCCCATGAAGTCCACTTTGGCTCAAACGACGACGAATGGTGCGATCTGACACTGATGTACCTTGGCCTTGGAGTTCACCTTTAATTTCTTTGGAGGTTGCTCTGGGCTCTTTGGATACAATTCCAACGATCCGTCTCTTCAATTTGTCATCAATTTTCCTCTTGCGGCCACGTCCAGGGAGGTTGGCTACTGTCCCGTGGGTCTTGAACTTCTGAATAATATGAGCCACTGTTGTCACAGGAACTTCAAGCTGTTTAGAGATGGTCTTATAGCCTTTACCTTTAAGATGTTTGTCTATCATTTTTTTTCGGATGTCCTGGGACAATTCTCTCCTTCGCTTTCTGTTGTCCATGTTCAGTGTGATACACACCTTTTCACCAAACAGCAGGGTGACTACTTGTCTCCCTTTAAATAGGCAGACTGACTGATTATGAGTTTGGAAACACCTGTGATGTCAATTAAATGACACACCTGAGTTAATCATGTCACTCTGGTCAAATAGTTTTCAATCTTTTATAGAGGTACCATCATTTTTGTCCAGGCCTGTTTCATTAGTTTGTTTTTTTAAATAATTATGTTAATCAACAATTCAAAAGTAATGGCTGTTTTTGATTATTTAATTTTCAATACATTTTTATTTATTGTTACTTTTGTGAGTTTCAAGTGATTTCAGTGAGAATTGTGGGTTTTTCCTTCTTTAACTGAGGGGTACTAACAATTTTGTCCACGTGTGTATAATATTGTCTTACTATAATATTGCTTACTTTATATGGAAATTATATCAAATGTAACCCATTATACCCTCCAATGTAAGTGGTGTGTTAATATAAGCTACTGCAACTTAATTATCAGATACATTGTGTCTGCAATACAAACTAAAAAGAAAATCAAAACAATGATTTCTAATGTAAAAAGGTTGATTCATTTTAAATATAGCTCCACATATTCCTCAGTGTATCAACTTACGAAGTTTGGAGCACTGAGAACAAAAATGATGGTTTAATAATAAAGAAGTCAGCATTTTCTTGTCTCCGTTTGACTGACTTCATTAGTCCCTGATATTTTTTGGTAAGAAAAAAAAGTAACTTGAATGTATTAAGCTACTTTGGTCATATTGCTGTAGCTTAGCTTGCTACATTTCTGTGGGTCATAGCTTCAGTGTAGTAAAGCTTGATTTAACACGGAGTAGCTGGTCGCTTAGCTCATTATAGTTTCCAAGTGGCTTGCCCAACACTGCACAGGGACCACAAGAAAAACAGGGGAAGTACATAATATACAGCCCAAAGGGGGGGAGGTGATGAACACAGAGCAAAGAAATCTCATGTGAGCATAAGGGTACGCATGGAAGCCCAAGTACACATTTGTGCAGCAACAGCAATTCTGAATGCAAACAAACAGGTTGGAGCAGAGAAACTTTGTATGTGAGCAGAGGCTACAAGAAAGGGAAACATCACACTTCTCTCACTCCTCACATCAGTATAACTGAAGAAGCTTTCCTGCTGAAAACATTTGCAGAAGAGCTCTCACCAGTTTGGCATCGACTTCTTCAGCTCTCCACAGACACACACTCCGTACCAGAGCTTTGGAAAAGTCTGTCATAACACCAGTCCCAAAAAAAAATGTATGTCCCCAGGTGGACAATGATTATTGACCGGTGGCTCTCACTTCCATAGTCATGAAATCCCTGGAGAGGCTCCTACTGGATCTCTTATGCATAGCGGTGGAGCCATCGGTCGATCCTTATTCAAGAAAACGCAGCACATGTGATGCCATTCCCACTGTGATGCACTTGACTTTAAAGCACCGAGAAAACCCTGCAGCATACTTCAAGTTGCTTGTTATTAATTTTAATTCTGCTTTTAACTCCACCGAATCACACATTCTTCTCAAAAAATTGTTGAGCAAAAGATCAGCCCATTTCTTATCAGGTAGCTACTATGTCAGCATTTCATTTCATTTTATTCATTCATTGATTTATAAAGAAAAAAATGTTTTATGAAAATACATTCTCTAACTAGAATGAAAGGGAGCAGAAAGAAGACATGTCTTAGGTCAAAGAGGCTACTTCACCCATCCAAATCAAACTTGTTGGCACTGTTCACAGAGTTGCCTACCAGCCCCACTATGGCTTGGCATGCCATCAAAGTCCTCAGACAAACTATCGGCCACCTTAATCCAGGTCAAACACCCATGCTCCAGAGATTTCTCCTGATGCTCTGTGGTGTCTCTGAGGACAACACGACAACTGTGGATGTTGCGCAACTCTCCCTCTTCCATCAAAAAGGAAAAGACTTTGAGCACATGTCACCAAGCAGTGATGCGCTCCATCAGCACCTTTTTCGAGTAGCTTATCAGGAAATACAAATTTGTATAGGGGCGTAATATAAATATGGCTAAGAATAGTGGAAGGTCTTTGTATCACTAATCATGTTTCTCTTTAGAGTGGACATGTATAGGGTAATGCACTTGTCAAACATCATTCAAGTCTCACCGTCTCCATGGGGATGGCAGCAGGATTCCCCAGACTCTCCACCAACTCCTGTCTACACTACAACTGCCACTATTGCAAAGGACTTGCCAGAACTTGTCACTTGCAAGTGTAAGACTGGCTGTAAGGCACCTTGCATATGCCGCATGCAGAGGCTGCTTTGCATGTCTCTCTATGGATGTCACGGCTCGTGTTCCCACGGTGGTGCAGATATCTAAAAAGAAAATCATCTTTGTAATGTATTTACACTAAGTTATTAGTCTTTACTTTCTCCAGTTTGTTCTTAGCGTAATAAATAACAAAAGATTTTTTAAATTTGAAGTATAGCCTATATCAATTATGTTCCAAAGCCTCCCCAACTACGAATTGTTATATCAGAATTGCCACTATTTTGTGCATTGTGAAGGATATTTAAACAAGCGTTTTAACGCTCATTTCTGGAAATAATCGTATACTGTGAAGCCTTACATTACCACCTGCAAAAACTCGAAAGAGGAGAGGAAAGCTTTGAGCTGACATGTTGTTGAAGCAGGATAAAACGCCCATTCACACAGCACAGGTGTCAAAATGAGGCTTTTATCCGTTACCTCATGCATCTTAGTCACCCAGCCTGACTTTATCCGCTTCCCAAACTAAAATCCCACTGGCATGGTCACCATTTTCAGAGTGATGGTGGCTCTAAATCTTACCTTGATCACAGGTGGACCAAGTCCATTGAAGTTGTAGGAGACTATGCTGAAGTACGTTTGTTTACTGATCAGCCACAACATTAAAGCCACCTGCTTGATAATGTGTAGCTCCCCCTAGTGCTGCCAAAATGTGGTCTCTGGGCCTCAAGGGCTGTACTGTGGTGTCTAGCTTGGTCTGCAACAATATTTAAGTGGTTTTAATGTGTTACAGTCACACCCAGATGAATGCCAGGAGCCATAACGAGATGAACAATTGCATTCAGTTCACCTGTCAGTGAGCGAAATGTTGTGGCTAACTGGTGCATGTTGTTATTGGCAAGTTAAAATAATAGCACTGTAGTTTATATTTGAAATGTATTTTTTTCAAAAGTCAGTGGACAGGCTAAAACATAAGAATATGTTCCCATAAAAACAACCAAAAAAAAACAACAAATCCCCGTTGTATTCCTGCCAACATGTTAACGAAGCTCGTCTGTTTCTTACTAAAGATACAGTTTCCATGCTTACCGTCTCACTTCAGCAACCAGAGCTGAGAAGGGTTTCTCCCAGGCATACATCTTGATTATCCTGATGCCAGACACCACTTCGTTCATGATACGGATTCTACTGTCGGTAAGAACCGCTGTTTGGCTCCTTTACGGGAAAAAAAGCATCATTTACTGTCCTATTTTCTTCTAATTCTAGGGGAAGTTACAATGAAATCCTTACAAAAAGAAAAATGCTGAGGAAATTGCTTGAATGTTCCATATTGTGAAAATCCATTTTTATTTTGTTTTGTGGTTGTTATGAACTTGGAGGTGGAAAGGAAAAGATGATAAGACATAGAAGGTGTTTACTTCTGCAGGACTGGGTAGGTTACTGTGTTTTTATGTCTCCTTCTGTGTCTCAGTGAAACCAAAACTCAGCTATGTCAGTCCTTCACGTCTGATGCTCTCTGTGCTCACAAATACTACATCTGAACACAAGTTCCCAATAAAGCTGTTTTCAATATTTTACCCTTTCTGTTGTCAGACAATGGAACAAGTATGAAGCAGTAAAACACAAGTTAAAAGGAAACAACGCTAACACCTGGGGTTATTCATGACAAAATGAACTACCTTTGCAGGATTTTGAGCTGAAAAAGCAGAAGACAAATGTGAGGCTGTCATTTGTTTGCTAAAAAGTCGTCTTGTTTCTTACCTGAAGATACCAAACAGTTTTCCAAACCAAGTCTGTAGAGGCATCATGAGTGCAATGACTGCCACACCTGCTAGACATGAGGAGCCGATCTCGTCCCAAAGGAGAACGATGATGACTACTGCTTGTATAGGTCCCACCCATAGGTAGTGCAGATTAGCTGTAACCTGTAGACACATTGATTGATGCTGACAGCAAATATTCTGTAGAAACAGTATAAACCTGCTTTCATTCTTTACAAAATTCAGTAAAATGTGTCATAACTGATGGTACAGGACACAATTTGGTTAAACATCTTTTTAAATTTCCTCTGTTGTGTTCTAGCATGACTGTGTTACCTCACCTCATCAAAACGATTGACATCATTTGAAAGGAGGTTCACTATTTGTCCAGTCGTCGTTCGTGCCATGGATTCACAGCTGAGACCAAGAGCCTGACGAGAGAGATTTCACTTGTCTGCTGAGCATAACTGAAGAGTTCACAGTAAATCTCTAAAGAGTGATGACAGTCAAAGAAATTTTGCATAATTAAGATTATGTATTATTGATTTTTAAGTGAGGAAATGTAATTATTATTTCGACTTGTACTTTATGACAAATGTTAAGCCGTCTTGGATAATGTTCAGGGTGGGCTGGAAAAAAAAGCACTTGCTTCATGCCCATCCCATTTTGGTTATGATGATGAAATCGAGAATATAATGTTGTGTTGAAGTGTCTGACCAAAATTCTGCATTTCTGCTACAAATCTGCAAAATCTTCACTGACCTTTCTGTAAATCATGTGGCACATGGCCACTCTGATCTTCATGCCTGTTCTTTGGACATGATAATAGTAGAGATGTTGGAGAATAGTGAGAGCAAACGTGGAGATGGACATGGCAGCAGCATAACCATACGCCATGTAAAGACTTCTATGATCGTCTGGATGATTATTCTCAAAGTACAGGATTATTTTCCCCAGAAGAAGTGGCTGGATCACTTTTATTGCTTCCTTTATGACAAAGACAGCAAATAAAAATTCATAATAGAGCATGCAGACAATCTCAAGCTCATTGGTTGCAAACATTAGATATGGAAAATGTTGAATCACAAATGCTGAACTAGTAGTCTCACAAACTCTTGCTGCTAGTATTCTCAAAAACACATTACAGCTCATCAATAAGGAAAACCTTATCAGAGAACGTAAGACGAACAAATACAATACATCTGAGTAGGCTAACAATCTCTGATGATTTCATTACAACCAATAAATGTGACAAAATATTAAGGAAGCTTTGACTGTCCACAATATACCTGTGAAAACACAAACAGCCCAGCCAACACATAGGACTTCCCATAGCACTTAATAAGAACTCTGGTGAGTTTTGGCTTCTCAGGTTTCCTTGTTGCCCTTTTAACTTCATGGTCCCACAATCTACATAGACAAACACAAAAATGTATCGATTCAGACATGAAACATGAGAGTCATCAAAGCAAAACTCCTCTCATAATTTGCAACAAAACAAAAAAACATGCAGAGAGCACCCCTCCAGGACCTGTCTCCTGAAAGGCGCTTTGGTCTCCCTCATTTAGACAATGTGGTGCCACTGAAGCTTTACGAATCGTTTTTCATCTGGTCTCTTCTCTGCGACCATTTGTCTTGAGAGATCCTTTTGCCCCACTATTGCTATTGCACCCAACAACAAAGCTCACAGGATCACACAAACTTCTCCTTCAAGTTATGGTCGCAATACTTCAGTGTACAGATGACAGTCTCAAAAAACGCAAATTCAAATTCAAAGGTTTTATATGGAACGTACATGCGGAACCAATCCTGTCATCTGTTTCATTTTTTCCCTGAACTGGTTTCTGGTTAAAACATGCACAGCTAAAATTTAAATATTACAACTTGCCCTTGTGCAGTGTGGGTGAAAAACAAGGTTGGGACTCCACAGATTTGCACATTCTAAAGGAATCAGTGGTACAGAGCTACATCATGTGTTTTGTCAACATCTTTGCATTTTCTCGAACTAGCCTTCCCTTGCTACACCATTCTGTCAAACATAATGTTGCACCTCACCATCATGGCCTTATAATGCATCACAGTAATGTTGTACCTCTGCAGCTCCTTTCCTAGGGTTTCAGACCGATCCTCTGGAAGAACCCTGTACAAGTCACTTTCCTTGAGTCTCCGTTTATAGCCAAGGTGCAGCAAGGGGGTTAACCAGCTGAAACAGAGAGTAACTTGGAGAATTAGAGATTACGGATAAATCATGTCAGTCCAACAGAACACAAATAACAGTGGTGTCTCTGTTCTTATTGCTAGTTAACACCAGCTGTGTTTGAGCAACATAAACTGCTTCTGACCGTTGTAAGTGGACTCACTTTACCGGTTCAGTGTTCAGTTAAAAGTGATTCGCATCACAAACTAGACGAGCCCTCAGTAGAGGACAGAACCACGCCCTCTACTGGCGAACACCCTGTCCTCCCTATACAAATGATGCAATATGTATCAATTTTTATCATCGTACGTATCTCCCTTCCTACTTGATCTGCAGACCTGTAACTCCACAACTAAGCAGGGGACCTTAGACTGATCTTCAGTGTCAAGTTTGAGTAGGCTGACTTCAGCACTTGCAGAGATATCGGAATGGACATAGCCACATACATACTTACCCAGCCAGATACCGCACCGAATGCAGTAACCCCACTGACGTTTGTCAGGCGTGGTTAACAATAATCTACAAGTCACGTTTGCGGTACAAACATCTTGGTTTTGCCGTTTTATTCATTCTTTTGAAGAACCCAATGCTCGGAGGTATCAGTGTCACCAAACAACAGAAATACACAATGCTTGGTCTGTCAGTCAATGGTCTATCATTTCTAAAAGGTTTAGCTGGATTACATAAGTTTGTATCTGTGACTCTTCACCCTCATAACAAAGAAGAGCCAGACCTGAGTGACCTGAATGGGAGATGCAGTTGGAAAAGGTCAGAGAGGATGTTTGGATCTAGCCTGTTGACCATTTCGAAGGAATCAAAATCCTCCATTCAACATGTACTGGATTCAAAGAAAGGCAAAAGAAATCATCCACATCTGGTAAATCAGACAAAGGACCTGATCACTGGTCCCCCTCTCCCCACCAGCCAATCCTCATCAATTACCAAGCAGCTGAAATAGTGGACAGTTTTAAACATCTTGGAATTACACTCAACAATAAATTCACCTTTGACCAGCATACCACAGACATCCAAAAAAAGAAGCCAGCAGACATCTGTAAACTAAAAGGATTTCATGTTGCCCCCCATGTCCTTCTGCTGCTGTATCAAAGTATCATCCAGTCCATCCTCCTGTACTGCTTCACCTGCTTCTATAACATCCTCACTGTTACAAATAAAACCAAACTCATAACCACCACAATCTCCAACATAACCGATCTGCCCAAATCGAACCTCACAGAATGAAACAACAGGGCCATTACACAAACTGCAAACATAATAGAACAGCACATAACACACTCACTGAACACATACCTCACCGTCCTCCCCTCATGCATACAGATGCAGACGAGCACGACTAGGCAAAAGCCTGATCCCATGTGTTACAGCAGCCCTTAATAACAGGCCAAGGTGATCTGGCCAGAGTGAAAACTACCCTTATATGTCAAACAGTGTTTTTGTAGAATGTGCGTTTTGGTTTCTCTTTGGGTTTTTTGTACTCTCCTGTCAATGTAAATCAAGTGGAATGGTGCTGAGGATAACAATTTGCCCACGGGGACAATAAAGTCTAAGTTAATGTTACATCATCCAGGATCAGGTAATCCATGTGACGTATGTGCCAGCTATTTAAGGCAATATTAAACAGAGCCCTCCTAACCCTGAAACAAATTTATCAGGATTTCTAAATGTGGATTATCAATACTTTAAATGAAACTACAGGTCGCAATATTAGCCACTAAACCCAGAACACATAATACAAGCAAATACACAATGTGAACATTTTTAACATGTGGTTTGAATCATATAGAAGCTAGGTGGCCAATACTGAAAAAAGAAAGAACAGAATCCTTTCTTCGGCAAGAGACTTTCAGGAGGCATGACAACACTTATCGTTAACATACAACCATAAAATTAATCATTGTAGATCAAATTTTTCCGTATGATTTTTTACTTTTTTCTGAGCAACTGGGCCCGGGACCAGCCACATGCTGAGGAGGTTTAGCTCACATCAACATTATTAAAAGCATATATGACAATTTCCAGTTCATTAAAAGATAAAACATTTGATTTCAATCAATCAATCAAACTTTATTTGTACAGCACCTTTTAAAAACTGAGGTCAACAAAGTGCTTTGACACAGACAGGAACATAAAGGCATCACAGCACAAGAGAGACTATGGAGTTAGAACAGTCTCATAATTCACAAATGCACACAGAAGAATTCACAAATGTAAACTGCAATCCACAAATGCACACAGAAGAATTCACACATGTGAACTGGGGTTCACAAATGTAAACTGCAATCCACAAATAAATTAAGAAAGTTCACAAATGTATTTCTGCATTCACAAACTGCTTTTGTGTGTGAATCTTTTTTGAGACTGCTCTGCCGTCAGCTCGATCCACAAATGCATTTTTTTCAACACGGAAGTTTCTGTAGCCAATCAGATGTCTCCCTCCTTTCAGCCAATCACAAAAACTCACCCCACGTGGGGGTGGGTGTACTGTTCAGCCAATCATATGAACGCGTCCGCACAGCGTTATACTTCACCGTGTCATTGGGCTGAAGAGTGAAGCTGCCGTCGGAGAGACCATGGCGTCTGATGGGGACAATAGACCTTTTATTTGTTTACAAACATTGTGACGTTTTTTGTGGCCGGGGCTTATGCTGGAGGCAAAAGCTGAGCGAGAAGTCAAGCGGGACTGGGAGTATATAGTTTGCGCTGGGAGTTTGCGCTGCAAACTCGAGCATTTTTAACCCGTTAAACTTCAGTGTACCGCCGGCGGTACACTTACTAATTTGCATAGGAATTTAAAGAATGTCCGAAGACTGCAAACGCGAATATATAAACATTATACGCCGATGGAAAACTTAGATTCTCATGAATCCGCCGGTATAAACCACTTTCAGATGTGATTACCACAGCGGATAATATAAACACGTTTGTCCGACAAACAATGAATATCCATCCATCCATTTTCTATACACGGCTTCAACGTACACAGCGCGACTGACATTTCCGGGTTCATTATTACACACAGATGAAAATATTCCACAAAAAACGGCCATAATCCAACCTTTTACATCCAGACGACACAAGCCAGTAAACTATTTTGTCCAAAACATGTCTTGAAGTCGGTATATAATCCACAAATCGGTCGTTTTCAAGGAAATGCACCTCGCGATGCGCGTCCAATATTCCCTGTATTTCTCGTCATATTTAACGGGTTATTGTTTTTGATTGTATTTTTTTGTGTGTGTCTTGTTGTGTCCTTGTTCTTATGGTGTGTGTATTTGGACCCAGTGTCTGGAATAAAGCTGAACTGAATTGAATTGAATATTTTTTATTTACAAATAGAATATTAGCGATTTTTTGTACTGAAAATGGCTGGAATTGACTGCAGCTGATCGTCTCTGTCCAGTCTTTTCGCCTCAGTGCATTTAACCACAACTGTCTTCGTTCCCTCTGAGCACGAGTGTTCGGTGGAATCCTATAAAACTTTAATTTGCGTTCGCCAATGTGATTCCTCCTATTCTGGCATCCAAAAACACAGCAGGACGACATTTTAGAGAAGTTGATCGAGCCTAGTCTCTATCACATTGAGACTAGGCTCAATGTGACATTGATACTGACATTAACCGTGGCTTCTCGCCTAAACAGCGGTAAAAGTACTGGTATTAACCGTGGCATGTTCCCTAAACAGTGGCATTAACCGTGGTATCTCTGCTGGCATCTCCAGAGGCCACTGGAAATGCCGCTGCGGCAGTGGCATCTCGCCCAAACAGTGGCATTAACCGTGGCACCGCAGCGGTGCCACAAAGAGTGTCACTGCACCGTGGCATTAACCGTGGCACCGCAGCGGTGCCACAAAAAGTGTCACTGCTCGCTGCCAGTGCCACAAATCGGACCTGCTGTCTCTCCAGAGACGATCAGCTTCAGTCAATTCCAGCCATTTTCAGTACAAAAAATCGCTAATATTCTATTTGTAAATAAAAAAAATATGACGAGAAATACAGGGAATATTGGACGCGCATCGCGAGGTGTATTTCCTTTAAAACGACCGATTCGTGGATTATATACCGACTTCAAGACATGTTTTGGACAAAATAGTTTACTGGCTTGTGTCATCTGGATGTCCAAGGTTGGATTATGGCCGTTTTTTGTGGAATCTTTTTTTTGTGTGTAATAATGAACCCGGAAATGTGAGTCGCGCTGTGTACGTTGAAGCCGTGTATAGAGACAGGATGGATGGATGGATATTCGTTGTTTGTCGGACAAATGTGTTTATATTACCCGCTGTGGTAATCACATCTGAAAGTGATTTATACCGGCGGATTCATGAGAATCTAAGTTTTCCATCGGCGTATAATGTTTATATAATCGCGTTTGCAGTCTTCGGACATTCTTTAAATTCCTATGCAAATTAGTAAGTGTACCGCCGGCGGTACACTGAAGTTTAACGGGTTAAAAATGCTCGAGTTTGCAGCGCAAACTCCCAGCGCAAACTATATGCTCCCAGTCCCGCTTGACTTCTCGCTCAGCTTTTGCCTCCAGCATAAGCCCCGGCCACAAAAAACGTCACAATGTTTGTAAACAAATAAAAGGTCTATTGTCCCCATCAGACGCCATGGTCTCTCCGACGGGCAGCTTCACTCTTCAGCCCAATGACACGGTGAAGTATAACGCTATGCGGACGCGTTCATATGATTGGCTGAACAGTACACCCACCCCCACGTGGGGTGAGTTTTTGTGATTGGCTGAAAGGAGGGAGACATCTGATTGGCTACAGAAACTTCCGTGTTGAAAAAAATGCATTTGTGGATCGAGCTGACGGCAGAGCAGTCTCAAAAAAGATTCACACACAAAAGCAGTTTGTGAATGCAGAAATACATTTGTGAACTTTCTTAATTTATTTGTGGATTGCAGTTTACATTTGTGAACCCCAGTTCACATGTGTGAATTCTTCGGTGTGCATTTGTGGATTGCAGTTTACATTTGTGAATTCTTCTGTGTGCATTTGTGAATTATGAGACTGTTCTAACTCCATAAGAGACAGCAAAGAACAAGATCATTTAAAAGACAAAACATTTAAGACATATACAAAACACAAAGTGAAATTGAGAGAGTCCATGTCATTGGAACCCAGACAATACAAGAACCCTGCTAGATAAAAGATAAAAGACGACATCACATAAAAGCAGTTCTATAAAAGTGTATGTTTGCAGTTTGACTT